>NC_047084.1:31434187-32034187 GCF_902459505.1 Geotrypetes seraphini
GACCCTTACAGATGACTTGATGGACATCACATACACTGCATTCATGCTGTAGCTAAGAGAAGGTGCCGTATTCCTTCAGATGCCTTTCAGCTACCCGCAGAATAAGAAATGCTAAATTAGTGAAGATGTGGGAAGGAAGAGAGCCGAGCAATTAGCAAGAGCTGAAAGGACGAAGGGGGTCAAGGGCAAAAATCCGTCCAAGCAGCTGCAGGGGCAACATGAGAAGCGGGCACTCCCTACAAGAGAAGGGCAGGTTCCTTACAGCAGCTAACCTTTTCTCTTTATCTCTTCAGCCACTTCAACCACAGTATAAAGTTAGAAATATGACAGTTTAGGTAATAGACATTTCCAATCTAAGCCTGTCATTTTGTGCTACTGCGCACAGCCCCAAAGCTCCACTAGGAACAGAGCTCTCTCTTTTTTTTCCCTTCAGCATATCTCCTATATGTCTTGTTCAAAAATTCAGACAGATTTGAACAAATGGTTTAGGCTTTTGTCCTTAAAAAAAAAAAAAAAAGCGGGGAGTTGGGAGGACATTAGCACATTTGCTTTTGGGAATGTAGATGGTGCAGATAACTATGATTAAGTTTCAGTTCTTCGCAAATATTTTCACTATTAAAAGCAAGATAATCAAATTATCTTAGGTACATAAAGCATAAACCTCATATAATACTGCATATACATGGACATGTTATGTTATTCACACTTGGCAAAGTAAGCATTCTATGCGTATCTTACACACACTTGTAGAAAATAATGTACACCTACAACACATACGCATTTTTATTCTATGTTTATATATGTAATACACGCAGATGCTTTCTTTGCAATTCTGGATAAAAGCTCTCTATGCATGCTATCATAATGTTTATGTTTAGTTGTATAATTCAAAGATAATATATAGCGTGTGCTATAAGTGAAGTGCTTTAGGAAGCCACTTAAAACATGTGGCGTTTGTGTTATTAAATATAATGTGTATGTGGAGCATCCAGATTTATTGTTATTATACACAAGAATTAAATGTATTTAGCATGTGGTGATAACTAGAAGGTTCATTCTTCATAACAGTGTGTTATTGTCATATACTTATCTATAATAAATACACCCTCCTCCTTTAATCTAGTTTTGATATGATTTCAGATTCAACCCTCAAAGTATACACCAGAAAGGAGAAAGATATGACACAGACTTTAATACGTCAAACCGCAGGGTAGCTTTTTACTTCTGCACTGAGCTGCGGCTTTAACAATAAAGCCCTTCTCTGTCCCATGTCATTAATTGCAGCCCCTGGTCCTTACAGGGAACAGCCGTGGGAATTGGGGTAGATAATGAAGCTAAGGCTGCAGCCCGGAATAAGCCAGGGGAGGCTGGCACCTGCAGCCTCTCTCCCCGACCTGTAGCCTCGGCAAAACCGCCAGTTCTGCGCCAGATTAGCCCCATCCATCCAGTGTCAATGGTTGTCTTGTTGAGAAAATCAGTGAGTAAACACGGCTGACAGAGAGGGGGCTCAGCTGATTACTCATACAAATAGACTGCAAACTCCACCAGGAGAAGCTGCTTCCAGAGATGGCTTTCTCGTATTGACAGGGCTGCTTCTCCCAGGATCCTGTGTCCTGCTGTTCCCACTTTGTCCTCCATCAATCACACAATTGTGTCCTGGATGTTTTATAGAGTCACTTAATATCCTTGCCTTCATCTCTATTCACTTAGAGAATGATCTGCCATAAGGCAAAAGGCTTTTTACCGGATGGGGCCTGAAACAGAGCCGGGCCAAGAGAACAGGCACCAGGGACATGGACATCCTTTTTCATGCTAATAGAATTCCCCTTGCTGCAGAAATTTAAAATACAATTATCATGGAGTCAGTAAGAAAATAATCCCATTAGGACGTACTATTAAACAGTTTTTCTCTGATTTGTATTTTGCTATCAACTGCAACACTAATTCTTTCTTAACCTCTATTTACTGAAATAAATCTTAACCCTTAATTGCAAACATTAAATGAACGATCTGTATTTGTTTTAACAGCATAGTGATTCTTCCTATCTCATAGTTCTCAGAAAACTATAATAGATCAATAAGAAAAACAGATCTAATGAATCAAAGTAAAATGGATTTAAAGAGCCACCTTAGTACATTTGGAATGATACCAACCGTGAAACAAATGAGATCTTAATCTACGTACTTTAAAAACTCGCAAGTATTTCAAGATACCACTGCTTTAAATCTCAGCTACAAATTAGATTTCTTCTCAGTTAATCAGACAGTTAATTAATTAGCAAGTTATAATTAGGATATTTAAAATCAGTGCCTAATGTCTCAAGGCTTTTTGTTGTTTGGCTAATTGCCCTATACATTGAGCCCATAACTCATAAAACAAAGTACAGCTGCATAAAACAAATAGCTGTTAGTGTTACAGAGGTGATATAACGTGCTACAATACTGTCATAAGAATTCTGATCGCCCCATCAATGACGTCATGGTAGTAGTTTACAACCGGACTGCGCGTTCATTCCATATGCCTTCCTTTCATACATTTAAAGCATGCAATGGTGTTATACCTTGAGTGGTTAATTTTAAAAAAGGGGATTTCAGAGGTCATGGCCTATGAAGAACACCACTAATGGAATAAAATATATGGATCCCCCCCCCCCACGCACACACACACTTTTTTGATAGTGAGAAGTATCTATAGGTAATTTTAATGAAGGGTTCCCTGTACCACATTATTAGCAATAAATCTACGCCATTCTTTGTTGGTTAAAATCATTATGATCATCATCGCTATCATTACTGAACTCATTATTCTTGTGTTACTATCAGAGCAGATTTATGATAATACTCACCACAATGCCTGAGTTAAAGAAGGTGTAAAGGTTTGATTAATAGCTGCTTTCACGTTTTAGTACTCCACGTTTTCTAACATTCTTCATAAATAAAAGAGGACCATGATAATTACGAGGAGGTGATTACTGCCTTTGCTATAAAGTGTCTAATTAGCCACATATGCATTATTCGCATGAAGAAAATAAGACACGGTACTTTTCTACTGTGAGCAAATATCATCATCATTATATATATTATTTCACCAAGACTTGAAAATGTATGCTTAATAATAAAGCAGCAAGCATTTAATCTATTTTATTAAGAATTTTCTTTTACACGGGGAGGGGGGGGGGGTCACCTTGCTAGTAAAAATGGGATTAGAAATCATCCAAGCTTCAGCAGCCGTTTAAAAGTGCAACAAAGAGCTCATTTCTGATTACTGATGTGTACTTTCCTCTGAAATTAAAGTGCAAAGTAAGAAACACAGAGACAGCAAGCTTAAAATATTAACTTTTTTCCCCCCCAACAAGAAAACAAAGAACCTAGCCTGGAATTGGTCAGGGCTATTCTTTTTGGGTTACAAGCAGCTGCTTGCAGGGAAGCCCTATATGTCCCTTAAAGGTTACATGCTGCTCTGCCTCTCTTTGTCTTCCTGTGCCCTTTCCTGGCAAAAATGGAGACATCATCTTGCCCAGAACATCTCAGTATTTATGAAGGTTTTCTGACAAATAGGCAGGCTGGCCACGCATGGCTGGCTGCCTTCATTCCGCACTTGGCTTGTTTACATAGGACCAGCACCATTTCCACGGATTAAACAAATCACAGCTCGAAGGAGACATTTATAATCCGCCAGCGGGGCCACAAGGCAGTTAAAAAATGTCTGCGACTGGGCAAGGAAAAATAAATGCCCGTGTCCAGGGGTTGACCTTCCTGGAGAATGTAATTCAAGGAAGCTGTGAAACATTGAGCGTCCGGCGCTCCCGGGAACACACTCGCTTCACCCGGAAGCTCTAGCTAAGGAAAAAAAAAAAAAAAAAAAGATTTAAGCCTAAAGGTATTTTTCAAAGTAAAATGGTCCATTTTACGACCTCAATCTGAGCAAGAATGATGGTGATGGGCTAGGAGCTCTATGCTGGAAATGTTGCCTTTTATCTTCTGTCAGCTCTCCGTGCAGCTGGCGGCACTTTTATGACACCCTTCGCTACATAGGCCTAGGAAATTCCTACAAAATAGCAATGGTTTTCGAAAAAAGATCACAACAAAATATTGAATAAATTCCCTTTTAATTTATTTGATCATTCCACATTACGGGGCTATGAATTGCTCAAATTTGATAACAAGTACTCAATTCAGCTCATTATGTAAGTTAAATTAGACTTCGATAAAATTTCAGTGGCGCGAGTGGTTCCTAGAATGAAATGTAATTTGTGCAAGAATTTGTTGTATCTGTCACAAATATTTCCAATTAGCGACCGTAATTATTTGATAGTTTCTGCAATTATAGCTTAAACGGGTGAATTTGGGACTGTGGAGGACCCTAATTGGCCTAAATTTGATATTTTGCATATTTGCATAATGAGGAAATTGGTAGAAAATTGTGTTCATTCATTTGTGAAAAATCCTATGAATTTTATGAATTTGAAAGCTCTGTTTGTGCAGACTGTGACTTTGCCTGCTGATCCCTGAGGAGCTGATGATGAATGCCTGAACGGGCAACGAGCCAAGTTCTCCAGAAGGGGGAGGGGAGGGGAGGGAATGGGGGGGGGGGGGGGAGAAGAAGAGGGGATAGCGAGAGAGACCGATTGCGCATGCCCACGACATATCCCCTGTTCCTACCTGCTTGCTACCAGCTCCGTAAAAAGAAAAAGAAAAAAAAAAAAAAGGATCTGGAGCAGGGCTCAGCATAACACAGCTCTTCACACCCTGCCACTGTGTGAGCGCAGGGACAGAGAGCGAGAGAGGATTACTTTATAAACAAGCTTGCCACTGGCTGCCACTGGGAAATGTGCTGTATTCCCCCGGTGCCAAGGGGTAATAGCAGTGGGTGAGGTCTTGAAGTGGTAACGGTTCAATTGCCTCAAGCCTTCTCCTCCCTGTGAAATGTGTTGATCTATTGCGCTGTCAGTTTGTAGAGTGCTGGAGAGAGGCTTAAAAAGCATGGATTTAAAGACGCTTGGCCCTGCACATTCATCACTCATCGGGGATTTGAACGTTTTTGTGTGCTTTAACAGCTCAGTTCTATGGTCCTAGGAGGGGAGCACAGAAGAACGGCAGGACACGTGTGACATATCATTCGCTTCCCGCTCCCCCCCCCCCAAAAAAAAGTTATCATATCCAGATATAATGAAAACAAATTAATAAAAGGTCCACACGTTTATTCAGATATAACTTTTTTGCTGAAAAGACATATACTGTATATTAATCACACCCATAAAGAGTGGTACTGGATTTTTTATATTATTATTTTACTTTATGGCGCTGAATAAAATCTTTTTGATGTCTGTCTGTAGTGGAAATCAAATTCTCATATTTCAAGCCAGTGGTAGTGCAGCTGCTCCTCCTGGCACCTCCTATGGTTTTATCCCTTTTATTATTTTATTGAAGATAGGACTTTTAGAGTTCTATAAAATAATTGTATATTATATAATTAACTTGGATATTATATGGATGTGTTACAGAAATATCCTTCAGATAATATCAACACTACACTTGACAGCCTGAAAACAGAAATAGATCTGATATCTATCTAAAATACACTTCTAGTAATTTGGGTCTCTTGGAATCAACTTGTAACAGAATTTCAAGTTTTAACAAATAATCAAGACCTTTTCACCTATACCAGGGGTAGGCAATTGCGGTCCTCAAGAGCAGGAGCCAGGTCAGGTTTTCAGGATATCCACAATAAATATGCATGAGATAGATTTGCATCTCAAGGAGGCAGTGCATGCAAATCCATTTCATACATATTCATTGTGGCTATCCTGAAAACCTGACCTGGCTCCGGCTCTCGAGGACCGGAATTGCCTACTCCTGACCTATACCAAATGAAGATAGTCTTTGTAAAAGTATGTTGTGTGCAATCATATGTCCCGCCCAATCCTCAGAGCTCTAGGCAGGTTACAATTAACATATGGTTACATAGAATTTTGTATAGAGTTAAATGTTACAAAGACATGCTACATAAAGTTATCAAATTATACCTTCAATCTGATGTTATATATCATAAATAGCATCTGACCATTAACATTGCCTTTGTTTCAGGAGACTTGTCTGAGTCTCTTTGGATCCCTGGTAGGGATTTCTTAAAAAGCCATGTTTTTGCAAAACAGTGTGTATACTGTGATTGTGTAAATTTTGATGGAGAGTTCCACAATTTTGCTATTTACTGCTTTTGATTCCATTGATTATGTTATACTGCTGACTATGCCATACCACTGCTTATAGAACTGCATTGATTGTTGATAGAAAATAATAAAATTCAAACTATGTTGCGCAGCATTCAAAACGCTATATGGTGATTTCCCTAATATTTTCCTCGGATTTGCTGAACTATTAGAGTTACATTCGTCCACAGATCTAACAACCTGACTCTGTCATTCCCAACTCTGAAAGATATAAAATACAGTAAAACCTTGGATTGCAAATACATAACTTGGTTTGCAAGTGTTGCAAGAGAAGCAAAACATTTATTAAATTTTAACTTGATATACAAGCAATGTCCTGCAATACAAGTACATATAGTATACACACGTCATATCATCACATTTGAGCCGATGGTTCTTCTCTCTTTGATACTGCAGGAGTGTAGTGACTGTTCTAAATGAGCAAGGTCTTGCAATACAAGTACGTATAGTATTTTGTATTAAAGTTTTTGGGTTGTGAAATGAATCATCTGAGTTTCATTATTTCCTATGGGGAAATTCGCTTTGATACATGAGTGCTTTGGAATACAAGCATGCTTCTAGAATGAATTATGCTCACAAACCAAGGTTTTACTGAGCAAGACATCTCACAGCAAATCATTTAACTACCAAATAGCAAATGTGTGGAGCTCCCCATCAAAATTCACACAATCACAGTATGCACACTGTTTTGAAAAAACATGGTTTCTTACGAAATCCCTATCCAAAGAGACTCAGCAGAAATGTCAAGTATTACTAAAACATAATACCTTTATCACATCTATGACAAATCGCATCAAACCTGGATAACAATAAGATTTCAATGTCATGGTGTGGGTGAAAACCAAATTAGCTACTGTCAGGACAAAATTAGTTATTAGTCAACAAATTAAAAAATATTGCCATGTACTTGGTGTACAGCAGGAATTGCCAAAATGTGTCTATACCCGTAATAGTAATTTAGGAGAACTGTTTAAAGCTCTTAGATATACTATTGAAGATAACCCAAGATATTTCAGGTGTGGTCGATGTTCATTTTGTGAGTTAGCATTGCAAACTACAAGAGTTGATATCCCCTCACACTAATCGCAAATTTAAATTACGCCAGCATATGGACAGTACAACAGCAGGGGTGGTGTATTGTATAACCTGCCCCTGTGGCTTATATTACATTGGCCAAACCCAACGATCCATTAAAACACAAATATCGGAACATCTGAGCACAATTAGGACTAACAAAATGGAGGCTCCACTGACAGATCATTGAGTACAGGCTGGACATTCATTAAGACAATTACAGTTTGTGGTGTTACTGAAAGTGCATCTCCGGTATGGTGGGGATATTTCATGGACGCTTCTATACAAGGAACAGAAATTTATTTATCAATGGAAAACAGTGGGCCCCCTCCCCCCCTCTTGGTCTTAATCACAAAATTGAATGGCCCGCCAAATAAATGCCTTTAAGGGGAAGCACATTGAACAAGGCCTGCCATGATTAAGAATAGAAGATACTGATTTGACAACAGAATGTCAGGTGGTCACCAGCTGCCACTACATAAAGTAGAGCCTGTCCAAGACAGTCCTCACATTTGAAGAGCCTGAATGTGGCACACAGCTATTGAGGTTTTATGATTAAACATTACGGTATTAGAATATATGAATGTGGACTAGAGTAAAAACTAAAATATAAAATATTTAAGTATTGCTAACTACACTTCTCCCTTCGTATTCGCAGGGGATGCGGGCGGACCATGGCCACGAATATGAAATAAACCGCAAATAACTTTTTATATGTTTTTGCAGCTGAAACCATGAATAACTAGAGCTGAAAGTACCTGGGAGTGTGCCGGATACCGAGTATGTGAGCAGCTCTCTCTCTCTCTCGATCTCGCTGGTTGGGCTGGCTGGGCTTCGTGCAGGCTTTGCTTCCGCTCTGTGTCACAACAAGAGGGGGCGGGGCAGGGCCTGCATGAATGATGTGTCCATTTTCAAAGCACTTGGCACTTGCATTTCCTGTGCTGTCTTCTTCAGTTCTGTGCTATGAGAGGCGAGAGCAGCTGGCAGAGGAGATGATGTGCTGGGTTAGCAGAGGAGAGGATGCGCTGTTTCTGGGTAGGAACTTTAATCATGATGTAATTTTTTGGGGGGCAGAGTCAGCAGCCAAAAAAATCGTGAATCTGCAGATACGGAAACCGCGGATACGGAGGGAGAAGTGTAGTATGTTTTATATACAGCTCTTCCTCTTCTGGACAAAACTTTGTTTTCCCTGATGAAGCACAATGAAACTCAGCTTGAGTTGGAGAACAATAACATAAGTGGAGATTTGAACGATTTACACTAGATTTTATTATTATTATTTCATGTTTGAGGTTTTGTGGACATTGTTTTGGACTCAAATTGGATTTTTCATCACACCGGCTTGGGGAGCCAAGTGATTCAGATAAGTGCATACATTATGATACTTTGATATCTGTAATATTTAAAGAGATAAGTTTGGTAAGGAGGGGACACAAAGATGCGATGATGGTTCTCCTCAATTTGTGGTCCTATTTTTTGAGTTTATGACCTAGGTGGAGTAGTACTGAGCACATTGCATTAAGACTATTTTAATTAGCTAACATTTTCTTTAAAAATATTTTTTCATGATGATTTAAAACTTAATATACAAAAAACAAGAAAATAATTATTCACCATTATTTTTCACAATTATTATTTATGAATGCTGTTTTTATGGTGAATTTCCCAATTATTTGAGCTAGTTTATAAGAATGAAAACCTGAAAATGTGGTGTTTTTATGTTTTAAATATGTAAATTGCAAAATTGGACTATCCTGGTCACAAAAGCCCTGGAACAAAAATCATGTTACATACGGCCTCTTTTATAAAGCTGCACGGAAACAGCCCTGAAGCCCTTTAATTCTCTATGGGCTTCGGCTTTGTAAAAGAGGCCGATAGTGTTATACATCACTCTTTCCAATATTTTTGCCAACAATGATAAAAAGGACACAGCTTTAAAGAAACACTCCAAACACTTGGCACTTGTCCTGTGTGTAAAGAACTATTAATAATTGTAGTTATAGACCAGCAATCACAGACCACAAAACTTGTACAACTGAAGTATGACAGACATTCAAGGGACAGGATGTCCCGTTACCAGGAAGTGACAGAAGGGAGCCGAGGCTGTGAGAAGCAAGTGGAAGATGTTGCTCGTGCTGGCAAACATTTCAAGTGGTACGCGGGGGGTGGGAGTGGGGGGACGGCAGAGAGGAGGAGAGGTGCTGCCACCCCAAGAAGATGGCGCCTAGGGTGGTCCACCTCCCCCTTACTACGCCACTGACTGCAGATAAAGATCTGCACAGTCCATTCAGTCTACCTAACAAGGTGGCCAGAACCACACCCACCACTCTATGAGGCCCCAGTAACCCATGCTTACGTAAATGCTATCTGTCAAGTCTACATCATGCCTTAGGCAGCCAAAAATGATGGAGTCTTGTTTATAACCATAAGGCCATATATGGAGAAGACTCTCAGGGACTAATATCTTAGATGTTTGTTCTGTAATTCCAGAACAACACCGTGTTTTAAGCTGACTGATCCTGCTCCCCAACAAGTCCACTGGAAAAAGCTATTTGAGACTACCTTTGAATTTCAAAGTCCCAAAACCTGGAATAACCTACCATGGCATTTGTGGCAGATCTCTTCCTACTACCATTTCAGGTAAATGTTAGACATTTCCTGAAATGGTAGCAGGTTTTAAGAAAGGTTTGGACAATTTTCTGGAAGAAAAGTCCATATTCTGTTACTGAGACAGACATGGGGAATGCCAGTGCTTACCCTGGATCGGTAGCATGGAATGTTGCTACTTTATGGGGTTTTGCCACGTACTAGTGACCTGGATTGACTACTGTGAGGAAGGTTCTACTGGGCTAGATGGACCATTGGTCTTACCCAGTAAGGCTATTCTTATGTTGTTGGTGGTGAAGTAAGGAGGGCAAAGGAGGGTAATAATAATAATAAAAATAATAATCAGTTTATATACCGCAAGGCCGTAAAGTTCTATGCAGTTTACAATAGTTTAAAAAAACAACAATGAAAGAAGTTCAATAGAACTAAAAAAGTTAAAAGCCAATAATTAGAGACACTAAAATGATCAAAATAGTGCATAATAAAATTTTTACAAATTAGCTGCCTAAATACTTTGAAAACAAATATGTTATTAGATGTCTCCTAAATTCCCCATAAGTGTCAGTAAGCAAAAGCAATTGTTCTAAATCCTTACCCCATAACGCTGCTTGATATGAAAAAAGATTCTGATGATGTTTTTTAAGTTTACTTCCTCTAACAGGCAGAAAAACAAAACGCAGATATGAGTTTCTCTTATGTCTGTTGGTTGCAAAAGAGAAAAGCTCAATTATATATTTGGGAGCTAAACCAAACAAAGCCTTAAAACAGAAGCAACCAAACTTAAACTTCACCCTCACCTCCATTGGCAGCCAATGCAGTACTCGATAGGAGGGTGTTACGTGATCGTATTTCTTCAACCTAAAAATCAGCCTGATTGCCGCATTTTGTACTATTCGCAATCGTTGCATATTCTTCTGGGAAATTGCCAAATAGGCAGTATTGCAGTAATCAAGCTGGCTTAGTATAAGAGACTGTACCAAAACTCTAAGGGCTCCTTTTACAAAGGTGCGTTAGGGCCTTAACATGCGGAATAGCATGCTAGCTGCTACCGCCTCCTCTTGAGCAGGCGGTAGTTTTTCGGTTAGCGTGCACTATAGCACGCGTTAATCCGGTGTGTGCGCTAAAAACTCTAGCGCACCTTTGTAAAAGGAGCCCTAAATGATGAAACGGACCGAAGCTTCCAAAGAGTCCACCTGGTTCTTCATAGTCAAACCCTGGTCCAGTATTATTCCCAAAACCTTAATGGTGGATTGAATAGGATAGCTGAATTAATTTATACGCAATGATGTTTTAGTATCAAATGGGCGTGGTGAAGCTACAAAAAAATTCGTTTTTTCTGAGTTAAGCCTCAGTCTAAATTTAGTCATCCATTGCTCCATTAGATCTAATACTTCTGTTGCTTTAGGAATAACTTCAGAAAGAGAAATAGCAAATGGAATAATAATCGTAAAATCATCTGCATAACTAAACAGCTTTAGCCCCAGCTGGGACAATTGCGCACCTAATGATGACATATAAACATTAAAGAGCAATGGGGACAATGGTGAAACTTGCGGAAGCCAGATTATTTCAAATACCTGAAAGATCATTATTGAAACAAACTTAATAGGTGCGAGATATGAGAAAGCCCCAAGACCATTCTAACACCTCTTCTCTAATACCAATAGCATCCAAACATGGTCTGCCCCAGGTGCCATGTTGATAGGGTGGGGTGCCGGCACCCTTCCTCCTCTCTGCTCTATTATGCCTCTTCCCACTCCTCCCCTCGCCAAGCTTGTGTCCCCCTTCCCTTCCCTGTACCTCTAGTTGTTCATTGCCACAAGCAACAACTTTGTGTTCCTTGCAACTGCTTCAGCTCTCCCACTGATGTCATTTCTGGGTGCTGTGCATAGGAAGTTACGTCAGGCATCCAAGGGTAATCAAGGAACTGAAAGGAGCTATAGCTGAACTGCTTCAACTAATAGCCAATCTGTCAATCAAATCAGAAAGGATTCCAGAAGATTGGAAAGTGGCGAATGTTATGCCGATCTTCAAAAAAGGTTTGAGGGGAGATCCGGGAAACTGACTGGTGAGTCTGACCTCAGTGCTGGGAAAGATGGTAGAAGTGGTGATAAAGGACTGCATCATTGATCACCTTGATGGACACGATCTGTTGAGGACCAGTCAGCACGGCTTCAGCAAGGGAAGATCTTGCTTGATGAACTTACTGCACTTCTTCGAGGGAGTAAACAAGCAGACAGACAAGGGTTACCCGGTCGACATTATATATCTGGATTTTCAGAAGGCGTTCGACAAGGTCCCGCATGAACGACTACTTCAAAAAATTGTGAATCATGGAATCAAGGGTGAAATACACACATGGATTAAAAACTGGTTGGCAGGAAACAGAATGGGGTAAATGGACAATACTCAGATTGGAAAAGCATCACGAGTGGAGTGCCGCAGGGTTCGGTGCTTGGACCTGTGCTCTTCAACATATTTATAAACGACCTGGAAATTGGTACGATGAGCGAGGTGATAAAATTTGCGGATGATAAGAAGTTATTCAGAATAGTGAAGATGCAGAAGGATTGCGAAGACCTGCAATGTGATATAAACATGCTCGAGAAATGGGCTGCGACAAGGCAAATGAGGTTCAATGTGGATAAGTGTAAGGTGATGCATGTTGGTAGCAAAAATCTTATACACGAATATAGAATGTCCAGTGTAGTACTCGGAGAGACTGCCCAGGAAAGAGATTTGGGATGAAGCCGTCTGCTCAATGTGCAGCGGTGGCAAAAAGGGTGAACAGAATACTAGGAATGATTAAGAAGGGGATCACAAACAGATTGGAGAAGGTTATCATGTCGCTGTACTGGGCCATGGTATGGCACCACCTGGAATACTGCATCCAGCACTGGTCACCGTACTTGAAGAAGGACATGGTACTACTTGAAAGGGTCCAGAGAAGAGTGACTAAAATGGTTAAAGGGCTGGAGAAGTTGCCGTACAGTGAGAGATTAGAGAAACTGGGCCTCTTCTCCCTTGAAAAAAGGAGGCTGAGAGGGGACATGATCGAAACATTCAAGATAATGAAGGGAATAGACTTAGTAGATAAAGACAGGTTGTTCACCCTCTCCAAGGTAGGAGAGGGCACTCTCTAAAGTTAAAAGGTGATAGATTCCGTAAAAATGTAAGGAAGTTCTTCTTCACCCAGAGAGTGGTGGAAAACTGGAACGCTCTTCTGGAGGCTGTTATAGGGAAAACACCCTCCAGGGATTCAAGACAAAGTTAGACAAGTTCCTGCTGAACCAGAATGTACGCAGGTAAGGCTAGACTCAGTTAGGGCAGTTAGGAGCAGACTGCTGGGCACGATGGACCTCTGGTCTGATCCGGCAGCGGCAATTCTTATGTTCTTATGTCAGGGGGAGAGCCGCTGGGCTCGCGATGTGCACCTTGAAGTTGTTACACTGGTGAACAGCTAGAAGTACAGAGAAGGGAAGGGGAGCATGCTCATGGGGGGGGGAGAGAACGGGAAAGGAGCAGGGGAGGTGGAGATGAGGGCGGGGGAGATTCACCTCGTTATGCCACTGTATGTTCTCTTTGTAATTCTCATGATCATCATTCAAATGTACTGTAATAGTACCTGAAAATTTAGGAATCTTATTGTAAGCCACAATGAGTCTTTGTCGAAATTTATGGGATATGAGACATTGTAAGGTATGCTGTATTATCCCCAAGTATTGCTGAAGGTATGTATTCAGTTTAGCATTCAAGATGTCTTCCCTCTCCCTTGAGCTGCACAACATCCTTCCTCACAGAATGGGACAATGAAGTGATCTACAACACTGGATTTGCTAAAGTTTCACCTGTTGTTTTTTTGGGGGGGTTTGCCCTTTGTTGAATACAGACCTTAGAAATCTGTCTGGCATTGGCCTTAGTTTTCCCCATGTTGGAATTGGCTCACCTTCTTTCAGTCTTTTGCCATGTGCAGGATACAGACTGTAGCAATCTGTCTGGCATCTGCCTCAGTTTCCCCATGCTGGATTTGGCTAATCTTTTCAGCCTTTTGCCATTTGTGGGACATATAATTTAATCTATTTTACTTTGAAACACATCAGCGAACTACTGACTCTTCATTGATGAAAAAGTGGAACCAGACTGTTTATCTGCAGTAAAGTGTTAACTCAAATAATGCATTTGAGCTAAAACTGCTTTTTTTTCCCAATTTAGGTTGATATAATGAATATAGGAGTAGCTTAATGGTTAGTGCAACAGCTGGAAAACCAGAGGAATCGGTTTTGATTCCCACTACAGCTTTTTGTGATTCTGGGCAACAGTGGTGTAGTGTGCGTGTGTGGGGGAGGGGGAGGGGTGGCCCGCCACAGGTGCCAACTTCATGGGTAGCACCGCCCATGCGTACCTCTTAAAATGTTCGCTGGCGCAAGCAGCATCTTCACTTGCTACTCATGCCAGTCTAGGTGCCCTTCTGATGTCACTTCCTGGCCTTGGAACTAGGACGTGACATCATAAGGGAACTGCGGTCTGCACGAGCAGCAGGTGGAAGATTCTGCTTGTGTCTGTGAACATTTTAAGACGTATGCGGGGGCGGGGGGCGCTCAAGCAGCGGGGAAGAGTGGGGAGTGTACGGCACAGTGATGCTGGGTGCCACCGCCCCGGGCACCAAACTCCATTACTATGCCACTATTGGGCAAGTAACTTAATTCTCCATTGCCCCAGGTAGAAAATAAGTACCTGTGTATAATATGTAAACTGCTTTGATTGTAACCATAGAACGGTAGTATATTAAATCCCATCCTTTTCTTTTTCTTAGGACTCTATAAGCTTCTAGAGGAAGATGCGCAAAACTCCAGAACTGTAGAGGAACGGACCCCTTAGAAACACTGGTCTATATTTAGTGACCAATGCACAACACTAAGGGCTAGATGCACTAAAGTCAGTCGGTAATATCGATTGGATCATTGTTGGCCAATTCTCTGGCTGATTGCAGAAGAGCAATAGATGCGCTAACATGATTACATGCAAATGATTTGCACAGAGGTGCAAATCATTTGCATGTAAACCCAACAGATCATTCGCTCAGTGAGCGATTGACACATGCACAGAGCTCTAACATCAATGACAGGGGAAGCTGCCTCCTGTCACTGCTGTTATAGCGTCTTCTTTTTTTTTAATGGCACAGATGCTGTGTGTGTGTGTTACACACACATGATCTGCCCCATTAAAAAAAAAGGAACCCCCCCTGCGCTGATGGCCCTCCCCAGTGACCCCCCCTGAATCAGCACTACGACCCCCCACCCCTCCACCAGACACAAAAATGGCAGAAGGGATGACTATTCCCTCCTGCCTGGCCGAATACTCCCGCATCATGCTCCCACCTGGTCCTGGACTCCCCGCACCACTGATCCCACCCAACCATCTCCTACCCTCCCAAAAATAAGGCAGGAGGGATGAATTACATGGTATACAGAGAGAGAAGCCTAAGGCCCTGATTGGCTCAGATGCCTAAGGCCCCTCCCCTTGGGAAGGGCCTTTGGCATCTGCGCCAATCAAGGCCCTAGGCTCTTCCCCATGCATCACATGGTGCACTAGAGAGGGGAAGGCCCGTCTTTTTCCACGGGAAGGCCCTCAGAGCTGGAGGGACCTCGCTTCCCTCCATCTCCCGCCTATCACAGTACAAGGGGGAGGGTGTTTGAGGATGAGGGTTCAGTGGAGCATCCAGTGGCAGGAGGGAGTGGGCATTCCTCCTAACTTTTTATGGGGGGGAGGAAGGGGGATGGGTAGGGGATAGTTTTTTCCAATAGCTAAATTCCCTGTTTGGTTTTTTTTTTGCATAGCCAAACAATGTTAGTGCATCAATCGCTTGGCTACTTTGCATGGGGTTTTAGCTCATTTGCATGGTTGGATCGAAAAATGGGCAATCGGGGAAAAACATGTGGTGGGCCTTTTTGTGAATCGGGTTGGTAATAGCGATCATCACTAAAGCTGTGAAAACAGGTTTAGCGACGATCGCTGACTTTAGTGCATCTAGCCCTAACAGCATGCAAAGTCGAACTAATGTCAAATTATAGTTTAATTGGCTGTACAATAGGAGTATAATAAAAAAAATGTCTAAGTCCCTTTTTGGCCTAAGTCCCCAGGCAGCAGGGAAATGTCCATGCTCGAAAAAAACATCCAAAATGTATTGGGTTTTTTCGAGAATGGCCTACCTATACGTTCAGGCATTTAATCACCCAGACCGCCTTTATGTCTACCTTTAAGACCTATTCTCGAAAAAAAAAAAAAAATTGCCGAAGTCCCAAACACCCAAAACAAGATCTTTTAGGCATGGGAAGGACCAGTCCTTTGCCTAAAAGCACAATTCTCTAACTACCGTCTGTCATAAGCGCCGGTTAGATAATCGTGGAACCGTCACCCCCGCCCCCGCAGAAATGATCACAGCAGGAGAGATGCCCAATCTCCCCTGCCCGGCACCTACTGTGACCCCTCAGAATGATCGTGGCAGGAGGCTGGGGGGCAGAACGGGGCATGACACAGGCAGAATGGGGTGCAACTGGGTGGGCTTGGGAGTGTGGCCATGGTCTGGATTTTCCTTTGGGAAAATCTGGTAATCCTATTACTGACCCCCTGACACCCCCGCAAGGATTGGAATAAAACCATACATACCTGTCTCTTGAATATCAGCACTTAGGGCCTGATTCTCTAAAAGTGCGTCCCGATTTTAGGCAGCTGTAGGCGTCCTACAGCTGTCTAATCAGCCAATCGGGATGCACGTTTAAAAAAAAAAAAAATGCTCCCCAGGCAGGCCGCCTATATTGAAGGCGAGGCCCGCAAGACACCTAGGCCCTGATTCTGTATAGAATGCCCGGGAGAGGCGTCCTATTCAGAATCGGCCTAAATAGACACGGCCCACTACACTTATCGCAGCAAGGGATCTCTCTGCCGCTATAAGTATAGCGGGCCGTGGCCCCCTGACCGATCGCTGGCAGGAGGGTGCCCAAACCTCATGCCCGAAGATGCACCCCCCTCCCCGACACTACCGACTGCCCCCCCCCGACACTACCGACCGCCCCCCCCCTCCCGACATTACCGATCTCCCCCCCCCCCCGACAATATCGGTCGCTGGCAGGAGGGTGCCCAATCCCTCCTGCCCGAAGACGCACCCCCCCCCGGCGCTAACAACCCCCACTCCACCAAACCTGTTCTTACAGATGGGTCTTGCACGTCGAGCAAGCAGGCACGCCTCGTCGAAATGAGGCGGGCCCGCCCCTTCCCGGCCCATCCCTCCGAAGCCTAAGGCCTGATTGGACCAATCAGGCCTTAGGCATAGCGGGTCCGCCCATCCCTACTAAGTCTAAGGTCTGATTGGCTAAGGTCTGGTGATCAGTGCATTGAAGTGCAGAGAAGAGGACCCAGGCCCATATCCCACTATAACTACTACACTTGTAGTGGTATGTGAGCCCATCAAAACCCAACAAAAACCTACTAATACTGTTACGAGGCTTGCAGTAAGTATTGATTGTATCCCTCAAGCTGCATTATAGCTAATAAAATAACCCCATCTTAAAGTCCTTATATGGAAAGATGACCCTTAGCATGACTATCTCTGGGGATGGTCTGCGCCATTAGGGATGATGGTACTAGCAAGGGCAAGAATGACTGGGGATTGCTCCTGTCCATACCACTAGAGTAGACCCTGAGAGGCCTTTGGGAGGGTGGGGGGGATCTTGTGACTTGTGACTGGGGGGGGGGCGGTGTCTCCTGGTGGGAAAGGGGAACCTTCCAGGTAGGGTTTTACTGCTAAGTGTGTCCTTCAGGTCGGGAGAGTCTGGCTGGGAGGCACTATAGAAGGGCTTTATTAGGGGAGCACAAGAGGAGATTTTGGCTTTGGGAGGCACTCTGGCTACTACTAATTTGTTTGATTACTAGCCCCATTGACATGTGGTCCAGTAGCATTAATTTTGTTGGCCATTGGAGTAATGCTGCTTCTGCGGTAGCTTGTAAGCAACATTAATCCTTTACACTACTGGAGTCAGCAAAACCCGTAGAAAGTAAGAGGCTTCAGGGATATGGGGCAGGATGATGTTGAGAGACTAGTGTCAGCTCAGAAGCACATTTTTCCTTATTTGCTCTATATAGAGAAAGCAAAGCAGCAAGGAGAAGGAATCAAAGTATAAATCAAGAGAGCTGAGGAAAAAACCATCAAGGATCTCTTAAAATGAGACAGTGAGATCGTCTTTATTGAAAGACCTGACATTGGCCATGTTTTGGTGCAAACGCTTGCATCAGGAGCCAAAGCAACAAAGCTTCAATAAGAAAATGCCCCAAAATTGAGGACACTGGAGTAAAATTTAAATCGTCAAGCAGAATGGATGTGCTGAAACTCACAAGAAATTTGATAGTATCCTAGATTTGCACACAAAAAAAAAGAGTGGTGACAGCTAAAGCAAGAAGGATGTTTGGGTGCATAGGGAGCGGAATGACCAGTAGACAAGAGGTGATAGTACCTCTGTATAAGTTTTTTAAAATTAAGATCTCATTTTGAATATTCGCCAAAATTCTACGTCACCTAAAAAATTGGCGCTGAAAAGGTCAATGCTTAGCGCAATGCTATAGATCAGTGGTTCCCAACCCTGTCCTGGAGGATCACCAGGCCAATCGGGTTTTCAGGCTAGCCCTAATGAATATGCATAGAGCAGATTTGCATGCCTGTCACCTCCATTATATGTAAATCTCTCTCATGCATATTCATTAGGGCTAGCCTGAAAACCCGATTGGCCTAGTGGTCCTCCAGGACAGGGTTGAGAACCACTGCTATAGATTGCCTCCAGAGTTAGGCACAGTTTATAGAATCATGCATAGCACCCATCTGCATAGCTAACATTTAGGTGCTGGCATTTATGCCAATGAAAACCAGGTCTAAATGCTTATGCCTAAGTTGTGTGAAGATCGAACATATTCTATAACATACGAGATGTGGTGAGCAGAATTGCATCTGTTTTAGGAGGTGGAGGGTTTCTGTGGAGTAGGGTATGTCAATTTTGGAGATGTCATAATTTTTAAAAGCACTAGTGGAAAAAAATGGTACAATTTCATGTGGAAAATCAACAAATAAATAGCTTTTAAATTTTGTACAATATGTTATTTACCTACCTGGAATTTCTAGAGAATTATGCAAAAATATACAAATTACTGAAATATGTTTAAGTGCTTTGAAAAGAGTTTTTATGTGTTTCCATTGTATATTAATGGATTTCCAAGCATAATCTGAAAAACCTAAGAACGATTGTACATGGTAATCTGGCTCAATATAAAAATACATAAATAACAGTTGTATACAAGGTCCCAGGTATCTCCTCTTCCAGCTTTTACTGCAGATGTTTGATGGACTCCTGATGAAGGTTTTTGCTGAAACACAGCTTGTGTTGAGTCCTATTTTGGCAATTATAAGAACATAAGACTTGCCTTACTGGGTCAGACCAATGGGCCATCTAGCCCAGTAGCCTGTCCTCACAGTGGCCAATCCAGGTCGCTAGTACTTGGCCAAAACCCCAGAAATAGCAACATTCCATGCTACCGATCTAGGGCAAGCAGAGGCTTCCCCCATGTCTTTCTCAATAACAGACTATGGTCTTTTCCTCCAGGAACTTGTCCAAACCCTTCTTAAAACCAGCTATCAGCTCTTACCTCAACCGCTGGTAATGCGTTCCAGAGCTTAAAATTTCTTTGAGTGAAAAAATATTTCCTCCTATTGGTTTGCATATCTTCTTAATAAAGAGCCAATTCAACTGACTGGACACTGTCCATTTTGAGTGCCTGTCTTGGATCCCACTTCACCTTTCATTTTGTGGGATTCCCATATCTTCTTTGTTTTTTGTAGACATTCCAGTGTATCATGGGCACAACTTTTTTTTTTTTTTTTAATATATAACTTTCCTTATAGATATATCAGAAACATTGATGACTGTTTAACTTCATGATTCTAGCCTTACCCAAGGGCTTTGGAATCATGAAGGTACTGCCTGTTAACAGTGCTTCTGTCTGTGATTCGGTTGCTGTAATGTGTTCCAATTTTAGATGGTCCAAATATCTTCTAATCTAATCTGGGATTTATGCATTGCACTATGCTTACAAAGGTTTAAGGCAGTTTACAGTACAGTATATATAGAACTGTTTAATATACTGCAAAGAAACTTAGACATTACATTACAATACAAGGATGCACTAGAGATACATTAATACGTTTGGGATTCCTTGAGGTAGAGATTGTTGTATCATGCAGTGAAAGAGGTAGTTTGGTACAACTCAGCAGAGCTGTGGGAAGTACATTAAATGAACATTTAGGAGAGAATAAAATACAGCAAGAGAGTTAATACGATTTGATGAAAGATGTCATGTGGTAGATAGAGTCTGTTACAGTCATTAACAAGTAGTTAACTGAGTACTTGGCTTCATGGTGGTAATAGGATAAAGAGTTCAGTGTTGATGAATGTTGGACTAAGGATTAGATTCTTAAAACTTTGGGGTAAAATCCAATGGGCCTCTGTTGCAGCCATTATTATAGCAATTTCAAAAAAGCGAGTCAGTCTCCAAAAACTTCACATGCAAATGAGGTTGGCAGAGAGAATTTGCATGTGCCCCATCAATGGTGATAGCTATGGGCACATGCGCAGAATAAATACAAAAATTAAAAAAACAACCCAAATCAAAGCTCGTCAGGACGGATTCCCACTGCTGAAGTCAAGCAACCCCTCCCCCCCACACACACGGCAGTGGGAGAGATGCCCACTCCTTCCCGCTGCCGAAGTCAAGCACCGCCCCCCCCCCCCCCCGACAGCGGGAGAGATGCCCACTCCCTCCTGCCACCAAGCAATGCCCCTGCCACCTCCGTGCTTCCAAAAAAAAACCCGATCCCTCCCCTTACCTTATTTATGATGGCTGGCCAGAGGGATGCCTACTTCCTCCATCCAGGAGGCCCACTTCTTAAAAATGGTGGGCCTTCCTCTCCACAGTGCATCCTGGGATATGGCAGGGAAGGGCCTAAGGCTGTGATCAGCCCAGGTTGTTTAAGGCCCTTCCTATGGGAGGCATGGGGGTGTCGGGGGGCATTGCTTGACGGCAAGAGGGAGTGGGCATCTCTCCCGCAAACAGGGGAAGGGTGTCGAGGGCATTGCTTAATGGTGGGAGTGGGCATCTCTCCTACCAACCTTCAATTTAGGGTGTTTTAAAAAAAATTTGTGTTGGGGGGGGTCTGAGTTATCAAGCCTTACTTTCATGTCAGCAGCAGAGTCAATCAGTGCTCAGATACTGATCAGAAAGTAAGGCAACCTGTCAGTAACTTTTGGCTGCAAATGTGGCACAACAAGGTTAGAAAATCGCTCAGAGTGCTCATTTTAATAGCAATGACCTCGTTGTACTACATTTGCAAGTTCACATTCTCTGGTGTCTCAGTATCGGAGACTGCCAGAAAGCTATTTTAATAAACAGCCATTAAAATACATGCACACTAAACCAGCTGGAACTGGTTTCGCGAGCATGTTAAAGGCAGATTTTAGTTTTGAGAATCTGACCCTTAGCTGCTGGTAGAGTTTGCGGCATCAAAAAGAAAGGTCTTTAGTTTCTTGCAAAACATGTTATAATTAGATTCAGATCTGATGGTTCCTGGGAGGTCATTCCACGTTTTCACACTAGAGAATGTGAACATTGAGTGGAATACTCATTTATACTTGAGTTTTTTTGTTGTGGGGAGGTTCAACTGTATCCTATTGAGATTTCTGCCTGAAGCGGACCATGCCGAAAAGAATAGGTGAATTAGAGGTTCAGCGGCACTTCCATTGAGTATGTGGTGCATAATGCAGGATGTTTTGAATTTTATTCGAGATGAGACAGGTAGCCAATGAAGCTATTTGAGGTAGTTAGAGATTGAGTCATATTTTTTGTTTGCTGTTTTGTATGAGTTGCAGTTTGCAGATAAGGGTGATGTTGATACCCATGTATTGGGAGTTGCAGCAGTCTAGTTGGGTCAAGATCAGCATCTGCACAAGCAGGGCAAAGTGCTGTTGATGGAGGTATGGTCTGATGAGTCTCAGTTGTCTCATTGTGATGAAGGTTTTCCTTCAGAGGTTGGAGATTGATAGCCTGAAGTCCAAAATACAGCCCAGAGGATTTGTCTACAGCAAGGGTGTTGTTACCTGTTTGGAAAGTAATGTTTGTTGGAGCTGTCTGTTGTGGGGCATGAAAGCAAATAATTATTTATTTTTAGATGCTTTTAGTTTTAATTTGTTATTTGTTGCCTAAGTTTGTATTCTATCTATGTTGTCAGAGATTTTTGGGTTGTATCAGATTGGCTGCTAGTTGTTGGAATAATGAGAAGAATGTCATCTGCATATGACATTAAGCACTCATTGTTGAATTTAATATCGCCAAGTAAGTTCATAGATTAAATAATATAGGGGAGAGTTGAGAACCCTGGGGGTACTCCACAGAAGGCCTTCCAGTTGTTGGAGAAGGTGTCATCTTTCTTGATGAGGTATTCTCCTTTAATGAGAAAATCTTAGAGCGGTATCTGTCACTCCTATTTCAGAGAGCTTTGTTAGGAGGATGTGGTGATCAACTGAGTCAAAGGCAGCTGTAGATGTCGAATTGGAGAAGAACTGCTTGCCAGCTTAGTAACTTTGATTTTAGTGATCAGGGTTAGAAAGAGAAGTTCTGTGCTGTGCTGCGGTTAGAATCTGAATTGGGAGGGATGTAAGCAGGAGTATTGTTCAACATATGCTGCAAGTTGTTTGATTACATGGGTTTCTAGGAGTTTGGTGGGTATGGGTATGCCAGAACTGGGTCAGTAGTTTGAGGGAGTGGAGAGATCTGCATTTGGTGATTTAGATATTGGTGTGAGTGCTATTTTTCCAATTTCTTCCGGAAGCTGGCTTTATCTTAGAATTCAATGTAGGAGCATGGTAATCTTCTGATTCCTCATAGTCCCACAGTGATTATTACCACTGTTTCCTCCTTTTCCCACATGTTTGACATTTTTATTTGCAACTCCCAGTGTGTTTTTTGTGACTTTTATGAATTCCTTATCTTCTACATCACTGTTTCTTAAAAAGACTGTGGGGCTCATTTTCAAAAATGAAAAACATCCTCAATGTAGCCTAAAGGGGCAGATAGATGTTTTTCTCACCAAACCCTTCCAATTCACTATATTTGAAATCTATTTTCTAGATGGATATCCATGCTGTTCATTCACAGTTCATCTAAATCTCAAGGAGGCATGTTAGAGGTGTGGTGTGAGTGGGACTAGCACGGTGTTATGACTTGGACATTTTTCTGCCATAATCAAACATTTTAGAATATGATCAGGGCGCAATTTGGACATTTCAGGCAAGACCTGTTTAAATAACGAGTAAGTGCCAAAAATGTGCCCAAACTGATCAGGTCATCACTGGAAGAATGTAAGCATGACCCTCCCCCCCCCCCACACACACACACACTCCCCAGAGATCACTGAACTCCTCTCACCCCCCAAAAATATAAATGAAACAGTACATATCTGCCTGTATGATAGCTTCAGATGTTATGGCCAGCCCTAGTAGAGCAGCAAAATAGCTCTGTGGAGTAGTCTGGTGATTAGTGCATTGAAGTGCAGAGAAGAGGACCCAGGCCCATATCCCACTATAACTACTACACTTGTAGTGGTATGTGAGCCCATCAAAACCCAACAAAAACCTACTAAACCAGGAGTTCCCAAAAGGTTAATCGCGATCAACCAGTAGATCGCAAGGGCAAACAAATCGATCACGGAGCTCATCCCGGGCTCCACGATAGACTCGTGTTGCCTTTGCGTTCTTCCTGCTTCCCAGACCCGAAAAAGCCAAACCCTTTCAGCTACTACACAAGCGTTCCCCCCAATGTCAATTCTGACGTTGGAGAGGAAGTTCCGGGCCAGCCAATCGCTGCCTGGCTGGCCTGGAACTTCCTCTCCAACATCAGAATTGACGTCAAGGGGGGGGCACGGGCCTGGCTTTTGCGCATCAGGGAAGCAGGGAGAAATCAGCCGCAGCGGTGGCGGTGGTGGCTTGGGGGGGCAGGGAGAAAGAAAGAAAAACGGTGGCTTGTGGGGGCAAGGAGAGAGAAAGAAAGACAGTGGCTTAGAGGGCAGGGAGAAAGAAAGACGTCTGGGGTGCAGGGAGAGAGAAAGATGGTGGCTTGGGGGGGGGGCAGGGAGAGAAAAAGAAAGACACAGAGCTTCATGCTTCCAGGAATTAAACAGGCTGCTGTTCCTCCATTGACCAACTAACAGTGCTACCTTCTCTGGAGAGAGACAAGAGAGAAAGAAAGGGGGGTAGAGAGAAAGAAAGACAGAAAGAAGGTGGCAGAAAGAGAGAGAGAGAGAGAAAGAAAGAAAGGGTAGGGGGGTAGGGAGAGAGGAAGAAAAAGTTGGGGGAGGAAATGGAGTGTGTGGGGTGGCCGGGGGCATGGAGGGACAGAGGAGATGTAGGTTGGGATGAGGTCTGAAGGAGAGGAAGCATGCAGGAGGAAGAAAGAAAGAAAAATTGGATGCAGAGTCAGAAGAAAGTGCAACCAGAGACTCATGAAATCACCAGACAACAAAGGTAGGAAAAATGATTTTATTTTCAATTTAGTGATCAAAATGTGTCCATTTTGAGAATTTATATCTGCTGTCTATATGAGCTCCCTGTGCTAAAAAACGTTATCACGGTTTAGTAAAAGGGGAGGGGGTATATTTGTCTATTTTTGTATAGTAGTCATCTGCCTTGACCTCTTTGAAAAAAAACCCCCGAATATAAATTATAATTAACATTTTCTCTGCTTACAGTGTGCTTTGCGTTTTTTTAAATTTTATTGTTGGTAGATCATTTTGACTTGGTCATTTTAAAAGTAGCTCGCAAGCCAAAAAAATGTGGGACCCCTGTACTAGAGCATTAGATAGGCGCCACCTGCAGGCATAAGGGTTATTGATGTTGTATATATTTGGGTGGGTGTTGGAGGGCTCACCACAAAATATAAGGGGGTTATAGTGAGATATATACCTGGGACCTTTTATGTGAAGTTTACTGCAGTGCCCTCTGCTCTGCTGGGACGTCTGTGTAGCCAGTCTACTAAAAATGCTGGCTTTTCCTACAGTCGAATGACTTGTTTTGTGTGTTTTTCAAAAATGGTTCAAAAAGACAGACACACATCTGAAAAATGACCTTTTTCGAAAAAAACAAGATAGATGTTTTGCAGTTTCAAAAATAGTCATGTTCACTATTGGATTCTTGTGCATCTTCCACATAAACTCAGATTTGGACATCATATCAAAAATTCCCCTCTACATCAATTAACCATACATGGTTATTTCCTTTATAAGGACAATAATGTCTGGGGAATTACAATATGTTCTAGGAGTCAGGCAGCCTGGACTTTGCTTGGTTATTTCTGCTCTTGAGCTTACAATCTAAACCAGTGTTTTTCAACCGCTGTTCCGCGGCACACTAGTGTGCCGCGAGATGTTGCCTGGTGTGCTGTACGGTCAGGGCCGCCATCAGGGCAGTACCACCAGTCCTGCATTCAGGGGCCCGGAGCTGACAGGGGGCCCGGGCTCCCCCAGGGTCCTAGGCCACAGTCTAGGGAGAGGGGCGGTCCGCCCCACGTGGACAGGAGAGAGCTGGACGGGGGACCCGCAGAGTTCAATACATCTCGAGCCGCGAGGCTGGTCTTCTGTTCCTGCCTGCCCTGCAGCTAACATATAGCCGATCGCAAGCGTTCCCAGATGTCAGCGCTGACGTCGGAGGGAGGGCTTAAGCAAAGCCTGCCCTCCGACGTCAGCGCTGACGTCGGAGAATACTTCCGTTCGGCTATTTGTGCGTGGCAGGGCAGGCAGGAAGCAGAAGACAAGCCTCGCGGCTTGAGCTTCGTTTTGCTGAGAAAGTTGCAAAGATGGGCTGGGAGGCAAACACGGAACACAAAAGGGGGGAGGGAGTGCGTTTTGGACACAAGGCATGAACTTGGGAGAGAGGAAGGGAGGGAAAGAGATGCTGAGGTGGGGGAGGGAATGGGTTTTTGGACACAGAAGGCATGGACTTGGGAGAGAGGAAGGGAGGGAAAGAGATGCTGAGGTGGGGGAGGGAATGCGTTTTTGGACACAGAAGAAATGGACTTGGGAGAGAGGAAGGGAGGGAAAGAGATGCTGAGGTGGGGGAGGGAATGAGTGTTTGGACACAGAAGGCATGGACTTTGGAGAGAGGAAGGGAGGGAAAGAGATGGTTGTGTACACGGGGAATAGAAGAAAAGAGAATTTTTGGTCATAGGGAGGGAGTGAGGTACAGATAGTGGCATACCAGGGTGGGGGGGGGGCGGTCTGCCCCACCCTGGATTTACGTCCCAAGGGGGTACACAGCTGGCCACCCTCCAGTGTTGTCCCTAGGCCGGCAAACTGCGGCTCTTTAGCCACTTGAGTGCCACCGCCGCCATCGGGAACAGGCCGGCGCCAAGTTCTCCCTGCTTTTCCCTGTGGGGCCGGCCAACTCTCGCCACTCGCGTCAATTCTGACGTCGGAGATGACGTTCTGGGCCAGCCAATCGCTGCCTGGCTGGCCTAGAACGTCCTCTCCGACGTTAGAATTGACGACGGGTGGGGAGAGTTGGTCGGCCCCGTGGGGAAGAGAAGCAGGGAGAACTTGGCGCCGGCCTGTTCCCGATGGTGGCGGTGGCACTCAAGTGAATTACTTTATATATAGTCAATATAGGCACAGAGTTAAATTTTTTAAAATTTTCTAATGGTGGTGTGCCTCGTGATTTTTTTCATGAAACAAGTGTGCCTTTGCCCAAAAAAGGTTGAAAAACACTGATCTAAACCACCAAGACAGAAAACCAGGATGCTAGAGTTGGGGTTACAGTTAGAGGGGATGGTTAAACTGCTGGCTAGGGTGGTGAACAGAGGGCAGTAGGATAATGAGTTGAAGGCTGTCTCAGAAAGGTAGATTTTCAGCCTACTTTTGAATGTTTCGATCTTGTCTCCTCTTTTCAAGGGAGAAGAGGCCCAATTTCTCTAATCTTTCACTGTACAGCAACTCCTCCAGCCCCTTAATCATTTTAGTTACTCTTCTCTGGACCCTTTCTAGTAGTACTGTGTCCTTCATGTACAGCAACCAGTGCTGGATGCAGTATTCCAGGTGGGGGCCTATCCTGGCCCAGTACAGCGGCATGATAACCTTCTCCGATCTGTTCGTGATCCCCTTCTTAATCATTCCTAGAATTCTGTTTGCCCTTTTTGCCACCGTCGTAAATTGCACGGATGGCTTCATTGACTTGTGGCCATTCCACTATGTAGCATTGAATAATTAAACAGTGCTGACAAACTGCACTGTTCCTGAAGAAGCTCTATCACTGTAAGTGAGAGCGAAACAGAGATCTTCCTTCGTTCCGTTTCCAGTTGGCTGGGTTAAGAATTTACACCCGAGCTAAATATTTGAATAATTATACAAATGCAGTAGCATAATAAATCGTATGAAAAGATTGAAGATTAAAATAAACGATATAATAAGAGGTTAAAGGACCGATGATAGCTCACATGCTAGTTACATGCTATGACTTGTTCAACCGGCATGTAACTGTGAGCACTTGAGATCCTAATAATCTCTTAATTCAACCTTTTGGTTGATACATTGCTTATATTTTGACTCGTGCTATAGCCTAATTTTTGAGGATTGTAGTGTGTTTCACAAGTCTTAGAAGAGATTATTTTTGAGGAGACACATATTTAACCATGCACTTTTTTCAAATCTGTTTTAGTGTAAACCGTGTTTTATTGTTGTACAATCAGCAAACGGATAACAAGGTCGAGAAAACCAAAAGTACAAGAAAAGTTTTGGGAAATAGACCCCCGTCTCCCACTCTGCCCACTCCTGATTGCATACACTCTACCCATACTGGAATCCCACCCCCATCTCCCCAAAGAAAACAAACAGACCAGAAGAACTGCTGAGTAAGCTGTGTTCTTATGCCACTCAGCAAGCACAGAAGAGACATCCCCAACCCCGACCATCCTCCCACTGAAACCACCCCCACCCTCCCCAGCTTACGAACAACACACTCCACTACATCCATACCAACCATCCACACTCAGCCAAACACCATACCAAACATCCCGGGGAAGCATCCGAGGACATGCGGTATCATTGCCTAGAACGAGTTCAAATCTGTTTTAATTTGGAAGAGGTTTTTGGATGATATATTGTTTGTGTGGATAGTTTCTGAAGAATTATTGAGGGATTTTTTTTTCAGTGGTTGAATTCAATCAATGTTCAGATTCAGTTTACAATAACCTATGATAAACATCAGATTGATTTTTTGGATATTTATTTGAGTCATGTGGGTAATATATTAGTTTCTACTTTAAATCAGAAACCTGTTACTAAAAATTCTTATTTGCATTATCATTTTTCATCCTATGAGTTTAAAACAAAGCCTACCCATTAGTCAATTTCTAAAGGTTAGACGAATATGCTCCACAGAAGCAGAATTTAAATATCATGCAAAATCAATTAAAAAATTTTTTTACATTGAGGTTATCCTCAAAAAGTAGTTTGTAAGGCCTATTTGCGAGCAAAATATGCTAATAGGGAATTGCTCTTACAGTATCATGAGCACACTGATAAGGAAAGACTGACAGCAGTGTTTCCTTTTTCTACAAGATCATCCCAAGTGAGATCTTAATAGTTTATCATGCTTTTTTATTTATCTATAAATTTATTTCCCCTTCCTATTTGTTTTTCCCTTTGTTATTACTCTTCCTTTTCTATCCAATTATTGTAATTTCTTCCCTATTTATCCTCACAATTCAAGTATGTCTCTATACCCTAACTAACATTTTAATATACGTATATAATTAAGTATGTTTAATATTTAAGAAAATTTTACTTTATATTGTCAATAACATTTAATTTGCACGTGTTAAGATATCAATCTGTATGTATTAAAGCTTTGTACATCGCCTAGTGATTTAAAATAGGCGATTCATTAAGAATAAATAAACTTGAAACTTGAAACTTGATCTATTGTGTTAAAACACTGGTCGGTTTTGTCAGTGTACAAGGAATTGACAATTCCCCCTATGTTTGCTTATAAAAGGGAGAAATACTTGGGAGAAATACTTACTAATAAGTGTTTGGATTATTCAGCTGATATGGTTGTTACAACTAGTCATACCAAATGTAAAATTTGTCAATGGTATGCTTCTACTATAGAAGGTCCTTTTTGGACACCCCCAGGTAGCAATAGAAAGATTTGGTCTCATACCAATACTTCTTGTTTATTCAGCTGTGTTATTTATGCTATTACTTGTACAAGTGATAAAATCTATATTGGTAGATCAATATGTGCCAATAGAACCCACTTAACTGAGCATAAATCTAGATTGAAGAATAAAAAAGCTTTGGCCCCTATGGTAGCCCATTGGGAACAAGCGAGACATGTGATTTCAGATTTCAAGTGAAGAGTTATTGAGCAAATAGTGTCTGGGTGGGAGAGTGGTGACATTGAATCGCTTTAAACCACAAAGAGCAGCATTGGATATTTGAGTTAAACACATAGGTACATGGTGAAGTCATCTGGGTTTTAAAATCAGTTGTGAGTTTTGATGTTTGAGTGCCATTTTGAAAGAATGAATTTAAGTATGCAGCCATGGTGAAAATCTAGTAAGTGTTTGAAAATGAGTTCTTTATCAAATATAAGGGATTTGTGATATATGTTTTGTGTGGCTATATGTATTGAGTTTGATATTTGTTTTCTTTTAGTTGAAACCCAACCGTGATGCAGATTATGAAACATGCATGTTGGCATGGGGTTTGGTAATATGCCGATGTTTGGCATTTAAGATAAGTAAAAAAAAATTTTTCTAGTACTTCAGAATTTGAGCACTATAAATATTTATTCATTGGGAAATTATGCTATTGGTGAGCCGGTGAGGAAGCTTGCGGCTCTATCGGGTAATCATTCCCGTGAAATAAACCACTTCTGAAGCTCCTTTGAGTTCAAATAATTTATGTAGAAATACTTATGAGTATATAAAGAGAGAACAACTTGATATGTATAATCACAATTAAGGGTTTTTTTTAGATGTTGGACTGGCGATTTTGATTTATTACTAAATATCAGTTGGCATCCAAATAAATCCAGTGGCCACCCAAGACCCAGATATTTCAGTACTGGTGTCTAGATATGGCTCATTTTTATACTAACAACTCTGAGTGCCAGGGGCTTAATATCTACCACAGGATAATTTACACTGCTGTAGTGGACCTTTGGTGTAACCCAGCATGGCAATTCTTATGTTCTTATTACTGAGTTTTTCATTCAATAGAAAGTAACTTCTGAACTTTATTGAAAACTACAAGAAAGATCTCACTAGAAAACCTGTAGAGAGGTTATTTTCCTCTTTCTACTAGTGATGTCTCTGTCACATTGACTCTCTTGAGATGAGAGCTCCAAGTGATTTTATGAGGAAAGCCTCCAAATGGGGTTATTTTGGACCTGATTCTATAAATTCTATAAATAGCATCTAAAACATAGGTGCAGAGGAACACGGTGAATAGCGCATGTCAATCTTAAGTTAGGTATTATTTACAGAATTGCACTTAGTGGTGCACAGTGAGGATTTAGGCACTGGTAGGTGCATCCTGTTTATGTCAGGGTTTTCTTGGCTTAAATACCGGCACTTAAGTTTAGCACCTATGAGCACCTAAGTCCAAAACAGGTGCCTACACTCACAAGCTTCAAACCCACCCCTAACCACTCCTATTTTCTGGTAGGCACCTTGGACTAGGCACCTACCTGAAAGAGGTAGGCGACTACTGAGTTAGGTGCCTACCATCCAATTAATTTAAGCTAGATCTGGGCATTGTACAGCCCCTGGACCACATCCGGCCCTTTGGCTGTCCTTGACCGGCCCATATGAGATCAGTGGCAAATTAGGAATCAAACATAACATTTCTGCATCATACACGAAATAGAACTGTTGGTGTTTTTACTCTGCCGGATTCACATTTTCATAGCTTAATCAAAAGCTAATTAAAACCATACAATTTACTACTTTTTATAAAGGAATAAAATTAATATGGAGCAGAATTGAGTTCAGTCTATTGGTCTGGTCCTTCAAAACAGTCCCAGTTCCTCATGTGGCTTTTTGGGAAAATTAATTGCCCACCCCTGATTTAAGCCAATTTTAGGCATCTTTTATAGAATCTGGGCCTCTGTGCATAGTACCATAAGTGGCCATCACTAGAAATCACAGTACGCAAGGCTCCTAATGCTCTTTACACTTCTCCCTCTATATGCTTGGTTTCAGCATTCGCGGTTTTGATTATTCACGGTTTTTAGCTTTCTGGCTCCTCCCCCCAAATTGCATCAGCTTGCATAGAGAAATCACTGATTCCAAGCGTTTACAGTAAAAATTGCTGATTCCCAGAACTTTGTTCATCGTGTTTTGCCTCTCCTTCAGAAACAGGCCAGGTCTCCCACAATGTTATTTGCAGTTTCACCATATTCACGATGGTTTTTAATAGAAAACAGCAAATAACATATAAAAAAGTTATTCACGGTTTTTCAGTATTTGCGGTTCTGTTAATCCCCTATCACAGCGAATACGGAGGGAGAAGTGTATAATGTTTACATTGTTCCCAAAGAGAGCTTCCATCTGGAATTCGTAGAAGGGGAAGATGCAGCAAATCTCATGGTAATGCTATGGTTGTACTGTGAAATTACTGCTGAGAAAAGGCTGCAGTATGCAGTATTCAGTGGGCATGCAAATTACCCAAAATACCACCAGAATTTATGCTACCTACAATGGACCTATAGAGCGACCTGTTTTGATTTCCCCACTGATGGTACTGTCTCTACAACGTCTGTAGGGTCTTACTCCACTTTTTCACATTGAGAAAAATCTTTAGCTTGCAAAGCCATGGACCCATTAGTCAAATCTTCAACTGAGTTAAATATTCTGAAGGATAAAGCAAATTAAAACAATTTCCTTTTATTTCTACAGATCTCATGATACCCCTCTACCACCTCACTTACCGGTGTCCCTTTCTTCTGGGGACAAGTATTTCCTCAGTAGTTATCCATTCTTAAAACTACAAGCTAAGTAAAATTCAATTAAGAATACTTTTTTTAAAATATTTCTTTATTCATTTTTAAACTTTCAACAAGTAATTCATTATATAATCATATATACTGTAATATTACTTATTAATCATACATTCAATGAAATCATACTATAGCTTCTCCCTCCCACCCTTCTTCCAATATAATCATATAATTTTATAAAATATAAATTCATTCCTCCCCCCCTTATACTTCAATAGACAAAAGGAGAGAAATAAATTATTAATTAATTAATTATAATCATTCCTTACAATAATTTGTTAATGGCTCCCAAACCTCCATAAATTTTTTATAGCTTCCCTGTTGGATAGCTAATATTTTCTCCATTTTAAAAATATGGCACAATGAATTCCACCAAAAACTATAACTTAATCTACCATAATTTTTCCAGTTTCTCATAATTTGCTGAATAGCAACTCCTGTCATTATGAGTAAAAGCTTATTTTTTTATGAGATATTTGACTCTTTTTCCTCATTGAAGTTCCAAATAATATTGTATCATATGAAAGTGCCATCGGATTCTCAAGTAAATTATTAATTTGACTCCAATTAGATTTCCAAAAATTATATATTAGAGGGCAAAAAAACAATAAATGATCCAATGTTCCAGCTTCAAGATGACAGTGCCAACATCTATTAGACTTAGAGCTATATAATTTTTGCAAACGCACCGGGGTCCAGAATGCTCTATGTAACAGAAAAAACCAAGTTTGTCTCATAGATGCAGACACTGTACATCTCATCCTCCAAGACCAAATTCGTGGCCATTGAGACACAGTAATTTGATGCTTGATCTCAATGCTCCAAATGTCCCAAAGACTATTTTTTGGTTTTTTATTCAAAAATCCAGATATTAGTTTATACCACTGAGCAGCCTGGTGTCCCAAGAAGTCCACCTGAACAAAAGAAAGGCAAACTGTACTTATTATTGAGGTTTTTTCCCTCAATTGCAACCATTTATAATTTTGTGATTTATTAAGATCATATTTGTGTTGCAATTGTAAAAAGTCAAGCAACTTACCATTTGAAATAACATCATCTAAAGTATGTATGCCTGCTTTCATCCAATATTTCCAGATGACCTTATATCCACCAATTTTAATCTTGGAGTTTAGCCTTATGGTCTGATATGTTGACTTAAATATTGAAATAGGTGCTAAATCATCTACATATCTTAATGTTTTCCTTGTATCAACTAGTATTCTGTGATCTTTATATAATTTAGGCATTTTGATACTAATGACATGACTTTTTTTTTTTTAAATAAATCTTTATTCATTTCAAATCTTAAAACAAGTACAATAATTACATTTATCAATTTAACTTTCAAATACACTTGAAATCTTACAATTGGTCCTCATATTATAGAATAATATCCTCTCCCTTATTCAGTTATGAAAATGATTTAATGACATGACTTAATCTTAAAGGAAACATGAGTTGCCATTCCAAAGTCAACCAGTCCGGAAACTCTTTCATGAGCTCAGGGAGGATCCAGTACATACCTTGATGCATAATATAGGCTTGATGGTACCTATAAAAATTGGATCCATGTGCCTAAAGCCCCGCCCATAGGAGGGGCCTAAGACAACTGGGCCGATCCGGTTGGCCCAGGCGCCTCAAGCCCCACCTGTGGGCGGAGTTTGAGCCACCTGGGCCAATCAGACCCTAAGGCCAGCCATTCCGTAGATGGCTGGCCTGTCGGACGGACGGGCTTGGCACCCATCCGTCCGACCAACAATTTTAAGGTAAGGGGAGGGAGGTGGGGAGGGGGTTGTGGAGTCAGTGCGGGGGTCACGGGTTGGCGGGGGGGCGATCGAGGATTTGGGGGACTGGTCGTGGGGGGGTTGCATTGAGGGCAGGAGGGCCTGGGATCCCTCCTGCCCGTATTTTAGTGCGGGGTGGGGGTTAGGGGGTGTCGCTGGGCCAGGAGGGCTTGGGCTCCCTTCTGGCCCCATTGGACTCAGCGGGGGGGGGGGGGGGGGATATGGAGATCGCTGGGCAAGAGGGCTTGGGCTCCCTCTTGCCCCAAACGTAATCGGGGCTTCTGGGTGTCACAGGGGCAAGAGGGCTTGGGCTCCCTCCTGCCCTGATCGTTGGGGAGGGGGGAATGGTGGATCGCGGCAGGGGAAATGAGCCATCTCTCCTGCCGCGATCATTGCTGTAGGGGGTAGGCAGGTTGCTGGGGCCGCTGAGCTGATCGCAGCAGCCACGATCAGCTCAGCGGCCCCTTTTCGGCACTTATACCTGTTTTGACTTGGTCTAAGTCAAAATGTATAAGTGCTGACTAGGTAACCTGCCTAAAGTTTTGGTTATACCTGCTGCATGCCTAGGTCTAGGTTGGCCCACTTCCCGCCCACCGCCCACCCTTTCCCCTCCTCTAAAAATGCCTCTTTTCTCTCTGTGCGTTTAGAGGCAGGGGAAAGGCCTAAGCTGGTTTTAGATACATCTAAAACCAGCTTTGATTATGGGTACTTGGATGATCAGGCTTTTTGATCGTCCAAGTACCCATTTAGGCCACTTTTTAGACTTTTTTTTTTTAATTATGAGCTTCTTAGCCTCTATAAATATACATACTAAAACTTTTAGTTGCCGTTTAAATGTATCATCATTTAAACTTCATTTGTATATCCTGCTTCATCTCATCATGTATGAACTGTGAAGTAGTGAGTAGAGAATGACACAGTGGCGGGTAACCTTGCCGAAATGGTGCAAAAAAAAAAAAAAAAATGGTCACCATGGGTATGGGGATAAAACCATTCACTGCTCCGTGGAGCGGTGAATGGCCTTGTCTCCACAGTTAAGGGAGGGAACGCACAGTCACCGATCGCGCACAGCCCCCTCCCTCCTTCCTAACAATCGCCACCATCTATCACTGCCACCGTCCATCTGGGCATCTCCCTCCCTCCCTTCCCCTTATGTTCATGGTGATTTTTAATTTTCTTTCAACAAGCAGCCGGAGCCTTGAAGTCGCATGTGGCTGCTGGAAAGTTCTCCTCTGATGAATCCGGAAACATGAAGTTGCTTCAGAGGAGAAGTTTCTGGCAGCCGCACACGACTTCAAGGCTCCAGCTGCTTGTTGAAAGAAAATTAAAAATCGGCATGAAGGTAAAGGGAAGGGAGGAAGGGAGATGCTCGGACCGTGGCGGGCAGGAGGAGGGAGGGGGCTGCTGGATGGTACTGAAGTAAAGCCAATATTAGTTCTATAAAAGAAATATCTATGTTTGAATAGATTGGTGAAATGGGGTCTTTGTGTGTGTGTGGAGACAGGGGTGAAGGTGGGTAGAGGTAGCCCCTGCCTGGACCGAGCAAAGGGTGCTGAAGGAGGGTGGAGAGGAATAGACTCTGAAGGGAAATGGGTAAGAGAGAGTGGAGAGAAGACGCTGAAGGGAAATAGGGGATGAGAGAGAGGGGAGAAGATGCTGAAGGAAAGTGGAAGGAGAGAGTGCAACAGCCACTGAAGGGAACTGGATGGAAGTAGGGGATAAAGAAAAAAAAAAAAGGCACATGCTGGATTAGGGAGACAGATACCAGATCTGAGGTGAGAAGAGAGATGCTAAAAACCACCTGGGGGAGGGAAGGAAAGATGGAAGAGAAGAAGACAGAGATGCCAGGCTATGGAGGAAGCGGAGGGAAGAAGATGGGTGCCAAACCAGTGGATGGAAGGAATTGAATGAGGAAAGCAGAAACCAGACAACAAAGGTAGAAAAAAAAATTCTATTTATTTTCTTTTTTTGCTTTAGGATAAAGTAGTATATGGGAGCCCGAGACCCCCGTGTTGATGGGCGGAATATAACACGGGGCTGGTAGAGCCCTCATGTCACCCATCGGCTGGGGGGGGGTTAAGGGGGAGAAGATAGGAAGCCGGGATAGAGATTGGGCGGCGGGCCTGTCAGTAGGGGAATTTTTTAAATGATTGGTTGCGGGCATTTTGGGGGGGGGGGGGACGAGGACTTAAAGACGGGACCCTGGAGGACTCAGCTCCTTCTGAGGTCCTCCAGGGTGGCGTTTCCCACCCACCTGCCCATGGTTTGGGGACAGATGTTGGTAGCTCGGAGGCGGTTCTCCTGAGCTATTGGGTCATGGGGCTCATCAGGTGATGAGCGTTGGGACGGCAGGGAGCCCTGCCCGGTGGGTCAGGTGACCTGGAAAAGGGGCATGAGGGACATGCCACCCCTCTGACTCTTGCTGTGGTGGCGGGGTCGAGGGAATAAAACTCATTCATTTGGTAGCTCGGGAAGAGCTCTTTATATAATGAAAATAAAGTTAATGAAGTTGAGATATGTTATTATGTTTATGGTTAATAAACTGAGCTGCGGCTAAATTTTACCAACCAGAAGACTACAGTGTGTTTTTTGGTAATGTAAAGGGGAGGGTTATGAAGGAAGTGGGTTTGGAGTATTTAGGCGGACAGCAGGGCATATCCAGATCCCCTTGTTAATTAGTTGTGTTGATAAACATTTATAAACAAAGCCTTGCCAGCTGAAGATCTCTTTCTCTAGTTCGGCAGCCAGAACTTTGATTTATAAAATGATAATTGTACAGAATATTTTTTTTTATACTATAATAAAATAAGTTCAGTATAAAACTATTTGAGGTTTGTGTGAATGGGACTGGATGGTTTGCGGGGATGGGACGGGGACTGAGTTCATGGGGACAGGGTGGAGACGGGGGACAAATTTTTTCCCCGTGTCATTCTCTAGTAGTGAGCTAATTCCACCATATTAATTACTCCTTCAGGATGATTCTTATATTAATTAAAGTAGTCTGAGAAAAGGAAGGTCTTCGTTCCTTTCTTGAACTTTTTGATATGTTTTTCTACTTTTAATTCCTTTGGTAAGGAGTTCTACCACATTGCTGCCACCACTGAGAACATTCTTTTCCAAAGACTTTTGTATATGATGCCTTTGAAAGATGGTATTTCCAACAAGTATTCTTGATTCAAGCGAAGTGTGTGTGTTGTAGTATGGTTGTGTAATCTGGTCGCTAAGTACACTTCTCCCTCCATATTTGTGGTTTCAGCATTCGCGGTTTCCATTATTCACGGTTTTTAGCTTGCAGGCTCTTCCCCCCCCAATTACATCAGCTTGCACTGAGAAATCACCGATTCCCAGCGTTTACAGAGAAAAATCGAATTTTCTTCACCGTGTTTTGCCTCTCCTTCAGGAACAGGCCAGGTTTCCCACCTTGTTATTCACGGTTTCATCATATTCATGATGGTTTTTAATAGAAAACAGTGAATAACATATGAAAAAGTTATTCGCGGTTTTTCTGTATTCACGAGTCTGTTAATCCCCTATCACAGCAAATACGGATGGAGAAGTGTAATGTGATTCTGAAAGATGAACAATTTTGTGTGTTATTGCAGTAACAGTATGACGCTTGAGCAGCTGGGCACATGATGGATAAATATTGCAGATGGTAAACTAAACTAAAACTTGAATTTATAAACCGAGTCATCGTTATAAAAATAAAGCCCAACTCGGTTTACAGTCGAAAGGGTCCAGAAAAGAACGACTAAAATGGTTAAGGGGCTGGAGGAGTTGCTGTACAGTGAAAGGTTAGAGAAACTGAGCCTCTTCTCACTTGAAAAGAGGAGACTGAGAGGGGACACGATCAAAACATTTAAGATAATGAAGGGAATAGACTTAGTAGATAAAGACAGATGGTTCACCCTTTCCAAGGTAGGGAGAACGAGAGGGCACTCTCTAAACTTGAAAAGGGATAGATTCTGTACAAATGTAAGGAAGTTCTTCTTCACCCAGAGAGTGGTGGAAAACTGGAACGCTCTTCCGGAGTCTGTTATAAGGGAAAACACCCTCCAGGGGTTCAAGACAAAGTTAGACAAGTTCATGCTAAACCAGAACATACGCAGGTCTTTGACCTAAGGGCCGCCGCGGGAGTGGACTGATGGGCATGATGAACCACTGGTCTGACCCAGCAGTGGCAATTCTTATGTTCTTATGTTAAAGAGGAAAATAATGATGAGGAAAATTACAATTTGGTGAAAAGCCAAGTTTTAAGATATTTATGGAAGATTTGAAAAGAACCCATTCCCGCGGGCTCTGTCCCCATCCTTGCCCCGTCCACACAGGTTCTATTCCCCGCCCCCACCCTGCAGTTAACCACGGATACCCGTCCCCGTGTCATTCTCTATTTTAGAATCCTAGAAGCTAATAGTCAAAGGGTTTAATGTCCTAAGTTTGAGAGTAAACAGGTACCTTTGTAAATTTACTAGAGCTAATTTCCAAAAAAGTGAGTGGTTATGGGGTGGATTTTAGGTAAGAAAAATAGCATAGAATTGATTTGCAGTGATGGCACCTAACTTGGGACCCCGTTTGCAAATCTGTGGTAACGATGCTGCTATGGTAAAGGTAACGAAGCCCATCCAATTCCTATGGGCTTCAGTGTATGTATCACAGCAGCATTGCTACCACGGCTTTGTATAAGTGGCCCTTAAGCGCCTAGATCTAGGTACATGAACAACACGCCTAAAGTTGGGTTACTAAGTTTAGGTGAATTTCAGCTGGTTATTTTAGAACCAGCTGAATAAGTGGCTAAAGCTGGAATATGCAACCATTTTAAATAGGGACACTAGAGAATGGCATGGGGACAAATTTGTCCCCGTCCCTGTGGGATCTCAATATCCCCATCCCATCCCCGTGAGTTCTGTCCCTGTCCCATTCCTGTAAGCACTGCCTTAATCGCACAAGTCTCAAACTCTTATGATTTTAAAGATGAGGACAGAGATTGCAAGAAAGGGACAAGGACAGAAGTCGTGGAACAGGACAGGGAAAATTTGTCCCCGTGCCATTCTTTAATGGAAAGTACTCTTATAGAGCCTGATCTATACATGGTACCTATAAGATCAATGCTGACTAGAAGAGTGCTTAGCACGATTCTACAAGGTACGTGTACCTTTTATACAATTGCACTTAATACTGAGTGTCGCACAACTTAGGCACAGGCCTAAATGCCTGTACCTAAGTTGTGTGTGCATCGGGCATATTCTGCAACAATGCACCTAACTTTTAGGAATGGCCAACTATGCCCCCTTTTCAAATTCATACACAGCAATTGGTGCATACTTTTTATAAAATTAAACTTTCCAAGTTGCGCGTGCAACTTTTAATTAATGCCAGCTGGCATCAATTATAGGTGTTAATTGCTAATTATCAGTGCTGATTAGACCAATTAATCAATTAAACTGTGCATGCACATCAGCTGCAAGCGCCAATGTGCATGCACAAACGTAGGCCCCATATACAGAATTTGGGGGCTAGAGGGCAATTCTGTAACTAGGTACCTCCAATTAAGGCCCTGGAGGGCATGGTAGGAGCCTATTCTACAAAGGAAAGTAGGTGCTTATTTTCTTTTATAGAACATTAGCATAACAGGGTATTAATGTGCCTAATATTTAGATGCTCAAACTTATGCCAGCTATAGAGCTGTGCAAATGTGAGTGCCTAAGCACAGTATTCTCTAAGTTGTGCACATAAGTGGCATCCCTTCCACGCTCCCCTTGCAAATATGCGCTATTTAAGATAGGCAGGTGTTTGCAGAATAGTACTTAGGCACTATGCTAGCACTTATGCGCTCATGTAGAGTTGTACAGTTGCCTCAATAGCAGACAATCCTAGACTACTAGCATAATAGGGTGGCTGTGTTTAGTCCACTCTTCAAAGTAATACGTAGAAATATAATAAAACCATAAAGAAAAAAAAACCCTTTTATATTGGACTACATTAAGTTACATATTACCTAGCATAATAGGGAAAATACGTGACTCTGTCTCTAGAACACTTATGCCAGCCATAGAGCTGGCCTAAGTGTGTATCTATATGTGATTGAGATACATGTTTAACTTATAGTATTCTAGAGAATGACACAGAGAGGCCAATTTTTCCCATCCCTGCATGATCTCTCTATCCCAACCCTGTCAGCTCTGTCCCTGTCCCTGCCCAATTCCTGCAAGCTCTGTCCTCATCTACCTAAGCCTCAAACACTTTAAAATCATAAGTGTTTGAGGCTTTGTGGTTTAGGCAGAGCTTGCAGGAACGGGACAGGGACAGAACTTGCGGGGATGGGACAGGGATACTGAGATCCCGCGGGGACAGGGCCAAATTTGTCCACATTTCATTCTCTAGACACATAAGTGTGGGTCCCGCCCATGTGTACACCCACCTGATTAGATTGTAAGCTCTATTGAGCAGGGATTGTCTTTTACATGTTTAATGTGCAGCATTACGTATGTCTGGCAGAGCTATAGAAATGATAAGTACAGTAGTAGTAGTAGTAATAGCCCTTAGGCAGAATTTTAGCATTTAAACATACATGTGCATGCATACACACTTTTGTGCAACTATTCTAATGAATTATAGGTGTGATTGGCATATAACTGTTAGCACATATTTTATAAAAATCGTTCGGGTATTTCCATTCTAAAATCACTACTTTCATGTGCAAACAGCAGCACTATTTATCATTTCTATAGTGCTGAACGGCGTATGCAGCGCTGTACATTTAACATTTATGGCCTCTTTTACAAAGCCGCGCTAGTGGCTGCTGTGCGGCAACAGCCCTGAAGCCCTTTAAATCTCTATGGGCTTTGGGGTCGTTAGCGCAGGGCAGCTGCTAGCATGGCTTTGTAAAAGAGGCCGTTAATAGATGGTCCCTGCTCAGAAGAGCTTCCAATGTAATTTGGACAGATAGTCAAGACATCTCAGGGTTGGGGTGCTTCTAGCAGAAGGGATGACATGATGGGTAAAGGTAACTGGCGGTGAGTGAGTTAAGAGTTGAAAGTAGCTTAAAAAAAAATGGGCTTTTAGTTTGGATTTGAATACCACTAGAGACGGAGCATGATGTATTGACTCTGGCAGCCTGTTCCAGGCATACGGTGCAGCAAGAAGGAAGAGGGCAGAGTCTGGAGTTTGCTGCGGAGGAGAAGGGTACAGATATGGGTAAGAGGGACTTACCCGATGAACGGAGTTCACGGTGGGGGGGGGGGGCAACATAGGGTGAGATAATGAGGGGCTACTGGGTGAATGCACCTGTAAGTCAGTAAGAGGTGTTTGAATGGTATTAGGAAACAGATGGGGAGCCAAAGAGGGATAATGTGACTGTGGCGGCTCTTGTGGAATATGAGTTGTGCAGCAGAATTTTGAACAGATTGAAGGGGAGAGAGATGGTGCCTAACTTAATTATTTAAAAAGTTTAATCAGCACTAATTGGCAATTAGCACTTCATAATTAGCTTAAATTAAAATTAATTGGCTGGTGGGCGCCTAACTCGGTAGGCGCCTATTGATTTCAGGTAGGCACCCGGCCCAAGGTATCTACCAGAAATTGGGCGTGGTTAGGGGGCTGATCTTGGGCGTGTTTTGCTTGTAGGCACTTAAAATGGACTTGGGCACCAGTATTTAGGCCAAGAAAACCCTGGCTTAAATAGGGGCTTCTAAGGTTTTTATGCCTACTGATGCCCAAGTCCAATTTAGGCACAACTAGGTGCAATTCTATAAACGGCACCTTGTTGGCTATGTTTTAGGTATCGTGTATAGAATCAGGGCCCCAGAAGGTGCCTGATAGTGCATATTCTATAAAAGAAGGTAAATACTTAGGCCCTGATTCTATAAATGGCGCCCAACTTGTAGGTGCCATTAGACATGATTGTCAATCATCTGCTAGGCACCATTTATAGAATCACACTTAGCAGCACCTAAGCAGTTTTAAGCACTAGTAGATGTTGAATCCTTAGCCATTTAGGCCAAGGTTTTCTTAGCCTAAATGAGTGCGCCTAAGGTAGGCGCCTACTGGTTCCTAATTCAAACCACACCCAAAATTTACCGTACATGAAGAAGGACACGGTACTACTCGAAAGGGTCCAGAGAAGAGTGACTAAGATGGTTAAGGGGTTGGAGGAGCTGCCGTACAGCGAAAGATTAGAGAAAATGGGCCTCTTCTCCCTCAAACAGAGGAGATTAAGAGGGGACATGATTGAAACATTCAAGGTACTAAAGGGGATAGAATTAGTAGATAAGGACAGGTTGTTCACCCTCTCTAAAGTTGAAAGGGGATAGATTCCATACAAACATAAGGAAGTTCTTCACCCAGAGAGTGGTAGAAAACTGGAACGCTCTTCCAGAGTCTGTCATAGGGGAAAACACCCTCCTAAGATTCAAGACAAAGTTAGACAAGTTCCTGCTGAACAAGAACATACGCTGATAGGGCTAGTCTCAGTTAGGGCGCTGGTCTTGACCAGATGGCCGCCGCGTGAGTGGACTGCTGGGGCATGATGGACCACTGGTCTGACTCAGCAGCGGCAATTCTTATGTTCTTATGTCCTTACCCTGAATCCACCCCTAACCACCCCTAGTTGCTGATAGGCACCTTGGTGTAGATGCCTGACTCAAAGTGGAAGGCGAATACAGGCTAATTCATTTTTGAATGGATTTTTCATTGTTTTTAATTATCAGCGCTGATTAAGCCAATTAAGAAAAAAGTAGGTGCCTAGATCAGCTAGGTGCACTGATCTAGGCACCTACCTTTTGACATTTTTTATAGAATCAGGGCCTTACTTTCCTTTATAGAATACTAGCATAACATAACATATAAGTTATAACAACAAAGTTCCAGTGATACACCCCAGATACTTAGAGTATTCTATAAATTATTGGTCAGAGTGCACTATCCTGAGATGTGTGTGCAATTAAACTGGCTAACAAGCAAATTAGCGCCAATAATTAGATGCTAACAATCAGTTACTTGTGTTAATTGACAACAATGTGGATTTGTATGCACATCTTGCTAGACACTATACTATAAAGATCCATGCGCATATTTTATAGCGTAAAACTCAAAAGGGGTTTGGCCAAGGGAGGAGCATGAGTGAGTTAGGGGTGTTCACTAAAGATGTGTGCCATGTTACTGAATGACAGGAATCCATGCATAACTTGTGTGCTGGAATGTATACCTGGTTTCTGTTGGTGTAACTCTTTGGGCACAAAGTTGAGTTTAAATCCTGGCATTATGGGCTCAATTCTATATATGGCACCTAAAAACTTAGGTGCTACGTAGTGTGGTGCTTAGGCACAATTCTATAAAAGGTGCACTTTATGGAATCACGCTTAGCGGTGCCTAAAGTAGGCTTAGGTGTCCTAGACTTAGGCATACCATATTTTTATCTTTTTTTTTTTTTGCTGGAGAAGCGGAGACTTAGAGGGGATATGATAGAGACTTATAAGATCACGAAGGGCATAGAGAAAGTGGAGAGGGGCAGATTCTTCAAACTTTCGACAACTACAAAAACGAGAGGGCGTTCGGAAAAATTAAAAGGGGACAGTTTCAGAACCAATGCTAGGAAGTTCTTCACCCAACGGGTGGTGGACACCTGGAATGCGCTTCCAGAGGGCGTGATAGGACAGGGTACGGTATTGGAGTTCAAGAAGGGATTGGACAATTTTCTGAAGGAAAAGGGGATAGAAGGGTATAGATAGAGGGCTACTATACAGGTCCTAGACCTGATGGGCTGCCGCGTGAGCGGACTGCTGGGCATGATGGACCTCAGGTCTGACCCAGCAGAGGCACAGCTTATGTTCTTATGCCAGGGTTTTGTTGGCCTAAATGAGTGCACCTAAGGCATGTATCGGTACATAAGTCCAAAACAGGCACCTACATGACAAAGACACCTATGATGCACCCCCCTGACCATGTCGACTTTCTGGTAGGCGCCTTGGACTAGATGCCTACCTCAAAGTGGTAGGAGCTTACCAAGGTAGGCACCTACCATCCAATTAACTGATGATGTGCTCATTTTTAATTACCAGCGACAATTAAGCCTTTTAAATAATTAAGTTAGGCACCTTTATTGGCTAGGTATGCCAATCTTAGGAATCATTTATAGAATCAGAACCTATGTGCTATTCTATACAGGGTGCCAATTCCAGAATGCCCATTATAGAATACCATTCAGTGCCAACTTCTTGGCACTGAATTTTAAGCACTATTTATAGAATGTGAGTAAAAGTTCATCCTGCCCATGCTCCTCCAAGAGTCTGCCCATGTGTATGCCCACCTGTAAAATATAAATTGTTGTGCATTTACAGAATGACTGTCTTATTTTGATCACACCATCAGAAGAGAGAGATCACTGGAGAAGGACATCATGTTTGGGAAGATCGAAGGAACCAGGCGAAGAGGGTGACCTGCAATCAGAGGGCTGGACATGTTGAAAACAATCATGGGGATATCGCTGGAGGACCTTTCCAGACTAGCACAAAACCGATTTCTTTTTAGATCCGCAATTCATCAAGCCGCTAGGACTCGAGCACGAGTCGATGGCACCTAACAACAACATAGGGGGCAAATCTAAAATGTATATGCATATGTGTACACATACATGGAAATATGCTAGTATTCTGAACATTTTTGCGCATAACTAGCATGCAAATGTTAGTGCCAACTTTTTAGAATTACCTGTTTAGAGTTTTCAAACAGAAGGACAGGTAGAAGCCACAGGACTCGGGGAATAAATCATGCATTCTTTTTTTCTGATAGGATAAGAAAGTATAAGGTAAATGAGAACAATCTCTATTAAATTGCCTATAGGTTTGTACTTTTAAAGAGCTGTACAAAGGTTTTATGCATATGCACAATTAATGCAATGCAATGCACAGTAATTCCCTGTTATGTGAAAATCTAAAAATTAAAACTTTTCCTGTATCTTTGCTTGCCGTTGCTCAGTGCAAACATTGGCTCCTCCCTCCCCTTCATGGAGCCCAGTGAAAACCAGACAATAAGATCTTGAGATAATTATGTGACACAGATTAGGTATCTGTCCTGATGAAGTCCACAGGAGCACGTTTACAGGTTGAAATAAACTTGTGCACCTCATAAAAGGAACCGGTAATGATGCCACTATTTCATGGGATATTACACCATAATGATAATAATCCTCCCATTTAAGTCTGATCTTCCACAGGCATAGTGAAATTAGCTTCCTCGCCACCTAGCAGTAGTAATTTATGAGATAAAAAGGGAACCATTGAGAGATAATGTAATGAATGTTTACTGTAGCTTTGATGATATTCTCATCACCGGGGGAAAAGGGAGTAGTAGGAGGCAGTGAGTTTAGACTACTGTGCTGTGATGCCACTACCCTGGAACGGGGAAATAGAGATGCCGAAGATCCTGAGGCAACAGAGAAGAAACGCTATCCTGGGCAAGTGAGGCAAACTCACACAGTCCTTTGTGCTTCCCTCTTATGAATTTCTTCTGCCAACCTGAGCTGAAAGAAGCTCGAAAACTCTGCGTATTTTACTTTCAGAGTTAATGGGAATAAAATACCTCAGTGGATGAGTGCAGATGTGTTTGATACAAATAGTCATTTTCCTATTTGCTGCCTCATTGAGCATGATGAATGATTGGAGTCAGAGAAGCGGCGTGATAAATGGCACCACCTTGGCTCCATTGCATGCCCTATTGATTCTCCTTCTTTATTACTCCTACAACCCAGCTGGTTGCTTTGCCCTCCCCACGAGCCGTTTCTTGGGGGAGGGATTGCTTCCTAGAAACCCAATTTATGGAAAAGGGGAGTGTGGCATTTTCTTATCTGAGCAAAACCCCATGTTTAGTTTTTGTTAACATTTTCAAATGCAGAATTGGCAACAGACTGATCAACTGAGGGGGGGAGGGAGGCAATTAAAGAGGCTGGGGGCTATTTAAGCCATAGTGTAATGTCATATTCAGAACAGATTATTAGCTGATGAATTTTATAATGCCATTAAAATGTAGATTCTTTATTCCAGCCTCTGCAAAATAGTAAATTGCAAAATCTGTTGCATTTGCATACGTGTGGACCTATAGAGATATTTGCAGATTATTGCTAAAGTAAATCCAATGTCAGTTTAAGTATGATCAACCATTTTGGGTTTTCGCAACCTTTGTTGTTTAATAGGCAACTTAACATCCAAAGTCTGAAATGTTAGATTCAGTGCACAGACAATCCATCCATAGAAGTCTGTGCAGCATTAGCAAAAAGCTATGTGTAAAATGCAGCTGCTGTCAGTATAGCTAATATGTCAAGTGAGAAACAGTAATACTTTTTTTGTATTGAGAATGAGTACATTTAAAGGCATCAGTATTTCAAACCTTTTGGCTCGTGCATTCTTATTATTTTCAGCCACTTTTCAATGTTTCTCATAACTCTCCAATATACCCCCTCTTTTACAAAGGTGCGCTAAGCTTTTTAGCGCGCGCTAAATACATGCTAAACGCTAACACGTGCATGTTATCCTATGGACGCGTTAGCGGTTAGCGGATGTGTTGATTTAGATTGCACTAAATCCACGCTAAAACGCTTAGCGCGCCTTCGTAGGAGGGCCAGTTACTACTTTTTTAAAATGATATTTTTATTTATTTAGTTTTGTACCCCTTCCCTTTTTTTTTTTTACAAAGCCGTAGTGCGGTTTATAGCACCAGCCGCGGCGGTAACAGTTCCGGCGCTCATAGGAATTCTATGAGCGTCGGAGCTGTTACTACCACAGCTGGTGCTAAAAACCGTACTACGGCTTTGTAAAGGGGGGGGGTACATAACTAAATAATTAAAAATATCAGAAAAAAAGTAGTAACTATGGCCCTCTCACAAAGGCGCGCTAAGCGTTTTAGTGTGGATTTAGCATGCGCTAAATCAATGCGTGCTCTAACTGCTAACGCGTCCATAGGATAACATGCACCCTCCAGGGATTCAAGACAAGGTTAGACAAGTTCCTGCTGAACCAGAACGTACGCAGGTAAGGCTAGACTCAAATAGGGCACTGGTCTTTGACCTAAAGGTCGCCACGTGAGAGGACTGCTGGTCACGATGGACCACTGGTCTGACCCAGCAGCAGCAATTCTTATGTTCTTAACATTTTTAAAGACTATGTTATAATAGCAATTTAGAGGAAAGATAAGAAGGCAAACACCAACATTATGAACTCATCTTACACTTGAACCTTTTCAGTTTGTTGGGTGTTTACCTCTAATTGTGCTGTTATTATTATTGGCCTCCTTTTATCAAGCTGCATTTGCTCCATCACTTCCCTCGGAAGGGCATTCCAGGCATCTACCACCCTCTCTGTGAAAAAGAATTTTATAACATTGTTCACGGGGAGGGTGGTAGATGCCTAAAATGCCCTCCCGAGAGAAGTCATGGAGAGGAAAATGGTGATGAAATTCAAAAAAGCATGGGATAAACCTAGAGGATCTCTAATTAGAAAAGAAAGAATGGAAATTAAAGAACTAAGGCCAGTACTGGACAGACTTGCACAGTCTCTGTCCCAGGATGGGCTGGGGAGGGTATCAATGGGATCTCCACTAACTTGGAACATGAGGATGTTACGGTGTCAGGTCAAAAGCGCGCCGGGACAAAGGCGCGCCTAGACAATTGAGCGCAGCGTGGAGGCGTGCGCCGCCAAAAATTACTGTTTTTAGGGCTCCGACGGGGGGGGGGGGCATGGGGGCAAACCCCCAAACTTTACTTAATAGAGATGTGTTGGGGGGGCGTTGGGGGAGGTTTGGGGGGTTGTAACCCCCCACATTTTACTGAAAACTTCACTTTTTCCCTATTTTTAGGGAAAAAGTTAAGTTTACAGTAAAATGTAGAGGGTTACAACCCCCCAAACCCCCCACAACGCCAGCGCGATCTCTATTAAGTAAACTGGGGGGGCTCCCCAACAAAACCCCCCGTCGGAGCCCCTAAAAACTGTAATTTTCTTTGGCGCGCGCCTCCGTCTTGTGCTCAGTTGTCGGCGCGCGCCTTTGTCTTTCGCGGGGTTGTCTATGAACCGGATGTTACTGGCCAGTCTTTATGGTAGACATCCTGCAAACAGGATGGTCGGATAGGCTGGAGTGAGCTTGGACGGCAACTTCAGCATTTGGAACCTAGGACAATACTAGGTGGACTTTACAGTATATGTAGAGTTGTACAGTACAGTATAATGTTGTGACTGTATTGGTGGCTGCTGGCTAGTCTCAATTTAAGTTATAATTTAGACTTTGCAAATTAAGAAAATGAAAGGTGACATTTTTGGTTTAAACCAAAGAAATAAAGACAATTCATTCTGGTGATAATTCACCTTTTGGTGCAAGATGAGGTAAACACAGGAAATTATAGATTATCAAGAAGTTTCAGAATTACAGAAATGTAGGAAGAATTAATTTACCAGTGTCAAGACATATATCACTCTTTAAGAAATACATGTTTGAATGTTTGTGGATTCCTTTTGAGGTGTTTCTAGCTATAATGATGTTTATTTTCCGCTGATAGAAGTCCCTTAATCACCTACAGATAAGAAGGACAGTTCAATTTATCACAGCACCATGAATTCTAGGAATATGAAATGCTGGTTGAAAACACTTTGATAGTTAACTTACTCTTGGATTCAGACCACAACTGGATTTTAAGGACTCTCAGAAATCCCACCCCTTTTTTTTTTTTAACAAAGCCATGTTAGGTTTTTTTAAATCATTGACCATGGTGGTATTAGCTCTGACGCTCATAGGAATTTTTATCGTGGCCTGCGATAAAAAAAGCCTAACGCAGCTTCGTAAAAGTGGGGTTTAATTTCTTATTTTGTTGCTTAAAAATCTAGCTTTGTCCAGATATGTATATGGTAAAATATTTTTGGATATTTCTCATTTCATTCTCAAACTTTTCCCAATTTTCTAACATTTTTAAATTTCAATTTGTTTCACACTTTTACTACTAATGGGTCCTTTTATTAAAGGGTGTTAAGCCATTAGCATTCAGTTAGCACACGTCCACAGCCTACTGCAAAATGCATTAGAGCATTTTGTGATATTTTGTTTGATAGCATGCAGTATCCTGTGCTTCCTATTTCAAAAAAATTTTTTTAGGAAGGGGCATGTCATGGGCGAAGACCTTATAATGAAACCCCAGGCAATATTAACGTGGGTTTGAACGTGAGCATTTCGTTTCTGACGCAATGATGGAGAAAGCTGTATGAATGGGAGAGGGAGCCTTGATAAAGCCCTTGGAATTATACGGGCAAAACATGTTGGCGATTGCTGTTCCCTCCCGACTAGCGTCGAACGCATAAAGCTAAGTATCCTTAGCATATATTTAAAGTAATATTTAAATCAAGTCTTAAAAATATTTATAAAAATGTTTACTGGGTCTGATGAGGAATGGGAGCATAAAGCCACACACAATGAAACAGCTTGAGTGCGTGGTGGCCCGCTGAGGACCTAAAAGTATTATCTAAGCCAGATAGAATGAAGTTTGGCAAATCGGTAAGGTAACTTCTTACTGAGGCTGTACTGATGGGCGAAGACCTGGCATTCCCATGTTATCCAGTTAGGCCCTGATGTCTATTGTATGTTAAAATGTACAGCGCTCTGTACGCCTTTCAGCGCTATAGAAATAATAAATAGTAGTAGTAGTGATGATATCAGCATCTACTTTTTGAGCAATAGGCTTAATCAATGCCTATATTGGCACAAAACACCGCATGATTGGCTTTAATTAAAAGTTATGCGGCTAACCCCCCAAAAATCTTGGTTCTGTAAAAAAGTAGGCACCTAGCCCAAAACACCTACACTAAAAGTGGGCGTGGTTAAGGGCAGATCATGGACATGTTCATGAGTTAGGCTCCTCTTTGTGAATCAGGTATCATCAGGCTCTGATATTGGTACCTAAGTTTAGGCATAGAAAACCCTGGCATAAATTGGGACGCCTAAATGTTAGGATGCTGAGCAGCATCTAAGTTTTATAGAATCGGTGCTGATATCAGCGCCTAACTTTAGGCAGACTTTGTAGAATCAGGGCCTTGGTGCATTAGGATAGTTGCTAATGACATTAGTACACAAGCTGCCCCCCCCCCCCCAAAATGAAAGAAAGAAATGCCCTACAAAGTTCCATGTTAAATCTGGGCTTGCTGTGGAGGAGTATCCTATTGGTTAGTGTAATGGGCTACGAACCTGGAAAACTGGGTTTGATTCCCACTGCAGCTCCTTATGACTCTGGGCAGTCACTGAGGGCTAGATTCACTAAGCAAACCAATTGGTTGGCGACCCCTTTGCGACTCCAACCCAGTTCACTAACCTCTGTCCCGATCATCCTCCGATCTGCGCATGCAAATGAGGGGGAACGGCGTTCAAATGCAGGCAGGCAGCGATTCACTAAACAAAATGAGGGACATCGACTGGGCTGACCGATCCAAAAATAAGCGACTGCTGAGGACCAGTCGCTCAGGTCCTTTCTGACTGCCCTGCCTTCTGCCGCCCTGCTGTCTGCCCTGTTTCTCTTCTCTCTGCCCTGATCGCTGCCCTGCTTCAGCCCCGATCTCCTGCTCTCAACCCCCGACTTTCCAGCTCTGTCTGCCCCGATTGCTGCCCTGCTTCTGCCCTGATCTCCTGCTCTCAGCCCCTGACTTTCCAGCACTCTGCCCCGATCGCCTTCCCCGCAGTGCGAGCCCGTGGTTTTACCCCACAAGTTTAAAGCGGGTTAAAACCACGGGCTCACAAAAAAGTAATTAAAAAGTTTTAAAAAGTAAATTTTAGCGCTACCGGGCACGGAGGGCCAGCGCATGCACAGACCATGTGTTGGGATCGCTATAGAGCGATCCAGGCAGGCAGTTGAGGGCGTGATTCCAATTGCCCTCATGTGCATGAGGGCGATTCGTGAATCAGCCCCCCGGACATGGATCGGATCGGATCCCTCATGGGTTGGATCCGATCCGTGTCCTTAGTGAATTTAGCCCTTAGCCCTCCATTGGCCCAGGTACAAAAAACACCTTACTGTAGCTTGCGAGTCCATTAGAGACAGAAAGCGTACCTAGATACATTATAATGTGTACAGCACTGTGTTCATCTAGTAGCACTATAGAAATGGTAGGTAGTAGTGTACAGAAAAGACCCATGTTAGAATGCTCTAAGCCCAAATTTTACCACACTTTAGTAAGAGGCTCCTAAATGCTTTGTGAGGGGCCGCTGAAAAGTTCTCAGCACCAAGAAGAGAATGATGTGGAGCCATGAAACTTACAAGTTATTCCACACTTTTCTTGACACTTCGTTTCAGTGAGATGAAATGAAATGAAAAGTGTCAAGAAAAGTGTGGAATAATTTGTAAGTTTCATGGCTCCACATCATTCTCTTCTTGATTGGGCTGAGAACTTTTCAGCGGCTCCTCAGATTGTGATGTCATAATGCCTCATTCCACCAATGCCTAAGAGCCAACCTCACCGGTGATGTCACAATGCCTTGGTTTCCCTATACTTGTGCCTATTTGCTACATGCATTTGCCTCAATGAAACGAAAAGTGTCAAGAAAAGTGTGGAATAACTTGTAAGTTTCATGGCTCCACATCATTCTCTTCTTGGTTGGGCTGAGAACTTTTCAGCGGCCCCTCGTACACTTACTCTGAGGCAGCTGCAGCTATGTGTGTGCATTCTCTGTGGATATATCTCACAACTGTGGTACATGTGCAAAATGCTTTACAAAATTATCCTCTACATGCAAATTAAAATGCATTATTTATCACTGGCTCCATTCCGGTCCATACTGCGGCTACTAAAATGGTCAGTAGTCTTTATTATGAGGGGGTGCGGAAAAGTTTTCAGCCCAACCAAGAAGAGAATGAGGTGGATATGGAACAATGTCAAAACCTAGAATTTCGTTTCTGCAAATTGGCACTTAATGAAATAACACTTTTAATAGCTGCAAAATAACGCTCAGAATTTAGGAATCTGGCTAGTTGGGCTGAGAATGTTCCAGCATCCCCTTGTACAAAGTACATAGAAACAGACTTAGAGATCTCAATATGTATACTTTGAAAGAAAGATAAAAGAGGGGAGACATGAGAACTATTCAAGTAACTTTATGGCATAAATGCAAAGAGGTAATTGGTAGTTCATGGCAGTAAAAGAGGTATGTGGGTAATAGTTATTTATAGGTTTGGTTAGATATTCGTCAGAATGATAGTGATTTCTTCCTTCCCTCCTGAATAGGGGAAGTCCTTGATAAAGCCGTTCCAGTTTGGCGAAACATGTTGGACATATTTCCCCCAGCCCGACAGACAGAAAGCCTCGACAAAGATAAATTCTTTTTGAAATATTGTTAAAAAGTTACTATTGCCAAAAAAGTAGTGAGCACTATAGAGCATTCAATATTTAACCTTTTCCTATCATGTGTCCCGGATGACGGGACATTCCAAAAATGACATAGACAGTGGATAAACAGTCTGTATGGACTCATAAAGAGCCAGGAACACAAAATATTTGAATTTATAGACTTATGACTTATTTTCATTATGTTTACAATAGCCGTAAATGATAACGGTGAATAATACAAAACTTTGCTACAATAATTACGATTGGAACCAGCGTAACGTAAAATTTATTACGATAGGAAAAGGTTAAGGAAAGTCTTAAGGGCTAATGATGAGGTGGGTGTGAAGCTCAATGCAATGAGAGTAATTGAGCATTCTTACCGCTGAAGCCTGGCAAGAATGTGCTAAGATTGGAGAGTGTCGAATGTGAACATATCCCGAGAACACTGAAAGAGACTAATACATCTTGGGATAAAAAGAGTCAGTGTGATCATAGCAGGATAAATGCAAAGGAGGCATAATAAGAGGGCACAATATAAAGGTGAAGGGAGATAGTCTAAGGAGAAATCTAAGGAAAGATTTATTTATGGAAAGAGAGGTGATGCACAGAATGGCCTCCCAGTGGAGGTGGTGGAGATAAGGACTGTTTCTGAATTATAGAAATCTTGGCAAAAAACACAGAGGATCACAGATTGGAGAAGGTTATCATGCCGCTGTACCGGGCTATGGTACACCCTCACCTGGTATACTGCGTCCAGCATTGGTCGCTGTAAATGAAGAAGGACACGGTGCTACTCGAAAGGGTCCAGAGAAGAGCGACTAAAATGGTTAAGGGGTTGGAGAAGTTGCCATACAGTGAAAGATTAGAGAAATTTGGCCTCTTCTCCCTTGAAAAGAGAAGACAGAGGGAACATGATTGAAATGTTCAGGATAATGAAGGAAATAGACTTAGTAGATAATGACAGGTTGTTCACCCTCTCCAAGGTAGAGAGAACGAGAAGGCACTCTCTGAAGTTAAAAGGGGATAGATTCCGTACGAATGTAAGGAAGTTCTTCTTCACCCAGAGAGTGGTGAAGAACTGGAATGCTCTTCTGGAGTCTGTTTTAAGGGAAAACACGCTCCAGGGATTCAAGACAAGGTTGGACAAGTTCCTGCTGAACTGGAACGAATGCAGATAGGGTTGGTCTCGGTTAGGGCACAGGTCTTTGACCTGGGGGCCGCCGCATGAGCAGGCTGCTGGGCGCGATGGACCACTGGTCTGACCCAGCAGCGGTAATTCTTATGTTCTTATGAGAAAGGAAAGCATTATAGAGTTTATTAGGTGGTATGGATGGGCAGACTGGATAGGCCATGGTCTTTCTCTGTAGCCACTTTCTATGATTCTCCATTTCTGTGTTTCTTGTAAATGCAGCCTAGTAATTAAGAGGCCCTTTTACTAAAGAGGGTTAGGCAGATAATATGCAAATGAGCATCCACTGATACCTTACTGGCATGGCAAGTGGTATTGTTTCACACATTATCTACATGCTGTGTTGGGGTAGGAACTGGGTGGATTTTGGGCAGAGGATGAACATGGATTGTACATTACACTTAGCGCACAGAACTTATCACACTCTCACTTGTGCAGTTACTGTGAATGCACATACTTCCCTCTCAGGAGAGGGATGGGGAGCATTCTACAAATTGCACAAAAAAAATCAGCAGAAACCAAAGAACTGGCTCCACAAACACCAAACACAATGGAGATGACCTTGTGGTGCTCTATGGCTGTAGTTCAAACAATGAATGCAGAACTCGACACAATCATGTTTCAGCCTCTCAGCATTGGGAATCTCTGTTATAGTGTGGCCTAGTGGTTAGAGCTGCTGTCTCAGCACCCTGAGGTTATGAGTTCAATCCCAGCCTGCTCTTTGTGACATGCCATTGCCCAGGTACAGTTAAATTTTGAGCCTGCCAGTACAGATAAGGAAAATACCTGATTACTATTCTGTAATCCATTTATAAGCTGACTGATAATGTGGAATATAAATCCAATAAATAAATAATTTCCTGAAAGTTGACTTAAAACCTTCCTGAAAATAAACCTTCCCGAAAACCTTCCCAAGCCTATCCCGAAAATAATTTCCTGAAGGTTGACTTACAATGGAACCACAAGTGGTTCACACAATATATGGTTTTTGAGAATTTTTTGCCCCTTCCCTTCTCCCCATACCTCTTTAATGTTCCCAGTGCGAGCAGCAACCCCAAACTGATGCTCGCACCAGTGTCGTACCAAGGGGGAGCTGGAGGGGTGCAGCATTAGGAGGTGTGCACAGCCGGACAGGTCCGGAAAATTCTTGGGCTGCGACGGAACTCAACGGTATTGGCGCCCCCCCTGCCCCGCGACAGCACTCAAGTTCAGCCTCCTTCTCCTGGCATCAGCAGAACTTCAGATCAGCAACAGGTGCTCAGTCAATAGCTTCCCTTGACTCAGTTTCCTGTTTCCGCCCAGGCAGTTCAGTCAGGGGAAGCTTTTGACTGAGCACTTGTTGCCGATCTGAAGTTCTGCTGATGCCGGGAGAAGGAGGCCAAACATGAGTGCTGTCGCGGGTCAGGGGGGCGCCGATGCCGCTGAGTGCCATCACCGGGGGGGGGGAGCGCAGATGCCGCTGAGAGCCGTCGCAGCCCAGGAATTTTCTGGACCTGTCCGACTGTGCACTCCCCCCTAAGGCTGCACCCGAGGTGGACCGCCCTCCTCCCGCCCCCCCTTGGTATGCCACTGAGTGTAGGCTCTTTCTCTGACATCACTTCATGAACCCATGCCTAGGAAGTGACACCAGGGGAAGAGCTGACGCTGGCACAAGCATCAGCTTGGGGTTGCTTCTCATGCTGGGAACATTAAAAGAGGTATGGGGGAAGGGAAGAGATGCACACATGTGGCAGGAGGGGGCGGGGAAGGAGTGGATGTGGGGGTGGGGGTAGAGAAGAGGGTGGGGGAGGGGGCACCTCTCACCCTCGCTACACCATTCATCATGTCAAGTCCTGATTTCATTGTTTGAAATAAAGACATATACCGTAGCACCATAAGGTCCTCTCCACTGTGTTTGGTGACAGAAAAATCAGCACCAGATAAAAATCAATGTGGAGCACTATTCCATAAAAGGTGATCAATGTTAGGTGCTGTTTATAGAATAGCCCTCAAATTTATGATTTCTTTTGCTTCTGAATAACTGTTGGGTATAAGGGAGGGGGGTTATTTGATGTGAGTTAGAATTTGAAGATTTATTAAGTGATTTTAAAGTATAAATGATTGTATTTGTTACAGTTATTGTGAGCTTTAAAAATGAATAAAGATTAATAAAAGAAAAAAGAATAGCCTTCAAAATTGAGGAACGGAATTTATGTCAGCAGGAACCTGCACCCAACTTATAGCATTTTGGGGCTATTTTATAACCCCTCATAGAATGTCCCTGCCCCCCTCCTCTGGCCACACCCTTTTGAGTTGTACACTAGACTAGAGCAGTGTCTCGCAAACCTCTCCAAGTCATGGTACACTAAACTCAGGGCTGCGGCTGGAGGGTCTCCACACATGCGCAGACATCTACGCGATGACATCATATGCATGTGTGATGCCATCACGTTGACGTACGCAAACACATGGAGGCCCTCCAGATGGAGCCCTGAGCTTGTTAACCCTAAAATGGCTACGCTAGAGGGGAGATGTAGAGAGCATGAGAGGTGTCTGCGAGGAGGAGAGGCGCCGGCGCCAGGTGACTCACCTACATGACGTGCCTCTTGCGGCACACCTGGAATCTTACCGCAGCACACAGTTTGCAATACACTGCACTAGAGCAGTGGTTCCCAATCCTGTCCTGGAGGACCACCAGGCCAGTCGGGTTTTTGGGATAGCCCTGATGAATATGCATGAGAGAGATTTGCATATAATGGAGGTGACAGGCATGCAAATCTGCTCCATGCATATTCATTAGAGCTATCCCCAAAACCCGACTGGCCTAGTGGTCCTCCAGGACATGGTTGGGAACCACTGCACTAGAGCATTTAGATGTGTGGAGTTATAGAATGCCATGTAGGCCAGGGGTCTCAAAGTCCCTCCTTGAGGGCCGCAATCCAGTCAGGTTTTCAGGATTTCCCCAATGAATATGCATTGAAAGCAGTGCATGCACATAGATCTCATGCATATTCATTAGGGAAATCCTGAAAACCCGACTGGATTGCGGCCCTCAAGGAGGGATTTTGAGACCCCTGATGTAGGCAGATGCATACACAAATCGTAATTATTCCCAATTAACTGCAATAATTGTTACTATCAGTTGCTTGTTAGTTAATGGCTCATTAGCCAATTAGGATGTGTATGTATCTTAAATCTGCACTCAAATTTTCAGCGCCAAAATTTCAGAACCATATATAGAATCTGGGGGGGGGGGGGAGTAACATAGTAGATGACGGCAGATAAAAACCCAAATGGTCCATCCAGTCTGCCCAACTTGATTCAATTTAAATTTTTAAATTTTTTCCTTCTTAGCTATTTCTGGGCAGGAATCCAAAAGCTCTACCCGGTACTGTGCTTGGGTTCCAACTGCCGAAATCTCCGACAAAACCGACTCCAGCCCATCTACACCCTCCCAGCCATTGAAGCCTTCCCCAGCCCATCCTCTCCCAAACAGCCATATACAGATAGATACAGACCGTGCAAGTCTGCCCACTACTGGCCTTAGTTCAATATTTAATATTATTTTCTGATTCTAGATCCTCTGTGTACATACCATGCTTCTTTGAACTCGTCACCGTTTTCCTCTCCACCACCTCTCTCGGGAGCACATTCTAGGCATCCACCACCCTCTCCGTAAGTGCATCCATACTAATTGATAGATATAACATGTGGTAAAGAAATTTTCATTGCACTACCTGCAGATGACTTGCAGGGCACCCCCCCCCCCCCCCCCCGCAGTATAACACAAACAACCCATACTGCACTTTAATATAAGAGCTCTAAACAGTGTATTTTGCTCTGCATTAGCATGAGTTAATAAATAAGGCCTTCTGGGTTTTACTTGAACATTTGCTAACAGGACTTCATTTCCTTAAGAATTCACTAACTAAATCCGAAAGAGAGGTCTTATCTTTTTCTCTTGCAGTGGGTTAGAGTTATTGTTTTCTTTTTTCCGGACTCAAGAGTTATCTCTTCCTGTATGTTCATGATGTTTTGTCTTGATGTAATTCAAACTCAAATAAGTATAAAGTTAAGAAATAACTTGGGGACCATTTTACTAAACTGCATTAAGGACTCATTATTTTTCTTTTTTAAAAATATTTTTCAGGAGAGGGCATGTCATGGCAGGAAATGGGCATGGAAACGTTATCCAGCTAGAGCATTCACATTAGTGTGCTAACTGGATAATGCTGTCTTGACATAGGCGGTGGTAAGTGCTCCTGCATGGTATTGAACCAACAGTTGCTGGTCACTTGAATGCTCATTTGTTAAGAAGGAAAATTCAATAGGAAATTGATATACACTATATTTATAACAAAAGAAAAAATATTTTAAAGATTAAAATCAATTAAAATTAAAAATATATAAAAATTCAAGGGTTTTTGACCTGTGATGATACCTAACCCCAAAACAGTTGTGACTTCATTGATCACACTATAGGGGTATTTTGAGGTCTTTTTTTCCCTTGATTAAAATCACATTATATACACTATCAGTGTTCCATCAACTTTGTTGCATTATATTATTATTTGGACACTATTTTGTTTTCCATTCTTTAATCCAGTTTAAGTGCTCCTGCATTAACATTTCTGTAGATCTCATGTGCTAATGAGTTAAGTGGCCTAGTGGTAAAGCTGCTGACTCAACACCCTGAGGTTGTGAGATCAAGTCCAGGGCTGCCCCTTGTGACCCTAGACAAGTCACTTAATCTTCCATTGCCCCAGGTACAAAATAAATACCTGTATACAGTATACTGTATGTTACCCACTTTGAATATGTAACCACAAAAAGGCAGTATACAAGTCACATCGCTTTTCCACTAAATTAGCGTGGGAAAGAAAAAAGCCTCGTTTTAGGGATGTACTCGAAATGGGCATAGCATGCAGGAAAGATCCACATTACGGGCCTCTTTTACAAAGCTCCGCTAGTGTTGCTGCCGCAGTAAATGCACTGAAGCCCATTCAATTCCTATGGGCTTTGGCACATTTACTGCAGCAGCATCGCTACGGAGACTTTGTAAAAGGGGCCCTAGAACTTGCTAAGCTTATTTCTTAGCACATTTTAGTAAAGAGCCCCTAAATCAGAACATAAAAATAATACTTTCATGTAGACCACAACTTTACACATGATACATTAAGGAGTTCAGGGGTCCACTAATAGGAGATACAAGTCAAACCTCGGTTTACGAGTAACGCGGTTTGCGAGTGTTTTGCAAGACGAGCAAAACGCTCCAGCAAACTTTGACTCGCAAACCGAGTGTTGCTTCAGTAAACGAGCACGTACATGTGTGACTATAATTCCTTATTGTGTATGCGGCGGCGGCAGCACCGGCAGAAACTGCAGGGCACAGAAGGCAAAGGCTGCCGCGTACAGGGCCTGGCAAGGCCTCAGAAGCACCTGAGCGGCAAATGAGGGGGGGGGGGGAGGAGAGTGGAGAGCGCAGGGAGGAAGAGAAGGAGGCAAGGCTGGCCTGAGCCACTGCTGTTGCTGGAAAACGAAGGGCCAGGTAAGAGCACACTGCGGGTGTCCTCAGTGAGGGCTGCTGAGCTACCGGCTGTCCATGTGAGGCCACTAGAAGCTGCAGCCAAGCTGTTACAATACGCAGAGACACCAGGGCAGTCGCGTGGATGCCTGTCCTCTTACCAGCCATGCGCGTGCCTATTCGGCTGCTTCTCGCCCAACTGCGGGGCACTGGCAAATGAGAGCTCAGGGCTGCTGCTGTTTCACCATAAAAAGGGCAATCTTGCGCTTTCCCGAGCTCAGGCGGGCGTTGGGTTGCTGAAATAAAGTGACTGCTGACAATAAAGGACCCCACTGGAGGACCTGTGGTGGTTAGAGATGGAGACGCTGGCAGCCGGCTAGTGGGTGACGCTTGACGGAGGACTTCTAATTCCTAGACTGCAGGTGACAGTGGTGCTGGCACTCCACCATGCCACAAACAGTGGAGCTCCTGATGCTGGAGGAGCTGGAAGTGAAGGAGGTGAGTCGGGGGATGAGGGAAGTACAGTAGTTGGTCTCGTTTGTTTCGGCTCCTTTTAGCTTGGCATAGGAATTGGGTTTAATTTCCTCTGCAGCAACTTGTGACTCTGGGCAAAGTCACATAGCCCTCCCTCTTCTGCGTCTACTTACTATCTGTATCAGTTTTTGGGATGTGGAACGAATCGTCCGAGTTTCCATTATTTTCTATGGAGACATGTGTTTTGATATATGAGTGCTTTGGATTACGAACATGCTTCTGGAATGAATTATGCTCGCAAACCAAGGTACCACTGTATATACTATTTACCATTGATCTGGGCTTCATTTAGTTGGTGAATTTTGCTTCAGTTCTGTGCGTAGATATTTTAGTTGTCTGCTAAAAAATCTATTGAACTATGAGCTAGAACAAATTAAAGCATTTGTTTTTTACACAGGTTTGATTCATTGCTATAGAATGAGAGCAAACTTTTAAAAATATAAGGCCCTCATGTTAATTAATATCGCTTACATAGCTAAATTGTCTCCTGCTACCATTATTTTGACTCAGTTTGAAGACTAATTATATTCAGAGTATTTCTCATAATTCTTTGCTCAAGAGTAATTCTCAGAAACCGAAACCACCTCTAGGTTTTGTTCTGGAAATTAGAGCTTTTAGAAAGTAAGCATGAAACATATGACTCACAAAAACATTTTGAATAATTACACATAGATCTGCATCTATTACAGGTATTTACAATTTTCACAATATTTGTTCTTATATGATGCAGGGATATTTAGAAACTGTGAATTTAGGAATATGTGCTAACAGTAATACTGTACAATAGCTAATTTTTTTCATATTGGTTGTTACTAATATTTTATTCATTAGTTTTAGCTGTCTATTCCATGTTATCCCACCTTATTATTTTTAAACCATCTATTATTATTTTTTCTGTTCCGCTCTTGAGATCCTCATCACTTTTCTGCCAATTGTGTGCACTACGGCCCGGATACACTATAGGGCGTCAATATCGGCGGCCACCTAATAAGTGGCCACTATTCGCATGTCAATCTCACAACAGCATCCTATAGAGAATCACACCTCCATGAAAGATAGGCACCAGAAATGTAGGACAGGGGGTTTCCGGACCTACATTTCTGACACCTATGCTCAGGGCAAGATTAATTCATCGAGGGCCCCTAGGCACACAACTACACTGAGCCCCCCTGCCCCGCCCCATCCCACCATGCGCCCAGGCGGAAACAGGAAGCTGCGTCAGAGGGAAGCTTTGGGCAAGCAGCACCGCTTGTAATATTACAGTTCCTGCTGCCTTTCTTACCCGCGTTGCTTGCTTGTCTTACTTTCCGTCGATGGGAGGGGGCTGCGTTGCCGATTGGGGAGGCCCACGTTACCGATTGGGGGACCACGTTGCCGATCGATGCTGGAGGGGCCCATCGCCATTTGGAAAAAACAATGTTGATGCCTTCCTTCATCGGGCTCCCCTGACCATTTCGGGCCCTAGGCACACGCCTACTTGGCCTATTGGTTAATCCTGCCCTGCCTATGCTGTAAATTGTGACATTTGCCATGCTCACATTGGCATTAAGCACCATAAAGCATCTATGTAGGTACGATTCCAGTGCCTTTTATGTAGGTGCTAGTAGGCACCTTATTTTTACCATTTTTTGCCATTTTAAATAGCGTTTCTCAATTAACTTAGGCACTGGGAGAGCACCTATTGAAGCCTAAGGCCCTCTTTTACTAATGTGTGCTAACCGATTATGGAAGCGTTAGCATTTAACGTTAGTGCACCTTAGTAAAAGAGGGGGTGAGTTTCGGTGCCATTTATAAAATAGCCCCTTGCGGAGGTAATTTTAAAAAGTAGGCACAAATATTTAAGCATTTTGAAGAAAAAAGATCTCTAATGCTCTAATAGTACATAAGAACATAACATAAGAACATAAGAAGTGCCTCTGCTGGGTCAGACCAGAGGTCCATCATGCCCAGCAGTCCGCTCGCGCAGCGGCCCAACAGATCCAGAACCTGTGTAGTAGTCCTCTATCTGTATCCCTCTATCCCCTTCTCCTTCAGAAAATTGTCCAATACCTTCTTGAACCCTAATACTGTACTGTCCTATCACGCCCTCTGGAAGCGCATTCCAGGTATCCACCACCCGTTGGGTGAAGAAAAATTTCCTAGCATTGGTTTTGAATCTGTCCCCTTTCAACTTTTCCGAATGTTAGGCAAGATCTCCCCTTGCAGAAGCCATGTTGGCTTGTGATTAGAAGTTTATTTCTTTCAAAATGCTCATCGATGCTGTCTTTTATCAATGCTTCCGCCATTTTTCCCGGAACCGAGGTCAGACTCACCATTCTGTAATTGCCCGGGTCACCTCTTGATCCCTTTTTAAAGAAGGGCGTAACATTGGCTATCTTCCAATCCTCCAGGATCACTCCTGTTTTCAAGGATAGATTGCAAACTTGCTGTAGTAGTTCCGCTATTTCCTCCTTTAGTTCTTTCAGTACCCTAGGGTGGATTCCGTACGGGCCTGGTGATTTGTCGGTTTTTAATTTTTCTAACTGCCTAGAGATCTAAAGGGAAACACTACACTTTTTGAAGAATAAAGATCTCTCATGATATGCTCTAATAGTAAACTGATAACTCATGGAATTCACTCTACCATACAACAATTGCTCAGAGTTGTGTAGCCCTACCAAGGGCTGAATGCCCCTATAGTAGGACCTACCAACCAATCATCGCCAAAAATCATACTTCTGAAACATGTTTAAGGGTTCCACTATAGGGGTGGTGGGCCCTACTAGGGGGTCATTCAGCCCTTTGTTGGGCTACACAACTCTGAGTAATTGTTGTATGGTAGAGTGAATTCCATGAGTTATCAGTTTACTATTAGAGCATATCATGAGAGATCTTTTTTCTTCAAAAAGTGTAGTGTTTCCCTTTAGATCTCTATCTTTATAAAACACATACCCCCCTCTTCTATGAAATTGCGCTAGCGTTTTTTAGCGCAGAGAACCACGCTGAATGGCCCGTGCTGCTCCTGACGCTCATAGAGTTCCTATGAGTGTCGGGAGCAGCGCGGTACATTCAGCGCAGCTCCCCACACTAGAAACTGCTAGCGCAGTTTCATAGAAGAGGGAGATAGTTCCTTGGTCTTTATTACAAGGTGAAAAATATTTAGGCACCAAGTACCTTGTGACCCTAGGCAAGTCACTTAATCCCCCCATTGCCCCAGGTACATTAGATAGATTGTAAGCCCCACATGGACAGACAGGGAAAAATGCTTGAGTACCTGAATGTAAACCGCTTAGATTATAAGTGCTATATAACTATCAAAATAAATAAATACATGCATACATGGCCTGACTAGTAGCATAAATGTACCTATAGTGTGCACATAGGGCTCCTTTTACTAAGGTGTGTTAGGGCCTTAATGCGCAGAATAGCACACGCTAAATTGCCGCCGTGCTAGACCTTAATGCCAACATTGAGCTGGCATTATTCTAGAAGCGTACCGCATGGTGTAGCGTGCAGTAATTTCGTGCGTGAGCTAAAAATGCTAGCGCACCTTAGTAAAAGGAGCCCATAGGCGTGTAAGTGCCAAAATTCTGGCTACACATGTAAATGTAAGTCCCGCCCAGGCTTCATCCATGTGTATGCCCCCACCCCTTGCATATGCATGCTATGTAAATTAAGCAGGTATTTAAAGAATAGAATTATTCTACAGATTTATATGTTTGATCTGTAAGTAAATGTTAGTACCTCTGTTACAAAATTATTATTCTATCTCCCCCCCCCCTTCCCAGTGGCCATTGGTATGTGGTTCTAATAAAGAGCTGTCAATGTTAAGACCAGGCTAAAATTAATTCAGAAGGAATTGTGAGAATTGCTTTAGTATCTTTACAAAAATTAATTGTGGCGGGGGGGGGGGGGAATTTTCCCAATTTTTATAGATACCATCAAGCCTATATAATGTATCAGTGTATGTATTGGATCCTCCCCAAGCTCATGGAAAATCTTCCAGACTGGTTATGGTCAGGGCAGAATTAGCCAATAAGCCAAGTAGGCACGTGCCTAGGGCCCGAAATGGTCAAGGGGGCCCGATGAAGGAGGGCATCAACATTGTTTTTTCCAAACGATGATGGCCCCCTCCAGCATCGATTGGCAATGCGGGCCCCCCCAATCATCAACGCAGGCCCCACCCTAATCGGCAATGTGACCCTCCCCCATCGACGGAAAGTAAGACAAGCAAGCAACGCAGGTAAGAAAGGCAATGGGAACTATAATTGTGCAAGTGGTGCTGCTTGCCCAAAGCTTCCCTCTGATGCAGCTTTCTGTTTCTGCCTGGGCGCATGGTGGGGTGGGGCGGGGCAGGGGGGCCCAGTGTACTTGTGTGCCTAGGGGCCCTCGACGAATTAATCCTGCCTTGGTTATGGTTGGAATGGCAACTCTTGTCTCCACTGAGATTGTGTCACATTTTAAGTATCAAGTTACCTAGGCTATATAATACAATAGAATTTTATTAGACACTTGGCAGACATTAAAATTTATTAATAATTTAACACCTATTCTGATTCATAAATCCACCTCTCAGTCCCTTTGGCTGAACTCCAAGATTCAAATTGGCGGGTTTAAGATCCTCTGGAAGCATTGGATGCAGGCAGGCATACGTACTCTGGATTAGTTGTATCAGAGGGAAAGCTGCTTGACTTTTCATGACTGCAACAAACATTTGGTATTGCTAAGTCTCAAAATTATAAGTGGTTGCAGTTGAAGCAAGCCACTCAGAAGGGGTTCCCTGATTGGCAAAATCTTAAAAATCAGTATAGTTTGCCGGTCCTATTCTTCCAGACAGATTTCCTAGGGCATCAGTCCGCCCAGTGCCATAAATTAATATTTGAATTTTTGAATAAGAAACCAAAGACATTTGGAGCATTGAGATAAAGCAGCAGATTTCTGCGTCTCAATGGCCACGAATTTGGACTTGGAGGATGAGATGTACGGTGTCTGCATCTATGAGACAAACATGGTTTTTCTTATTACATAGATCTTTTTGTTTACAGAAATTGAATAGTTCTCAGTCTAACAGATGCTGACACTGTCATCTCAATGTAGGGACATTGGATCATCTACTGTTCTATTGTCCCTTGATACTTAAATTTTGGAGATCCATTTGGGGTCAAGAGAATAAAATATTGTAAAATCCAGTGGCATTGACGTACGATACATTGCTATTTGGTATGTTAATGAGGGCTAAAAGCCAAATATAATAATAATAACTTTATTTTTCTATACTGCCATAGTCAAACTGACTTCTAGGCGGTTCACATAGAAAGAAGGCTGGACAATCAGCGAATTACACAATGCAAGAAGAAGGAAGTTACATGATAATTCCCATAATAATAAACTTCTCTTTATTATGACGGGAATTGCCATATAACTTATTTTGAAGAACTGGAAAAACTGGGACTGGTTAAATTATAATTTCTGGTGGGAATCTTTATGCCACATTTTTAAAATGGAATGTATGATTGCTATACAGCAGGGACATTATAGGAAATGTAAGGATGTTTGGGAGCCATTGACAAAATTCTGTAAGGAGTGATTGTGGATTTTGTACTTTGAACATAGACGTCCAGGGTGGGGAAATACTTTTAATTTAATTATGGTTGAGTGCAATTGTTGGGTATATAGAAGGGGGGGGAAGGATACATGTATTTGTTATGAAATATAATTTGATTGAATTTAAGTACTGTTAAAGTATAAAATGTCTGTATAATATGTAAAGATATTTTAAAAAAGGAGTTGTAACAATAGGAGTTAAAATGCTGGGCAATTGGAAATGAAGGCTTCCAATATCAGGCCTTGGTCCTGATTTTGACCAATCTGGAAGCTCAAAGGAGCAAAACTAAAAACATCCATAACTGTGTTTACAGTGCTTCATTTCATCTTTTTCCATCAGCCTATAATCATGAATGCAAGGATCTTTATACCTTTACAAATACCGTCTCTAACATCAAAATACACAGTCCTCTGGTGAGAAATAAACACAGTTGTGAGTCATGCTTTAAAGCTTTAGAGCAGTAGACAGATAAATAAAAATCACAAATATTTAAAGTAAACCAGAACACGTTAGGTACTATCAAATGAAGAAAGAGTTTTTAAAATTCGTTTTACGACCATAAAGAAAGAATGGATACAAAACAGCAGTTGAAATAAATCAAGACCCATCTCCTTCTAGTGAAAGCTCGGATATTCAACAGCTTTTAAAGTAAATCTCCTTTCTCGAGATTGTGATCTTGAAGAAGAATGAAACAAAGAAAGGCAATTTAAGGGAAAATCAGTTAAAAATGCAGAGGCCTATTTACTAAGCTGTGATGGCTATTAATATGACAGGTAACAGCTAGCATAGTGTCTTTGCAGTTAGTACGCTATGCAATGTTACTAGCTAACCTAGAACCATTCAGTTAATACAGAGGTCCTTATCACACATCAAGGGGGTAATTCTATAAAGCTAGTTTTTACATGGTAGTTGCAAGTCAGTTATGTGCACAGAAGAGGAGCAGGCAGGGCCGGATTAACCAATAGGCCAAATAGGCACGTGCCTAGGCCCCAAAATGATCAGGGGGGCCCAATGAAGGAGGGCATCAACATTGTTTTTTCCAAACGGCGATGGGCCCCTCCAGCATCGATCGGCAACGTGGCCTCCTCCCCGATCAGCAACGCAGGCCCCCCCCTGATCGGCAACGCGGCTCTCCCCTTACAAGCAACGCGGGTAAGAAAGGCACAAGCACAAGCCAGCATGCTGAATGCTTTGCACTGCTCTGATGGTCATAGAATTTTTATGATTGTCAGAACAGCGCAGAACATTCAGCCCGCCAGCCAACGCTAAAAACCTCTTCCGTGCTTTTGTAAAAAAAAGGGGTTTAGTTTGTGGGTGAGGCAGGGGTGGGGCTAGGGGGCCCAGTGTACTTGTGTGCCTAGGGGCCCTCAAATAATTAATCCTGCCCTGGGAGCAGGGCTTGGGTATGGTCATATGAGATGAACTTAAGGTGGTGAGCAGGTAGAAAAGGTGATGGTGAAAGCTAGAAGACTGCTTGGGTGTGTAATGGCCAGTAGAAAAAAGGAGATGATGTGGATCTGTATAAGACTCTGATGAGACCTCATTTAGAATATTCTGCACAGTTCTGGAAACCAGTGGCGTAGTGAGGGTGAGAGGTGCCCGGGGCAGTGGTGCCCCTCCCCCGCCCTCATCTCCACCCCCCTGCTTCTTCCCCGATCCCGCCTGCCCCACGCACTCTCCACCTTCCTTTCTGTTCCCTTCCCCCGTACCTCTAGTTGAAGCTGTTGCTCGCGGTGGTCAATAACGCGCTCCTCGCGATCCTATTGGCCCTCCCTCTGATGTTACTTCCTATGTGCGGCACACGGAAGTGATGTCAGCGGGAGAGCTGACATGATCACCAGGAGCACGTTGTTGACCGCCGAACAAGAACTTCAACTAGAGGTACAGGGGGAGTGAGTGTCTGGCGAGACATACAGCATATACCATAACTGGAGGTTTTGTTAAAGTTGTAGAGTTTATTTTTACCCCAGTTCCTCTATTTCGGAAGGTAATTTGTAACAGTAAATGCCAGCTATACACCTATGCGCAGTTCTGTAAATATGCACATATTGTTCATAGCATATGAGTGAGTGGGAGTTGCACATTTATATACATAATTTATACTGTATATTACTATAAGTTACATATATATAACCAGCCTTTATTTCTATTTCTTTGATTTTTGATCTTAGAAATGTATTTACATATTTTAATTTTAATCAGGTACTTTAGCTAGATTGTGAGCCTTCGGGACAGAAAGGGTACTTTTTCTCAAGTACCTAATTTCATTTTAGTTTGATTCATTGTAGGTCAGTAAAATGCAGGAGCGGTATATCAACTCTTAAATAAACATAAACATAAACACACATAAACTTACACCAGCTCAATGGCTGACATAAGCGCACACATTTAAATGATTATGCACATATACTGTAGAGCAGTGTTTTTCAACCTTTTTTGGGCAAAGGCACACTTGTTTCATGAAAAAAATCACGAGGCACACCACCATTAGAAAATGTTAAAAAATTTAACTCTGTGCCTATATTGACTATATATAAAGTAATTCTCTTGAATAGGAATCAAATAAACACAAAGAAAGTATTTTATAATTACTTTATTATGAAATATTAAGTAAACAGAATAGTGAAAAATTATAAAATACTTTATTCAGTGCGAAACCTGGGCCTGTTTGGCTGAACACAAAGCTGATATTCTGGCTGGAATCGAAGAAAGACACACACGTAGCTCTTCGTCAACAGCTCTCAGTCTCTCTCTGTATTTGGTTTTTATAGCATACAAAAATAGACAAATATACCCTTATATATACCTTTTTATTAAACCACAATAGCAGTTTTTAGCGCAGGGAGCTGCGCTGAATGCCCAGCGCTGCTCTTGACGCTCATAGGCTCCCTGCGCTAAAAACCACTATTGCGGTTTAGTAAAAGGTGACCATATTGTAAAATATAGACAGCAGATATAAATTCAGAACTGTGCATAGTAAGTGAAGGGAAGTTTTCATCTCTGGGAATTTACCCAGTTAACTATTAAGTTATTTGGGCAAATTCCTTTGAAAACTGTGGTAATACTGCCTCCACTTTGCTAAATTTAAAATAAAATCATTTTTCCTACCTTGTCTGGTGATTTCATGAGTCTCTAGTTGCAGTTTCTTCTTCTGACTGTGCATCCAATCTTTCTTCCCTTCTATCAGCCTGTATGCTTTCTCTCCTCCACACCTCATTCCCTCCCCCAACTTTTTCTTCCTCTCTCCCTGACCTTTCTTTCTTTTTTTCTGTTTCTCTTCTTTCCTTCTGTTTCCCTGCCTGCCCCCTTTCTTTCTCCCTGCCGTTCCCCAAGCCACTGCCGCTGCCATCGGGGAACAGGACCCACCAATGGATAACAGGCCCCAAAGCCGACGCCGACGCATGCTCTCCCTGACGTCAATTCTGCAATCGGAGAGGAAGTTCCGCCCAGCCAGGCAGCGATTGGCTGGCCCAAACTTCCTCTCCGACTGCAGAATTGACGTCGGGAAGAAGAAGACTTATCGGCTCGATAGATTAGATCGCCAAGACAAAGTGAGTCCTGGGTGATCGACTCACTTTGCCTTGGCGAGCTACTGGCACCCCTGCCTCGGGCCCCCTGTCAGCTCCGGGCCCCTGAATGCAGGACTGGTAGTACTGCCCTGATGGCGGCCCTGCGGCACACCAGGCAACATCTCGCGGCACACTAGACACAGAAACATGACAGCAGATAAAGGCCAAATGGCCTGTCCATCATCTCCTCCCTTTTCTAAGAGATCCCATGTGCTAGTATTCTATAAAGGAAAGCAAGCATCTACTTTCCTTTATAAAATATGCATCTATCAGGTACTTTTTGGGTGCCTGTATATAGGTGCACAGCCAACAGTTAATGTCAGGTAACATGGCTCTATTAATGTCACATAAATTGATGTAGTTAGTTGCATCATATTATTGCATCTGGTAATAACAGTATTTCTGCATTAACTGTATGGGAAAACGCAGGGCATGTTGGGTCCCAGGGCAGAAATTTGGGAGAAGCCCCAATGCTGATTGGTAACCTGTGCTTTCTTCAGCTTCAGGTAGGCTTGGGTTTCCCCTTGGACATAGAGGCCTAGGGCAATTGCCCTGAATGTACTCCTATAACACTGGCCTTGGGAAAATGCTGGGAGCCCCATGAGTTTTGTAGTTGCTGTGCTGTATTTTACCAATTAAGAAGAGCAAATCCATACTACATTTTAGTAAGTAGACCTTCATAATGAGATATATGGTACACTGTATTTTCAATAGGAAGTCAAAATGCAAAAGCCCTGAATATGTATACTTTAGAGGAAAGGAGAGACAGGGGAGATATGATTCAGACTAGAGAATGACACGGTGACAAAATTCATCACCGTCCCCCCTCCCCGCGGATAACCGCGGTAAACAATCTTCATGTCATTCTTTAAGGAGAGAGGGAAGAATCAGAGTATGAATGGCCACAACCACTGACCCTCAAGCTTTGCTTCGAAGAATGCTGGTATAGAAGGACTGAGGCTGAAATAGACACTAAAAAATGAAATGGGATTATTTCCCACGGTTATCCGCGGGGACGGGAACGGTGATGAATTTTGTCACCATGTCATAGACCAGGGGTGCCCAATACGTCGATCGCGATCGACCGGTAGCTCAGGAAGGCAACGTGAGTCGATCACTAGACTCGTGTTGCCGTCCTGATCTACCGGGCCGATCAGCCTTCCTCTGTGTTCTCCCTAGGGCCTTTTAGCTGCTGCCGCCGCTGCTGAACGTTAAAAAAAACCCCAGCTTGGAGATTTCAGCCCGTAGCGAACTTATCTCCGGGCTCTAACGTGTGCGTGCCGGCTTCTCTTCTCTTCCCTCCGAAACCAGAAGTTATGTCCGGGGGAGGGGGGGAGAAGGGAAGCCGGCACACACATGTTGAGAGCCCTGAAGCAAGCGTTCGCTACGGGCTAAGGTGGGAGACAGGTTAGTGAAGCATTTCCTCTTCTTGCTGCCGGGTCCTGCCTACTTTCTGTTTCCGCGAAGGCAGGACCCGGCAGCATTTCCCCCAATAGGTCGATTGCGATGCTGGCCGGTCGAAGCAGGGAGAGCTTGAGGCGGGCATCGGCTTTCGGGCCTGTTATTGGTGGCCTGTTATTACTGGTCCCCGTTATTACTGTTATTGGGCCTGTTATTACTGGTCCCCGATGGCAGTTTGGGTACTGGTCCCCGATGGCAGTGGCAGTGGCTTGGGGGAGGGCAGGGAGAAAGAAAGAAAAAGGGCAGGCAGGGAGACAGAAGGAATGAAGAGAAACAGAAAAAAAAGAAAGGGAAGCAGAGAGAAAGAAAGGGCAGGGAGAGAGGAAGGAAAAGTTGGGGGAGGGAATGAGGTGTGGAGGAGAGGAAGCATACAGGCTGAAAGAAAGATTGGATGCACAGTCAGAAGAAGAAAGTGCAACCAGAGACTCATGAAATCACCAGACAAGGTAGGAAAAATGATTTTATTTTAAATTTAGTGATCAAAATGTGTCTGAATTTATATCTGCTGTCTATATTTTACACTAAGGTCCCTTTTACTAAACTGCAAGAGGTTTTTAGCGCAGGGAGCCTATGAGCATTGAGAGCAGCGCTGGGCATTCAGCGCAGCTCCCTGCGCTAAAAACTGCTATCGTGGTTTAGTAAAAAGGGAGGGGGGTATATTTCTCTATTTTTGTATGGTTGTTACTGAGGTGACAGTGCATAGAGTCATCTGCTTTGACCTCTTTGAAAACCCCCGGAATAGGAATGATAATTAACATTTTCTATGCGTACAGTGTGCGTTGTGTTTTTTTAAAAATTTTATTGTTGGTAGATCATTTTGACGGTCATTTTAAAAGTAGCTAACAAGCCCAAAAAGTGTGGGCACCCCTGTCATAGACATTCAAATACTTGAAAGGTATTAATATAGAACAAAATATTTTCTAGACAAAGGAAAATGGTAAAACCAGAGGACATAATTTGAGGTTGAGGGGTGGGAGATTCAAGAACAATGTAGGGAAATTCTTCTTTACGGAGAGGGTGGTGGATGCCTGGAATGCGCTCTTGAGAGAGATGGTGGAGATGAAAACGATGACAGAGTTCAAAAAAGCATGGGATTAACACAGAGGATCTAGAATCAGAAAATAATAGAACATATTGAAGAATTAAGGCCAGTACTGGGCAGACTTGCATGGTCTGTGTCTGTATATGGCCGTTTGGTGGAGGATGGGCTGGGCAGGGCTTCAATGGCTGGGAGGGTGTAGATGGACTGGAGTGAGCTTTGATGGAGACTTCAGTAGTTGGAACCTAAGAACAGTACCGGGCAGTTTTGATTTGTATCTTTTGGTTCTATACTGCCACATTAGTCTGAGGCTTTTTCTCCCTCTTTTTGGATGCATGCTGGGTTTGAAGGGGGGGGGGGTACCTCGGTGCCACGATCACACAACATTTTGACTCATTATATGATCATATTATATGTTGTGTGTCCTCGTATAATTTGTAAATCCTGCATAACACAAGATGATTTTCAAAGACAAGGTACCCACCTAAACTGGATTTCACAATTGGATTGCTGCATAGCTAACTAAACTCATGTGATGCAAAATGGAATGTACAGTTAGCCACATTTTGCAATGTGCCGTCTACATGTGTATTGGAACTCTTTTTTTTTTTTTTTTAATTATTGTAGCTAAGTCTATACATGCTATAAAAATATGCAATACTTATACCTGCACATAGCTGACATGTGCATTAACTCTAATTTCGCCAGATAATTTGTGACAATGGAGCAAATGTACTAACCTGTGAGATTTTCATGAGGTTTGTAGTCTGTTTGTATTAACGTTAGCTGTGGACATATATGAGCTCTGAAGCAAATATTCCCCAAGAAATGTTCTGAAAATAAATGACTGCACTGCATGGATGTTTAGGGTTTTTTGTTTGTTTTTACCAGAAACTGACCCACAAACACATTTTTACATTCCCTTTTTCAAAGAATTCATAAATATCAGGCTGCTTTGCAAGATGTTGTGCACTTTATAAGTGTGTGTATAAGTTGTGATTCTGCCCGCATTCTTCTCAAACTCCACTGGAGCACATCTCCTGTACAAGTACATACCAGCTTGTACCGCACATACTTTCAAATGTGATCTGGTTTTATAAGAGCCCACTTATGCATTTTACGGATATGCAAAACTGGTTTACAAAACTACCTTGTGGGTAATCCTATAACAGCAGATTATATACTGTATATAGGCACCTCAGCGGGCAGTTATATGGTGCCTTTTCTATACATAATAGTAGGTGTTGTATGGAATACTAGCATAACCAGTGAAAGATATGCCTATAATTGATGTGCCCAATTAGTGGCATAGTAATGGTGAGGGGCGCCTGGGGTGGTGGCACCCCTCTGCCATGTGCATGTCTCCTTCCCTTTCCCCATACCTTAACTTCTCCAGCATGAGCAGCATGCCCACGTCGGTGTCGGATCGCCCTTTGACGTCACTTCCTAAGCGCGGGTCCTGGGAGCGACGTCAGAGAGAGCGCTGATGCCAATGTGGGCAGCAGCCTAGTGCCGGGGAAGTAAAAATATTATGGGGAAGGCAAGGGATGCACGCACACAGCAAGGAGAGAAGTGTGTGGGGGGGGGGGGGGGGGCGGAGAGGAGGAGGGGTGTTGCGCCCTTAGGAAGACCACACCGGGACAGACCATACCCCTTGCACCCCCCTACTCTGTGCACAATGCCAGCCATGAAGCTCATGTAAGTGCTCATGTCTAGATGATGGCGATATACATGTAACTTAGAGAATCCTATGCATTATGCATCTGAGTCCCGTTCATGCTCCACCCAGACTACCAATATGTATAACATGTAAGATATATGTGTACTGTATTTATAGCATATAAGTGGAATTTTGGCATTTACACACTTATGTGTGCCTATACATGCATATATGACATTATTTTAAACATTTAAGTATATAATCAGAATATAAATGTCGGCACCCGCTTTATATAATTACCCTCAGTGCAGCTCCAATGTTTGATTTTTTCTATAGGATTAAAGAGAGTGTAGCAAAATGTTTATAGGGAAAATATTGTCTATCTACCATAATGCCTGTTAATATCTACACAATTGTATTGATCTACAAGGTTCAATATTCTTATTTTGCAAATTGAGCAAAGTGCATGAAATTTGCATGTGATGACTTTGCATTAAAAGATGTTGTCAGCCTAAAAGGGCAAACATAGTCTTACCCGAACTAAAAAAAAACACTTGATTGCATTAGAAATGTTGCAGTAGATTGGTACAGTATAGCAGAGAATAATGAACTGCTGCACCCCACTGAAATGTAATTACACAGCACTCTTGTTCTTAAAACCTAGAAGGTGAAAGAAAGATGAATAGGGAAAGTAAAAATCGCTGACCCTTCAAAGTTTAATTTACGTTATGCATTCGCTCGCCCTTCTGATAGGTTTTAGAAAGGTCATAATTTAGGGTATTTTGCAGTTGATAAATGATCTGTATGTTTGTGTTTGCACACACACCGATTGATTTGTTATAGCCAAAATATTGTTTCGTTAACAACCTGCAGGTGCTTAACTAGGCAAACCGAAGACTAACAGGAATCTAAGTGGGAGGCAAAGTGAATTACCGACAGTCTCTGTAAACAGAGCACAGTGGTTAGAGGGTCCTTTATTTTGGGGGAGGTAATCAATTCATCTGTGCCTTGGTAGATCATCTGTTCACGTTTTCCATTCCAAACCTTGCAGCAGTGGTATGTTTGCGATAACAAAGCATTCCTTCAACAGATGATAAGTCTTGAAACTTTACCTCCCTTGACAAAAAAGAAGCCAGCAGAGCTGTTAGGACAATTTTCCCGCCTTTCCAGTCTTGGATGAGGCTCCAGTTTCCGGGCACAGTTTATGCATTATGCATCAGGGCTGCCTTCAACTGACAGCCCCTCAGCCAACATCTACTTGAAAAGCAATGGTGCTAATCAAAGTAGACACATTTGAATGTCCAGACACACACACAGAGAAATTTACTAATCAAAAAGTGTATTTCCTAGGGCTGTCTCCAGAGAAATCCACGGGAAGAAATTGGAATAATTTATTAGCTTACAAGTTTTCGTTGACAGTTAGCCCAAGGCTATTTATCTCTGTAATAGAGAACGTCTCCAATGTGGCAAAATTGACCAAATCAAACAGCTTTGATCAGAAAATGAATCTGGCAAGCCTGTCTGTCTGAGTGTCCCAAGAGAATGGCGGGAAACAAACAAAAAGATTTAACAAGTGGTCAATATGAGAGCTAGAAAAAAAAGAGAGAGAGAGGAGAGTGTATATGAAAGAGAGCAAATTTGCAGCCTGGAAAGTCACAAGGCTAGAATATCTTCACAAGTACTGCAGTGCATACTGAAGAAATAAATTATGTTTCATAGCTAACATTTAACATTTTACTTGTGCATAATCTAAGTGATACAGTCCGCACTGAAATGTGATTCTGCCCTAACTAGGATGATCAATTGCTGCAGGCGAACATCATTGTCTTCCTTTGCAAAAATCAAAATAAATGAATAAATAAAAGGCAGTAAAAAAAATGTACTCAAGTTCATTATATCATCACCAGCCTCAACTTTCACATATTAGCAATAGTGTGCCCAGTAATTGCATATTTGGTAAAATGATTGGGGGGGGGGGGGGATGGGAAGGGAAGCAAAGTGTTACAAAGGGAAATAAAAGGATAAAAGCTTTTTTGAAAGATGCCAAAATAAACAGCTTGTTGAACTGTCGAGCACAGAACAGTAGAAAAAAGCTAAACATTGTTCGTCATTGAGAAATTCTGAATACTCTGCATTATCTGCAGTGTATCCAAGCACTATTATGCCATATGCCTGGCAGCCAATTTTCAAAGGAAAGACACTCTTGCTGTTTCCCTTTGAAAATTTGCAGCCACAGCATATATGTGCTGAAAGCATCCACATTGTCTGATGGCCGAGGGAGGGCAAACTAGTGAAAGTACATTGAGAATTGAATATGTATGTGATGTTTCTTTCTCCAACTAAATGCACCCACAAGAATGCCTGTTTTTAAACCCAGATTAAACGTACTTGTATTAGAGAAACCCACATGTACTACTAGGTGGGCAATGAAGGGCGATTTTCAGACAGGACCATCTGCTCCTATAATTTGCTATTAGAAATTGCTCTCTAGATAACTTTTATGCAGTAAATAAGATTGTGTTCCCATTAGATAGCAGATTGTGAGCTATCTATTGTTCCTCTACAGTGACTGTGAAGAACCGCTATGCTTACTAATAAAGAAGGAATTCATCAAGGTGCGGAAACATGACCTCTGGCAGTAGTCACGCAAGACTATTGCTAGGAATGCCATTTTATGAAATGTGCCATACTGGGCAGGAACGACTGGCCATTGCTCCTGCTCAAAGAGTTGCCTAGACCACCAATGCTTCCAAATGTAGGCCCTGTAGGGATATGGTCATGTGGGGGTGGGGGGAGTAAGGGTAGGGAAGTGGGGAGCCTTTTGAGAGATGGTGGGAGCATGGCTCTTGCATCTTGTGGAGTTGTGGGGGGGGGGAGTAGATGGATCCTCAGCCAAGGGGCATCTGGTGCCGGAAGGACACTGCTCTGCCAGCCCTGGAACATCGAGCCATGACTTTGCAGCCCGATGCTCCCAGGCAGTGAAATAACACCAGCAAAAAGCTGGAGTTATTTTACCATGATGCTTGAGCTCATGTGTCTTGCGATGTATCACTGCAAGTTGAAGTAGGGTATTTGCATAGCAATGAGATGCAATTGAGATGCAAAACTTAACCCATGGAAACTAAAATATCACTGCAGTAGTTTTAGCGAGGTAGTGTTAGGGTCACTTAATTCGCCTAGGTTTTTCATTTCCTATCCCCCTTCCACTCCTTCCTCCCTCCCTACCCTACTTCCCTTCCTTCCTCAACACAGCTTAATGAATTTTCCCCCTAAATGGGCAGCAACAAAATACATTTCTGAAGAGGTGATAGGCTGAGAAGTAATCTAAGGAAATACTTTTTTACAGAAAGGGTGGTAGATGTGTGGAATAGTCTCCCAGTAGAGATGGCAGAGACAAAGACCATGAGTTCAAGAAAGCATTGGCTAGGCATGTGGAATCTCTTAAGGAGAGGAGGAGATAGTGGATGTTGGGGATGGGCAGACTGGATGGGCCATTTGGCCTTTATCTGTCTTTATGTTTCTCTGTTTCTGTTTACAGTACAGCCTACATCACAGTTTGAATCTATCATTGATTCTTGGGTGTCCTCGATATCCACACATCCAGGAATTTAAAAACTTATGGGTCAAAACAGCTGTCAGTCAAAGCAACCTAGAAAAATTATTTTTAATTCTCCATATTTTCTATAAGAATTTTCACTGTTTTTGGTTTTTTTTTTTAAAAAGCTTTGGGTCACATGTGTCACACCACTGTGCATATCTTGGATTTAGCTCTCACTGTTAGGGACAGTTTCCCCCAGCTGTGCTCTTTTTCCTGTTCTCCTCTCTCTTGGAATGATCATTTTGTAATTCTGTTTTCTCTGGCAATGCCTTCTACTCCTGCTCAAGCTACTACCTCCATTATTTTGTTTTGTGGTCTAAGTCATATTGATCCTTCTATTCTACAATCTTTCAACTCACTGTTCCCTTTTAATTTTTCTGACATGATACTATCTAATCAGGTTGCTGGAACAGTCATTTTCAAAAGGCATTTGATGCTTTTGCCCCACTGCAGCTGTCATCCTTGGTATCACTGGGGTCTTCATCTGCTCAAGTGGAAAGACTTTGGTGCCACACTAAGGGGTCTTTTTATAAAGGCGCGGTAGCGGTTTAATGCACGTTAAACCACCTGCCACGCTACCGTGTTTCCCCGATGATAAGACAGGGCCATCAAATAAGACAGCCCCCCCTTTTTAGAAAAAATTGTAAAATAAGGCACCCCCCCGCAAATAAGCCACCCACCGATACCTGCGCTTACCCGAATCGGGTGGTACGGTGGGTGACTCCGTGTGGTCCCTCCGTCTACCGCGGGGGTCGGCAACCCGCGGCTCCAGAGCCGCATGCGGCTCTTTTCCACCTTTGCCGTGGCTCCGGTAGTGTGTCACGCAGGCGTGCATCTTACAAGTCCGGCGTCGCGGCGGGAAATAGCCATGCTGAGTGAGCTCAGCACGTACAAAGATGAAAGCCTTGCTTGCTGATTGGTCCGGTGGCCGTGCCACCGGACCAATCAGCAAGCAAGGCTTTCATCTGTGTAGTGCTGAGCTCACTGCTCAGCATGGCTATTTCCCGCCGCGACGCCGGACTTGTAAGATGCACGCCTGAAAAAGAAATCATCCTGGCCGGGGTCGGTGTCATGCTCCGGAGATCTACAGCCTTCCTATCTCCCTCTCCCTTCTACCTGCTTCCGGCCACATCCCCTGCTCCGCGGCTCTCTTCGGCAACTCAGCAGCAGCGATCGACACAAGCTTCTGACGTCGGGGCCTACCCTCTGCGAGTCCCGCTTGTTTCAACTTCCTTTTTCCACAAAGGCGGGACTCGTAGAGGGAAGGCCTCGATGTCGGTAGCTTGTCTTGATCACCGCTGCTGACAAGTTGCTGAAGAGAGCCGCGGAGCAGGGGGGTGTTGCCAGGTGCAGGTAGAAGGGAGAGGGCCAGATGCAGGACTCGTGGGTGAGGGAGCAGAAGAGAGAGAGAAAGGATAGAGATACAGAGGGGACATGAAAGGGTAAATAAGGCATCCCCCCGAAAATAAGCCCTAGAGCATATTTTGGCCTTCCAAAAAAAATAAGACAGTGTCTTACCATCGGGGAAACACGGTAGTACCTAACGCCTCCACTGACAAGGCGTTAGGATTTTAGGCTGCCGCGGGGGTTAGCGCGTGATGAAATGTCTGACGCGCTAACCCCCATAGCGCACCTTGATAAAAGGAGCTCTAAGTCTCAGAGCATCTTTGTGCCATCTGGTTGGCTCATGATTCCCACTTTGGGATTTTTCCCTGTGTTTCAGTCTTTTTTTTAATCATAATTTGTCTGCAGGGGAGGTTCCATCCCTATGAAAACATGCCACTGCCCTCTTCTCATAAAAGCCCAATCCGGATAGTTCTGTCCTTTCTAATTTCACCCAATGGAATCTATAAATTTCAACACATGGAAACATCCGAACACAGGTATCTTCACTCAGGGGTGCCTAAATTGAAATGTTACTGCCATTTTTGATTTTCACATTTAGTGATAAAAAGCGTGGTCTGATGGTTTCTATTAATTTTTGATTTACCCTCACAGGGGACATATAAAAACTTATTTTTCAGGTTCCCTGAGGAAGGATTCGAAACGTGGTCACGTTGGGACCTGAAGCTGATTAAGATAAGTCTTTATGCACAAAAGTGTTTTGATATTCCAAGAAATAATGTGGTGATTCATTATGCACATAATAAATATGCAATGATTGGGAGGTGAGATACATTGGGACAGTGTTCCCTGTTGGTCTCCAAGTGTCTGAACATTAATACTAAACGCACTAAATATATGTGATATTAATGCATGAGCATTCATCAACAATAACCTCAGTAAGGGATTGAAGATTATATTATTTTCTTTCTAATTATAGACCAATTTCCTAATCTTCTCTTTACATCCAAAATTCTTGAATGAATATTTTTTTCTCAGCTGTTCCAACATATGGATCATTCATACATTTTTCAGCCTCGAAAATCCAGATGCCACCTAGGCCACAGTTACTGAAACACTTATTGCTGGTCTTCTTAGTGAACATCATAGTATCTTTGATGCTGATAATAATGCTTTGAGAATCTCCTTAGACCTATCATCATCATTTGACCTTGTTGACCATTCCCTGCTCCTCTGGCATCTTTCTGACTTTGGACTAAGTCAAACAGTTTTAAAATCTTTTCTCCACCATCATTTTATTTTCAGTCTAGATACCACTTCACCCAGAGTATTGCATTGCATTGTAGTGCTCTGCAGGGCTCAATACTATCTTCCCATCTCTTTATTTTTTGGGGATTTGGATTTCTTAACTGCCTTTTCATGAAGAGAATCACCCAGAGCAGTTTACAATATATTGAACCGTAATCAGGTACTCTGAGGTTTTTTCCTATTTGTCCTGGCAGGCTCCCAATCTAACTGTGGTACCTGGGGCAATGGTGAGTTAAGTTACTTTCCCAGTGTCACAAGGAATAGACTGGGATCAAACTCGTAACCTCAAGGTGTTGAGGCAACAGCTTTAACCACTAGGCCACACTCTCCTTCTTAGTTCATTAGCCTCATTAGTTCAATCACAGAGAATCTCAGGATAACAGTATGCAAATAATATTCTTCTAGTTGCCCTTTCTCTCCTGATTTCTCCTTCTTACAGGTGTGTGTTGATCAGATCTTCTTATGCTTGCAGAACAATCAACTTGTACTTAACCCCCTCAACGTCCACTGCGTGTTGAAGTACAGTACTGATAGATCTATCTCTGTCCCATACCTGGCAGGTTCAGTTACACCTTTAGCAGATTCATTAAAATATCTGGGTATTATTAATCACCATTATCTTTCCTTTGACTTTCAAGTGATCTCTTTGTCCATCAATGTTTTTGAGCACTATGCCAATTTTGCTTAATCTATAACCTTTTGGACCTTTCAACTCAGATCACGTTTTATTTATGCTATAGTCATGTTCTGTCTGGATTATGCTGATATGGTGTACACTGGCCTTTCATCTTATCTTCTTAAGTGCCTCCAGGCAGTTCAAAATATAGTTGTTTGCTTGTTTTCTTGTTCACCTGGTAAGTTTGACTATGTGACACCCTACTCGTTCAATATCATTGGCTTAAGCTCTCTTATCATGTTCAGTTCAAGCTTGGCTCCTTTGTGAATAAGGTTCTATATCAGGCTTGGCCCCCTTCTTAGCCTCTCTCTTATATTCCTTTACTACTCCAACTTCTTGCATTCCTCAACTGTTTGTTGTCTGGCTCTTCTGTCAGACTCTGCAGCCCAGTTAGAAGCTACTAGGAATTATCCAGCTGACATTCAGCTGCAGTTGTCAGCATTGTTTAAACACTGACCACCACAGGCAGAATTAATGCCAGAATTAGTATATGCTCAGACACTTGGAGACCAACAGGGAACACTGTCCCAATGTACATAATGAATCACCACATTATTTTTTTAAATATCAAAACATTTTTGTGCATAAAAGACTTATCTTAATCAACTTCAAGGTCCCAATGTGACCACGTTTCGAATCCTTCCCTTCAATGCCTGTCCATGTCCAGGCACCAGTATTGAAAATCCAGGGCTAATAATATTTGTTCTGGCTGCCAGAGATTATGGAGGTGTCAGCTGATATTCACCCTGGACTAGCATAAAACACTTATGAAGGTCCTGGCTAAATATTGGCCAGGACCTTCATAAGTATTACTTCCATGCCTGACTACCACGCTATATCTCAAAAAAGATATAGCAGAATTAGAAAATATCCAAAGAAGAGTGGCCAAAATGATAAAGGGGATGGAAATCATCTTGTATGAGGAAAGTCTAAAGAAGTTAGGGCTTGAAAAAGAGATGGCTGAGGGGAGATATGATTGAACTCTACAAAATCCTGAGTGGTATAGAACGTGTACAAGTGCCTTGATTTTTTTATTATATCAAAAATTATAAAGACTAGAGGGCACTCGATGAAGTTACAGGGAAACACATTTAAAACCAATCCGTTTAGAATTCAGTTCAAATGTGCCTGAGTTGTTTTTAAACTTCATGCATCATATACCAAATAATACATGGAAACTCAGCAGCTCCACTCATCCAACTCTTCTCAAAGGCATGGTCTACCTCCCACAGAACCCTTAACAGGATCCTACTAAACCTTCCTTCAACAAAGAATCTTCAATACAAATGAATTTTTTACTCCATGCTTACCTTCCTAGGGTTGAAAACCTGGAATGACCTTACTGAAACGATCAGAACGGAACTCAACCACACCACATTCTGGAAAAAACTGAAAACCTACCTCTTGACACTTGCATTCTGTGTTCTTCCCCTGCCCAAATGTTCCCCCCATGTCTCCTCCCCTTCTCTCCGCTCCCTTGTACTTCTCTTTGTAAGTCGCCTTGAGCCTGCTTAGGTATGTGTGATGCAGAAATGGAAGATTAGATTATATTTGAATATTTGACCCTTTGGTCCCTTTACACTGGAATACTCTCGAATCCTACACAGAGGATACACAGTGGAATACACAGAGATATAAATTGTTATTCCCCTCTTTCAAGGGAATTAAATCTGTTGGAAAGCTTAGTCAGTCCTTTGCTTTTAAGTTGGTAGAAACTTGGAATGGATTCCCTGACTCTGTTAGATTGATAGGTCAGCTACAATGATTTTGTAAAGTCTTAAAACTTTGCTGTTTTCACAATATTTAAACGTTTTATCTATGGAATCAACTAACTGACAGCATTGTAAGATCCATTTTTATGATAGATTAACTAATCTCTTCTCTCTTACTAATGCATATTCTGGTCTTGACCACTTATAAACTGAGTTGAGCTCTGTCGAGAGATGACCCAGTATATAAACTGAAGACTAAATTAGATTAGGAAGCATTGCCAGAGGATGTGGTAACAGTGGTTAATACAGATGGGTTAAAAAAAGGTTTGAATGAGGGAAGCCAGGATCGGTAGCATTGAATGTTGCCACTATTTGGGCTTTTGCCAGGTACTTGTGACCTGTATTGACCACTGTGAAAACAGGATGCTGGGATAGATGGACCATTGGTCTGGCCCAGTACTTTTATGTTATGTTCTTTTGTTGTTTTGTTATGTTATGTTTTCATTTTTTAAAATTTTTTTATTGAAGTTTAACATATAACAAGTGATTAAATAAAATACAATGAGATTTTACAGAACAAATGATTTATAAATGTAAAACATAGAGGTAGAGAAGACTAAAAGCATCTATGTAAACAATTTTAAATATACATATGTAGCCATACAATTAGGTAAAGACCAAAGATTAGATAAGATTCAATTAGAACTCATTTTAGTAAATTAAGCATCACAAGCGATAAGTAAAACATTAGCATAAGAAATTATACTCGAAGTTACCAGCTGAAATGTAACAATTACCTCAAAAATGAGAAGAGACATTTGTTATTGGAAGCCATATTTTGTTAGTTTTAAAGCTCCTATTAGTAAGAGAATTCACTTTGCATTCATATTTATGAATCATCATGACTGTAGCCCACCAAAAAGAGTTGTTTAATAATTGAGCTGTGAGCTGTGAGAATTATTTGCCGAGTAAGAGCCATAAGAATATCGAGTAACTTAGAATGCCATTTGTCCAGTATATCAGGCAAAGCAAAAGAACGAAAGAGAACAATATCAAAAGATAACTGAGAAGAAATAGGAAGTATAATGCATATGGTTTTCCATACTGATCTCTAAAATGGTTGACTATTTGGACAGTCATAAATCATATGCTTAAGGTCACTTAAATTTCCATTATAATGCCAGCATTTATTTGAATTCGTTAAATGGGTCCTATGTAGCTTGCTAGAAGTCCAATATGCTTTATTGAAAAAAAAATATATATAGTGACTGCATTAAACTGTTATGTTCTTTTGTTATGTTAAGAACATAAGAACATAAGAAGTTGCCTCCACTGGGTCAGACCGAGGGCCATCTCGCCCAGCGGTCCGCTCCCGCGGCGGCCCCTCAGGTCTGCTACCTGTGAAGTGGTTTCTGACCACTTCTATAACCTACCTCAAGTTCTATCTGTACCCCTCTATCCCTTTATCCTCCAGGAACCTATCCAAACCCTTCTTGAACCCCTGTACAGAGTTCTGGCCTATCACTTCCTCCGGAAGCGCGTTCCATGTGTCCACCACCCTCTGCGTAAAAAAGAATTTTCTAGCATTTGTTCTAAACCTGTCCCCTTTTAATTTCTCCGAGTGACCCCTAGTGCCTGTGGCTCCCCTCAGTTTGAAGAATCCCAATCCCCTTCCCTCACATCCACCCTTTGGAAGATTAAGATACCTCCAGGATCAACCTCGCTCTCATATCCTTGGAAGATTGCCTACAGAGACTGGGTGCTTTCTAATTCAAATTCGTAGTCCTGCAAGCACTCACATTTTATACATCTCAGTCTCATTTTCTTGGACTTATTCTACAGAGATTTTCATATTCAAATTATTTATCTGAGGTAACAGAGCTTTCCCAGATAACACATTATCTCCCAGATTGTTTTCAGTGTGAACTGTTTTGGACAATGGTCCTTTATCTTCGTGAGCAGTCCTGTAGCGTGCCTTTATGTGGCTCCTTTCTGTGCGCTAAGGCTACTTTTTGCCACAACTAGAAAATGGCTGATTTTCCACATTAGTCACCACCACCTATTTTGTAGGCAGTACGGGCTTGCGTGCTAATCCTGCACTAATTAGCACAGAACAATATGGCTGTGCTAGCTGATTTGCTCAGATAGGCCCACTCTTCAACCCAGAAAAGCCCCCTCATGGTAGCATGTGCTCCTTCCACGGGATGCCTCCATGTGCCCTATGGTATACCATTTTAAGCTGCAGTAAGCAAGCATTAAGTAAAAGGGCCCCATTGACTTCTGAATTATCTGTTGGAAAGAAGACTGTAACAGAAACCAGAGTCAATCTAGAAGAGCTATGTTTGGATTAAGAACCAAAATTTAATTTCAGCCCTGCAATGCTGGTAGGCTGAATAGTCCAACAAAAGGATAGCTCTACAGATATTAAAGGCTCTATGGGGGACTTGAAGTGATTTACCTATATAAGAAGAAAATCTAGAAATAGATGTTCTGTACAATAAAAACAAAAGTGGGAGACAATGGACCAGGAGTGCTGTTCTGTTGTTGTGTTTTCTTTTTTACTGTTTTGAGTGAGAGTATCATACTTGGAAAAGTAGTTTGGTTAGAAATTTATACTTTTATTTCCTGGGATTAGTCAATTTTCCCCAATTTTGTAGAAATTTAGGGCTCCTTTTACGAAGGTGCGCTAGCCGAAAATCTACCGCCTGCTCAAAAGGAGGCTGTAGCAGCTGGCGCACGCGGCAATTTTGCGCGTGCTAGTCCGCGTGCACCTTTGTAAAAGGAGCCCTTAGTTTTGAGGAACACAAAATAAATATATACATAAGCACAGGGGGATAGTCCTTTCTATAGATTTTTAAAGATAAGACGTAGGTACTGCCTTATTCTCCTTCACTGCTGTGCTAGAATCATCTTCTCTGTAAAATGTCCCATCCCATCACAACACAGATGAAGAACAGAATCCAAGAAGGGAGAAGACCCATAGAAAACATGAATGCCATTATTGGACACAGAAGAAAAACAACCGAAACTGAAATAAAAGAAAAAGAACATTTGAGTAAAAGATGAAAGAATAGTGAATAGAATCAGTTCTTGGTATTTAGCTATTTTAAGACTGAAAGTTAACCAGTAGACTAACTAAGACCCCCTTTTATCAAACCGTGTTAGGGTTTTTTAAAATCTCCGGTTGCTGCGGTAAAAGCTCCGACACTGCTTATAGGAATTCTATGCTTTTACCGCAGCAGCCAGTAATTAAAAAAAAACCCAACATATCACAGCTTGATAAAGGGGGGTAAATTAAGAAATTTATGTGATGTTTAAGTTACAGTCTTGATAATGTGAAAAATAAGAAATAAACTAAATGCTCTGCTAAGATTCCTGTGGTAAGAAAGAGTTGGGAAAGGTGGGATATAAATAAATAAACTATAACCTATCTAAGAACTTGGTTTAAGGTGAAAATTATTTCAGATACCCTATTTTGTAAATCTTTGGCTCAATGTAACCTAATGTCTATTTTATTTAGAACTTGTTCAACTTAAAATGTAAAAGCTTTTTGTCATCTTTATTATTTTAATCTTTCATTTATAGAGGTAACATCTTTTCTCTAAAACCAATATTTTTAGCTTTAAATTGATTGTCCTTCAATTTCCTTTGAGGATTTAGGATGAGATTAGTTTTATTCTAGAGAAAACCTGCCTGAAGTAAATTTTCCACTGTAACATATAAAGATAATACCAGGGTAGGTGGTCAGCTCTTGGGGAAGTGGGGGGTCACACTTAAAAAAGGTGATAAGACCAAATTTGAAAAACACAGGGGAATCAGTCTTCATCAGTGGTTTCCAAGTTTATTTATAATTTGATAGATCAGCCATCAACAAGTATCTGGTCGGTTTACAGAGCTAAAATTAACAATTTAAAATAAATAAGGAAAAAAAAATTAAATTAAAGTATTGAGAAAAGAAAGTGCTTACTGAAATAATTAGAACCTGTTTATGCTCAGCATGGGAAGTCAGCATCTCAGAGGAGCAATATGACTTCAGACTAGGTCAGGGCTTTCTAGATCAAATTTTTTCTTTTGTGCCCTTATTTCAAGAGAGGATAAGATGTGAAAAAAGAACCATAGCAATATTCAAAAGCACCTTCATCATAGTGAATCTATGTGGAGAGCACTTCAGCTGATTGGAATTGCACAGAAACGAGTCTGAATTACTTTTACCTTCTATGATGGTACACCATGCAGAGTAAAAGTGCATGGTGAAAACTCGAAGAGCTTCATTGCCCAAATGGGGGTAAAATTATGTAAGTTATATATGTTAAAAATGTTTTTGGACTTCCAGGTGACATCGCCAGCTGATGTCTGGTTGATCTCTGAGCTCTAGATAAATGGTATAAAATCAAGTGACATGCCCATATACTCGTAATCCTTTTTAGTGAGGGTTCGATAGTGAAGCAAATTGAACCACAAAGTGATTGACCTGAGTGGATGATCCCACGTAAGAAGGCTAGCAATATTTAAACCTGTTTCTGGCTTCAGTCCAAGACACAGCAGCAGGGCTGCATATTGTTAATATGGTGAGATTGTAGATACTATAAAACTAAAGGAGGGTGAATTACTGGAGCAAAGCGGCCCAGAGATTGCCAGCTCCTCTAAGGATCCTCTCATGAAGGCAAATTTCTATGAGGTATTTTGGTCACTTTAAATAAAATATGAACTTGTAACTATTTATAAATGATCTGGAAACAGGGGCTAAAAGTGAGGTGATTAAATTTGCGGATGACACAAAACTATTCAAAGTTGTTAAATCGCATGCAAACTGTGAGAAATTGGAAATCTGGGCTTTCAAAAGGCAGATGAAATTTAATGTAAACAAATGCAAAGTGATGTGTACTGGGAAGAATAATCCATATCATAGTTACTTGATGCTAGATTCAACTTTAGAAGTTACCAACCAAGAAAAAGATCTAGGTATCAGGGTGGAAAATTCATTTAAATCTTCTGCTCAATATGCAGCAGCAGCAGCCAACCCCCCCCCCCCCTCCCCCAGCAGAATTCTAGGAATTATTAGGAAAGGGATAGAAAATGAGACAACAAATATTATAATGCCTCTGTATTGCTCCATGGTGCGATCTCACCTTAAGTATTGTATTGCAATTCTGGTTGTTGTGTCTCAAAAAAGATTCAAAGGAGGGCAGCCACAATGATTAAGATGGGTGGAACTCCTCTCATATGAAGAAAGTCTAAAGATGTTAGGGCTCTTCAACTTAGAAAAAAGATGACGGAAGGGGAATATTCTAGAGGTCTTCCAAAACCTGAGTGGAGTAGAAAAAGTAAATATGAATTGATTGTTTACTCTTTCAAAAAGCACATAAATGAGGGGAAATTCCATGAAGTTATATGGTACTACTTTTAAAATGGAATTGGGATAAGTGGTTATATCTGTTACAAACTCTTCCCTTGTTTCTTTTGAAGAAAGACCTGTCTAGTCTTCAGCGATTGGTTCTCTCCTTTTGTTGGGGGGGGGGGGGGGTAGGAAAGGTAAGATGAACAGCACTTTTCTTTATGGCTCCTGGTCCACAGGTGGCTTGGGGCTTCCCTTGGTTCATCTTTATAATTTGGCCTGTTTGCTCTGCCACGTATGGGGCTGGCTATTTGCTGGTCCTTAATACACGGATGTCACCTTGGAGGCTGACTATCTTTTTCCCTGGGCTTTGCCTTATTTATTGCATTGGGATGGGAAGCCACAGTTGGACATAGCTGGGGCTCATAGCTGTCTGGTTCGACCGCTGCACAGGTCTTGGTGGTGTGTATCACGGTTTTGGGGCCACTTGTATTCCAGCTTGGTTCTCTTGCCCATGGTGGGCAATGTGGCTTTTTGTCCGGGCCATGAAAATGTGGTTTTTAAATGTTGGGCACGGAAGGGGCTTTGCAATCTGGGGCATTTCCTTCAGGCAGATGGGAGTCTTTCTCCTTTCCCGGCTCTTCAGGTGTCCTGGTCCCTGAGTGGCTTGGATCATTTTGCATATAGGCAGCTTGCTCATTATGTTGCTACTCTACCCAGGGACTCCCTCCAGCACGCTTTTCTAGTTACCTTGCAGGAATTTTTTTTTGACTATAATTGGGACTGGCTCTCGGTGTCTCAATACCATCGCCGGCTGGTGGCTCTGTAGCCACGGAGGTACCACCACTACCTTCTGTCCCTGTGGACTCAGGACTTGGGTTGCCACCCTCGGGTTGCATCCTTGCATCCTGTCAGCAGATACCCCGGGTGGTGCAGAGCGCTGAGCTCTAATAATGTCAATTTTGGGTTCTTCATCGGGGTTATGTTTCTCAGAAGCAGGCCTTTCACTTCAGATATGCCTCTACCTCTACGTGTTTGAAATGCCACTGGGTTGATAACTCTCTGGCACATGGTCTTTGGTCTTGTGCGGTCATTGCTGCCTTTTGGCTGGAGGTTCGTTGTTATTTGCAGACCCTGGTGGGCTATGCCCTTCCCTCTCAGGTGGAGGGGATCCTCTTTTTGGCTACAGGTTTTTTGGGTGGGTTCTCTGCTGGGAATTCTTTACTTATTCGCAAGGGCTATATAATGGGTAAGAAATGTGTTTTAAATCATTGGCTCCAGGACTCCCCACCCATCATTTGGTATTGGCGCAATAAATTCCATCTGCTAATGGTCTGGGAATCTTTGTCAGCTCGGTTTTCTTATCATCATAGTAAGCTTTTTTGGGTGCCTTATTTGGACACTCTTTCCCCTTTGCTTAAAAGCCAAGTTCTCAACCGGTTGCGGAAGCCAGTGGTACCCGGGTTGTCAGTGGGTTAAGGGGGAAGGGACTGGGATGAGGGGTTGTAGGGGGGAGGGATGGGGAGGCTTCTCTTGTTGGGTGGGGCTTGGCCGAGTCTGGGTATAAGAACCCAATCCGGACTCTTCCGGTCTCCACCCGTTTGGGTGGTTTGTTGTTGTTGTTTCTGTTCCTGTATATTGTAGACTGAAAATGCTATCTTACCTGCTATGTTTGTTTGGCCTTTATCATTTAATAAACTGTTTTGGAAAAAAAAAAATGGGATTGGGTCTTATAAACTGCCTTTTTGTAAAGTTATACAACCATACTCAAAGCAGTTTACATACAGGTACTTCAAGCATTTTCCCTATCTGTTTAGGCGGGCTCACAATCTGTCTAATGTACCTGAGGCAGTGGAGGATTATGTGACTTGCCCAGGGTCACAGGGAGCAGCACAGGGTTTGAACCCACAACCTCAGGGTGCTGAGGCTGTGGGTTCAAACCCTGTGCTGCTCCCTGTGACCCTGTGCAAATAGTTAAGTTCTGGAACTCATTGCTAGAAGATGTTGCAACAGCAGTTAACATGTCTAGATTTAAAAAAGATTTGGACAAGTTCCTAGAGGAAAAGTTCATAATCTGCTATTAAGATATATATGGGGAAAGTCACTACTTATCGCTGATATCAGTAGCATGGAATCTTGCTACTCTTTGGGATTCTGTCTAGACATTGTAAATTAACATAGTAACATAGTAACATAGTAGATGACGGCAGATAAAGACCCGAATGGTCCATCCAGTCTGCCCAACCTGATTCAATTTAAATTTTTTTTTTTTTCTTCTTAGCTATTTCTGGGCAAGAATCCAAAGCTTTTCCCGGTACTGTGCTTGGGTTCCAACTGCCGAAATCTGTGTTAAGACTTACTCCAGCCCATCTACACCCTCCCAGCCATTGAAGCCCTCCCCTGCCCATCCTCCCCAAACGGCCATACACAGACACAGACTGTGCAAGTCTGCCCAGTAACTGGCCTAGTTCAATCTTTAATATTATTTTCTGATTCTAAATCTTCTGTGTTCATCCCACGCTTCTTTGAACTCAGTCACAGTTTTACTCTCCACCACCTCTCTCGGGAGCGCATTCCAGGCATCCACCACCCTCTCCGTAAAGTAGAATTTCCTAACATTGCCCCTGAATCTACCACCCCTCAACCTCAAATTATGTCCTCTGGTTTTACCATTTTCCTTTCTCTGGAAAAGATTTTGTTCTACGTTAATACCCTTTAAGTATTTGAACGTCTGAATCATATCTCCCCTGTCTCTCCTTTCCTCTAGGGCAGGGGTGCCCAACGCGTCGATCGCGATCGACCAGTAGCTCAGGAAGGCAACGCGAGTCGATCGCGGAGCCTATCCCGGGCTCTGTGATAGACTCGTGTTGCCGTCCTGATCTACGGGCCGATCAGCCTTCCTCTCCAGTGTTCTTTCTCCCTAGGGCCTTTTAGCTGGGCGATCCGCCCAGCTGTCATCTGCCGCTGCTGAACAAAAAACCGGCTTGGAGATTTCAGCCCGTAGCGAACTTATGCTCCGGGCTCTAACGTGTGCGTGCCGGCTTCTCTTCTCTTCCCTCCGAAACCGGAAGTTATGTCTGGTGGGGGTGGAGGGAGAAGGGAAGCCGGCACGCACATGTTGAGAGCCCTGAAGCAAGCGTTCGCTACGGGCTAATGCGGGAGACAGGTTAGTGAAGCATTTGTTCTTCTTCCTGCCGGGTCCTGCCTACTTTCTGTTTCCGCGAAGGCAGGACCCGGCAGCATTTCCCCCAATAGGTTGATCACGATCTTGGGCTGATCAGCCTTCCTCTTCCCGACGGAAGAATTGACGTCGGGGAGAGGAATGCTGGTTGGCCGAAGCAGGGAGAGCTTGGGGCCTGTTATTGGTGGCATTTGGGTCCTGGTCCCCGATGGTAATGGCAGTGGCAGTGGCTTGGGGGAGGGCAGGGAGAAAGAAAGAAAAAGGGCAGGCAGGGAGACAGAAGGAAAGAAGAGAAACAGAAAAAAATGAAAGGGAGGCAGAGAGAAAGAAAGGGCAGGGAAGAGGAAGGAAAAGTTGGGGGAAGGAATGAGGTCTGGAGGAGAGAAAGCATACAGGCTAAAAGAAGGGAAGAAAGATTGTATGCACAGTCAGAAGAAGAAAGTGCAACCAGAGACTCATGAAATCACCAGACAAGGTAGGGAAAATGATTTTATTTTAAATTTAGTGATCAAAATGTGTCTGAATTTATATCTGCTGTCTATATTTTACACTAAGGTCCCCTTTTACTAAACCGCAATAGAGGTTTTTAGCGCAGGGAGCCTAGGAGTGTCGAGAGCAGCGCTGGGCATTCAGCGCAGCTCCCTGCACTAAAAACTGCTAACGTGGTTTAGTAAAAAGGGAGGGGGGTATATTTGTCTATTTTTGTATGGTTGTTACTGAGGTGATAGTGCATAGAGTCATCTGCTTTGACCTCTTTGAAAACCCTGGAATAGGAATGATGATTAACATTTTCTATGCGTACATTTTCTATGCGTTGTGTTTTTTTTAAATTTTATTGTTGGTAGATCATTTTGACTTGGTCATTTAAAAAGTAGCTCGCAAGCCCAAAAAGTGTGGGCACCCCTGCTCTAGGGTATACATATTCAGGACTTCCAGTCTCTCCTCATACGTCTTCTGGCGCAAGCCTCCTATCATTTTCATCGCCCTCCTCTGGACCGCCTCAAGTCTTCTTACGTCTTTCGCCAGATACGGTCTCCAAAACTGAACACAATACTCCAAGTGGGGCCTCACCAATGACCTGTACAGGGGCATCAACACCTTCTTCCTTCTACTGACTACGCCTCTCTTTATACAGCCCAGAATCCTTCTGGCAGCAGCCACTGCCTTGTCACACTGTTTTTTCGCCTTTAGATCTTCGGACACTATCACCCCAAGGTCCCTCTCCCCGTCCGTGCATATCAGCTTCTCTCCTCCCAGCATATACGGTTCCTTCCTATTATTAATCCCCAAATGCATTACTCTGCATTTCTTTGCATTGAATTTTAGTTGCCAGGCATTAGACCATTCCTCTAACTTTTGCAGATCCTTTTTCATATTTTCCACTCCCTCTACGGTGTCTACTCTGTTACAAATCTTGGTATCATCTGCAAAATTAGAATGTGCGTGGATTGGTTTACCCTATTAAATACAAAAAAGTACCAACAGCTGTATGAAAAATGCAAACAGGAGTGGTATTGCTCCAGGAGATGCACTTCTTCGATGTCGAGCACAATAAATTACAGAAAGAATGGGTAGGCCATTGCTATTAAGTTACTTGCACAGTTAGCTGATGAGCAGGGCAGGATTAATTCTTCGAGGGCCCCTAGGCACCCAAGTACACTGGGCCCCCCTGGCCTGTATAGGATGCTGGTTTCTGCAGCTGCCCATGAAGTGGCTGAGAATCGCACACCGGCGCCCTATACAGAATCGTGTCTGCCCTAAGGGATAGACGCCTAACCCCACCTAACTACCCTGTACCTTTTGGGAAGGGAAAGACCTGCCATTGTGAAGAGGCAGGTCTGGCGGCCGGAGGGAGTAGGCATCCTTCTAGCTCGCCATAATATAAAAGGTATGGAGGGAGGAGGAGGAGGAGGTTTGAGTAGGCCACCTGCCTCGGGTAGGTTTTTTCTAAAAATGTGCATCCCGATTTGCTGGTTAGACAGTGGTAAAATGTCTACCGCTGCCTAAAATCAGGACGCTGTGTATAGAATTTGCTCCTTAGTCCAATGATTTTCCACTTTATTCGTTCTGTATTTTTCTGACTGAACAAAAACAATTCCATAAGGGATGTTGCATAAAATAAAGTAGGTGTTTACTTTCCATTATAAGTGTAACATACCAATGTTAAATATGGTGTTTTCAATTGCTACGGAGAAGCAGGTTTCTTGAAGTCCTGTAGATCTTGCCTGTCCCTCACAATTGAAAATAGGATAGTGAAACAGCACCCCCACCCCCTACTGGCAGGACGCAGGACTGTAGGTGGAAAAATCTCACTTGGTTTAGAGCGAGCAGTGCTTACACCAGCCTTAGAGCTGGTGCAAATGTTTGTGCCTACTTTGTAAAAACATGTATAAATAATAGTATTCTATAATTTATGCAAGTAAGTTCCCCACCAATGCTCTGCCCAGTCTCTATCCACTTTAAACTACGTGCCATTGCCTTTTGGTTCCATATTATAGAATAGTACATAGCAGGAATATCGTCACTTATGTGCAATGCATTCATGCACATATGCCAGCATTCTGGTCATATACATGCATTTTTGGTGCCTAATATTGAAATCCTTTTTATAGAATTACCCCATAATCAAAGTGTTCAAAGGGGACATAGATCTGATGTTCCACTTTTCTGTGGTACAACCAAAGAGGTTAATATTAAAATTTTTAATCATAAAAATTGTCCCCCTCACATTTCCACCTGTACAGTACAAAATATAGAAAGCAGATATACTGTAAGTTCTCAAAACTCACATAGTATTTCAGTTACTAAACTGAAAATAAAATCATTTTTCTTACCTTTGATTTCATTTTTCCAGTCATGTTGTTCTCTGTCTCTGGTTCTGCTCCTCTGTCTGTGCTCTGAAGTCTGTTTCAGGACATCCTTCTTTTCTTTCCTCCTCTCTTCTTCACTTCCTACCCTATATACACCTTTCACATTCAACTTTCCTTCCATTATTTCTTCCTCCTCATATCTATCTGGTTTTCTATCTCTTCCCTTCCACTTCATCCATGGGCACCATCTCCTCCAGTCTCCTCTCCCCTCCCCACCATGGGAACCAGATTATTTGTTCCTTTCCCTTCTGTGGGCACCATATATTCTTTCCTATTCTCTCTTCTCTTCCTCTCCCAATCTCTCTATGAGCACCATCTCCTCCCTTCCCTTCACCTCCTCACCATGGGCACAATCTCCTTCATCTCCCTCCCCTTTAAAGGGACCATCTCCTCTCCCCACTGGCATAGTAATGGGGGTTGGGTTGGACCACCATAGGCTCAGTCTTCGTGAGCTGTGTTGGTACCTAGCCTCCTCTCTGTCCCGTGTACCTCTTTAAATGTTCACCAGCATGAGCATCATCTTCCATTTGCTGTTCATGCCAGCCTCAGCTCCCTTCTGATATCACTTCTTTGTCATGTGACTAGGATGTGACATCAGAATGGAGCCGAGGCTGGTGCAAGCATCAAGTGAAAGATGCTGCTCTTGCTGGTGAACATTTTAAGAGGTACAAAGGGGGAGGGGCACCCAAGTAGCATAGAAGAATGTGTGTGTGTGTGGAGGGGGTGCATGGCATGGAGATGCCAGCTGCCACCACCCCGGGCATCACCCACCCTCGCCATACCACTGCCCATCCCCTCCCCTCCATGGGAACCACACTTTGGTATGAGTCTTCTCCCCATTTCCCTGACTGGCATATTTTTCTCTGTGCCATGCTCATCCTCCAACCAGTGTATTTTTCTCTATGGGTGCTTCTGCAGCTTTTCCCCTGCCCCTCCCCCCCTCCCACACACACATTCTTTCTTATATCTGTTTCAGCAGCTTTTTGTCTCCTGCTTAACCTGGCCATTTAATTTTTCCTCAAAATGGGACAGGACCCCCGGATCTCTTCTCTCCCCCCCCCCCCGAATCCTCCGGCTCCCATTACATATAGTGCAAAATATAGATAGCAGATATAAATTCTCAAAACTGATACATTTTGATCACTAAATTTAAAATAAAATCATTTTTCCTACCTTTGTTGTCTGGTGATTTCATGAATCTCTAGGAAAAGGCAGCAGTGAGCAGTACAACATCAATATATCCATTGTAAAACTAAACAAGCCAGACTAGTACAGATCAATCCTACACAGTCAATCCTAACAGAAAACCATGTCTTTTCAAACACAGAAAACACCTTCGCCTAGTATGGAATATGTAATCACAAACTAACCCCTCCATCTTTTACAAAACTGTAGTGTGGTTTTTAGCCACGGTGGTAACAGCTCAGATGCTCATAGAATTCTGAGCATCAGAGCAGTTACCACCACAGCCAATGCTAAAAAACGCTCTACATTTTTGTAAAAGGGGAGATAAAATAGAAATACGTAGACAAAGGTTAAACTGAAGCACCAAGAAGCTGGACTCTGCATACAATGCAACACCACAGAAACAGCGATGCATCTCCCCTAAAGCAAAAAAAAAATAAATAAATAAAATTTCTTTCTACCTGGTCTCTGGTTTCTGCTATCCACATCTTCTTCTCACTCTCTTCCTTTCATCCACTGTCTACCCTTTCTCTGCCCCTTCTATATGGCATCTTCTCTCCTTCTATTCCCGTTCCAGAAACCTTATGCCTCCCCCTTCCATCTCTCCCTTCACCCCCATTGGTCTGGCATCCATATTCTTCCCTTCCCTCCTCCAATGGCCTGGCATCTCTCTTCTCTCATTTTCTCCCCTCACCCACACCACCATGGTTTGGCATTTCACTCTCTCTTCTCCCTTCCCCTCACTTCCATCAGCATCTGCCCCCTTTCTTTCCCTCCAACCCAATTCCATGCACTATCCTTCCCCCTTATGTCTCTCTCCCCTTCCCTTTCCCTGTACACCAATTCCATCAGCAACAGCCCCCTTTCTTACCCTCCACCACCCTTCCATACCACCCTGACCCCTTTTTCTCATCCTTCACCACCCTTCCATACCACCCTGACCCCTTTTTCTCACCCTTTACCACCCTTCCATACCACCATGACCCCCTTTTTCTCCCTCCACCACCCTGACCCCCTTTCTCATCTTCACCACACTTCTATAATACCTGACCCCCTTTTTCTCATTCCACCACCCTGTTATGCTACTTTCTCTCTCCATCCAAATCAGCAAGGTCCCGCGATGACTGCTTCTGCCACCTCTGCTCTGGAAGAGTTTAGTGACGTCGGAGGGGGGTGGTCCGGCAAATGCAGGGAGTTGTGGCAAGGTCCCTCAATGACTTCGGCTTCCGGTCCACCCCTTCCAATGTCACTTACCTCTTCCGGAGCAGAGGCGGTAGACACAGGCATCGCGGGACCTTCCTGCACTTCAGTGCGGCTGCCGACTGCTCCGGAGTAAGTACGGCAGCTGCGCTAAGGTGCCATTTTGGGCAGCGCGGGAGGTTCCGGACCCAGCCGGCTGTGTACTCCTCTTGGACTGGCACCAGGGGCGGTCCACACCACACACACACCACCCGCCCCACCCTTGGTACGCCACTGGTTACACTTCCTTCTGACTGCATCCTCTCTTTCATTTCTTTCTTTCTTTTTTTTCTTTCTTTCTTTCTTTCTTTCTTTCTTTCTCTCTCCCTGACACCCCCAAGCCACCCTGCTTCCCCTACCCCCCAACAAGCCAAGCCACCCTGCTTCCCTGATGCAGCAACACCAAGGCGTGTGCAAGATTGCACAAGCACCAGGCCTACAAGTCTCCCTCCCCCCACTCCCCACCCCCTGTGCCAATTCTGACATCGGAGAGGAAGTTCCAGGCCAGCCAGCAATTGGCTGGCCCAGAACTTCCTCTCCGACGTCAGAATTGACATTGGTGGGGAAGGCTTGTAGGCCCGGCACTTGTGCACGTGAAGTGCAGTCGCTACAGCGCTTGACCTGTTGCTGCTTCGGAGAAGCAGGAAGAAATCCTGGTTTCTGAAAACGGAATGTTTCGAGTGTGCTTCTGGACAACAGGACAAGGTAATTAAAAAGGGGACTATGGTCATGTTACTCCTGCTGCCCGCATTCTCTGGTATCTCATCTCACTCCCCCTGATGGCCCTCTGATCTTGCCTTTATACAGGCTGCTCCACTTTAGCCAGAGTCCTCCCGCCCTAGTGGCCTGCCCACAGGAAGCAGAAGTATTGTCAGAGGAGGCAGGATGCTAGAGAAGGTGGACTCTGGCTAGAGCAAAGCAGCCTGTATGCAGGCAAGATCAGAGGGCTGCCAAGGGGAAGAGGTCATATACTAGAGGGATAATCTGCAGGCATCAGGAAACAAAAAGTTGCTGAAGCGGAGGTAAGTGGCGGCGGGGTGTAATCTAAAGGAGAACCCGGGGAAGCTGTAGGAGAGGAGGAAATGGGGAGAGAGCAACTTGATGCAATTAATGCATTAAAATTATTAACAAAAGTTGCACTTATTAGCATTAAAACACATTAAATGTGCAGTCCTAATACACAATATAAACATACCTCATATATATAAATTTACAAGTTCTTTCTGTGTCCCTAGTGGGCTCACAATTTAAGTCTATATCTTCATTTAGAGCCTTATATTTTAACTTTCAAATCTCATTTTTAAAACATCTGGCATTTGCATTCAGACAACTAAATCTATGCTTATTATTTCTACTCACAACCTGCTTATTAGTAGGAGCTGATTGAGGTAATTTGAAATCATTTATATTTGGCTGCTCCGTATTCAAATTGGCCTCACCACTTCCAGGATCAGTGCAAGTATATTAGGCATCCTAGGCAAATCTTCAACCTTAAAGACCCCGCCCCTAAATCAACTTTTAGGGGCCTTGGCATCCCCGAAAATATGATCATCTGCATCCCTCCTTTCCCAGAATAATCTGGGTAAATGAGCTATTTGAAAACAGCCCACCCTCCCTTCTGTTATTTCTTTGATTTTGTAGGTTTCTCAGGACCTATTGTTTTGTTTTGACTGCTGTTGCTTGTTGGTGCTCTTCCCCCTCCCTCCAGAAGCTGCCACTTAGGCGACTGCATAGTCCTGCCTAATTTTCAAGTTTATTTAAAATTTCTTATACCGCTCAATCAAACTTCTGAGTGGTGTACAATAAAAATATAGCTTTCAACAGATAAAACAAGATTATAGCTTGACAATTAAAAACGACATGAAAATTTAGAAGGACAAGACAAAACTCAGATTAAGACAAACGGGAACAGATGGAGAGAGGGGAAGAACTACAATATTTTGAGAAAAGAAAACAAATAAGGGATGAACGAGGGAGGAGGGAAGGGTGTTGCCAATAGCAGTCAGCAAGTGTTTGGCCCTTACAAGGGCAATTAGGTTTCGAAAGCATCTTGGAACAAGAATGTTTGCAGCTTTGTTTTAAAAATGAAGCAAAGATGATTCTTCACGAAGGTAATTGGGAGTAGAGTTCCAAAGAGATGGTGTGGTCACTGCAAAGATATTTGATCTTATCGTGTTAATATGCTTTAGAGATGGGACAGCAAAAGGGTTTTGTGGCATAGAGCAGAGTGATTTAGATGGACGCTAGGGATTTAGAGTGATTTAGAGGGACAATAGGGAAATAGTAAGCTGTTGATAAATTCAGGTTGGTTACTTTGGCATGTCTTGAATGTAAATAATAGAATTTTATAACTAGCCCTAGTTATATCAACATTTTCCACATCTTATCTTGCGGAACACTCAAGTTCCCTTGTTTTAATAAAATCTTTTGAACATACCTCATTATGAACTGTGGTTGGAATATCCGCCAATTCCTGATTAACTTCCAGATTGGGGGACATACCCAGGCACTGAATATCTGAGGTTAGTTTAGCCCACAGCTGGAAATGACTTTCCAGCTACTTACCACCATGGTTGAATATCAGGACCATTTAAAACTCTCACAAATTGAGTCCCACATAGTTCTGACTACAGAGGAAAACCATCAGGTAACACGCTCTGCTCACCAACTTGTCCTACCAACTGGAGGACAGTACACTAATACAGTGGTGTACCTAGCATATGTGACACCCGGGGCCCATCATTTTTTGACCCCTCCCCCATCTGTACGAAAAACATGATTTTTAGTAACAAGCCACATGTCACACATGAGTACCTAGGAAAAGGCAGCATCTTACATACTGCAGTGAGCAATACAACATCAATACACCCATTGTAAAACTAAACAAGCCAGATTAGTACAGATCAATCCTACACCGTCAATCCTAACAGAAAACCATGTCTTTCGAACACACAGAAAACACCTTTGCCTTTTATGGAATATGTAATCACAAACTAATCCCTCCCTCTTTTACAAAATTGTAGTGTGGATTTTAGTCACGGTGGTAACAGCTCTGACGCTCATAGAATTCTGAGCATCAGAGCTGCTACCACCATGGCTGGCGCTAAAAAACGCTCCACAGTTTTGTAAAAGGGGGTATAAAATAGAAATACATAGACATAGACAAAGGTTAAATTGAACCAGTAAGAAGCTGGACTCTGCATACAGTGCACCACAGAAACAGTGACATGTGTCTCCTAAAGCAATAAATAAATAGAAAATTTTTTTCTACCCTTGTCTTCTGTGGTTTCTGCTTTCCTCATCTTCTTGTAACTCTCTTCCTTCCATCCACTGTCTGCCGTCTCTCTTCCCCTATATGGCATCTTCTCTCCTTCTATGCCCCTTCCAGAAACTGTATGCCTCCCCCTTCCATCTCTCCTTTCACCCCCATTGGTCTGGCATCTCTCTCCTCTCCTTCCCTCTCCCACACCTCTCCTCTGCAATCCTTTTCCCTTTTTTCCCTCATTTTCCTTTTCAATTTATTTTCTGCATCTGTCTAGATTATGTTCTTACTACCCTCTCATCAATGTCCTTTTTTACTGTCTACCTAAAGCTTGCCATCTCTTTCCCTCACCTCTCCAGTGTTTCCCTAACTCAATCCTTTTCTCCCCATCATGTACCCTCCTTTTATTTATCCCCTCCTTCCATCATGTACCCTCTTTCTCCAACTCTTCCATCTAGTACCTTCTCCTCTCTCTGTCCACTTCCATCCAGCGTCTGCTCCCCTCTTTCTCTCCTCCCATTTCCTTCCTGCATTTGCTCCCTTATCTCTCCCATCTGCACTTCCATCCAGCATAGACTCCCCACTTCCATCCAATGTCTGCCCTTTTTCTCGCTATCCACCCCTCTTCAATCAGCATCTGCCCCCTTTCTCTCCCTCCAATATCCTTCCCCCTTATATCTCTCCCCTTTCTCTGTACATCAATTCTATCAGCACCACCCTTCCATACCACCCTGCCTCCTTTCTTTTCCTCCACCACTCTTCCATTCCAGCAATCCTACTCCTTTCTCTCCCTTCATGCAGCAAGGTCCCACAATGATTGTAGCTGCCGGCTGCCAGTCCACCCCACTCTGACGTACTTACTCTGGAGCGGACTCAGCAGCCGCATGCTGGAAGGTCCCACGATGACTCGTCTGCTGACTCTGTTCCAGAAGAAGTAAGTTATGTTGGAGGGGGTGGACCCAGCAGACGCAGGGAGTTGTGGCAAAGTCCCGCAATGACTGCGTCTGCCGGGTCCACCTCCTCCGATGTAACTTACTTCTTCCGGAGCAGAGCTGGCAGACGAGTCAGCGCGGGACCTTCCTGCACCTCAGCATGGCTGCCGACTCTGCTGCAGCGAAAGTAAGTCAGAGGTAACGTGACCATTTATTTTTTTCATCAAAAGGGGACATCTATTAATTGACTGTGTATCCTTTCTTTCATTTCTTTCTTTCTGCACTCAGGCCCAACAATTATCCCTTTCTATTCCCTCCCTCCTTCCTTCCCATGTCCTTAGTGCCCCCAGTACCTCCATCCTGTGTCCTTAGTGCCCCCAGTGCCTCCGTCCCGTGTCCATAGTACCCCCAGTGCCTTCTTCCCGTGTTCATAGTGCCCCCATTGCCTCCGTCCCGTGTCCATGGTGCCCCCAGTGTCCCCGTCCTGCATCCTTAGTGCCCCAGTGCCTGCATCCCGTGTCCATGGTGCCCCCAGTGCCCTGTCCTGTGTCCATAGTGCCCCCAGTGCCTTTTTCCCGTGTCCATAGTGCCCCCAGTGCCTCCGTCCCGTGTCCATGGTGCCCCCAGTGCCTCCGTCCCGTGTCCATGGTGCCCCCAGTGCCCTGTCCTGTGTCCTTAGTGCCCCCAGTGCCTCCTTATGTCCCCCCCACTACCTTCCAGATTTTGGCCACCCCAAAGCCAGTCTGCCTGTCTACCTATCTACCTCCCTCCCTGCCATGGTAAAGCCAGCCAGCTTGCCTGCCTACATCCTGCCCTCCCTGCCGCGGAAAAAAAAAGTGCCTCTCCCCTTCCTTTTCCCCGGCCCATGCCCCTACGATCCTACCTCCCCCCGCCGACAAGAAGTCTTTCTGACGTTAATTCTGATGTCAGAGAGGACATTCCGGGCCAGCCAATCACTGCCTGGCAGGTCTGGAACATCCTCTCCGACGTCAGAATTGACGTTGGAAAGACTTCTTGTCGGCGGGGAGAGGTAGGATCGTAGCGGCGCGGCTGGGGGAAAGGAAGGAAAGGAAGACCCGGACCTGGCCGGCTGTGCACCCACCCAAGCTGTGCACCTGGGGCGGACTGCCCTCCCCCTTGGTACGCCACTGCACTAATAAAAATACTTGGGCATTTGTCTCATGGCTCAAGATCCCAAGCCCAGGCCCCAGCAGAGCTGGAGTTATAAAGGGGCAGGAGGAAACTTCAGAGCCAAATAAAATGAAGAGAGCAGGTTAACCTTAAAGAGAATTCCTAAAAATGTGCTTAAAACAGAGGACACTTACTTACCCCCCCCTTTTTACTAAGCCACGATAGAGGTTTCGCCTACGGCCTGGAGTGCTAAACGCTCCAATGCTCACTATGAGAGTTGGAGCAGTGTCGGAACATTTAGCACTCTTGGCCACTTAGTACAAGGATGGTTATTTTGGTGTATACTCTATTAAGCTGAACAGCACAGAAAGTGAAAAAATAGCCTAGTGATTTTACAACAGGCTGGGAAATATGGAAGTCAAAGCTCAAATTCTTCTTCCACTACTGATGCTCCCTGTTATTAGGGCAAGTAAGGTCTCTTCCATTGTTTCAGCTTCAATCTAGATTGTAAGCCTCTGTTAGCAGGGAAATAACTACAGTTCCTGAATTGTACAGTTGAGGAAAAGTATTATCAAAGACGCTCAGTGATTTGCTCTGCCGTGCTGTTGCGTTAAGATGAGTATTTAAGTTTTATAGAACACATTGGGAAACTTGTTCAGTTACAGCTCCTGAAGATGCCTTTGGGCGAAACACAGCTTGTGTTGTGGGAAAAGGGCTTCGAGCTGAACTGCTGCTGGTGACAAAACAGCGTAAATGGGAGTGAATCTCTGGATTGTGTACATCGCAATGAATGGACTTCGACATTGAATATGGACTCTGCTTATTGCAGTGGATTCTGACAATTGAAGAAGTTTTTGAAATTTAGTGATTGAAGTATTTTTTAAAGTTGGTTTTATAATGGCACTTGTGGGAAGAGGGTTTCTGATGTTGGGCTTGTGCAATGTTATTGTATTATTATGAATTGATATGATATTATATACAAAAGAAGTTTAGTGTAAACATAATTTAATAATAACATATATTATTCTAGTAGCTGAAAGCTCCTTCTTTTAAAACAGCCTATAGTAATTTGGAGCTATTATAAATTGGTGTTTTGTTCCGTAGTAGTATGCATATTTGTTGGGGAAATCCTGAAAACACGACTGAATTATGGCCCTCATTCCCCACCCCTGGATTAGGGATACAGTAACTGTTCTCTGCTTTGCTCCAGACCAGTGGTTCACAAACCTGTCCTGGGGGACCCCCAGCCAGTCAGGTTTCAAGATATCCCTAATGAATATGCATGAGAGAGATTTGCATATAATGGAAGTGACAGGTATGCAAATCTCTCTCATGCATATTCATTAGGGATATCTTGAAAACCTGACTGGCTGGGGGTCACCCAGGACAGGTTTGGTAACCACTGCTCCAGACTCACAACCTATACTCTTCTTCCCTGCAGGTTGCTTGGAAAGAAGTGTCTACAGCTGAATTTTCTGGCATCTGAAAATAAGTGGTGGAAGTGCATTCCAGGCCATTCCCCCCACAAATTAAGCCTTGATCCACTATATTCTCCTCCCACTAAGAGATTCCCTATGCCTGTCCCACTGAATCTTTTCAGATACAATCCTCATCTCTACCACTTCTGCCAGGAGATGGTTCCATGTCACCACCCTTTTCATAAAGAAGTATTTCCTTAGCTTACTTCTGAATCGATCCCCTTTTAACTTAATCTTATGCTCTTTCATTCCAGAGCTTCCTTTCAGTTGAAAGAAACCTGCCTCCTGTGCATTTTTGCCATGGAGATATTTAAATGTCTCAATTAGCCATGGTGACACCCCCCCCCCATTCCACCCAAACTCAAACTCTTCACATATACCATGATCTCTCCACATTCTACTCTAAAATCTCCACCTGATACTCCATCTCCCCATTGTTTAAATGCTAATACGATACATTGCTCTTTAATGATCCCCGCTATAGAACTCCCAGCAGATCTCATCCTCACTATTTAATCATTTCCCCTTACTGTCCAAAGCCTAACATGTCCCTACTCTACCTTATGATTCTTCTTCATGCCACAGACCTCATAGGACTTTCCTTCCCCTTCTGATCAATGCCATTCCTCGGAAGAGGTGGTGGAAACAGAGACTGCGTCTGAATTCAAGAGGGCCTGGGATAGGCACGTGCGATCTCTCAGAAAGAGAAAGAGATAATGGTTACTGCGGATGGGCAGATTAGATGGGCCATTTGGCCTTTATGTGCCGTCATGTTTCTATATTCTAAATGTCATAATCACTTCCCTATGTCTTCCTCCAGAACACTCATTTGCTGTTTGCTGTCCAAAGGGGTTATTTCCTACTAGCATTGGACCCAGGTGGTATAAGAAATGTTTAAATAAATTTGGAGACTTGGAAATGTACTTAGAGGATCAGTAAGACCGTATGGGTCTGCACCAATTCGATTTTATGGTCAATTCAGAAAAAGCTATTGATGCACTAAAATGATTCACGTGAATGTCCACCATAATCCCTGACTTTCCAATCTGATGGATTGCTGTGAGAATGACTCTTACACATGCACAGAGCCTGAACATTTGAAAGGCAGGGGAAAGCCTTCTTCCACACTGTTCGGGGCAGAAATCCTTTTTTTTCTTTCTTTTTTTAATGGGAGGGGGCCTTAGGTAGTTGAGCCAATCAGGGCCTTAGGCCTCTCCCTGTGCATCACATGATGCACCAGGGAGGGAAAAGCCTGCCATTTTTATATGGGAGGCCTACGAGTGAGATGGACTGAGCTTCCCTCCTGCTCCAACTCTCTGAAAAGGTACAGGAGTTGGTTTGGAGGGTGAGGGTTTGGGGGACCTCCAGTGGCAGGAGGGAGTGGGCATCATTCCTGCCTTTTTTTCAGGGAGTAATGAGGGAGGGGAGGAGATGTTTGGGGGGGTTGCCTTTGGTGGCAGCAGGGAGTGGGCATCCCTCCTACCATTTCGCTGCTGCAGGGGGATAGGGAGTCGCCATGGTAGGAGGGAATGGGCATCCTTTCTGCCATTTTTACTCATGTGGGAGAGGTGGGGTCAGAGTGGCAGGAGGAAGTGGGCATTCCTCCTGCCATTTTCGCTGCTGCGGGGGGAGGTTCCTGGTGCCGGATCGTCAGGGAGGGCCGTCATCAGCGGGGTATGTGTATTTGTGTATGTGTTTTTTCTGTTTTTTTCAAATAGGGCAGATATTGTGCATGTGTAATATGCACAGCAGCTGTGTCCATAAAAAAAGGTTAGACAGGTAAACAACTGGTCTTGGCCAGTAGCCTTTTTTTGGATCGCTTAAAGTGATCACTTTTTTAGTGCTTCAGGAAGCCATGTTAGAATATCATTCGTGCTACTAGTTTATATGACATTTTAATATTAATCATTTTATTTGCATGGTTGAATCGGGGAATGAGTGATCATGCAGAAAACCAGGCGGTGAGCCATTTTCTGCATTGGGTCGGCAAATGCGATTGGCGCTAAAGCTGTTAAAACAGGTTTAACGACGATCGCTGGCTTTAGTGCATCTGGGCCCCAGTGTCTTAATTAGAGCTGCTAAGTAGGACCTCTAATTTTGAAATGTGCATGTAGTGATTAGAGCTACAGCCTCAGCACCCTGAGATTATGGGTTCAAACCCTACGCTGCTTCTTGTGACCCTGGGCAAGTCACTCAATCCTCTATTGCCCCAGGTACGTTAGATAGATTGTGAGCTCACCAGAACAGATAGGGAAAATGCTCGAGTACCAGAATGTAATCCGCTTAGATAACCTTGAAAGGAAGTATATAAATACCTAATACAATAAAATACAGCACTATTATAAAAATGCAAATATACATAATTTGAGTATTCTTAGCAAAGTTAACTATAAAGAGTAAATGATAAGATTAATACTCTCAGGGATGGGATATACATAGCAAAGTGCATTGAAGCACAAGCTTTGAGGAGAGGCTTAGATCAAAAGGGGGTGTTGTAGTAACTCACCAAAACTGCAAATTTTCAAGAGGATATACAGTATGTAGGACCAATGAAACCAGGTTTAAGTTAAGAAAAAAAAAAGAAGTTGATTAGTGGTGGCTGAGTCATTGAAAGGCTGGGTAATATGGGAACTGAGTCCTCGGAATGATGAATGGCAATGCCAATTGAATCAAAAACTATAAGAAGAGCAGCTTTGTTGAATGGGCTGGATGGAAGTTAGATTGATATTGACATAAAAAATGAATGACTTGAAAAACAGGATGAAAGCTGCTGCTGATGTAGTGAGCTGTGATTTTAAAATGATACAGAAGGAAAAAAAATATGGCCAGTGTTCACTGTAATGACGGAATTAAGGGACATGTGAAATGGTAAAAGTGACTGAACATTTTGTAAGTTGGCAAAGGAAAAATCATGCGGTTCAAAAGAAAGGGAATGCAAGATAGTGAACTGGATCAAGAGAGAATGTTATTGTGCATAAATGGGAATGTGCAAATTGCTTCACAAGAGGTTCACTGACCAATTTATTAACCCCCCCCCCCCCTTTTACAAAACCGTAGCATGGTTTGTAGTGCCAGCCAAGGCAGTAACAGCTCCAATGCTCCTATGAGTGTCAGAGCTGTTACGGTCACGGCCAGCGCTAAAAACTGCACTATAGTTTTTGTAAAGGGGGAGGGGAGTTAAGAACATAAGAATAGCCTTACTGGGTCAGACCAGTGGTCCATCTAGCCCAGTATTCCATCTTCACAGAAGCCAATCCAAGTCACAAGTACCTGGCAAAATCCCAAACAGTAGCAGCATTCCATGCCACCGATCCAGAGCAAGAAGTGATTTCTCCCATGTCTTGTTTCAATAGTAGACTATGGACCTTTCCTCCAGGAACTTGTCCAAACCTTTTTCAAAACCAGCCACGTTAACCGCTCTTACCACATCCTCTGGCAACATATTCCAGAGCTTAACTTTTCTTTGAGTGAAAAAATATTTCCTCCTATTGGTTTTAAAAATATTATTCTGCAGCTTCATCAAGTGTCCCCTAGTCTTTGCAAATCTTGATGCAGTAAAAAAATCTATCCACTTGTACCCGTTCTACACCACTCAGAATTTTGTAGACTTCAATCATATCTCCTCTCCGCCGTCTTTTTTCCAAGCTGAAGAGCCCTAACCTCTTTAGTCCTTCCTCATACGAGAGGGTTCCATCCTCTTTATCATCATGTTGAATCTTGTTGAAAATTTTCACTTCAAAAAACTGGTTTGCAAACTCAGAGATGTCAAGTTACCCAGTTCCAGGCTGGAGATTTTGAGCCAATCCTGTATTTCTGATCACTTCATTCTAGTGCATTATGGTATTTGTAACACTGATTGCAATGAGCAGAGTCAGGCACTACAAATCCCACACTGCTTTTGGGATGTAAGTTCAAAACCAGGACTGCTCAAAATCTCCAGCCTAGAACTGGGTAACTAGGCATCTTTGCAAACCTGAGTAGGAGTTAGCAAAATCCACAGTGAAGTTACCGAAAGACATTGGTTCATCCTTTCAAAATCTGTTCGGAATGAGGCGGATCCAATGGCAGGCAATATACTGCAACCTAAGGCAGTGTTTCTCCATCCAGTCCTCACCTCACACCCAGCCAGTCAAGTTTTCAGGATTTATACAATGAATATGCTTGAGATAAATGTGTATACCAAGGAAGCAGTGTATGCAAATCAGTCTCATGCATATTAATTATGGATAACCTGAAAACTCAACTGACAGTGTATACTAAAGACTGGTTTGAGAAGCACTGACTTAGGGGACCTAAACTTGATTCCAGACTTAGTTCCTGGTGTGGTGCTGGGATGGTACAGATGTAGTGTGCACTATCTCTGGGAGAGAGAATGTCCTAGCTGTCTCTCTGTAGTAATACCTAGAAAATTTGTGCAGTATTTCAAAGGGTGTCATAGCCTTTTGATAATTATAATCAAGCAGGGGGAGGGTAGTGGTGTGTGGTAGCTATATAAAAATGGCCTCCAATGAAGACTCACAGCACCCAAGAAAGCTGTTACAACTGGATACTCATTACTGAGCAAAAGTAGAAACATAGAATATGATGGCAGAAAAGGGCTATAGCCCATCAAGTCTGCCCACACTAATGACCCACCCTCAGACTTCACCCCGCTAGAGATCCCACATGCATATCCCATTTCTTTTTAAAATCTAGAACGTTGCTGGCATTAATCACCTGCAGTGGAAGTTCATTCCAATGATCAATCACCCTTTCGGTAAAGAAATACTTCATGGCGTTGCCATGAAATTGCCCGCCTTTGATTTTCAGCGGATGACCTCTTGTGGTCAAAGGTCCTTTAAGAAAGAAGATATCGTCTTCCACCTCAATGCGGCCGGTGATATATTTAAACGTCTCAATCATGTCCACCCTCTCTCTACGTTCTTCGAGCGAGTATAGCTGCAATTTATTCAGTCTTTCCTCATATGGGAGGTTCTTGAGTCCCGAGACCATCCTGGTGGCCATTCGTTGAACCGACTCAATTCTCCGCACATCTTTTTGATAATGTGGTCTCCAGAATTGAACACAATATTCCAGATGAGGTCTCACCATGGATCTGTACAAGGGCATTATGACTTCAGGCCTCCAGCTGACGAAACCTCTACAGATGCATCCCACCATTTGTCTAGCCTTGGATGCAGCTTTCTCCACCTGATTGGCAGTTTTCATGTCTTCACTAATGATCTGCTGACAGGAAGTAAATAAAGGGGTCTTTTTACTAAGGTGCGCTAACCTATTTAGCGCTTGCTAAATCGGTTACTGCGCCTTAGTAAAAGGACCCCCAAATAAAGATTTTACTTTCAGTTCTGCTGTGGGTTTTTGCAGAATATCCAGTTGAAGATGATGGAGACGATTATTTATAGCAGGCTGAAGTTCAAAGAAAACTTTTTTGTACATTCATACAGTGGCGTACCTAGCATATATGACACCTGGGGCCCATCATTTTTTGACACCCCCCCATCTGTATGAAAAACATGATTTTTAGTAACAAGCCACACGTCATACATGAGTACCTAGGAAAAGGCAGCATCTTAAAAACTGAAGTGAGCAGTACAACATCAATACACCCGTTGTAAAACTAAACAAGCCAGACTAGTACAGATCAATCCTGCACAGTCAATCCTAACAGAAAACCATGTCTTTTGAACACACAGAACACAGAAAACACCATTCCCTAGTATAGAATATGTAATCACAAACTAACCCCTCCTCCTTTTACAAAATTCTGAGCATTGGAGCTGTTGCCACCACAGCCAGCACTAAAAAATGCTCTACGGTTTTGTAAAAGGGGGGGATAAAATAGAACTACGTAGACAAAGGTTAAATTGAACCACCAAGAAGCTAGACTCTGCATACAATGTAACACCTCAGAAACAGCGATGCATCTTCCTTGAAGCAAAACAAACAAACAAAAAATTTCTACCTTGTCTTCGCTGGTTTCTGCTTTCTTCATCTTCTTGTCACTCTCTTCCTTTCATCCACTGTCTACCCTCTCTCTGTCCCTTCTATATGGCATCTTCTCTCCTTCTATGACCCTTCCAGAAACTGTATGCCTCCCCCTTCCATCTCTCCCTTCACCCCCATTGGTCTGGCATCCATCTTCTTCCCTTCCCTCCTCTAATGGTCTGGCATCTCTCACCTTCCCTCTCCCACACCCCCATGAACATAAGAACATAAGAATTGCTGGGTCAGACCAGTGGTCCATCGTGCCCAGCAGTCCGCTCACCCAGAGGCCCCTAGGTCAAAGACCAGTGCTCTAAATGAGTCCAGCCTCACTTGCATACGTTTCGGTTCAGCAGGAACTTGTCTAACTTTGTCTTGAATCCCTGGAGGGTGTTTTCCCCTACAACAGACTCCAGAAGAGTGTTCCAATTTTCCACCACTCTCTGGGTGAAGAAGAACTTCCTTACGTTTGTACGGAGTCTATCCCCTTTTAACTTTAGAGAGTGCCCTCTCGTTCTCCCTACCTTGGAGAGGGTGAACAACCTGTCTTTATCTACTAAGTCTATTCCCTTCAGTATCTTGAATGTTTCGATTATGTCCCCTCTGTCTCCTCTTTTCAAGGGAGAAGAGGCCCAGTTTCTCTAATCTCTCACTGTACGGCAACTCCTCCAGCTCCTTAACCATTTTAATCGTTCTTCTCTGGACCCTTTTGAGTAGTACCATGTCCTTCATGTACAGTGACCAGTGCTGAATGCAGTACTCCAGATGAGGGCGCACCATGACCTGATACAGCGGCATGATAACTTCTCTGATCTGTTTGTGATTCCCTTCTTAATCATTCCTAGCTTTCTGGCATTTCACTATCTCTTCTCCCTTCCCTCCACTTTTATCAGCATCTGCCCCTTTCTTTCCCTTCAACCCAAATCCATCCAATATCCTTTCCCCTTATGTCTCTCTCCTTTCCCTTCCCCTACTTCTATCAGCATCTGCCCCCTTTCTTTCCCTCCAACCCAATTCCATCCAGTATCCTTTCTCCTTATGTCTCTCTCCTCTTTCCCTGCACACCAATTCTATCAGCATCTGCCCCCTTTCTCTCCCTCCATCACCCTTCCATACCACCCTGAACCCCTTTCTCTCCCTCCACCATCCTTCCATACCACCCTGACCCCTGTCTTTCCCTCCACCACCCTTCTATGCTCCTTTCTCTCTCCCTCCAAACCAGCAAGGTCCTGTGATGACTGTGTCTGCCGCCTCTGCTCTGGAAGATGTAAGTGACGTCAGAGGGGAGGGGAGGTGGATCGGCAGATGCAGGGAGTTGTGGCAAGGTCCAACAATGACTGCGGCTGCCGGTCCACCCCCTCTGATATCACCTAAACAGACCGACCTTTACTCACCACGCTTTTCCCCCTACAAACCTGAAGCAATCTCTCAAGCAACCCCTCTCATTTCCCTCCCCTTACAACCCCTCTTACTTTTTCTCCCCTTACTACCCTTTTCTTCTGTAACATTCTCCCTCATGCATTTGTAATTCGCTGAATGTCCAGTCTTCTTTCGATGTGAACTGCCTAGAAGTCGTCTGACTATGACGGTATAGAAAAATAAAGTTATTATTATTATTAGAAATTGAGTTTGTGCTAATCTGGAAAGTTCCTCCAGCATCATCCCCATGGTTGTTTTCAACATGTCCAGCCATCTGATTGCAGGTCGCCCTCTTTGCCTGGTTCCTTCAATCTTCCCAAACATGATGTCCTTCTCCAGTGATCTCTCTCTTCTGATGGTGTGACCAAAATAATATAGTCATAACGTCATCATTTGGGCTTTGAATGACGTAGCCAGTTTGATCTCTTCCAGAACTGATTTGTTCTTCTGGCAGTCTATGGCACGCATAAAATCCTTCTCCAGCACCAAATCTCAAATGAGTCAATCTTCTTTTTGTTTTGTTTCTGAAGTGTCCAGCTTTTGCATCCATAAGTAACCACTGAAAAAATGGGTGTGTGGACAAGTCTGATCTTTGGAGTGTTACCTCCATGCCTTTGAATACTTGTCAAGAGTCTTCATTGAAGAGTGACCAAGTGCTATTCTGCAGAATATTTCCTCCCTGTTAGTTGTTTCTTTGTTTACAAAAGAGTCCAGGAGATTGAAATCCTTTACAACTTCTATTCTATCACCTTTAAGCTCAAAATTTCATCATTTTCTGTGTTCATAATCTTCATCTTATTTATGTTCAGTTCTAATCCCATGTTATGAATTTCAGCTTTGACTTTTCTTAGTAGATATAGCATGTCTTCTTTGCTGCTAGTTGTATCATCTGCATAGCACAGGTTGTTTATATTTCGGCCACCAACTTTGAAACCAACACTCTCTTCTTCCAAATTTTCTTTTCTGAAGATGGTTTCACCATACAGGTTGAACAGATTGAACAGATAAAGTGACAAGAGGCATCCTTGCTTGATGCAAAGATATTAATTTACATTTAGAAAATAATATGAATTCTGATGATTTAGACTTTAAATTCAGTAGGCTATCTATTTGCCCTCTTGCCATCACACATGAGAAGGGTCATAGACTGGATTTTTTAATCTTTCTATTCAGGACATCCTTCTATTTATGATAATAACTGGAAACCTATACACCCAAACAGGATATTCTACCTCGTCATGGTAGAACAAAGGAAAACAAAAGCGACGACCTATGGTACTCAATATCTTTTTTCACAGTCAAGACCTGACATGTGTTTCAGCCATGAGGCCAGCCTCAGAGGTCTGATTCCCAATGCAGAACACCGTATCACAATTGTCCTCTTATAATGAAAATGTTCAAGTCAAAATAAACAAATGGTGGTTCATTAATTGCTCAAAAACGCCTGATCGCGTTGTGAATTGAACTCTCTATGGGAGGGGCCTTAAACAACCTAGACCAATCAGAGCCTTAGGCCTTTCCCTGGTGCATCCCAGGATGCGCTGGGGAGGGGAAGGCCCATTTTGGAAGAGGCGGGCCAGCTGGCCGGAAGGAGTAGGAATCCCTCCAGTCAGCCATCTAATTAAAGATACAGGGGAGAGGGGTTAGAGGTAGAGGGGTGTTGTGATGCAGCGGGAGAGAATGGACATCTCTCCCACTGCTGGGGGGGGGGGAGGTCGCTTCTTAAAACGGCTTTTCTAGCAGTCTGTGACACTGCTAGTGCTGTCACTGTACCGGCACTCCTGGACCAGATTGGTGAGGCAAGACTTCCCTTGGCTAAATCCATGTTGACTCTATCCCATTAAGCTACTTTTATCTATGCGTTTAGTACTTTTATTCTTTTTTAATAGTTTCTATTATTTTGCCTGGCACTTATGTCAGGTTCACCAGTAGTTTCTTGGATCATCCCAGGATCTTTGTTAAAAGTTGAAATTACAATGGCCATGTCCCAATCTCCAATCTGATGCATTACTAACAGTAAATCTGCAATTTCATTTTTATTTTGATTTAGTACCATCTGATCCAGGTGATTGGCTTCTCATATATTCCAGATTGAATGAAATTTATTTCAGTTCTTCTTTCTCATCATTTTTAAATACTGGCAGCATCCTTACATCTTCCTAAGTAAAGATCAAAGCAAAAAAAAAAATCTCCTCTTTGGCCTTGTCCTCCCAGAGTGACCTTTTTACTCTTATCTGTCACAAGTTTTCTGCTTCTAATGTATCTGAAAAATATTTTACTCTGAGGTTTTTCTTTTTTTTTTTTTTTTTCAAATTCTGGTATAGTCTTCCTTATCAATGTTTTGTATCTGATTTGCTAGTACTTATGCTGTTCTCTGTTTTATTCATTTGAAACCTTTTCCATTTTTTTTTGAAAGATGTTCTTTGGTTCTAATTGTCTCTTTCAACTCATCTTTTAACCATACCAGCTCTTAATTGGCCTTCCACCTTTTTAAACACATGGAATACATCTGGTCTGGGCTTCCAGGATGGCCTTTTTAAACAACATCCACACCTGATTTAAACCCCTAACCTTAGCAGCTGCTCTTTTAACTTCTTTTTAACCATTTTCCTCATTTCAAAGTTGCCCTTTCAAAAATTAAATACGGATACTGTAGATTTTCTTACTGTATTTCCTCGTTATCTTAAATTTGATCATAGCCCTGCATTCCACTAAGGACTACATATATAATAGCTCTCCCTCTTGTTGGTTCCTGAACCTACTATTCTATGAAGCAGTCATTTATTTCATCTAAGAATTTTACTTCTCTAGCATTTTCTGATGTGACATTTGTCCAGTCAATACTGGGGTAATTGAAATCATCCATTATTATATAATGTTGCCAATTTTATTAGCTTCCCTAATTTCTCTTAACATTTCATCATCTATAATATCTGTTCATTCTGTCCAGGCCAACACTAGTATAGCCCCACAGGTATTCTTTCCTTTCACAAGTGGAATTTCTAGCTATAAGGATTCCATTTTGCAATCTGTTTCCTCTTGAAGTTTTATTTTGTTTGACTCAATTCCCTCTTTTACATATAACATTCCTGTTTCATTTTTATTTTTATTTATTTAAAACATTTCTTACTCGCTATATCCTTCAATTCTATGTGAGTTACAAAATATATACATAATTTAAAACAATAAACATCAAAATAGACAATAAACAACACTTAAAACTCAATATAAGCTGCAGTCTACTAACGCAATATTAACAACAGATCTAAGAATACAGCAATCCTTCCCATCTTCACTGCATCTCATCTCATCTTACCTCTCCTAGATGCCTGAAAAGTTTAAGTCAAAACTCAAAACATTCCTTTTCAAAGATGCTTACGACTCCTGATCTCCTTCAGTCCAATGCAGTTTTTCTAAGGTCTTGTTAATTCTAAATAAAAACGCTTCTTTTGAAGCGAACTCTACCCCATTGTTTCTACTCCTCCCCTCTCTTTCCTCCCTGTTATGGCTCCTTTTAACTCAATGTTATTATCTACTTACCTGTTCCCTTCTGTACTTCATATGTTCCAATAAGTCTGTAATGCTTTCCCTTTTAATAATTTTATTTTTACTTTTTAAATCAACATTATTTATTGTAAACCATTTAGGTACAAATTTGATAAACGGTATATCAAGGAATAAAGAAACTCGGAATCGTTTTCAGCAATTTCCTAAAAGTTGTCAATGAGGTAGCCCGTTTCACTTCCAATGGTAGGGCATTCCAAAATAAAGCCCCCTGTATTGTTATCATTAAGCTTTGAAGATAAGCTAATTTTATTTTTTTTAACAATGGAACTTTCTAATTGAAGCTGTTCATCAAGTTTCAAGTTTATTTAAAATTTCTTATACCACCTAATCAGGTTTCTAAGCAGTGTATAGTAATCATAAAATATACATTGACTAAAATACAAACTTAAAATTACAGGGTATCTTTTAGGGTGGCTAATACATTCAAAGATGTTTAAAACTTGAACAAATAAGAACAAAAGGTAGAAAGGTGAGAACTACAATATTCTGAGAAAAAAGTTACAGATAGCAATGGCCTGCATGGCAGATTACAATAATACAGACATAAAATCATTACATAAAATCAAATAAAATCAACCATAAACGTGAATATAAAATCAAACATCTTTCATTAATTATTCATTATTAGACAGTAACTCATATCTATTTAAAAAAAAGCTTCCACAAATAGCGATATTTTCTGAAGTTTCTTAAAATGCTGAAAGTTATCCATTAACTTCAATTGTCTAATCAGGTTATTCCAAAGATTCACTCCAGCTACTGAAATTGTTGTTGTTTTTTTATTATCAGCATATTTTACCTGTTGTAATCTATCTATTGACAACCGTATTGTTCTTTCGGATCTCAAGGAATGCTGTGGGTGATACCACGTCATAGATTGTGATAAATATCAATGCACGCCATTAGAGTCTGGAGTGACACCAGAGGGCTGGAGAAGGGCAGATTTGGTCCCTCTCCACAAAAGTGAAAGTAAGGAAGAAATACTCACGTGGATTAAAAACTGGTTGGCGGATAGGAAACAGAGATTGAGGGGTAAATGAACAATACTCGGACTAGAAAAGCATCACGAGTGGAGTACTGCAGTGTTTGGTGCTTGGACCCGTGCTCTTCAACATATTTATAAACAACCTGGAAATTGGTACGACGAGTGAGGTGATTAAATTTGCAAACGATACGAAGTTATTCTGAGTAGTGAAGACGCAGAAGGATTGCAAAAACCTGCAACGTGACATAAACACGCTCGAGAAATGGGCCGTGACATGGCAAATGAGGTTTAACGTAGATAAGTGTAAGGTGATGCATGTCGGTAACAAAAATCTTATACACGAATACAGGATGTCTGGTGTGGTACTCATAGAGACCCCCCAGGAAAAAGACTTGGGAGTATTGGTCGACAAGTCGATGAAGCCATCTGTGCAATGCGCGGCGGCAGCAAAAAGGGCGAACAGAATGCTAGGAATGATTAAGAAGGGGATCATGAACAGATTGGAGAAGGTTATCATGCCACTATACCGGGCCATGGTACGCCCCCACCTGGAATACTGCATCCACCTGGAATACTGGTTGCCGTATTTGAAGAAGTACACAGTACTACTCAAAAGGGTCCAGAGATGAGTGACTAAAATGATTAAGGAGCTGGAGGAGTTGTCGTATAGTGAGAGATTAGAGAAACTGGGCCTCTTCTCCCTTGAAAAGAAGAGACTGAGAGGGGACATGATCGAAACATTCAAGATACTAAAGGGAATAGACTTAGTAGATAAAGACAGGTTGTTCACCTTCTCCAAGGTAGGGAGAACGAGAGGGCACTCTCTAAAGTTAAAAGGGGATAGATTCCGTAGAAATGTAAGGAAGTTCTTCTTTACCCAGAGAGTGGTGGAAAACTGAAACGCTCTTCCAGCGGCTGTTATAGGGGAAAACACCCTCCAGGGATTCAAGACAAAGTTAGACAAATTCCTGCTAAACCAGAACATATGCAGGTAAGTCTAGACTAAGTTAGGGCCCTGGTCTTTGACCTAAGGGCGCCGTGGGAGTGGATGGCTGGGCACGATGGACTACTGGTCTAACCCAGCAGTGGCAATTCTTATGTTCTTAAGTAGGGGATTGCAGGCCAAAAAGTCTTACTTATGTGGTAAGTAAATTAATGGAAACACTTTTAAAATGGAGAATAGTGATATTTCTGGAATCCATGTACATGACCTGAGGCAACATGGATTCATTAGAGGCAGGTCTTGTCAGACAAAACTGATCAATTTCTATGACTGGATGACCAGAGAATTGGATAGAGGGAGTGTGCAAAGCCTTTGAGAGTGTTCCACACAGGCGTTTAATAAATAAACTACGGTAAGGGCCTTCAGGATGAGCCCCAAAGTGACTGACTGGATGAGGAACTTGTTGAGTGGAAGGCAACAAAGAGTAGTGGTCAACAGAGATAACTCTGAGGAAAAGGATGTTACTAGTGGTGTGCCTCAAGGTTCAGTTCTTCAGCCTGTACTGGACCAGTACAGAAAAAGGATTAAAGACTCTCTGATTGGCTTGCATTATTTATTGTATATGTTTTAGCTATTTATATGTTTTTAATAAATTGATTGTCCTTGAGGCTGATGTACTGTGTCCCTTCCTCACTCTTTTTTGTGTGTGTGTGTTGTACAGTTCTGGAGACCACACCTTCAAAAAGATAAACAGGATGAAGTTGATTCAGAGGAAGGCTACTAAAATGGTTAGTGGCCTTTATCATAAGGAGTATGGGGACAGACAAAGATCTCAAAATGCACTTCAGGCAAGTCTCTTTCATTTGAAAGGAAACTCCTGAATAAGAGGATGAAGTTAAGAGGTGATGGGTTCAGGAGTAATCTAAGGAAATACTTTTTTTTACAGAAATTATGATAGATGCGTGGAATAGTCTCCTGGTAGAGGTGGTAGAAACAAAGACTGTGTCTGAATTCAAGAAAGCATGGGACAAGCACATGGGATCTCTTAGGGAGAGTAGGAGATAGTGGATGCTGTGAATGGGCAGACTGGATGGGCCATTTGGCATTTATCTGCCATCATGTTTTTAAAAATCAGCACCGATGTCTTAAATTCTTAAATACTATCTTGCTCTTAATAGGCAACAGGGCAATTGTTGCAGGAGAGGGGTAATATGTTGAAATGTACTACCACCACAAATAAGCCGTGCAGTGGCATTTTGTGCAACTTGCCCTGCTCTACTCCTGGACCAGGTTTAGGGCATTGCAGTAATCCAATTTCTGTAGTATCAAACTTTGAACCACAAATTTAAAATCATAAATTGGTAACATTTGTTTCAATCTGCTTGACAGTTGCAAAGTAAGAATTAGTCAACATAGGTTTGAGCTGTAATTTCAATTCACTTAGAATTAAGACATTAAGATGCAACATCATGTATCTGTTCAACCTACACTCAGGGTAATAATGGTAAGGCCTGTGGTTGCTAGATGTCCAGGAAAACCCCAGACATGTCATCTTTTTAGAGGACTGCCTGGGTGCCCAGAGGGATTTCCAAAACCCAGCAGTTTGTCTGGGATTTGGAGGTCCCCGACCTCAGTGTCATGTCTGGGGGCCGTCTGCGCATGTGTGGATGTTGACATGATGACATCATGCGCATGCGCATGGTGTCATTGTGTCAATGTCCGCGGACGCCCTCCAGACACGGTCTCAATCTCGGGGAGGTTCATGTGGGGGCTGGGCGGGGGTAGAACAGGCTGGAGCTGGGGGCAGAATGGGGCGGGAACAGGTGTCCTCTTGCAGTGTAGGGAGACATGCTGGATTGTGCTCCTACAGAGAGGTGCGCTCATTTTCCATCTATGCTCAATATATAAAAAAAGAGGATTTATAGATTCATTTTTCTACCGAGGATTGTGTTGAGACACATTTGTGCTCCGATGGAGAGAGGATTGATTGTCAATTACACCCTGAGGCAGCATGGAATTGTGAAACGCTGGTCACGGTTGGTGCGCTGATCCTCAGCAGATAAGTATTTCGACTAAACTACCTTTTGTTACTGGTACAGTTTTCTATCTTAAGTATTCTTGATTATTGTAACATTATATAAAGCTAGGTGCTTACAAGAAAATTTTCAAAAAATTGGGAGTGATTCAGAATACTGCCGTTCGCCTCATTTTTGGTTTAAAAAAATGGGAGCATATCACTCCTTTTTATTTGAAACTCCATTGGTTGCCAATAGAGTCGAGAATTCTGTTCAAATTTTCTTGTATTTGTCAAACATCAGTTTCGGGTTTGTTATCAGGTTATCTTGTGTCTCATTTTTCTTTGAGTCACGCCAAAAAGACCCCACGTAGAGTGCACTTGTTTTCATATCCCATCATAAAATCCTGTCGTTATAAGAAGTTCCTTGAGAGAACTCTCTCATTTCAAGCTGCTAAATTGAATGTATGGCTTGGAAAAATGATGTTAGAGGTCTCTTCCTATCTTGATTTTAGAAAATTGTAAAAGACTCAACTCTGATAGGCTGGTATCTTAATGCATTCTGCTTCATTTTTTCAATCAAGTTCTTTATATTCAACTTGATGTATTTGATCTGTTCTATGTATTACTTCTTTCCCTGCCATGCCGGTATTTTCTGCATTATATTGTAAATGCTTTCTGTCTTTAGCTGTTTTTAAGTCCATTATTCTAATTTGTATTTTATCTGTATCCCATGTATTAGCTCACCTTGTTGTGAACCACCTAGAACTTTTTCGGTATGGCGGCATATAAGAATAAAATTATTATTATTATTATTTGGAAAAAAAACCCCAAAAACCTTAACTACTGACAAAATTTGATCTTTCATGAATAAAGTTGAGTCTATCTTAAGACTCATCAGGCCGTACTTTCATCAACATTACTTTGCTCTGATTGTACAATTCATGATCCTAACACAGGTGGACTACTGTAACTCTGCCTACATGGGTATCAGCGCATTGACCCACAAAATGCAACTCATACAAAACACAGCTGTAAGACTAATTTTCAACCTGAAAAATTATGACTCGATATCAGCCTTCATCAGGCAACTACACTGGCTACCCATCATGAATAAAATTTAAAACTTCATGCATCATAGACCAAATAATTAATGGAAACTCAGGGGCTCCACTCATCCAACTCTTCTCAAAAGCATGGTCTACCTTCCACAGAACCCTTTACAGGATACTACTGAACCTACCTACAACAAAGATTCTCCAATACAAGCAAATCTTTCACTCCATGCTCACCTTCCTTGGAGTGAAAACCTGGAATGACCTTGCTCAAACGACCAGAACAGTACCCAACTACACCACATTCCAGAAAAAAACTGAAAACCAGTCTCTTTGACACACTAAACTTCTCAGATCTTCCCTTGCCCCATGTTTCCCCTTTTCTCCTTCCCTACTCTCTTCACTCCTCTCTCTTCTCTTTGTAAGTCACCTTGAGCCTGCTTAGGTATGTGCGACGCAGAAATAGAAGATTAGATTAGGTCACAGGAGGGAAGGAAGGAGGCACGCTGGGACACAGGAGGGAGAGGGTGCATTGTAAACCGCTTAGATTTTTTTTTTTTTTAAGTTCAATCATTTTTATTATTTTCATAAATCAGAACAAATCAAAACTTACAATAACCATTCACAAGGTAAAATGTCATTACAGTATATAACGATTGAGATGAACACCATTATCATGTCAGTGAACATCATGTATCAGCCACTTTTACAATAGTCTAAAACTGGTAACCAAACAGTACGATAGTGTGAAAGGGTATTATTTTTTTCTGCGGCAACATATTCATACTTAGAATATAAGCATACAGTGTTCCACCATATATTGTGGTTCAAGGAAGAAAAATCTTTCCAACTTGACAATATTGTTTTAATCGCTAACAACAATAGTGCTTTAAGTAATTTAGCTCCAAACTTATCTAAAGGAACCTGTAATGCACAAGAACCATAGATAATAATCGCATAAGACAGTGTATCTGAAATGGGTAATAGTTTGCAGATCATCGTCCAAATATCAGTCCAAAACATATGTAAGTGAGGGCATTGGAATATCATATGGCTTAAAGTACCTATATCATTAAGGCAAGACCAACATTTGTTAGATACTGAGTTATTCATTTTAGCCAGTTTTACAGGTGTCCAATAGGCACGATGATAAAGAAACAATACTGTTTGCATTATAGTTGAGGATCTCAATGCTTTGAAAGACAACAACCAATTCTTTCTCCAAGATGATGGTGCAGGTACAGTCAGCGTATCCATAGCCCAAATATCATACAGAGTAATGGGTGGTAAAAATTTTTTACTGTGGATGAATTTGTACCAATAAGATGCCTGACCTGGTTGATCTAGCAACTCCGTTGCCCATATAAGAATGGACGGAGATTCAGCCGTAAGCTGGGTATTTCGTAGATATGCACTTATGCTGTGACGTAATTGCATCCACTGATAATGCTGAGAGAAGTCCAACGAAAATAAAGAACATAGATCATCAAAGTCTTTAAATTTTGTACAGTCCTCCAGAGACATCAGATGTCGAAGCGCCCATATTCCGCGTTTGCGCCACGATTTCCACTCGATATATTGCCCCTGTATTGGTACATGTGGGTTTCTCCAAAGTGGTTCATGGAGTGTGTCTTTCCATCTTAATGGAGCATGGTAATCCATTTCACGGAGAGCCGTCCTGGTGGAAGCTAAGATATGATTACGTTTAATCCTGATATCAGGAGTCGCAAATGTAATATAAGTCAGATAGTATTTGTTAAACAACTTGTGTTCCAATTTGAGCCAGGCCGGACAATATTGTGTATGTAAGTCCAGAAGCCACAAGGAGCCTTGTCTGCATAAGAAGGCAATGTGGTAGTCGTATAAGCTGGGAAAGTTGACGCCCCCGTTCTCCTTAGTACATTTCAATTTTTTCAACGCTATGCGAGGTACTTTATTGTTCCATAAGTATTGAACCAGGAGTGATTCAAACCGTTTATAAGCAGGATTAGGCAGAAGAAAGGGCAGCATGGATAGCACATAAACAATTTTAGGAACTAGAACCATCTTTATAGAATCCAGCCGTCCCCACCATGAAAGTTTTAAGGGTGTCCATTTAGCAGTAGTAGATTGTATTATCTAAAGAATATAATCAATATTAAGTGTAGCCGTTTCTTCTAACGATGTACCAAAGAACACCCCTAAGTATTTCAATTTGGTAGGAGTGTATTTGAGGTGTAAATTATTGATTAAGTCACTGCAGGGTTGATCATTAAGTGACATGACTTCCGTCTTAGAGGAATTCAACTTGTATCCAGATACACATGAGTAGGCCTCAATGCAACGTAAGACAGCTGGCAACGACTCCACAGTGATGTACAGTTGAATGTCATCTGCGTAAGCTGACAGTTTTATCTGAAGATCATCTATTTCCAATCCTATAATGTCTGGTTGAGTACGCATATTGATAAGGAGAGGTTCCAATGCCAGGTTGAAAAGGAGAGGCGACAACGGGCACCCCTGCCTTGTTCCCCTAGTAGGAGTGAAGACAGTCGATAGTACATTGTTTATCCGCAGTCTAGTAGATGGATTGGAATAGAGTACTCTAATCATTTGTTGAAAAATTTCCGGAAAGCCAAACCAACTGAGAACATGGAATAGGTAAGACCATTCTACACGGTCAAACGCCTTTTCAGCGTCCAGGGCCATGCTCACAAACGGTGACAGTTGTGCTGGAGCACACGAAATGACGTGAGAGAAGAGTCTGGTGTTGTCGCTTGCTAGCCTCCCTTTCATGAATCCATTCTGATCTGTAGATATGATTTTAGGCAGAACTTGTTGTAGCCTATTAGCCAGGATTTTCGCGAATATTTTGGCGTCGACATTGATAAGAGATAATGGCCGATAGTTTTGAACTGAAAGAGGATCTTTTCCTGGCTTCAACAGTACAATAATAATGGCTTCTGTAAAGGTACCAGACGCAGAACCCATATCAATGAGGTGGAGGAAATACCGTAGCAAGAAGGGCAACAAGACATCTTGAAAGGCAATGTAGAACTCTACGGTGAGTCCATCCGGTCCGGGAGATTTACGTTTAGCCATACCATTTAAGGCATCTTTGAGATGATCAATCTGAATTGGCAGGCTTAATAATTCCTTATCATTCGACTCCAACCTGGGTCCATCCAGAGTCTTTAGGTATTCAAGGATGGATGATTCATCTGGTGCATCCGTGGTGTAGAGACTTTTATAAAATGTGCGAAATGAGTCACAGATATCTGAAGTAGATAATAGGGTGGTACCATCAGCGGTACAAATTGCTGGTATATTAGTTCTTTCAGATCTCATTTTTAAGTAGTCAGCAAGTTGATGACCAGCTTTGTTCGAAGTTGCATAATAATGCGCTGCCTGCAGAAAGACCTCGGACGCCGCTTCAGTGCTAAGTTGTAAATTATATGTATATCTCAATTTTCTCAACTCTTCTAGTATAGACATATTCGACAGGTCTTTTAAATGAGAGACTTCCAGATCTGCAATCTGATTTTCCAGTATTTGTAGAGAGGATTTATTCATCTTGCGCTGTTTGGCCGCATAAGAGATAATGATACCCCTAATGTAGGATTTGAAGGCATCCCATGTGATCTGCCAAGAAGTTAGCTCAACCGGATTAAATTCAAAAAATTCTACTATGCATTTGTGTATATGCTCTATAAATGGCTGGTCAGTTAGCATAGAAGAGTTAAAACGCCAGCAAGGTTTTCCATGTGATAGTGCAACATCAGCTAGAGACAATGATATGGAAGCGTGGTCTGAGATGAGTATTTGATGAAGGTCAGCTGAAATCAATTTGTGAACCAATGAATGACTAATCAAATAATAGTCAATTCTCGAGTAGGACGAGTGTGGAGGTGAGAAAAACGTGAATGCTTGTTCATTAGTATGTAGCAGCCTCCAAGGGTCTATGAGCTTAAGCTGACATATTAGGTCCTGTAATACATACCAGGATTTGGGCTTTTTATATGATGAATGAGATTTTCGGTCTTTGTCAGGATTAAGAATTATGTTAAAGTCCCCTCCTACAATGCAAGGTTGATCTCCAAAGCTTGTAATTACTTCTGTCAAAGTGGTGAAAAAAGAAGGACTGTCCTTGTTAGGTGCATAGACATTCAGGATATGAAGTGGATTGTTCGCTATTAGAATAGATAGCTTAATCCAGCGGCCCTCAGAATCAGCAGCAGAGGAGATAATTGTAATATCTGAACGTCGTCTGAGCAAAGTAATGACCCCATTTTTCCTATCAATGGCCGGTGAAAACAAAGGTGAGAAAGCCCATGTTGGAGCAATTTTAAGTGCTTCTGTGCTATTCAAATGGGTTTCTTGGTAGAGCACTATATCAGGCGAATATTGATTTGTATAGTTTAAAATTTTCCGTCTCTTTACAGGATTATTAAAACCCTTCACATTTAAAGATAAACAGGTTAGAGACATAGTAAATGCAGTAATGAAATCATCATCCACAGACACTGAAAGCTAGTAAAGTGTAGTAGCAGTATTGAAAGACATGACAATAATGTGTGAGAAAAGAACATAATGGCAACAAGCCATGTAAGTATGAAAAACAACAACAGCATAAACTGCAATGACAGAAAGCACCCTGATAACCAAGCAAATAACACTGTGGGTCTAAAGGCTGTCAGGAAAAAGAAACACAGAAAGACCAGCTCCTTCATCACGTGAGACTCCGGAAAAGTATTCTGCAATTGAATAAAAGTTAGACAGAATAATCCAATGCATAATACAAAAAACAGCATACAATATGAAACCATGTATATGCAATTCAGTCATTGAGATACAGAGGGAATCACTGAATGATCTCAAGTTTTATCAATAGAGGTGGGTTTGACACTCTCTATAAAATCAGCTAAATCTGATGGGAGATGGTAGTCTTTTGTTGAATTGTTGTAAGTCACACGCATACGAGCCGGGTATAACATTCCAAAGCGTGCTCCCATAGTTTTAAGCTGGGGTCTGTAGGATAGCAAAAGTTTTCTGCGTTTTGCTGTTTCTTTAGTGAGATCTGGTAAGATTAGCAGTTTTCCCCCTTCAAAGGTGATCGGAGCATGCATCTTGGCATGTTGCATTATTTTCAAGACCTGTTGATGTTTCATCATCGTCACCAAAATAGGTCTGGGATATTTTCTATGAAGATTAGGTGGATGTGGAAGCCTGTGAGCACTCTCAAACTCCAATTTAGTATCATCATTCATTTTCAGCACTTGTGGCAGTAACACAGCCAGAAAGTCTATCAAATCACAAGCTTCACGACCATCTGCAAGGCCTAGAATTCGAAACCCATTCCTCCGTGCGCGGTTGTCAGCGTCTTCCTGTGCTCGCTCAAGCATGGCGATGCGCGCTGATTGCCGTTGCAGGGTCTTGATAGCGTTTTCAGTCACACTCACTCTGCTATCAATAACATCTATTTTCGAACTGGCTGCTGCAAAATCGGCCTTAAGGGCAGCTAAATCAGATTTTACTTCAGAGATATCCTGTTTTGTGTCCACAAGCAGGTCTTTTATCGAGCGAAGCTCGTCCAAGATGGCGGCGGTGGCTGTTTCCTCGATCCTCGACGATCCATCCTTAGTCGGGGTGGAAGGCTCCACACTCTTTCTTTTGGTAGATTTGTTTGTAGCCATACTTCGCAGGGCACACTAAAGCAGCGTGAGTGTAATTGTGGCGTTTGGGTCAGTTTCCGGAGTCGCCAAAGATTTTTCCCCACGGAGCTCGTGCTAACTATGTCCTACTCCATCGGGCACTCTAGCGCCCCCCCCAACCGCTTAGATTTTAACTTTGGTTTTATATTTGCGATACAGTACTCCCCTGAAATTCGTGGGGGTTCCATTCCAGGAACCCCCATGAATCTTGAAAAACCGTGAATATGGGTTTTCATGGGGGAGACTGAAGAGGACAGTGGGAGAGGCAGGAGAGAGCACCTGAAGTGCCGGCGAGTGAAGGAAATCACTCGCTGTATGCTCCGACCGCCTCTTCCTGCACTAAAGTTGGGCCTTACCATCTTGCCATTTGACATGTAGGTTTCTTCTTAAGCTGAATCAAAGCTATCTAATCTGTTCTGGAGAGTTTTCTTAACTGTCAGGATTCCACAACACGTAACAGAGTTGAAATCTCGGTGCTGTTATATGCATGTATCTTTGTTTGAATTCTTAACTTCATATTGCCCCAGATCTTACCCAGTCTTTTCTCAAATGATACCACTTTACCATTTCTAATATTCATTTTTTTTCAGTGCTGTTGTCGTATGTTACCGGACTTCCTAAATAGGTAAATTCCAGCAGTTTTGTAGTTCATCTTCTTTTAATTTGATTACTGTGTTATCTGCTATACCCATAGTTATAAACTTTCACTGGCTTTTACAAAGCTGTGGTAGAGGCTTCTATCACAGGCTGACAAGGTAAATGCTCCAACATTCATAGAATTCCTATGAAATATTGGAGTATTTACCTCGCTGGCCTGTGGTGGAAATCTCAGCCATGGCTTTGTAAAAGGAGCCCTTCATGTTTTTGCTAAAGTTAACCCAATCTGTTCACCGAAATGCATTATTTTATCTGTCTTAGTCTGCCTTGTCTGAAGAGAAATTGCTAAGAATGACATATCATCTGCAAAATTCAAGTCTTCAAACTCAGAGAGAGAAAGAGATAATGGTTACTGCAGATGGGCAGACTAGATGGGCCATTTGGCCTATATCTGCCATCATGTTTCTATGTTATGTATGTTTTCAAGCTCTGTGATTCCTATTTCTCGTATTAAATGTACTACAGAATAATTACTATAGCCCACAGTAGCTTAATAAATGAATCCGTATTGGCATACAATAGATTCCTTTAATAAGAACACCCATAGGAGTAATACATATGTGAGAAGAATGTTCCTGGAAAAGGAGTTCTTATGAATGGAATCTGTTTTACTGGTTGTATACTCAATTATCTGTGGTTCTATTTTTTTCAAACAGGCTTGATTAATCTGGAAGAAAGTTATTCACGAACTTCATCCTGTTCTTTTCCATTGTCTTCCAGATGTCAATAAGATTTTTGGGTGAACCAAGTCCTGTTTTAAACAATGCATTTCATAAGAACATAAGAGTTGTCATATTGGGACAATCCAAAAGTCCATCAAGCCCAGTAGCCTGTTTCCAACAATGGCCAAGCCAGGTCACAAGTACCTGACAAGATACCAAAGGAGTAAAACATATTTTATGCTGTGTATCCTAGAGATAAGCAGTGGATTTTCTCAAGTTCATCTTAATAATGACTTGTGGATTTTTCTTCTAGGAAATTATCCAAAACTTTTTAAAACCCTGTTAAGCTAACTGCTTTCACCACATTCTCTAGCAATCAATTCCAGAGTTTAATTACACATTGAGCAAAGAAATATTGTCTCTGGTTGTTTTAAATCTACTACTTAGTTGCTTCATTGCATGCCCCTTTATCCTAGCATGTTTGGAAACAGTAAAGCAATTCATGTCTACCCATTCCACTCAGTATTTTATAGACCTCTATCATATCTCCCCTCAGTCATCTTTTCTTCAAGATGAAAAGCCCTAGCTGCTTTAGCCTTTCCTCATAAGAAAGTTGTCCTATTCCCGAACATAAGAATAGCTATACTGAGTCAGACCTATGGTCCATCTAGCCCGGTATTCTGTTTCCAACAGTGGCTGATCCATGTCACAAGTACCTGGCAGAAACCCAAATAGTCTATTGCAATTAATCAGGAGATTCAAAAATATTCAACACATTTCACATCTGCCCCACAAATTATATATCACCAAAGAGGAAAAACACCAGGGTAGTGATCAACACTTTACTTCTTCAAAATGGGTAGAATCACTCCAATTATCATACAGTAACCTCTTTACCTTCTGTCTTCTACACAAATGTACAATCAATGTTCAAAATATCTTCTTAACATCCCATACACCAGATTGCTCTTTCACATGTACTCTCTTAAAATTTATTTTAAGAACTAAAACTAACCAGGAGAGGAATATCAAAAATTCAACACAGCAACCCAGGTAGAACTCCACCACTGCAGTATCAAAGATGACATGTCCAAAATGTCTGCAGCAGTGGTCAAGATGGCAGCAGCAATGGTGCTAAATCATTCACTAATGGGTTTGTCTAAGAAGGTGGATAGTGCCATGCCTGGGGTAAGAATTTTGTTCAGTACTGGATCTGAAAATAGCTACTGTATGATTCCTACCTGTAGGGTAGTTAAACAAGAAATTGGTTCTATCAATGCTATGACTGAGATGAATAACTTTAAGGAGTCCCTCAGAAATACCTTTAGAAAGCTTATAGAGAATTATGACTCAATTAGAACCATCTGTCACTAGAAGAATGATTTCAACAGAGTATAATACTAAGTCCCAGAAAATAAAGGTTGAACAGCAGGAACACACTTTTCAAAAAAGTTTAAAAAGTAGACTAGAAAACTGAAATGATTGACCTTATTCCCGGGTTAGTTTAGCCATCATTTACTTAGATGATGACTATCTCAGTCACACAGTATTAGTGAAACAGCTATAACCTCCAATAAGGACCAAGAGTCAATATAGTTGAATTTTGATCTTCACATCATGTTACTAAGGGAGAAAAAAAGACATCAAGACAAAAATACCTTCATATAATTTTTTTTTTTTTGTTTCTAAAGCAGTTTTAGTTTCTTTTGTTGGTCTTAAAAGCTCCCAAGTGTTTTTTGTTTTATTTTTAAATGATAGATTGTGAGCCCACTGGGACAGATAGGGAAAAAACTTGAGTACCTGATTATAAACCGCTTAGATAATCTTGATAGGCGGTATATAAAAACCTAACAAACTTGAAACTTGAAGTGACATATATTTATAACATTTAAACCGTCTTTTTGTAAGTTTTACATATTTCAACTATAAATGATGTGATAATCAATATTCAGCTATATTTACTCTTCAGTCCTTATTGGAGGTTTAAATAACACAAGCCCCGTTAAACTCAACTGTGCCTCTTTGCTATTCATCAGTTTTCAGCTGGCAGTTGTGCTTTTCATAATGATGACTACAACCAGCTAAAATACACCAGATATTCAATACTGGGCCATGTCTAGACATCAGTATTGAATATCCAGGTCTATAATGGCACCTGGAAATTATGCAGGTATGTTTCATATTTAGTGCCTTTTCTGTGGTCCAACTTGTCCAATTGAGTATGCAGGAACCAGCACTGAATTTCATGTAACTTTTGATTAAATCCAATTAGCACTAATAATTGTTTGTTAGGATGCCAATTACACTATGTAACAAATTTTTTTAATTTTCTTGGGTAATAAGTGTTCTTTCTTAATTGCCTATGCCACAAAAGTTTTGAAAATTGCTATCATTCCCCTCAAACTTTGATTTTGTGATGCTGCAGAATGAAGCCTTCTGGGGCAGGCCAACATCAGCTGGCTCACTCGTTGCCACAGCCTGAAGATTTAAAATGAGAGTGGCCAGGGAGGAAGTAGATGGAGGAGGCGGGAACTAGTGAAAGAGGCCTAGGGCAGAGCTTCCCCCCCCAAACAAAAAGCGTTCTGCTGCCCATGATGCTGTCTATTTTAGAATTGGTTTTCAGCAAACTAAACTAAACTAAATCTTGGACTTGTATACTGGGTCATCCCTGAGAAACAAGGCTTGACTTGGTTAACAATACAGTCAAACCTCGGTTTGCGAGTGTTTTGCAAGACGAGCAAAACACTTGAGCAATTGTGCCTCGCAAACCGAGCATTGACTTGATTTGCGAGTCCCCCCACCCCCAAGAACCAGCATCGCCCACCCCCTGGCCATGAGCCCCCCCCCCCGAGAACTGTTATCGCCCCCCAAAGCCACGAGCCCCCTGAGAATCTGCATTGCCTGCCCGCACAAACCCTTACCCCGATATGGCACCGGCACGCAGCACCAACCCTCAGGATGTGCCGGTGCCTGAAGATCATGCCTCTTGCCGCCGGGCTGGCCCTTGAGCATCTGAGCTATGGGGAAACTCGCTTTGATATACAAGCACTTTGGTTTATGAGCATGCTTCTGGAAACAAGGATACTCTGTAGTTGTAGTTAATAGAAAGAATTTACCTAATGGAAACTTATCTGCTAGAAAACGCTGAAACAGAGTAGTTTTTAGAATTTTTCAAGAAACTTGAAGAGTTAGACAGGATCTTATTTGAGAAGGTAGTATAACCAAGGTTATAATATAAATCAATTACCTGGTCCATTTTCCAGTCCGGATTGTTAGGCTGTGTCGGGTGCAGTTGATGACCCACGGTGGGTTGCGTTTAGTCTGGGCCGTGACAGGATTGTCTGTCTGCCAAGGCATTGCTTGTTGCTAGGGGAGTGTCAGGAATGGCTCTGGAGGCACATGGCATGTGCTGTATCTGATACTCTGGAGAATTTATTCTAATGTTGTGCTGTAAAATATTAAACCCGCATTCAGCAGAGGTGCTGTTGGTAGTTTCCTAATGCAGTGCTTTTTGAGTACAGATAGTGATTGGAATGTTACTGTTTCTTCAAGATGACACATGCTGATAGGAAGTGGGATATTGTTTCTGTAGGTTTGATGTTGAAATGTTTTCACAGAACATTGTTTATGGGAATGTTTTTGGTTGAATTCAGTGATTTTGTTTTAAAGCTGAATACTTTAGGTGTTAAAGCAGATTCTAAACTGTAATTAGAATGCGTTGAAAGTTTATGGGCCCCTTTTACAAAGGTGCACTAGCAGTTTTAGTGTACGTTTAGCCACTACCGCCTCCTTTTAAGCAGGCAGTAATTTTTCAGCGCTAATCTTGTGCGTGCACTAAAAACTGCAGGGCATTTGCTAGGCCGGCCCACTTCGATAATGTGAGGTGGGCCAGCCTAGCATAAGCCCCGAGACAGCCCAGTCTAGCTGATGCTGGACAGGGAGCAGGGAAGGGAGAAGGGGTACTAATGGACAGGGGGGAGGTAAAAGTAAAGGAGAAGAGCTACTGCTGGACAGGAGGAGCAGAGAAGGGGGGCTGCTGGACAGAGGGGAGGTAAAAGTGAGGGAGAAGAGCTACTGCTGGACAGGGGGAGGTAAAAGGAAGGGAGAAGGGCTACTGCTGGACAGGGGAGCAGGAAAGGGGTGCTGCTGGACAGGGGGGAGGTAAAAGGAAGGGAGTCTTTTTTCATTTCCTTTGCTCAAACCCACCTAAATGGAGTTACAATAGTCCAGTTGTGCCAAAATGATGGATTGGACCAAAATTGCAAAATGACTTTGATAAAACAGGTGATGAACAGTTTTCAGTATACGCAAACTGAAGACACATTTCTTAATCAAATGGTTTACTTGACAATGGAAAGAGAGGGATGAGTCTAAAAGATTCCCAACACTCTAGATGAAGACTTAATTGGTAGAACATCACCGGAATTAAGGGTAATTGAACTAGGAAGGTTTGTGATTTCTGGACCAAACAAAAGTAATTTTGTTTTTGTTGTGCTTAATTTTATTTGAACCAGAGATGACCATGACTGTAATTTGGATAAGCAAGAATTTATGTTGGCTGTAAGATTAATCAAATTAGACCTAAGGTAAACCACCTAGCTATGCAGTATGTAGACTGGCTGAATATTGATACTATCCCTCAGATTCTACCAATGGCATGCTAATTTTCACATGCAAAATTGTGCATTATCTTAAGATGCGTGTGCACACAATTACATTGGCTAATGGTCTAATCAGCAGCAATAATATAGTGCTAACAATTGGCAGCATTTTGGATTTGTGCACACATCTTGTTAAACGCTGTTCTATAAAGATCTGCATGCAAATCTTATAGCATGCAACTCAGTCAAAAGATGACATGGCCATGGAAAGGGTATGGGTGGGTCAGGTGAGTTCACTAAACATGCGTGCAGTATTGCTGAATACTGGGGATCCAAGCCTAGAATATACTTATTTTTTCAATGCTACCGCTGCTGTTCAATATTGACAGTGTTTCAAGAAAAGATGAAAAGTAGCTAAACTGAGCATCAAAACTATCTCATAACAAGGCCTAGACTCTACTAAACTCTGCTACTCCCAGGCCTTCATATGTTCCCAAACACTGTTGCGTTAACATGCCTCCCTGATTTACAGGAGAATTCATAGTTTCTGATCCCTACCTTCTCTTACATCTGCCATTTAACTGACATTGACACTTTTGCTATGCTGTGTTAAATGCTAGGACCATAAGATCCAAAGCGTCCTACTAAAATCTACTTTTTCGTGACCCAAACCAACAAAATATTGGAGTGCCACAAGGCGCTCTCCTGTCTCCTCTGCTTTTCAATTTCTATATCAGATGGTTTACCTGACAAAGTAAAGAGAGGGAGGAGTCTAAAAGATTCCCAACACTCTAGATGAAGACTCAATTGGAATTAAGGATAATTGAACTAGGAAGGTTTGCGATTTCTGGACCAAACATAACTCACGGCAGCCATTTTGATGACGGCTCTGCACGGGGCAGGCGCATAGGAAGATTGTTCCTGCCCAGCATTACACCAGGTAAGGTCGGGGACGCAGGAGGGAGGCAGGGGTGGGTGAGAGCTGGCTTCAAAAAATTATTCACGATTTTCCCTATTTGCAAGCCTGCTCTGCACCTAACCCCCGTGAATACAGAGGGAGAAGTGTTTAAATAAATAGTGTGCACTTATGGCAGCTTAAAATGGCTAACCTTAGAATGTGCTCAGGCTTCCTTTAGTAAGTTCCAAATCAGCATTCACTAACTGCACGCTAAAAAATATTTTTATTCAAAGGGGCATGTCTGGAGGTGGAGAGTGGGCATTCTTGCACTACTCAGCATAGCTACTGTACATTATCACGGTCTAACTGATTAATGCGGAATTAGCGTGTGAACCCTTACCAAAATATTGATGTCGGTAAGTGAACATGCACTATTTTTTTAATGGCCATGTTCTAATGACAGCATTAGCACATGGCCATTACTGAAAACAGAGGAAAATCTGCCATTTTACTGCTGTGGTTAAAATGGCCTTAGCACTAAGGCCTCTTCTTACCACAGCTTGGTAAAAGTACTCCATAGATAGATAAAGCTATTCCTTGTATCCTTTGCATGATAGGCACAATACACAGAACACTCGAAACAGTAGCAACATGGATGACAGAACACAAACTAAAACTTAACTTTGGCAAAACAAACTTCATCCTCCTAGAAAACAGCAAAACCCCAACCTTAACAAACCTAGTAATAAATTCGATCTCATATCCCATTCAACCCATGCTAAAAATTCTTGGAGTACTGATTGACAGAGGCTGCACCATGCAACCACAAATCAACAAAATAATAAAAACATCATTCGTAACTATGAGAAACCTAAGACAAATTTGAAAATTCTTCGACAGGAAACAATTCCAACTTTTGGTACAATCTCTTATCCTTGGACTAATAGACTACTGGAACATACTATACCTCCCCTGCCCAGCGACCATGATAAAGCAACTACAAACAATACAAAATACAGCCCTAAGACTCATCTATTCACTGAAAAAATATGACCATATCACAGAGGCATACCATGATTCACACTGGCTCCCAATACAAGCAAGAGTACACTTCAAATTCTATTGCCTACTATTCAAAGTAATAAACGGAGACAGCCCAACCTATTGGAACAACCGACTAACTCAATCCACCTCAACCAGACACAGGAGAACCCACTCACTATTCACATACCCGCCAACCAAAAATGTCAAACGAAGAAAACTATATGACAACCTAATGGCCACCAGAACAGCAAAACTAGACAGACAACTCACCAATCTGCTGTCTTCAATCACAGATTACAAAACCTTCAAAAAAGAAACAAAAGCCCTACTCTTCAAAAAATACATAAACCTATTTAACACGACCAGATCCATCCCAAGCTCCACATACTATGCTATCTACTCCTTATCAAACTAAAATGTTCAAATTACCCAACATGTATTACCTAATTTCACAACAATTCTTAAGTAATCCGCCTTGAACCGCGAGGTAATGGCGGAATAGAAATCACTAATGTAATGTAATATATTTTCTTCCATAGGAGGTATTCTTGACTTCATTTCAACTTGAGAATGGAACCTTGAACCAGGAGATATTTTTAAAATAATTTTATCTTTATTAGATTTCAATTTTTAATGGCAATAGAATCATAATGAAAATAAACAGTTTCCAAGATATAATTAATATCATAAAATAATATAACAAGGAAATTAAACATATGTCCCTCAACTGTTAATTAGTCCACAAACCTTGAGGAAGGAGTATCAATAAAATCGAAGACTAATTTACACCATCATCACTTTAGAGGAAACAAAAGTCAGGCGACCTGAAGTGAACCCAAGTATCTATCTACGAGCATTATTCCTGGATATTGATTGGGGTGCTTGCAGTTGTCACCTCTTTATCCAAAATAAATCTCGACAGCTGTGTGGAATCAAAAAATATATATCTAGCCCCCTTGAAATTTACAAAACACTTGCATGGGAATCTTAATACAAATGTAGCATCCATTTTTAAATCCTGGGGTCTCAAAAGTAAGAATTATTTTCTCTTTTTTTGTATTTGCCTGGAGACAACTGGGTACATTCTTATTTTTTTGATTCAGAAACAAAACACCTTTATATTTAAAGAACAACTTTAACATCCACTCTCTATCTGAATCTAGAGTTAATTGAACAAAGAGTGTAGCGGAAGTTAACTGTTCTGATTCTGTCTTCTCTAATATATTTGTTAAATCTAAGACATCTATTGGTATTTCATGATGATCCTCCGGAGGTTTCTTCTTTCCCAAGGAAATGTAATAAATTTTTGAAATAGGAGGAAAAGAGTTTTGCGGGACTTTCAGGACCTCCAATAAATAGCTCTTAAACATATCCAGTGCTGAGGTAATCATTGATTTCGGAAAATTAATTAATCTCAAATTTTGTCTCTTTGATAAATTTTCCAAAACTTTCATTTTAAAGTTAATATTTCCACTATCTTTTATAAGGAGCTGGTTCTGTGCTCCTAAAATTTCCAATTTCTTTTCTTAATCAATTAATTTTTTCTCCAATTTGCCCACTCTTAGTTGTAGGGTCACAGAATCAGATAATATCCCAAAACCAGATTTTTACAGTGGCATTGGATGTCCTAAACCTCCATCTTTGAAAACCATCAGTTTACTGAACTGAGAATCATTTCTTTTTATCCAAAAATAGTAGTTTTTTCAATACAGTGGAAAAGTAACAATTATTTGCTATAAACCAATAATAATGACAGAACATGACATTTTACAAGAGAGAACATAGCATTCTTCTTAAATTATTTCCTGTACTGTTTAGTTTATTTGATATACATCTGTAATTGTTTCTCAGTATTTGTACACACAAACAAGCTAGGCATGAGTCATGATAATATCTGGAAATTAACTCACTATACATTTGTGTTTCTGTATATTTTTAGTCTATAATTGTATTTACAAAATGTATTCAATTACTATATATCACATCCTTCTGCATTAAGCTGCATCTGCGGATTTTCTGCCCACTCTCCTCTTATGTTTATATCTTCCTGCATCCTTACTGGGAGTTTGTTCTTCTCTTTCTTCTCTATTCAAGGTTTAAAAAAATATTCAATATAGTCTACAAGTTGTACATCAAAGCAAGGTACAAGGCATAATTCATCTAGCTCTGATTATTACTTGAGTGTGACAGTTCTGCTGGTTCACTCTAATAAGTGGACAGAGAAATCTCCATTTTCAATGTAGAAAACCATAGATTAAAATGTGCCAATTAGCTTTGAGGTCCAATGAGCTCTGTTTCAAGATAGAAATCTATCATCTTCTGAAACCCACTTGTGTAGCATTATCAAAGGTTTTCAACTGAAACAAGGCTTTAGTGAGCATGCTATCCTTTTCGTCACCTCTCAAATTGTTAATTTTTTTGGAACAGGGGTGCCACAGTACTGTGTGTCCAATTTGTCTTCATTGTTTGTTTGGTAAGCTGTAAAGCCTCTTTGCTGTAGTTTACGTCTTTCTTGTCTTCAGTCAGTATTATGTACCTTGATGTTGCTTTATAATTAATATTAAGGGAATTATTACTTTTAGACCCTTCGTTCCCATTGTTATACTCCTAGTATTACTGTGCATGTAGCCTATGCCCTTCCATTGACACTGTTGAAGAATACAGAAGGTAAATTCTTGAATTAGCTTACCTATGTGATTATGCTATTTCTACAGGCTGGTCTCTGTCCTTCCTGCTTCAAATCAGCCATCATTTGCTCAGTTGTTTTAGAGTTCTTCATTAGACGAGTTTCTTCCTGCCAATGGCTTGTTAATTTAATATCCTTTCTCCATTCTTCCTCATGGCTTGATCCCTAGCAATCTGGATTTTGGGCAGGATTTCTACTGCAACATCCAGGAAAGTGTTTGCCAAATTTCACGTGGTCTGTAGCCTCTGCCCTCATTTGGAACAAACTAATTTTGAAATTATCAGACAAGTCTTGATTGGATCTTCGTTACAAATAACCCTAAACAGCAATGAACAGTTATTTTAGATTAAGAACATAAGAATTGCTGCTGCTGGGTCAGACCAGAGGTCCATCATGCCCAGTAGTCCACTCATAAGGCGGCCCTTAGGTCAAATGAGTCCAGCCTCACCTGCGTACATTCCAGTTTAGCAGGAACTTGTCCAACTTTGTTTTGAATCCCTGGAGGGTGTTTTCCCCTATAACAGACTCCGGAAGAGCATTCCAGTTGTCTACCACTCTCTGGGTGAAGAAGAACTTCCTTATGTTTATACAGAATATATCCCCTTTCAGCTTTAGGGAGTGCCCTCTTGTTCTCCCTACCTTGGAGAGGGTGAACAATCTGTCTTTATCTACTAAGTCTATTCCCTTCAGTATCTTGAATGTTTCGATCATGTCCCCTCTCAGTCTCCTCTTTTCAAGAGAGAAGAGGACCAGTTTCTCCAATCTCTCACTGTACGACAACTCCAGCCCTTTAACCATTTTAGTCGCTCTTCTCTGGACCCTTTCAATAGTACCATGTCCTTCTTCATGTACGGCGACCAGTGCTGGACACAGTACTCCAGGTGAGGGCGCACCAAGGCACGGTACAGTGGCATGATAACCTTCTCCGATCTGTTCGTGATCCCCTTCTTTATCATTCCTAGCATTCTGTTCACTTTTTTCACCGCCACCGCACATTGCGCGGACGGCTTCATCGACTTGTCAATCAGAACTCCCAAGTCTCGTTCCTGGGAGGTCTCTCCAAGTACCGCCCCAGACATCCTGTATTCGTGCATGAGATTTTTGTTACCGACATGCATCACTTTACACTTATCCACGTTGAACCTCATTTGCCATATCGATGCCCATTTCTCGAGCTTGATTATGTCACATTGCAGATTTTCGCAATCCCCCTGTGTCATCAGTACTCTGAATAATTTCGTATCGTCCGCAAATTTAATCACCTCACTTGTCGTACCAATGTCCAGATCGTTTATAAAGATGTTGAAGAGCATGGGTCCAAGCACCGAGCCCTGCGGCACCCCACTGGTGACACTCTTACAGTCTGAGAGCTGTCCATTTACCCCCCCCCCCCCCCCACTCTCTGTTTCCTATGCGCCAGTCAGTTTTTAATCCATGTGAGTATTTCACCCTCGATTCGATGGCTTGAAATTTTCCGAAGTAGTCGCTCATGTGGAACCTTGTCGAACGCCTTCTGAAAATCCAGATATACAATGTCGACCAGGTCGCCCTTGTCTATCTGCCTGTTTACTCCCTCAAAGAAGTGCAGCAAGTTTGTCAAACACGATCTGCCTTTGCTGAAACTGTGCTGACTGGTCCTCATCATCCCGTGTCCATCAAGGTGATCAATGATGCGGTCCTTTATCAGTGCCTCTACTATCTTGCCATAGATTTGAACGTAGTGCTTTGCTCTCAGAACATTCCATTGTCTTCCCATCAAATATCATTTCCAGTTTAAACTTTTGACATTTTAGTTTCAGGCTATAAGACAGTTTGTTTGGCTTCCTTATCTAAACTCAAAAATTGATTTGTATGTTGCCACTCATACCTCCATTCAGTTCACGATGCCTAGCTATGGTTTCCTTCAAGTTTCAAGTTTTATAAAAAATTTGATACAATCGTTCAGGATTTCTAAGCGAAGTACAATAAAAAAATAATTGGGGAAACCAAAATTAGCATTAGCTTTATAATACAGACGATAAAATAATACAGAGATATGGGACTAAGAGAAGCGGAAGGTATGCGAGAAGGAAATACATTGTTTTAGTAAAAAAGAACACGTGGAGGGGCATAATCAAAAAACCCATCTAAGTCCCTTTTTGGCCTAAGGCCTTAAACGTTGAAAGCAGAAGCAGGGAAAGTGTCCATAACCAAAACAAACGTCCTTGTTTTGATAATGGCCTGCCTCTACCTTCAGCTGTTTAAAGGCCCAGCCAACCACTACGTCTACAAGTACACCTCCACGACATCTACACTTATACCCCATAATGAACCAAAAAAAACACATAAGCCCAAAATGTCCAACACCAAGGGCTTTTAGGCGAAGGAGGAGCCAGTCCTTCGCCTAAAAGCTGGATTCTGTAACCGGTGTCTGTCAAAAACAACACCGGTTACAGAATCCCCCCACACACACATACACACAACATCGGGGCAGGAGGGAACCCAAGCCCCCCTGCCCCGGACACCCGCGACACCCCCCGACGACAACGGGGCAAGAGGGAGCCCAAGCCCTCTTGCCCCGCAGCACCCCTGATGATATCGGGGCAAGAGGGAGCCCAAGACCTCTTGCCCCACAGCAGCCGTGGCACCCCCAATGATATTGGGGCAAGAGGGAGCCCAAGCCCTTTTGCCCCGGTGATCTTGCCCCCCCCCCCGCCGAGTACGATTGGGCCAGGAAGGAGCCCAAACCCTCCTGGCCCCGGCGACCCCCTCCGAGTACGATCGGGCCAGGAGGGAGCCCAAATCCTACTGGCCCCGGCGATCCCCCCCCGACTGGATCTGGCCAGGAGGGAGCCCAAGCCCTCCTGGCCCCGGTGACCCCCTACCCCCCACTACAATATGGGCAGGAGGGATCCCAGGCCCTCCTGTCCTCGACACAACCCCCCTCCCCCCAATGACCACCCCTGAATCCCCGATTGTCCTGACCCGCGACCCCCCCGGCCGACCCCATGACCCCCCCCCCCCCCCCCCCCCCCTTCCCCGTACCTTTCAACGTTGACCAGATGGACGGGTGCCAAGCCAGCCCATCCAGCAGGCCAGCCGGCTCCAGAATGGGGCCGGATTGGTCCAGGCGGCTGAAACCCCACCCACAGATGGGGCCTGAGGCACCTGGGCCAATCAGAATAGGCCCGGGAGCCTTAGGCTCCTCCTGTGGGCGGGGCCTTAAGCACATGGGCCGGGTTGGCTTTTAGCACATTGGACAATCAGGCTTTTTGATTTAGGACACTTTTTAGATGTTTTTTTTAATTATTATGAACCCCTTAGGGCAGGGGTGTCAAAGTTGGTCCTCGAGGGCCGGAATCCAGTCGGGTTTTCAGGATTTCCCCAATGAATATGCATGATATCTGTTTGCATGCACTGCTTTCAATACATATTCATTGGGGGAAATCCTGAAAATCCGACTGGATTCCGGCCCTCGAGGACCGACTTTGACACCTGTGCCTTAGGGTATGAATATGAGGCTCGGATAAGAAAGATGCTTCCTTATGAGATTATGAGCGATGTCTATTATTGCATGCTGTCAACAGAGTGATGGCTTCTTTAAACAAATGTTGGCCTTTAAAGCGGTCAAGATTTTTTCTTCTCTCAGATAGGTTGGTAACGTTTTCCAGAACTGAGGGGCAACAACAGAGAAGATGTCCTGGCATTTTATATTAATTATTCTTAAAGACGGGATGGTTAATAGTCGGAGATCCGTTGATCTGAGAGGATGGGAGGGCGCAAAGAGAATGAAAAGTTTATCAATGAACTTGGGAGCTTTAGATAAGTGGAGGGGCATAATCGAAAGGGACGTCTAAGTCCATTTACGTCCATCTCGCAAGTCGTCCAAAGTTAAAAAGAGCTTAAGACACATTTTCGAAAGATACATCCAACTTTTTTTTACTTTCAAAAATCGTCTAATTATACTTCCTGCCGATCTGATCGTCCAAGCCACTAAATTGTCTATCTTTATACCACATTTCTGTCCAACTTTCCGTCCAAGTCCAAAACGCCTAGAGCAAGCCCTATTGGATGTAGGAGGGGTCTGCAAAGTGATGGACTGCACACCCAGACATGCCACCTACATAGTGGAGTACCTTACAGGGCACTGCTGTGAACTTCACAAAAAGGATGCCATGGCTTCTCCTCACTACAGCTCCCTTATAGGTTACGGTGAGCCCCCCAAACCACCTTCAGAATCCCCTAGACCCACTTATCTACCACCCCAATAACCCTTATGGCTGCAGGAGCCACTTATATGCCAGTAAAAAAGGGTTTTGGGGTATATAGGGCAGTGCATATGTTTCAGTATTAATGCAGTAATTACAGGGGCTTATGGGCATGGGTCCTCCTCTCTATGGGTCCCTAACCCACCCCCAAGATGACTTAAGCTGCCTCTGGGCTGGACAACTAGGCTTTCCTATGCCAGGTGGCCAGGTGATGATGGTCTGGAGGCTGAAATTTAAAGTTGTGAATTAAATTTTTATGGGGGGGGGGGTTGGTGATCACTGGGGTAGTGTGTGGGGATCTGTGTTATGTGTTTTCAATGCTTATCTGGTGAGTTTAGGTGGGTTTTTGTTACTTAGACCATGTTTTACATGGTCTAAGTCACAACGTCCAAGTTCCATCTAGGCTCTGCTGTTAAACCTTTGGTTATACATGCTGTACGACTAAGTCTAAGCCGGCCCACATCCCGCCCAACTCCCGCCCTGGACATGTCACCTGAAATGCCCCGTTTAGCTTTGGATGTTGAGCGGCATTATGAAGGCCTAGTTCATTTAGAAATACGTCCAACATCCGGTTTTATTATCGGTGCTTGGACATTTTTGAGAAATGTTCGTCCAAGTGCCGACTTAGGCCAGTTTTTGGATGTTTTTCTCTTTCAATTATGAGCCCCATAATTAAAAAAAAAAAATTAAAGAAATTTTATAGAAAATCCTGTATTTTATCGGAAGCCAGTGTGCCTTTTCCAACAGGGATGTGACATGATCAAATTTATTAGAAACTGATATTGATAAGAAACTGATATTAAAAGTAAGTTAACTAGTTAAGAGAGACTTTTATCTGATTAACTCTTGCTGACTGGGCCTCAAAGGAATTCAGCAGTACTCACCTGGATAGTGTCGCAGAAGCCGGCTATGGGGTGGGTGGTCCAGGAGCGGTGGGGTTGGAGTTAGCACCAGATATTTATCTATTTAAAATATTTATATCCAGCATATCTACAAATCTATGTGAATTACAAAAAACATACATAAGCTATACATGAACACACAAACAATAAAACACTAATAATGTTACATCACAAATTAAGACATTAAAAATAACAGACCTTCAAACACCTACAAAAGAAAATAAAATAAAGTTTGATAAACTGTATCCACATATCAAGACAAAAACATTCATGAATACACAACCTGTACAACACTAATAATATCATCACATCACAAATTATAAAAAGCTTCCGGAAAATGAGCCTTCAAACACCTACAAAAAGTTAGAAAAGATTTGACGAACAATGTCTGGAAGAGCATTTCACAGTTGAGGACCTAGTATACAAAAAACATGAGCGCTAATGCTGATATTCACCTTACATGCTGATATTCACCTTTTACTAGTTAACAGGACAAATAGGGCCACACAAAAAGCTGTCCTAGCTTTGTCCAGTTTAACTTATCCATTAAGGGCTGAAAGTTAGCATTTATCCAGTTAAGCGCCAGCTGTCCACTCATACCTGGATATTTAATGCTGAATACTGCCGGCTGAATATTACCATCTAAATTTATTAGAACAAGGAAACAGAACCAGTTGAAAAGGCATTACCCAGGGCAGTGGTGAAGCTAGGGGGGGTAGGGGACAGACCGCCCTGGATGACAACTTTGCAAAAGCATCAGCATTTCTCCTCTTATCCACCCAACCACCTCTTCATCAAGCATCAGTGGCATCAAGCAGCATTGCCTACATGCCTCTCGCACTGGCCTCATCTCTCCTCTAATGTCACTTCCTGGTCTATGTTCTACAATATGCAGTACGCATACTCTTAGGGGTATGCAGACCGCTTCTATAGGATATGTGGCCTGGCCACCTGAAGCCACAACCACTACCGGGGATCCCTCCTTGAAGCTTGCCCCACCCGCTGAAGCTGAAGCCATTGCCAGAGATCCCTCTCCACCCTCCTTCCCTCCCTGCCCATCCATCAAAGCCACCAGGGATCCCTCCTTGCTTCCCACCCCACCCACTGCCAGGATTCCCTGCTCCTCCCTCCCAAAATCGGCCCACAGGGCTTCCCTCCAATGTCAGAGCTGATGTCAGAAAAAAACCTTCTGGGAGAGGGGAGGGGGGATTGTTCCAGTTACCTCCTTGGTCATTCTCCCTTCAGTGGCTTGTTGGGGGCATGTGCAGCAGGCAGCGGTTCACACGCTGCACGTAGCTGACCTTGAAATCTTCTCTCCGACGTCAGCATTGTCTTCTCAACTGATTTTATTTCTTTATTTATTCAATTTTCTAAACTGTTCTCCAGGGGAGCTCAGAACGGTTTACATTAATTTATTCAGGTACTCAAGCATTTTTCCCTGTCTGTCCCGGCGGGCTCACAACCTACCTAATGTACCTGGGGTAATGGGGGGATTAAGTGACTTGGCCAGGGTCACAAAGAGCAATGTGGGTTTGAACCCACAACCCCAGGGTGCTGAGACTATAGCTTTAACCACTGCGCCACACACTCCCTCAATGAAACAGCTGCAGCCTGGCTTACTGAATTTGAATTTGTTTAGATATTTAGGATTTCTTATTGACACACAACTCTCATTTAGCAACTAGTTAGCTTCAGCAATCAAATTCAGTTTTCTGGCCCTTTGCTATATCTGTTCAGTGCATGCCTATCTAGATGATTCTTCTTGTGCCATTCTGTTTTATACTTAGTAGCACTGCGTCTTGATTATTGCAATGTACCATATGCAAGTTTATCTTCTTTCCTTTTTAAGCACCTTCAGTCCAACACAAGATTCTTCTGACTCTAACACACAAGCTCCTCCTCTCTGGTGTGTCTCCTTACTTGCATTTTCATGTAACCCCTTACCATCCATGTTGCACTCTTTGTTCTGCCTACAAATGTTGTCTAGCTCTTCCTTCCAAGTTCTTGTTAAACTAGAATCTACACAACATAATGCCTTTTTTTGCATTGCCCTTTTTCCTTAGAATTCCCTTCTTGCCTTTAAGCAGAACCTACATATCCAAAATGTAGGATTGCTTTGAAATCTTATCTCTTTATCCAGGACTTTCCGGATGTGAAGGCACAGTAGTTCTTAACTGAGCTGCAGTGCAGCCTCTTTTCTTCTCCTGTGGTTACATTGCTCTTTTTTTTAATACCATTGAATGTGTAGTTTTCTAATATTATATTCTTTGTTTAAGAAAGGTGGTATATTAAGCATCAATAAACCTAAACAAATAAACCCCTCACTGTACACAAAGACACAAAACACACCCAGCACATCCCAGACACATAAACCAACCCCACAACACACACACAGCCTCCAGATATATGCAAATATAAACTCCTTTCCCAGGGTACATACAGACTCCCAACATATCCCAGATAGACATATACTTCAGCCCCCCTCCCCCCATCCCACACATATATATCTCCCTCATACACTTCCTCCAGACAGATATACACTAGTATAAACTCCCCAGGAACAACACAAGCCACATCACAAACCACTCCACCACACACACACACACACATACCCTCCAGACACCCAGCTTCTAAACAAATGCTCTCCAAACACACACAGCACACCTAATAACCCCAGGGACATACTTGCAGTCATATTCATCACATCCCAAACACACCCTAGACACATGCAACACATCCCATTAAACTCCCCTCCCCCCAATATACCATCACCATCACCACACCCATACATACAAACTCATCATCTATTCCCCTTCCTTCCCACACTCCTCCATCCTCCCACTCTAAAGAAGTCCATATACAGTACAGATGTGCCGGAATCCACAAATCGATGAAAATGGAACATTCCTTTACATCACACTGGAAGCATGCACTTTCCAAATTGCAATTGGGTATTCTTACATTGTTTTTATACAGTAGAGTTACAGTTTTAACAGTGGATAATAGTGTAATACATTAAATACTTATGAGTGTGTTATTGCCTTCTTTATAATATAAAATCCATCTATTCTGGTTGATAGGTTTTAACCTCACACAGAATACTTTAAACTCCATTTGGACTTGTGCCTACAATCACCTTAGCAAAGTCTCTTAAGTAACTGCGCACAGCCTAATTAGTATGCATTATCAATTAACAAACTTAATAGCCGGCAGATTGATTAGATCCTCTGTTGCAGGGGCAGAGCTGAAGCGAAACAGAATGAAAAATCATTGCACGCCTAGACCTCAGCTTTGTTATTTTCTTGGATTCCCTCCTCCTCCACATTCCTTTAATTAATGCATACATATGGTTCTACATACTCTGTATACCAGAGCCTTACTCTGACTTTAAAACTCATTCAAGTCAAAGAGTCATGCCATATAGTTTGTTTACTAAATTATTAGAGTGTATGAAATTCTAAATGTATCCATGGGTTGCATTTTAAGAGTAGTTCTCCCAGTCTCTGCCTCTGGAAATAACCTTTTGAAATCAGAGCTCTGTGATCATGAAGGGCACAGAAAAAGTGGACAGGGACAGATTTTTCAAACTAAGGGGAACCACAAGTACAAGGGGGCACTCGGAGAAATTGAAAGGGGAAAGGTTTAGAACAAACGCCAGGAAGTTCTTTTTCACCCAGAGGGTGGTGGATACATGGAACGCGCTGCCGGAGGATGTGATAGGCAGAAGTACGCTACAGGGCTTCAAAGAAGGTCTGGACAGGTACCTAGAGGACAAAGGGATTGAGGGGTACAGATAGGAGTAGAGGTAAGGTTATAGGGACAGGATTAGAGGTAAATTACAAAATTAGTCCGAGACCACTGTTCAGGCAGTGGGCCTGATGGGCCGCCGCGGGAGCGGACTGCTGGGCAGGATGGACCTCTGGTCTGCCCCAGCGGAGGCAACTTCTTATGTTCTTATAAAATTGGATCAATGGAAGTGGAAACCTAAAGAGACAAGAGGAAACTTGATACATCTCTTTATGAGCCACTTTCTGAGAGGACTGCTGCAGAAAGTCACTTTAGACTTCATTTGCCAAGCAGCGGTAGAGCCTCTTACCGTGGGCCGGCGAGGTAAATGCTCCGACGCTCATTCAATTTCTTTGAGCGTCGGAGCATTTACTTTGCCGGCCTGCGGTACAAGGCTCTACTGCTGCTTGATAAAAGGAGCCCTTTGAGAGCTTTCTGACGGCTATGTATGTATGTATTTATTCATTCGTTCAATTTTCTAAACCGTTCTCCCAGGGGAGCTCATAACGGTTTATATGAATTTATTCAAGTACTCAAGCATTTTTCCCTGTCTGTCCCGGCGAGCTCCCAATCTATCAAATGTACGAGGGGCAATGGGGAGATTAAAGGGCCAATTCTATAAGAAGCGCCCAAACGTTAGGTGCCTCATTAGGCACTGTTCAGTGCAATTCAAGTGAAATTGGGTGCTATTTAATAGATCACGCTGAGTGGAACCTATTTTGGAGGCGCCAAATAAATGGGCCAGCTTTAGGCACAACTAAAACTTAGGCTCCCAGGCGAGTGCTTAAGCACGCTTAAGAGCAGCGATTCTACCACAAGGCACCTAACACGTATCCATGCCCAGGCCTAACGTGCATAGCGCCTGTTTTTTTTGAAGGCCACTTAAGTTTTTAGAGGCGCCTTGTTGCAGAATCGCTCTTTCTTGATAGGCGCCTAAGTCTCAATTATTGCTGGTTAAAAAGCTTAATTAAGCTTGTTAATCGATTTAGACAGGTGCCTATCTAGTTGGGCGCCTCCGAAATAGGTGCCTAACATTAGGCGCTGGTTACAGAAGTGACTTGTCCAGGGTAACAAGGAGCAGCATGGGTTTGAACCCACAACCTAAGGGTGCTGAGGCTGTAGCTTGAACCCCTGCGCATTATCATTTCAAAGGGCCATATACATAGAGCTCTGTTAAATGTTGTGCTTTCAGATGGGTTGAAAAAAATGCATGACTGAAAGAAAATTCACAGGTTCAGAAAGTGGGGATCAGTGGCATAGCGACTGTGAGGGATGCCCGGGGCGGTGGCGCCTCTTCCCCGCCCTCTTCTCTGCCTCCCTGCTCCTTCACAATCCTTCCTGCCACGTGCGCGCCCCTCTTTCCTTTCTCCATACCTTTTAATTTTCCTGGCGCGAGCAACAGCACAAACTTGCTGCCGGCGTCGTGTCAGCTATCACTCTGACATCACTTCCTAGGTGCGGGGCCCGGAAGTGATGTCAGAGAGAGGCAACACTGATGAGGGCAGCAAGTTCATAATGCCACTCGCACAGGGAAAATGAAAGAAGTATGAGGGAAGGGAAGGGACACACACACCCTTGCTTCTTCCTGACATTAAATTTAACACACCTACTGGCACCTAAACAAAAGGAGCCAGAATCACGCCTTAGAATTGCCTACCAGCACCTAATGCCACTATGGGTGTGGGTGGAAACAGAGAGGGTGGTAGATGCCTAGAATGTACTCCCAAGAGAGGTGGTGGAGAAATGGTAACGGAGTTCAAAGAAGCGTGGGATGAACACAGAGGATCTTGAATCTGAAAATCTAATCTAATGTAATCTTCCATTTGTGAGTCGCACAAACCTATACAAGCTCAAGGTGACAGATCAAAGAGGAAGTGGGAAAGAAGTAGGGGGGAAGGCATAGAGAACCAAGGGGAGGGGCCTAAAAGTAGGGGTGCCATATAGAAGCTGAAACAGTTAATTGTCAAAGAGGTGGGTCTTCAGGTTTTTCCTGAATGCAGAGTAATTTGTCTCTTTCCTGATTGCTTCTGGGAGGTCATTCCAGGTTTTTACACCCAGATAAGTTAGCATAGAGTGGAAAATTCACTTGTAGTGGAGGTATTTTGTGGATGGCAGGTTTAGTTGAATATTGAAGAACTAAGGCCAGTACTGGGCAGTCTTGCACGGTCTGTGTCTGTATATGGCCTTTTGGTTGAGGATGGGCTGGGGAGGGCTTCAATGGCTGGGAGGGTGTTGATGGGCTGGAGTGAGCTTTGACGGAAACTTCAGCAGTTGGAGCCCAAGCACAGTACCGGGTAGAGCTTTGGATTCTTGCCCAGAAATAGCTAAGAAGAGAAAAATTAAAAAAAAATTTAAATTGAATCAGGTTGGGCAGACTATGTTACTATGGCTAATGCTGGAAGTGGCATTAGGTACTGTAAACAGGGTTAGCAGACATCTGGGAAAAACTGGACATGTCCTCTTTTTAGAGGACTATCCAGACTCCTGAACAGACTTTCCAAAACTCGGCATTTCTCTGGGCTTTAGAAAGCCCTGATGAACTCCAGCCGCATCTGGAGGGCCTCTGAGCATTTGCGGATGATGTCACACATTATCCAAACATGCTCCAGGCCCTCCAGATGTGGCTGGAGCTCTTTCTGAAGAAGAGAGGAGGCTTTGTGGGGGGCAGGGCTTGGGGTGGAATCCAGTGGGGCTGGAGGCAGAACTGGGCAGGGCTGGAGGCTGAACTGGATGGGGCTGGGACAGAACGGGGTTTGGCTGGAGGCAGAACAGGGCAGGGTCATGTGTCCAGGGCTTCCTGGAGAAAAATATGGCAACCCTACCATAAAACGCCTACTTAGGTGCAATTCATGGTAAATATAGGTGCTGGAAATGTAGGCATCGAAAACCCTGGCCTACATTTCCAGTGCCTATCTTTCCTTGAAGCACAATTCTCTGAACGGAGCTTTCGTGTCTATACAATATTGGTAAAAATATAACTAGAAACAAGACTTCTCAATATATAAATCAAATAATAAGACTTGAATATAAATGTTGAAAATATAATGCAATTTTTCACATACACTCAGATTTGTGTAATCCGACCAAGAGTCGTAGCTCCTATAGTCGAATCCACCGTTCAACGTGGGACGGTGGGTTCGACTATAGGAGCTACGGCTCTTGGTCGGATTACACAAATCTGAGTGTGTGTGAAAAATTGCATTATATTTTCAACATTTATATTCAAGTCTTATTATTTGATTTATATATTGAGAAGTCTTGTTTCTAGTTATATTTTTGTCATTGACTTTGACCTCTCATTTCTGTATATTTTTGAGAGCATTTTCCTCACTCCCTATTATTTTTGACTCAGTATACAATATTGGTGCCGTATAGAGAATCCGGGCCTTATTTTTTGGGGCTGAATTTCTAAGCAACCTAGCTGTTTAAATAGGACCACTGAGTGTGTGTTCCTAAAAGTAAATGGATAGGTTATCCATTTAAGGGAGCTGTCACTAACATGTCTAAGGGCAAATAAAAGCCCAATTTTGACTTATGGAGGTAGATCTATAAAAGGTGGGCACCAAATTTGTGTTGAGATTGCTCTGTGGGTAATATCTGCAGAGGAATTGTATTAAGCATGATTCTATTAAGGAGGAAAATGTGTGGACAGAGAGATGATGGCACCCAAAAGTAAGCAAGTCAAAAAATCTTATTGTTGTGTCGTGGCAAATACAGGTGCTTCACTTGAGACCTGAATACTTAATCTTTTGAAACCTGTTGTTGGTTTGGTTTGATGACCGTATGGGAAGGATCAACAGCATCCAGATGAGCATTCGACTCACTGTTGGCTGGAAGTTTGGAGTGTCCAAAGTGTTTTTCCAGCAGATAAGTCCTACTGTTTGTGCATATGGGTGTCTTTATTTACATTCTTGAGTCCTTTTATGTCAATGATGTTACAAGATAGCATTGGAATACGGTATGTATCAAGCAGTTGGATGGAATTTGAGGCTTTTTTTCCACGTTTTTTGATTAAGTAGTCAGTTCTCAAGTGAAGTTCCTCCCATTTGCCACAATACAATAAGAGTTTTTGAGTTGTTACTTTGAGTAAATTGTTTCCTTTTTTGAGGTTGTATGACCCACAAGTAAGCACTAGTGCTGCCCAATTCAAATTGATACATTTTCTAAAAAAAAATAATAAAAATCGGGCTTTCCAACCCTCCTCCCCGCATACCTTCATGCCTCCTAAAGCGCTCTGGCGGTGAAAAGCCTGTCTAAGTGCTGCCTCTTGCTGGCAGTCCACTGCCGCTGCTGCTCCCGCTTTAGGAGGCCTGGTGTCAAAGCTTGGGGGGGGGGGGTCAGTCAGGAAGTGCTGCATAGGCACCAGATCTGTTGGGTACCCTTACGCCCGCAACTTTAGGGGGTTCCCCGAAGGCCGGCATGTTTCCCCCTTCATTCCATTGTCATCCAGCTTCCCCCCTGGCCTCCCAGTATTACTTTCAAAACTAACTACGGCCTGCAGAAGATCCCTGGTGATGTAGCAATTCTAGCAGGCTGCCGTCAGCCTCCACTGCACATTCCCTCTACCATGGTCCATCCCAGACCAAAACAGGTCATGACATCAGAAGAAAGGCTGGACCACAGTAGAGAGAACATGTGGCTTAGGCCGACAGCAGCCTGCTAGAATCGCTACATCACCAATGATCCTTTGCAGGCCGTAATTAGTTTTGAAAGTGAGACTGGGAAGCCAGGGGGAAGCTGGACGACAATGGAGAGAAGAGGGAAACATGCCGGCCTTTGCGGGGGCCCTCTGGTGTAGCTATTAGATGTACATGGGGGGGGGGGGTCCAAAGAGAGGGGAATATGCCAGACTGAGGGTGGGTGGGAAGGGTTAGAAATAATGGGTCTTAAAACAGAGGAGAGGGAGAGAGATGGTGGACAATAGAATGGAGGGAGGGAAAAGAAAGGGAGAGAAGTTGAACCCAAGCGATGGTGTGGAGGGAGGGGTGATAGGAATATTGGATGGGAGGAGTGATCATTAGAGAAATGCTGGACTGTGGGGATGGAGACAAAAAAAAGGAGAGGTGCCAGACCTCCGGGGGAGGGAAGGGAAACAGAAGGGAAGGGAAGGACAGAGATGGAAGATGGATGGTGAGTACGGAGAAAGAAGAAATCGTTAAATGGCCAGAACCTAGCAAGTGAGTTAACAGAAGACAAACAGAAACCAGAGCCTGGGACCAACATGATTTGAATAATGACCAGACAACAAAAGGTAGAAAAAATAATTTTATTTTCTGTTTTCTGATTACAATATGTCAGATTTGAAATGTGTATCCTGCCAAAGCTGGTGTTAGACAGCGAATGTGAGCTAGGACCTAACAGAGAGAGGAAAAGTCTATATAGTTTGTGGGTAGGAAAGGGCAAAGGTGGTGGGGTTGGTGAAGAGGTTACAAAATAAACCTGCCAGGATGTTTGAAAAATCACCCAATTGGGCAGGAAAATCGAATCAAATTGAAAAATTGATTCAATGGGCTGAATTGAAAAATTTTTCCCTGAATCAGGCAGCACTAGTAAGCACCATCATATGGAGCATTATGGGGGCAGAGAATGGATATGCACTGGATGGGGCTGGGCTGGAAAGTATGTGCATTTGATGTTTTCATATGCATTAAGCACACATGCATTACCAGAAATCTGCACCCACATCTACATCTGCTATTTATACTGACCAGAATGAGAAGAAAATGTATTTTTCATCTGTAGGACTGGATGGCACTTGTCACTGTTGTCTGGTGTCACAGTGTGTGGTCAGTCTTTACTCATCTTCAAACTATCCTGTCCTCTGCCCTCACTTACCCTTCCTAAAGACTGCAGGTGCATTCTCACCCACTCTGCTTCCTTCTTACCCTACTACCTCCTTAAGATCTTCTCCGCTACTAAATCCACCTGCCCTCCCAGCCCCATCTCTGCCCCTCCTCCCTTTCACTCCCAAGTTCTCTCTTTCTCTCCTTCTCTGTGCCTATGTTGTCTCTGTGTGTGTATGTCTCCCTGTTCCATTGCTGGTGTTGGATGGACAGAAGAACGATGCATGCATAGGCTAGACTGCCCACCCTAATTAAATTCAAAGCTCAAATGAAAACTTTTCTTTTTAATGACATGTTTAAGCAATGCCCAGAATTCATTATCTAGCCCAGTTGCCTTTAGTGTGTGTGTGTGTGTGTGTGTGTGGAAAGGGGGGGGGGGGTCTGCATGACAGGAGGACAGAACTCCATTTTCCCTTCCATTTTCCCTCTATCCCATCAAATTTTGTAGTTCTCTCTTCAGCCCCTTTCTTCCCATTTCTCCCCCATTCTTTCAGTTTTTCTGTTTTATATCGTTATTGTAAACTGCCTAGACACTTTAAAGTGGTGGTATATCAAATGATAATTTAACTTGGAAACGAATACACCTGTGCAATCAGCTGGAGGCAAACCTTCAGCCCACTGCATAGAGGCACCTGAAGGTCACTACAGCCTTAATATTTTTCACCACCAAATCCTTCTAGACACCCTTCAGGGTCACTGCAGGCTTTAAACAGCCAGCCACCTCATGCTGCATTACTGTTTGTACAGGCTTTTCTCAGGAGAGACATTTAATATATTCGCTTCTCTGAACAAGAACAGCAGCAACATCAAAACAATGACAGACTTCTATGAGCTGGCACACTTCCCCTTTATGCTCAGGGTTATTGAATACATCCAAATAGCCATAAGGCCATCTATAGGAACAGAACATCCTTTCATTCTCTCAATATGCGGATATCTGAAATGCTTCAAATATTATAACAGTTGTGCATGCTTGCAACCCTGAATACTGTCACAATGCTACGGTTCAATTTAGGGTGTGTAGTTCAGTCTTGATGTATGATCTTTGATCCAATGCAGAATATAGTGCCTGCACATCATGTTGGAGCCCACGAATATCAGCCCTGAGCAGGCTGTTATGCTGCTAGACATGCCATTGGCAATCTCAACTGATAGATCTACCCCTTGCCCAGATTTTTTGAGCTCCCATTTTATGGTGTCCTCCACCTTGACCTATTCCTGGAGATGTTCATTCTTCTCTTTCATCATCCCTGCAAGACCCTCCTTGATTTCTAACTTCTCTTCTTCGGACTCATTTGAGACTCCATTTGAGACTCATGCCCTCCACCTTGGTCTGCATGTTCCTCATTCCTCTTCAGGTTCCTCTGAAGGCCTTCAGGTGCTTCATCCAGTGGTAAATCCTTTTGACTCCCATGACTAGGTGTTCCTCACCTTGTCATCTCTTGCTCCTTATCCTTGCTGGGCTGATCCTCTGTTCAGCACTGCTGTGGCAGCATCAGGGTGGAAAACTGTAAAACATTTGTGAGGACTGAGCTCGGACAACATATAGCTTTGTTGACTCATGAATGAACAAGCACAGTCTGACGCTGTGCATCCTACCAGCAGGTAACATAGGACCCAATATTCAGACGACAGAGGGCTGTCTGCCCCTAACATTCATTTATTTATTTAACAGATTTCTTAACTACCTATAGCTAGGCGATTTTACAAAAGAACAATCATATAAAAATAAGAGACATACAACACATGTTATACAAACAATAAATACAGCAATTCCTTCATTTCAACCATAATTTACGGCACTCAACAACGTATCAATACAAAAATATTCATAACCTAGGAAAGGCATTTATTGAAATGCTTCTACAAATGGGCCATTTCCAGCAACCAGCACTGAATATCTGGAGAGATTTTAACAGCTAGAAAGTTAACCAGTTATGCCAATATTCAATGCTACACAGTTAACTTTTTAGCTGCAAAATATTCTAAACCAAGCAGTGCCACTGAATATTGGCTCTTGCCAACCCCAGAAAAAGTAGGCAGGTCAGGAGTGGTACAAGAAGTGGTATTGGAGAGGAGCTAGTGGTTAAGCAGGTGTTAGCAATATTCATTGCTGGCACCCAGATAGCTAAGCAGGTGAATTTAGGAGAGCTCAAAAGGCAGAGTACACAGCAGCCATTTTGGATTTGCAACCTCTTGCGAGATGAGATTGACTACCCATTTGTTCAGGAATAGAGTGTGGATTTGCAAGAAAGATTAACAAAAGGTAGAATCTAATCTTTCCATACCCATTCTCTATCCCTGACATGCCTCCTCCCAAAATAATAACTAAAAAAAATAGCATGCTTACAGGCAATTCACCATAAAATGCTCTAATGTGCTATACTGCAGTAAAACTTGTTTTTCCCACATTAACCTCCCCCTTTCACGTCGGAGCATTTACCATACCATCTTGTGCAAAAAACCTCTAGCACAGCTTGATATTAGGGGCACATTCAGACTTAACACAGTTTAGTAAAAGGGCCCCTTCATCTATTTGGTTTCCTAAAACATGAATTCTCTGCTAATTTTAGCACTAAGTTAGATTTATCTGCCATAACTGATACTTAGATCCATGAATATCAGTGGCAGTGTTTTGCTTTAATGCCTCTGTTTATCTCAAGAAAGAAAAACTTGAATGATACAAGTAGATCAATAGTACTGCAGGTCTTTGCATATTATCAATAATTAGTGCCACACAGACATAAATTAATGACCCAGCTATTTGATTTTTCACTTTAAGCAATTGGTAAAATATCTAGAAAACAGGGATTCACCTGAAACATTTTCATGGAATTCATTTTTGCAATTACATTATCATTTCATTTAAATTTGAATTAGCAGCTGCAAATAGATTTTGTTTTATTTGCCTGTTTCTAAAATTATAAGACATAGGTTTAATTTTCACCATGTGACAGGATAAAAAGAGCAAAATGATTTTTCAAAACAAAATTCTACTTTTACTCCTTTTGAACAAGTTAGAAAAAGCTAAAATGAGGAATGGGCATTCTTTGGAAGTCCATTAACTGTTTTTATTAAATACACATATGCTATTGCAAAGGGCTAAGAATGATATTTTAGAAAGGACAGCTAGCATTTTAGAACAAGTTCTGCCAAAGTAGAGTTTTTCTAAAATATATGATGGAATGGACATCTGTAGCCAGCTATGTGCAGCTCAGAGTGCAGTTCCAGCTCACTATGATCTTGGAAATGGTTAAAAGCTAGAAATAGAAACATAGAACCAGATAAAGGCCTAATGGTCCATCCAGTCTGCCTTTCCCCATCATCCATTATCTTCTCTTCTTCCTAAGAGATCCACATGCCTGTCCCACACTATCTTGAATTCAGATACAGTCTTCATCTCCACCACTTCCACTAGGAGACTATTCCATGCATTTACCACCCTTTCTGTAAAGAAATATTTTCTTACATTACTCCTGAGCCTATCACCCCTTAACTTCATTCTATGCTCTCTCCTTCCAGAATTTTCCTTAATTTGAAAGACTCACCTCCATTACATTAACTCCACTGAGATATTTAAACATCTCTATCATATCCCCTCTCTCCTGTCTTTCCTCTGGAGTAAACATATTAAGTTCTCTAATTCTGTCTCAATACGATTTATGATAAAAGCCACTAACCAACTTTGTAGCAGCCCTCTGGCCTGACTCCATTCTATTTATATCTTTTTGAAGGTACAGTCTCCAAAACTGCACACAATATTCCAAATGGAGCCTCACCAAAGACTTATACAGCGGCATTATCACCTCCCTTTTCCTACTGGCCATTCCTCTCTTTATGCACCCAAGCATCTTTCTGGCTTTGACTCTCGCCTTTTCTACCTGTTTTGCTACCTTGAGATCATCAGACATAATCACCCTCAAGCCCCGATCTTCTGCGCACAAAAGTTCCTTGCCTCCTGGATTTTTGCAGCTCAAGGGCATGACCCTACATTTTTTAGCATTAAATCTTAGTTGCCAATTGCTTGACCATTCTTCACCAGCTTCCTCTTAATGCTATCCACACTCTCCAGTGTGTGTACCCTATTACAGAGCTTGGTATTATTCGCAAAAAGGAAAACATTGGCAGACAATCAAAGAGGGGTGGGGTAGGTGGAGAGGCTACATAATAAACCTGCTAGGACATTTGGAAAAAACGCCCGATTGGGCAGGAAAAGTGAATTGAATTGAATCAAAAAATCAATTCAATAAGCTGAATCAAATCAAATAAAAAAGTTGTGCAGCACTAGCCCGATTAATGAAGTCTGCTTGACCAAAATCTTGGGAGTTATCATCGACAATAAGTTAAACTTCCACAAACAGATAAATGCTGTAGTCAAGAACTGCTTCTATAAACTGAGAATGATTAGATCTCTAGCTAGTCTATTGGAGCCCTTTTCCTTAAATACTCGTATCTTAGTTCATTCACTTGTTATCTCAAAAATAGACTACTGCAACTCTCTTTAAAAAGGAATAATAGAAAAAGAAATTAGGCGACTTCAGCTAATTCAAAATACTTCCATTAAAATAATCACTAATTCTAAGAAATATAACCACGTTACCCCTTTACTTAGAAAAGCTCATTGGCTTCCCATCTCTCATAGAATTACTTTTAAAATTGCGTTGCTCACATTCAAAACTCTTATATCCAGAGAACCAGCTTTCATTGACAAACTATTCATTCCTCCCGTGCCCGCTAGAAGTTTCAGATCCTCTTCCTAAAATCTACTCTTCGTTCCCACTCTCAAGACATTTTGTACCCGCCATAAAGCCTCCTTTGCTGTTACTGCCCCACTTATTTGGAACTCCTTACCCCCTTATATCAGGGAGGAATCAAGCCTTGATAAATGTAAAGGTTCCTTAAAAAGTTTCCTATTTAGAGATGCCTTTGAGCACTAACATGAGTTCTCCTTCTTACTTTTTCTATCCTGAATCATTTCAGGCAGCTTGAACAATACCCCCCCCCCCTCCTGTTTTATCCTTTTTTGTTCTTTTTAAAAAAATCTTATTGTAGCTCACCACTTTCCCTTTTGTGTCTCATTAGTCTTTTCTGTCTTTGTAATATAAGTTGTTTTGTTGTTATAGAATCCCCCTGATTTTATTATGTACAATCGCCTAGAATTAAGATAGGCGATATATCAAATGTTCATTAAAACTTGAAACTTGATCCAATTAAGTGCAATTAATGCCAATTACAAGTTGTTAATTGCCAATTAAGTTAATCGCCTAGATCAGCTTAAGGTGCCTAACTTTTAGCATCATTTATAGAATCTGGATCTAAGTACTCCTACATGTACAAAAATTAGAAAATCAAGATTTTTAAGGCTGCGGTAAAAATGGCCTTAGTGCATGGGAAAGACCCATATAAGGATGCACTAAAATCTATTTTTTACCACAGTTTTGCAAAAGGACCCTAAATGTCTTTATTTGTTGCATGTCCCAAAATAGGATGGTATTTATTCAACTTTTTCTCCCAGTTTTAAAATAGCCATAAAGTTCCTAAGAATCTGATAAAATATTTTTCTTGCTTTGTTTTGATAAATTTATTCTAGAACTATTAGGCACTGCAACACAATAAATATGGCCACCTAGAGCTCATTTGACACTGAGGGGAAGATTCTCATAACTAAAATGTGCCTTTAACATGCTCACTAAAACGGTTCCAGCCTGTTAGAATGCATGTGTTTTAGCAGCGGATTATCAAAATGGCTTACCATGGTCTTTTCTGATTTTCCTAGCAGTCTCCAATACTGCCATGAAAATGTAGTACAACAGTCATTAATATTAAAATGTGCACTCTGAGCGATTCTCTATCATTGCCGAGTGATTCCCTAACCTCGTTGTGCCACATTTGCAGCCAAAATTTGCTGACAGGTCTGAGCTGTCATAGCCTTATTCTCTGATCAGTGCCTGAGAAGTAAGGTTTGACAGCTCAGACACCCCACCATGCAAATAAAAAAAAAACTAACAACAAACCTCAAGTTGAAGATCGACAGGAGAGATGCCTACTCTCTCCCGCCGTGTCACACAGTCCCCTGACACTACTACCCACCCCCCATCCCACAGCAGGAGAGATGTCCACTCTCTCCTGCCACGTCGCACAATCCCCTGACAATACTACCCCCTCCCCACAATGGGAGAGATGCCTACTCCCTCCTGCTGCACAATCCCCCAACATTACTACCCTCCACCGTGGGCCAATCAGAGCCTTAGGCCCCTCCCTGGTACATCCCAGGATGCACTGGGAAGGGGAAGGACTGCCTCTTCATGAATAAGGTAGGGAGGGGTGGGGGGCATGGGAGGAGTTGGAGGGCATGGGGAGAGTTGGTGGGGGGTTGGGTGATGGCGGGAGGGATTGGGCACCCCTTCTACTGCAGGGAGTGGTGGTGAGTGGGTAGTAGTAGTGTCAAGGGATTGTATGGTGGGAAGGAGTGGGCATCTCTCCCACTGCGGAGTGGGAGGATAGGTAGTAGTGTTGGGGGATTGTGCAACATGGCTGCCAGGGGTGGGTGTTCGGAGGTTGTGCAAGCGCTTCAAGAGAGAGTGGGCATCTCTCCTACCAATCTTCAATTTGATTTTTGTGGGTTTGATTTGTTTTAAATGTGCTGATTGCTACCACCAGTGACTCATCTCAAGTAAATTTAGCAAGCCTATGTGAGCATCTGTGAACCTCATTTGCATGTGGGGTCTTTTGGGAATAACTCGCCTTTTTGAAATTGTTATGACCTCGGTAGCAGCCCATTGGATTTTATCGTGAAGTTTTAAGAATCTTCCTCTGATTCTGGAAATTCTCACCTTCTGCTTGCTAGCCAAGATACAAGAGTGGTACCTCGGTTTCCGAGTGCACCAGTTTGCTGGAGATCTCGGAGAGAACGTGAACTCGCAGGCCTTGAGCATGCACAAATGCTCAAGGCCCAGCAAGAAGAGGAGGCCGATCTTCGGGCACCGGCACCAACGTACAGGACATGCCGGTTCCGGTGCCCAGGCCCAGATGACAGTAAGAAGTGGCAGGGGGGTGCCGGATCGCGGCGGGGGGGGGTTCCGGATCGCGGGGGGGGGGGGTGCCGGATTGTGGGGGGAGGGTGCCGGATCGCAGGGGGGCCTTCATGGGGAGCAATGCCGGTTCTCGTGGGGGGGGGGATAGAGCAGTGCCGCTGGCCTCGGGGGGTGGGAACGTATCAAAGCGAGTTTCCATTATTTCCTATGGGGAAACTCGCTTTGATAAATGAGCATTTTGGATTACGAGCATGCTCCTGGAACGGATTATGCTCGTAATCCAAGGTACCACTGTATATCATTCAATAAAAAGCTGGTTACTTGCTTGTATACTCGGCGATTCGCACAGATAAATAGTCATGAAGTTTACAAATATTCACATAGAGATAAATCATATATAATATATAAAATCAATAAATACTTATTTGGTTACTTATTTATTAAACACTTACTATGCTATTATTATAGTACCCAGTTGCAATTAAGTGTTATATAATGACTGGCATACTGGAGAAGACTAAAAGGTTCATCCAGCTCTGCATCCTGTGTCTAAGGGTAAAATGTCCACTTAGGCATATGTGCAGCGAATTATTCCCTGTTTTATCCTCTCAGTTCCTAGTAGTAATGTCTTAGGGATGCTTTCAATACAGGATAATATCTCTGGTTCTTCTATTTAATAGCCTCTGATTGATGTACCATCCATAAAATTGTTCAAGCTTTTTGAATCTATGAGATGTTTTCTTTGCAGGTTAGAATAATCTAGTACTTTTTAAAATCCAAATCAGTTACCTAAACCTGAATAAGGTAGTGCTGTATGGTTTTAGTTGACAGCTGTATGGTTTTAGTAGTTTATTTTTTATATAAAAATATGTATGCCCTCTTGGTATTATTAGAATATCAATCAAGATGGTGTACAATGACATATAATCCACAACAAAGCATACCTTAAAGCAACACGGAATATACAGATTTAAATATAATCTAGGAAATAAGATTTTAAAATTTTCTTAAATGAAAATATTGATATTCCTCCCTGCAGAGTTTCAGTCAATCTATTCCATTTCAATACTGCTCTATTCTGATTCATCAATCCAAGCGTCAGTCCTTGTGGCTGAACTCCAAGATTCAAATTGGCGAGTCTAAGATCCTCTGAAAGCACTGGCTGCAGGCGGGCATACGCACACTGGGTGATGTGTTATTAGATGGAAAGATGCTTGACTTTTTACAACTGCAACATACATTTGGTATTGCAAAGTCTCAAATATATAAGCGGTTGCAGTTGAAGCAGGTCATTCAGAAGGGGGTTCCCTGATTGGCATAACTTAAAACTTCAGTATAGCTTACCAGGTCTGTGCTTCCAGACAGATTTCCTGGGGCATCAGGCAGCCAAGTGGTATAAATTAATATCTGAATTTTTGAATAAGAAACCAAAAACTAGTCTTAAAGACATTTGGAGCATTGAGACTAAGCAGCAGATTTAGACTTGGAGGATGAGATGTACATCATCAGCATCTATGAGGCAAACTTGGTTTTTTTGGTTGCATAGAAGTTTTTGGACCCCTGTTAGATTACAAAAATTAGATAGTTCTAAGTCAAATAGATGCTGGCACTGTCATCTCGATATAGGGACATTGGATCATCTGCTTTTTGTTTGTCCCTTGATACTTAACTTTTGGAGATCCATTTGGGGTCAAATAAATAGCATACTGGAAGTTCCATTGGTATTGACGTATGATGTTGTGCTGTTTGGTACGTTACTGATTACCAAGAGTCCAATAACTTCACATAACAATAGACTGCTTTTCATCATGACAGGAGTTGCCATACAACTTATTCTGAAAAATTAGGACAGGTTAAACTATAGTTTTTGGTGGGAATCCTTGTGCCAAACTTATAAATTTGAACATATGAAAGCAATACAATTGGGACATTATAAGAAATTTAAGGATGTTTGGGACCCATTGACAAAATTTTGTAAAGATTAATTATTGGTGGAAACACATGAAAACAACCGAAGCATGGAAAATACATAAAGATGATCAAAAGAAATGTCACAAGGCGGTGAGGGATGCCAAAAAGGACTATGAGGAAAAAATAGCGCAAGAAGCCAAAAACTTCAAACCCTTCTTTAGATACGTGAAAGGGAAAAAAACCCGCAAAAGAGGCGGTGGGACCCCTGGACGACCAGGGAAGAAAAGGGTACATCAAGGAAGATAAACAAATTGCTGACAAACTAAATTCCTTCTTTGCATCCGTCTTTACGGAGGAGGATACCGCTAAAATACCAGAAGCAGTGAAAGTGTTTAGTGGAGTAATAGAAGACAACCTCACCACAGTTGAAGTGGAGTTGGACCAGATATACTACCAGATCGACAAACTTAAAAGTGACAAATCTCCTGGACCGGATGGAATTCACCCGAGAGTTTTAAAGGAATTGAAGGTTGAAATCGGAGAGCTATTGCAGAAACTTGCCAATCTGACATTCAGAACTGGACAGATACCAGAGGACTGGAAGATAGCGAATGTCACGCCAATTTTCAAAAAAGGATCGAGAGGGGAACCGGGCAACTACAGACCTGTGAGTCTTACGTCTGTCCCTGGAAAGATGGTTGAAGCACTGATCAAGGATAGCATAGTCCGGCACCTAGATACACACGACTTGATGAAACCCAGTCAACATGGGTTCAGGAAAGGGAAATCATGTTTAACGAATTTACTTCAATTTTTCGAGACCGTGAACAAGCAAATTGATAGTGGAATGCCGGTGGACATAATATATTTGGACTTCCAAAAAGCATTCGACAAAGTTCCACATGAAAGGCTTCTCAGGAAACTACAAAGCCATGGAATAGAGGGAGATATACAAAGGTGGATAGGCAAATGGTTGGAAAACAGAAAGCAGAGAGTGGGCATAAATGGAAAGTTCTCAGACTGGGAGAAAGTGACTAGTGGTGTGCCCCAGGGCTCAGTACTTAATATTTATATCAATGACCTGGAAGACGGAATATCCAGTGAGATCATTAAGTTTGCAGACGACACAAAGCTATGCCGGGCAATCAGATCGCAGGAGGATAGCGAGGAACTCCAGAGCGACTTGTATCAGTTAGAGAAATGGGCAGATCAATGGCAGATGAAGTTCAACGTGGAGAAATGCAAAGTAATGCATTTAGGTAGTAAGAATAAGGAATACGAGTATAGAATGTCAGGCGCAACTCTGGGTAAGAGCGAAGAAGAAAAGGACCTGGGTGTACTGATAGATAGGACCCTGAAGCCGTCGGCACAATGCGCGGCAGCGGCAAAGAAAGCAAACAGAATGTTAGGCATGATAAAGAAAGGAATCACGAGTAGATCGGAGAAAGTCATAATACCGCTTTATAGAGCAATGGTCAGACCACACTTGGAATACTGTGTCCAACATTGGTCTCCCAACCTAAAGAAGGATATAAAAATGTTGGAGAGGGTGCAGAGACGAGCAACGAAGTTAATAAGAGGTATGGAGAACTTGGAATATGAGGAACGACTCAAGAAACTGGGACTGTTCTCCCTTGAGAAGAGGAGGCTGCGAGGGGACATGATCGAGACGTTCAAAATGCTGAAAGGCATCGATAAAATAGAGCAGGAAAATAAATTATTTACATTGTCCAACGCGACACGGACAAGAGGACATGGTTTGAAGCTAAGGGGGGACAAGTCCAGGACAAATGTCAGGAAGTTCTGTTTTACGCAGCGAGTGGTAGACGCCTGGAATGCTCTCCCAAAGGAGGTTATTAAGGAATCCACTGTGCTGGGATTCAAAGGCAAATTAGATGCACATCTCCTTATGAGAGGCATAGAGGGATATGGGTGACTAAAACTACATCAGGTGTATACCTGACTGGGCCTCCGCGTGTGCGGATCGCCGGACTCGATGGACCATGGGTCTGATCCGGAGATGGCAGTTCTTATGTTCTTATGTTCTTTGATTACACGTGTCCAGGAGGGGTGGGGGGAGGGGGATATGCCTTTAAATTATTATTTGATTGTAATTTGTTGGTCTTGATCATTTGTATTACTTTTGCTTATCTTTATACTGTATGAAGGATGGGTGGATGGGGGGAAAGGATATGTATTTATTATATCATTTGATGGAATTAAGTGCTGTTTATTTTTTACATTGTTTGATAATATGTTGCACTTGATGTTGCTTTTTAAAAAAATGAATAAAGATATGGAAAAAAAAATACTGCTCTTACCCCAAACACTTGTTTCTCCACCTTTCCTTTTTCATAGCATCTACACTAGGGAGTACAAAAAGATTTCTAGAGGAAGATCGAAGAGGACATCCCGGCACATAATGCTTTAGTACTCCTCAATGACAATTTACTTCTGCTATGCTGACTTTTAGCACAAGGATAAAAATGATTTACTTCAAGCATGGTACAGCATGACTGTATATATTGTATATCAAAGTGAAAATTAATTTTATGGAAAAGATGAAACGTGACATTAGAGCCACCAAATGACCTACTGTAGTATCTAGGAGAAGATGCATTCTGGAAGGAGAATCCATAGTAAAGAGTATAGAATGGTGAAATAACCATAGGAAGGTGGAGAGTTATTTGTCATGAGCTTTAAGGGCTGGGTTGAAATTTCAGAGCCTGTCTAGAGAAATGTAAACAGTCAAGGTCAATTTTATTTAATTCAGGTTTATTTAAAATTTGATAATTAACTAAACTAAACCTTAATCTTATATACCGCATCCTCTCTATAAAGATAGAGCTCGGCACAGTATACATGAACATTAAAATAAGGAAAAATAATATAATAAGAATTAGTGAATATGGAAAGAGCAGTGAAATTTACATTTTTGAGAATAGCTTATAAAACTTCTAAGCGATATACATAATAAAAATCAAGGTCATTATATTACAGGTTAAAAATCTGGACAGAATCGGACAAGGATTATAGAAAAGAAACATATATGGGAAAATACAATTGGGATAACAAGGAGAAATGTTTATAGCCTCATTTGACTTCAAATCATAAGACTCTTTTCCTTAAGAAAACATGAAGCATAGAGCTTAGATTTAAACTTCGAAGGCATCTTTATACAAGAAAGACTTCAGGGAGCTCTTGAATTTATCCCGAGACGGCACTACTCTAAGGGAAAAAGGCATGGGGTTCCATAATTGTGGCACGTATACTGAGAATATCTCATTTCTTTTTGTGTAGATAATTTTTAGTGAGGGTATTGTAAGTAAATTTCGATCCACAATCCGCAAGGTCCTAAAAGGAGTATATGGAATTAATAGTTTATTGAGGAAAGCTGGAAGGTTTGTCTGTCGGATTTTGAAGCAAAGGAGTAAGATTTTTTATGTTATGCGATGTTGAATTAGCAGCCAGTGGGCATTTCGTAAATACATCAAAGAGGTGTACATGGTTTTAAAAAATTGGATTGGGGAGATACATTAAAATATGCACAATTCATAATAAAACAACACAAAACACAGAAGGAAGACACATACCCTGTATATGCAACACTGCATGTGCAAATTTGGACACATGCCCAATTTGTGCATGCAATTTAATTGATTAACAAGCCAATTAGTACCAATAATGGAGTGCTAATAATCGATCATTGGTGTTAATTGGCAACAATTTGAATTTACAATCGCATCATGCTAGGAGGTATTTTATAAAAATGTGTGTGTAAATTTTTTAGCATGCAAATGAAATGGGGGTGTGGCCATGGGAGGGGCATTCACTAAAGATGTGGGCAATATTATAGAATTTGGGATATATCTGCCTAATTTAGGTTCAAGGGGTTACATCAGATTTCAGATGGTATGGCATGGATCTCAGGATATCCCATAGATTTGCACACAATGGAGATAGTATCCATACCAATCTCTCTCATGCATATTCATTAGGAGTATCCTGAAAACCTGGATTGTTTGTGGCTCTCAAGTCCTGAACTCCTGCATCCTTGCTTGAGAGTCTACGAAAACCAGATGCAGATCTGGTACAGGATTTTAGCAAGGGGGAATGCTAAGGCCCAGGGGACTACTTGCACAGTATCTCAATGAAAGGCTTCAAATGCTGCATATGCCAAATAAATCAAGGTTTACTGAAGGCATAAATGAAAATTTAGTAGTACAAAAATAGTAGATAGTTGTTAATATTCTACTGAAAAATACCAGAAGTGCATAATTCAAAGGTCAACAGTGAAAAAGTCACACTCACACATTATAGCTTTTCATGACAGTAGATTAAACTTCTAAGACATCTGGGACATTCCATAGATTACCTTCTCCTCTAGAATCCTGGCAGGAATCCTCCTCTCTCACAGACAGTTTCAGTAAGTACCAGTAGGCACAATCACTTGGATTAGCCTTGCTGTCATTCAAACCTGGGGATCAGAGCTCTCCTGAGATTGGGCACAGTTGGGATCCTCCAATTCTTATTTAACACACTGGTAAGAGTAAACCTCTCTGTACAGAAGAGAGAGGTAATCTTTTCTTGCTCCTCCAGAAGATAGAGAGCCACAGTTTCCTGCAACCTCTTCTAGATGAAGATGACCCCTTAGTAACACAAGAAATCACCTACATAGACTCTGGACACTTATTTCTGGTTTGAAGTCTATAGAAATTACTATATCTCAGATGTTCTTTCTCTGAGAAAAAAATATTTACAGGCTTAAGTATAATTATCATTGCTGCCCCCATTGCAATGCCCTTTCTCTGCAGGTGAAGAAAATAACCTCCATTCATTGACCATTAACATAATTGATATGCATGCAGTTACTGTAAATTCTCCAGGTATATGTAGTGTTGGCAATTGGCTCTGCTTCCAAATTTTGATAGTGCTAGAGCATTGCTTCCATTATCATGCCTTGATCTGGACCAGTGACATCTGTGCTGAAGATCATCCTGCAGCAGCAATTACTTCTTCACTAGGTAACTTCAATACAGCACTGGTGACCTGACAGGATCTGTGGTATCCCACCCCTCTTCTGGCACAGGCTTCTTGCTTAACTTTAAGAATTAGGAAGCAAACCAAATACTCAAGTTAATACTAGAAAACGTTTGCTAAAATTCCATATAATTCAGTAAGGGAACCACCATTTAAAGATAAATTAAATAATAGAAGCCTCAAAATTATAAGGGTCTCCAAACAACAGCACTAAAGCCACTTAATATCTCAAAAGAGATCTCTTCTTATCACTGGCCACTTTTTGGCTAGAAAAAAATAGCACAGTAAAAACTCCATTACTCCGTGGAGAAAAGACTGTACTACAAAAACCCAGCCTACCACAGGGGAAAAATATATATATTCACAGTTCAAAAAAATAGTACTCACAACTGCAGCTGCATATATACAAAAAGTGAGACAAAAACTTTCCTTTCAAGCTCCACTATTAGTTGCTCCGTTCCTCAGTAGCTGTGCTCCCAATTTAGCAACAAAGACCGCATCATAGGTCCACTGGAACCAAACTCTTAGCCACAGTTCATACATAGTCCACACATAGTACATTAAAAGGCAGTTCAGCATAACAACATAAGAATAGCCTTACTGGGTCATACTAATGGTCCATCTAGCCTGGTAGCTTTTCTTCACGGTGGCCAATCCATATCACTAGTGCCTGGCCAAAACCCAAATAGTAGCAATCTTCCATGCAAGCAGAGGCTTCCCCCATGTCTATCTCAACAGCATAAGAACATAAGAATTGCCGCTGCTGGGTCAGACCAGTGGTCCATCTTGCCCAGCAGTCCACTCACATGGTGGCCCTTAGGTCAAAGACCAGTGCTCTAAATGAGTCCAGCCTCACCTGCGTACATTCCAGTTTAGCAGGAACTTGTCCAACTTTGTCTTGAATCCCTGGAGGGTGTTTTCCCCTATAACAGACTCCGGAAGAGTGTTCCAGTTGTCTACCACTCTCTGGGTGAAGAAGAACTTTCCTCCAGGAAATTGTCTAAACCTTTCTTAAAACCAGCTATGTTAATCACTTTTACCACAACCTCTAACAATGTGTTCCAGAACTTAACTATTCTCTGAGTGAAAAAATATTTCCTCTTATTGGTTTTAAAAAATATTTTCCTGTAACTTTATCAAGTGTCTCATAGTCTTTGTAATTTTTGACAGAATAAAAAATGGATTCACTTGTAACCGTTCTACACCACTCAGGATTTTGTAGACTTCAATCATCATACGTGTCTCCCCTCAGCCATCTCTTTTCCAAGCTGAAGAGCTCTAACCTCTTTAGTTTCCTCATATGAGAGGAGTTCCATCCCTTTTATCATCTTGCTTACTCCTTTCTGAACCTTTTCTAATTCCGCTATATTTTTTTTTTAGGTAAGGTGACCATAATTGAATGCAATGCTCTAGGTAAGATTGCATCACAGAGTGATACAGAGGCATTATAACATTCTTTGTCTTGTTAACCATCCCTTTTTAATAATTCCTAGCATCTTGTTTATTTTTGGCCACTGTTGCACATTGGGCAGAAGGTTTCAATGTATTGTCTACAATGACACCCAGATCTTTTTCTTGGGCGTTGAACCCCAAGGTGGACCCCAGCATTTGGTAACTATTATTTGGGTCATTCTTCCCAATGTGCATCACTTTGCATTTGCAACAAAAGAGGAACTGGAGTCAATGAAAACTATCTCACAATCACAAAAACCTCCAGTAATTAATCTGCTGAATATATATAATATATAAAAATATCAGCAGATTAATCATTTTGCATTTGTCCACATTAAGGGCTCCTTTTACAAAGGTGCACTAGGGTTTTTAGCGATATAGTGCGTGGTAGCAGAAAATCTACCACCTCCTAAAAAGGAGGCTGTAGTGGCTAGAGCGCTCATGAATTTAATGCATGTATTGCACACGTTAAGGCCCTAGCACACCTTTGTAAAAGGAGCCCTAAATTTCATCTGCCATTTTACACCCAGTCTTTCAATTTCTTCTTGTTTCACAATTCTGCGCTGTGTCAGGAGGAGGAACTGTTCCATATCATACTACATGATCTAAGATGGCACATTTTAAACAAACAATGATGATTCTTGACCCTTACAATGAACGAGTATAAATTATTGAATTTTAAGATAATTCTCTCCATTTTTTACATCTTGCCCAAAGTACATAAAAATCTGCAGCATCAATCTGAATGACCTAATGTGTCTTCTAAGAATCCATTGTTGGAGTTTGTAAATATGTGGATGGATTTTTGCATCCATTGGTTCCTCCTTCTAAATCCTACGTGAAAGATACAACTCATTTTCTTACTTGTTTATCTCAATTACAGCTGAATAACAAGGAGGTATTGTCAGTATCTTTGGATGTTCAATCACTTTATACTTCCATTCCTTTTCATGAAGGTCATGATATGGTTCTAACAGCTCTGGATAATTGATCTAGACCATTTACTGTACCAACGGAGGTTTTAGTGCAATTGATGGATATTGCACTGTGGAATAATCATTGTAACATAGAAATATGATGGCTGATAAAGGTCAAATGGTCCATCCAGTCTGCCCATCCACATCATCCACTATCTCCTCCTCTCTCTAAGAGATCCCACGTGCGTCTCATGCTTTCTTGAATTCAGACAGTCTTTTTCTCTATCACCTTTACCAGGAACCTACTCCATGCATCTACCACCCTCTCTGTAAAAAAGTATTTTCTTGGATTACCCCTGATCCTATCACCTTTTAATTTCATCCTATGCTGTCTCATTCATAAGCAATGTATTTATAGCAGAGAGGAATAGTGATAGGGGTGTTGTTTGCTCCCTCTGTTTTGAATATTTTTATGAATGATTTTGAAAGTCAATGGATTTATCTAGTGTTTTCCTAGGGCTGCTGAGAAGATGGTGTGCATCTATCAAAGAAAGGAAGAAGTGCCTTCAGCAGCAGACTAGCTAACCTACTGAAGAGAACTTTAAACTAGAATTGATGGGACAGGGTGATCAAAACCCCCAGGTAAGTGAATCATTAATTACCTCTGCACAAATGAGAAATAGGAGCAATGTCTGGAATGCAGTATATACTAATGCTCAAAGTATGGGAAACAGGGTTCTGAATCTAGAGGCTGAGATGGAAGAGGATGAGTTGGATTTAGTGGTGATTAGGAAGATGTGGCTCATGGAGAACAATGACTGGGATATAATTATCCCAGGCTATAATCTGTTCAAGAAAAGACAGGGTAGAAAGAAAAGAAAGGGGACGGTGTTATATGTTAAAGATCATATTAAAGCTACACAATTGCAGGATCTACAGGGTAAGGAAGAGGCACTGTGGGTCAAATTGGAAAGAGGGAATGGGGTCTCTCTCTCTATTATAATAATTGATTTGATCACCTTCTTTCCCACTCTAAAAAGTCTCATCAAAACTGAATTGGTTTCCCTCCCTTCCTTGACTCTGAACTTAAGTGAGGAGCGCAGAGAAAGGGGGGACATGATAGAAACTTTCAAGTACATAATGGGCCGCATAGAGGAGGAGGAGGAAATCTTCACTCTTACGGGTCCCACGGTGACAAGAGGACATCCGCTAAAACTTAGGGGAGGAAGATTCCATGGGGACACCAGGAAATACTTCTTTACCGAGAGAGTGATTGATAGATGGAATGGTCTTCCACGTCAGGTAGTCGAGGCTAGTAGCACTCTCAACTTCAAGAAATGATGGGACAAACATGTGGGGTTGCTACTGAGGTATGATAGAGGATAGTTTTTCGAGGGTGGAAATGATTGGGCAGACTAGTTGGGCCATTGGCCCTTTTCTGCCGTCATATTCTATGTTTCTATGACTGCACTGCTCAAGATCATTCCTTTCCTTTCTGGTGGGGGTCTCTCTCTCTCTCCTCTACTGTAATAATTGTATGTAAGCATAGATTTCTCTGTCTGAAAATGTAATTCATATATATATTGTAATATAAGCCCAGCTTGTAATGCATATATATTTGTCTCTCTAGGACTTGATAACCTTCTCTCCCTCTCTGAAAAGCCTAATTAAAACAGAATTGGTTTCCTCCCTTTCTGGGCTCTGAACTTAAGTGATCACATGTCAAGGTGATTAAAAGGACTGCACTGTCCAAAATCATTCCTTTTCTTTCTAGTGGGGAAGCAAGCAGATTTATTTTTACCCATATCTAAACCCTGTTGCCTTCCTATGACACTGACATAAACATGCCTTTCACATGCGATGCCTCCTGGTAAGTTAACTTCCTATGTATCCCCTTGCCTTTATGCTCTAAGACTAGCCTACAGCTAGTTTTCTCCCAGTGTTCCTATCTCTCCTTCCACCATTCTGGCTCATATATACTTCCTCCTGCTGATACTGACTTTCCACAATCTCTCCTTTCACTCCAAACCACTGAACTCCTCAACACCATGCCACTCACTTTTAGAATCCATTATCTCAACCTCCCTTTTGTCCACTACCCTCTTCTCAGCCCTAAAGCTTCAATTATTTCTTCTTCTCATTCAGCCATCCCCACTCTCTCTGCATTAATCTCGCCTATGCCACAGCAGCCCCCCATGCCTCCCCACTCTCACCTTTATCTTCTTGCTCCTTCTCTTGCTCTCTGCTGAGATATCAACCCCAACCATAGTCCTCCCAACCAACTCCCACCCTACTCATGCAAGTCACACTGCAATGTCAGCAATCTTATTTACAAGCTTGCCTACATCCACAACCTCTTCATCTCTCAATTTCTCCATCTGCTCGCATTGAGTCCTGGATCTGCCTTGATGACTCTACTTCAGCTGCTTCCCTGTGTCATAGAGGCTACCATTTCTCCCATACACTTCACCTGGTTTGTCATGGAGGTGGTGGGCTGTTACTCTCACCCTCCTGTAGATTCCAGCCCCGTCTGATAAAGGGGATGGATAACCTTTCATACGCTGAGAGATTGGAGAAACTGGGTCTGTTTTCCCTGGAGAAGAGGAGACTTAGAGGGGATATGATAGAGACTTATAAGATCATGAAGGGCATAGAGAGAGTAGAGAGGGACAGATTCTTCAATAATAAAAGAACAAGAGGGCATTCAGAAAAGTTGAAAGGAGACAGATTCAAAACGAATGCTAGGAAGATCTTCTTTACCCAATGTGTGGTGGACACCTGGAATGCGCTTCCAGAGAGCATAATAGGGCAGAGTACGGTACTGGGGTTCAAGAAAGGATTGGTCAATTTCCTTCTGGAAAAGGGGATAGAGGGGTATAGATAGAGGATTACTACACAGGTCCTGGACCTGTTGGGCCGCCGCGTGAGCGGACTGCTGGGCACGATGGACCTCAGGTCTGACCCAACAGAGGCATTGCTTATGTTCTTATGTTTTCCCACCTCAATCTCACTGCTTTTCTTCCATCAAAGTGCACTCCATTCGTATGTTTGCTCCCCTACCCCTCCTTGTAGCTGTCATTTAGTGACCACCTAAGTCCCTCTCTTTCTTTCTCACTGACATTGATTCCTGGCTTTCCTTCTTTCTTGAACATTCATCTCCTTCCCTCATTCTCAATGATTTAACATTGATGTTAACAATCCTTCTGACTCTTATGCTTCTAGGTTTCTAGTCCTAACATCATCATAAAAAATAAAATTGTGAAACACATAGACAAACATGATTTAATGAGATGGAGTCAGCATGGGTTCAGTCAAGGGAGATCTTGCCTCACCAATTTGCTTCACTTCTTTGAAGGTGTGAATAAACATGTGGATAAAGGCGAGCCGGTTGATATAGAGTATCTAGATTTTCAGAAAGCTTTTGATAAAGATCCTCACAAGAGACTCCTGAGAAAATTAAAGTGTCATGGGATAGGTGGAAAAGTTCAGTTGTGGATCAGTTGTGGATTAGGAATTGGTTATCAGATAGAAAACAGAGGGTAGGGTTAAATGGTCATTTTTCTCAATGGAGGAGAGCAAATAGTGGAATGCTGCAGGGGTCTGTACTGGGACCGGTGCTATTTAACTTATTTATAAATGATCTGGAAATTGGAATGACGAGTGAGGTGATTAAATCTGCAGATGACACTAAACTGTTCAAAGTTGTTAAAACGCATGCGGATTGTGAAAAATTGCAGGCGGACCTTAGGAAATTGGAAGACTGGGTGTCCAAGTGGCAGATGAAATTTAATGTGGACAAATGCAAAGTGATGCACATTGGGAAGAATAACCCATATCATAGTTACCGGATGCTAGGGTCCACCTTGGGGATTAGCACCCAAGAAAAGGATCTGGGTATCATTGTAGACAATACGATGAAATTTTCCACCCCCATCTTGGTCAAGAACAAAACCCCCAGTTGATTATATTCCAATCAGTCCTTGATTCGATGGGTATTATTTCCTGTAGACCTGATATTCAGATAATAACACTGAATTTGAACATATTCATTAGGTGACACTTGTAACTCCGTGATATATCTTAAATTATTTCTGTTTACAGCTGTTTGCGTAGGGATAAAATTTTCTTTTCCCCTTTTCCTTGGTCTCAACAAAATCTCTATATTCCATGATAGTATTTCATTACAATCTAGCAGCGTCCCGCGGCCATCTTTGTGAAGGAGAAACGCTGAAGGCAGTCTAAATGTTTCACTAGGTGTGATATTGTGCATCTGTTTATTTATTGAAATCAATGTGGATTTGCAGTCTCGAAAATCAGTTGTGATATCTTACAGGATTGGATCAACCTCTGTACAATCTGAAGTAGCTCTGACGGCGAAACGCTGGCTATTGTTGGTGTCACTGATCTCCCTTACTAAGATATGTGCTGTTTTTCATGAAGATCTTTTCATGCAGTATATCAGAACTTGTTTGCATTGGACAAGGATTGATAGCTTGTAAGTGTGGAGATTTTTTATGCTGATGAGGTTCGTGTACCCTGATATAATCTATAACTAATATTTCATTGAATATAGGTGGGGATCTGAGGTTTTTTTCCTCCCACTTGTTTAAAGTGTAGTGAAGCCAAATTCAATGCCAAAGATCCGATTTTTCTAAATAGATTTCTAAATTAATTTTCTAAATTAAAATATGATGCATAAATTCATTGATATTTAATCATATTTGATGCTTGCTTTATATGAGTAGAAGAGTGTGTCTATATCAGTGGCGTACCTAGGGTATGTGGCACCCGGGGCCCATCATTTTTTGACACCCCCCCATGTAAAAAAATATTTTTTTGTAATGACCATGAAACGGAATAAATGGTCAGAATAGAAACAGGCAGTGAAAATTTTCTTATATTCCAAACATAACATAACATAAATTATGTCTGAATTGTCATGACATCAGAAGTACATATGGAGTAGTTGCAGGTGATGCTTGGGACAGTTCTGATTGTGTTAGTTCGGTTTTATGTGTTTTTTGAATAGAAGGGTTTTTATTTCTTTTTTGATGGTTTTGTAGTCTGTGGTCGAGGTCAATAGGTTGTAGAGTTGGGGGTCGAGTGTTGCAGTTCGATTGGCTAGGAGGTTGTCGAACAGTTTTTTTCTTTTGACGTTTTTGGTTGGAGGGTGTGTGAATGGTGCGTGAGTTCTCCTATGTCTGGTTGAGGTGGATTGAATTATTTAGCTGAAGAAATTAGTTACCCCCTCATCCCACACACATTAATTCTCTTCCATTTTTGTTCCCATTATAAAAAACACTGATAAGTTCCCAGAAAAAAAATACATTAAAATAAGAAGTGAAAACAAAGGCCCCTACAGATGAGAACATAACATAAGAATAGCCTAACTGGGTCAGACCAATGGTCCATCATGCCCAGTAGCCCATTCTCATGGTAGCCAATCCAGGACACTAATACCTGGTCAAAACCCAAAGAGTAGCAACATTCCATGCTACCGATCCAGGACAAGCAGACACTTCCCCCATGTCTTAATAACAGATTATGGACTTTTCCTCCAGGAATTTGTCCAAATCTTTCTTAAAACCAGCTACACTATCTGCTTTTACCATAACTTCTGGCCACTTCATTTTTAAGTTTAGATCTTTCCTTTCAAACAGAGACCTTGCTAGATGTCAAATACAGCACAAGGTAACTTCACATGGACTTAGCTGTGCAGGAAATGTGAATCTCCTCATACACCCACCATATAGTGCAAAAATGTGCAAAGGTCTGTTTTTTTTCTTTCGATCACTACATAGCCTAATGCCACACAAGCAGCGCTGTTACAAACATATTCTGTAGGTCAATGCTAAGGATAACAAAGTTTCCTTCCTTGGACCAGAAGGAGATACTGATAAACCACTGGAAGAGATCCCAAAACAACACCCAAAGACCCACTCAGTGTGTGAACCAGTTGAGTGGAGTGGACTAATTGGGGGGGTGGAAATGAGCCCGGAGTTTGCACAGCAGAATTTCCCAGACCACCTCTTCCTCTCAACACATTGACACACTGCCACCACCACCACTAGGAACACCTCACTGGGTAGGCCAGCTATGCTATAAACTTTATAAAACACATTATTATATTTTCTTATAAAGCACATATTTTAACTGAACTCTCTGACATCCTCAGCCTTTCCATTCACAAAAATAGAAGGAAGAAAAGTTCCCATTTCCTGCTGTCTCATGTCCCCGGCCTATACAATATTTTTTTTCTGCAGACCCTTCAAAAGTCTGACCAAATCCTCGTTTCACTTGCATTATAAAGTACTGAGGATGCCATCTCTCCCCAATCCCAGGTCCTAAAGTCTAAGACAGTAGCGCAAACTAATGCTGCCAGATTCAGGATAAAAATTTTGATTCGATTCAGCCTATTGAATTGGTTTTTCAATTCGATTTTCCTGCCCAGTTGGGTGATTTTTTTCAAAAATCCTGGTGGGTTTTATAGCTTTTTCACCCCCTTTGGCTTCTCCTAATCACACTGGTGCTGTGGTGTAAATAAAATAAAGAAACAAAAAGGACTTTTCCTCTCTCTGTTAAATCCTAGCTCACGTTTGCAGTCCAACACCAGCTCTGTCAGGATACACATTTCAAATCTGACATATTATAATCACAAAACAGAAAATAAAATTAATTTTTCTACCTTTTGTTGTCTGGTTATATTTCAAATCTTGTTGGTCTAAGGCTCTGGTTTTCTTCTGATAACTTGGGGTCTCCTTCTTTCTTCTTTCTGCATGCTAACCATCCATCTGCCAGCTCTGTCCTCCCTTTCCATTTCCCTTCCCTCCCCAGGAAGTCTGGTATCTTTCCTTTTTTTCATCTCCCTCCACAGATCCACCTTTTCTTAACTATCCTTTCATCCGGCATCTCTCCCTCCTTCCCCACCACCCGAGTCCACCATCTCTCCCTTTCTTTTCCCAATTACCCTCCTATCCAGTATCTCTATCCCTCCTCCACACCATCCCTTGTGTCCAATTTCTCTCCCTTTCTGTTCCTTCCCTCCCTAAATCCCATGGTCCATCATCTCTCTCCCTCTCCTCTATTTTCAGACCCATTATTTCTTCCTCCCCCCCAAAGTTTGGCATATGCACGTCTCTTTGAACACCCCCTTCCCTCCGTGTACTTCTAAACCAGGGTCCCCCCAAAGGCCTGTCCCCCCTTAAAGGTCTGCCTGTCCCCCCTTGAAGGCCTGCACCCCCCTTGAAGGCCTGTCCCACCTCCTTGAAGGCCTGTCCCCCCCCCTTGAAGGCCTGTCCCCCCCCCTTGAAGGTCTGCACCCCCCCGAAGGCCTGCACCCCCCCCGAAGGCCTGTCCTCCCCCCTTGTAGGCCTGTCCCCCCCTTGTAGGCCTGCCTTCCTGTCCCCCCCTTGAAGGCCTGTCCCCCCCCCTTGAAGGTCTGCACCCCCCCCGAAGGTCTGTACCCCACCTGAAGGCCTGAACCCCCCCGAAGGCCTGAACCCCCCGAAGGCCTGCACCCCCCTTGAAGGCCTGTCCCACCCCCTTGTAGGCCTGTCCCCCCCTTGTAGGCCTGTCCCCCCCTTGAAGGCCTGTCCCCCCTTGAAGGCCTGCTCCCCCCCGAAGGCCTGCACCCCCCCAAGGCCTGTTCCCCCCTTGAAGGCCTGTCCCACCCCCTTGTAGGCTTGTCCCACCCCCTTGTAGACCTGTCCCACCCTTGAAGGCCTGCCTGCCCCCCTTGAAGGCCTGTCCCTCCCCCTTGAAGGTCTGCACACCCCCCCAAAGGCCTGTCCCCCCCTTGAAGGCCTGCCTGCCCCCCCCTGAAGGCCTGTCCCCCCTTGAAGGCCTTCCTGCCTGTCTGTCACCCCCCTCCTCCTTGAAAGCCTATCTTATTAATCTACTACTTCTATTGTTTTAATCATTTTCTAATTTTTTATTTTTTATTTTTTATTTTATTATTTTATTATTTTTATATATTTTTTATTTTTAAATATTTTTAATTTGTTTATTGTTCATTTATTTATTTTCATATATTTTTATAATCTTTCATCACTTCTTTTACTTCTGCTTGTGTGTATGAATGTAAAACACATATATGTAGAAAAATTATATGAAAAAATATGAAAAAATAACTATAAAGCAACATTCCAATCAGATCTAACATTCAGTCCAGCAGGTTCTTCACTGTTGAGTGTATGGATCCAGAAATTATCCAAACCTTTTTTGAACCCTGCTAAATTAACTGATTTGACCACATTCTCTGGCAATGAATTCCGGAGTTTAATTATGGGCTCCTTTTATCAAGCCGCGCTAGCAGAGTTAGCGCGTCAGACATTTCATCACGCGCTAACCCCCGTGGCCAACTAAAAAACTAACGCCTGATCAATGCAGGCGTTAGCAGCTAGCGCAGCAGGTTGTTTAACGCACGGTATTATGCACATTAGACCCCTACCGCAGCTTGATAAAAGGACCCCTATATGTTGTATGAAGAAATATTTTCTCTTGTTTGTTTTAATTCTACTACTTTATAGCTTCATTACATGCCCCCCTAGTCCTAGTATCAATTAAAAAAAAAAAAATCATGCTACTACATTCATCTAGAGCAGTGGTTCCCAACCCTGTCCTGGAGGAACACCAGGCCAATTGGGTTTTCAGGCTAGCCCTAATGAATATGCATGAAGCAAATTTGCATGCCTATCACTTCCATCATATGCAAATCTCTCTCATGCATATTCATTAGGGCTAGCCTGAAAACCCGATTGGCCTGGTGTTCCTCCAGGACAGGGTTGGGAATCACTGATCTAGACACATCAGCCATCCTGTAGATCCCAAATAGTAAAACAGATTTTATGCTGCTTAGAATTTTAACTCTCTTATCTTGTTTCGTAGGCTTCTGGCATTTGTATACAAACATTTCAAACAATGTTTGTCATATCTATTTATAATTTGTTCAACAGTTGGCATGGATAATTTGCAATCTTTAAAATCAACTTGCTCTGTATTTATGGAAACCTGGTCTATTGTGGCCTGTATTGAAATCTCGTTATCAGGAGGCTCTATCTTCGTTTTTATGATGATATCTTTTACATGCCATGCCATGCCATGTTCCAAACCATTTTTTTTTTTTTAGCAACGCTCAGTCTTCCCCCATTTTCTAGTTTAAAAGCTGCTCTGTTTCCTTTTTAAATGACGCCAGCAGCCTGGTTCTACCTTGTGCTCAGACATGCGCTCAGTACTGGCTGCTCTCAATGTAGAATCGTGTGCACGTGCATCTGGTAATCCTATTAGCACACAAGTTCTGCGTGCTATGAATTAGCATATAATTATCTTGCAGACTATTTTTGGGGTACATTTATGATAGAAGCTGTGTCCTCTACCATCAGCGTATGGCTTTCTGCATCAGCCTCTTCATGCTAGTTCCATGCTTTCTTGCGTTTCAGTATTGTTTTTGGCCTTAATATTTCCATTGAGAGCTTGCTTCATGTACCTATCACTCTTTGTATAATAAAATATTCCTTATATTTCTCCTGAGCCTACACTCGTTCAGCCTCACACCCAACATTAAGTTGATTGAAACTATAGCACACAATACATTATTGCTATCATATAAAAATAATTTGGTCTTATTGAATATAACAATTTGAATTTGATCAAGATCCATTGTGTTTGATAATTACAGCACTCCAGAAACTGCTGTTACAATAGAGAAAATATTGGAGATTCCAGGTGTAGGCTCTATTTCATACAATGCAATTTATTAACAATGGCAAGAAAAATGTCTAGTAAGATCACAGAGCATGCATCCATTAGATGTCATTTAATCTAGCACAGGAGAGCCGATCTTTGTCCTCGCCCGGTTTTCTGCATGAGACAGTCTGATTCAAATGTCAGCTTTTCATTGAAATTTATAGACTATGCCTTTTTGAATTTTGATTTTGGATTTAATTACCTTTCCAAACCTGAGTTCAAGGTGAGTTACAAGTGAGGTACAGTTGATAATTCCCTGTCCCAGTGGACTTTTATAGTGGAAGATGACAGTTTACCAAGCTGTGGTAAAATGGTAAAATACTGGATTTGCTTCTATTTTACTATAGAAATATTACAGTGGTAATCATTAACCCATTGTACCTCAGCTATTTTATTTGTGCTGCTGTGTCCAGGAATATTTTGCATTCCTGGCCATAGCAATGCCTGATGCTAACATGAAAATGAAAAAAAAGTCCCACCACCACCACTTCTCTCCTTAGTACTCCCAGTTCCAATGGTGCTCTAATGGTGAGGGACATAGATATCCCTTTCTTGAACCTCTACCAAATCCCAATATATATTTAGCAAAATTGGCCCCCAAGCATAGCCTCTTTATATATATATACTGTATATATATGGCCCAGTACTGCACCTATTGAAGCATCCCTAGTGGAGAGCTTAGTGGTGTAGTGAGAGTGAGAGGTGGCCAGAGCGGTGGCATCCCTCCCCTCCCCTCTTCTCCACCCCCACTCCTTCCCCACCCCTTCCCTTGTATCTCTTTAGGTTTTCCAGTGTGAGCATCATCACCAACATGCTGCCTATCTCAGCGTCGGCTCTTCCTCTGATGTCACTTCCTAGGCACAGGACCTGGAAGTGATGTCAGAGGGAGAGCCAACGCCGGCGTGAGCAGCAGGTTGGAGCTGCTGCTTGTGCTGGCAAAGAGCTAGAGGTATGTGGGTGAGGGGAAGGAACACAGTGGGAAAGGGAGGGGAGGGGGCAGAGATGAGGATAGGTGCCAGTTCCCCCACCAAGACATCACCCAGGGCAGACTACCCCCTCCCTTTTACTATGCCACTGCTCCAGCCCCAGGCATGAATGTTTATACAAAACTACTATTAGGAAACACCAGGTGAACATAAATCGATTGTTTTTTCTTTCCAAAAATACAAAGATGAGGCACTCCAGAAATTACATAGTAATACAGTGGTACCTTGGAATCCAAACGCCCCAGAACTTGAACGTTTTGGAATCCGAACTTTTTTTTGTAGTAAATTTTGCCCCAGAATCCGAACTCTGCTTTGGAATCCGAACACCCTGCACATTGTGGCCCTGATTCTGCAAAGTGCTCCCAATTGGAGGCAGCTGTAGACGTCCTACAGCTGTCTAATCAGCCAATTGCGAGGCACTTTTTCTAAAAAAAAAATGCTCCCCAGGCATAGCGGACGTGGCTACGGCCGCGTCTCCCTTCCTCAATCCCCCCCCCGACGATCGCGGAGGAGAGTACCCAACCTCTCCTGCCGACAAAACCCACAATCGCTGGCAGAAGGGTGCCTAACTCCTTCTGCCAGACCCCCCAATGGCCCCCCAATGAAAGCCCCCACCCCGAAACCCCTCCTTGGGCTTACCTCCAATTTGGCCGGACGGCAACTCGCATTATCCAGCCAGCAGGCCCGCCTCCGTCCAAATGAGGCGGGCCCACCCTTCCACTGCCCAACCCACAGAATCCTAGGGTCTGATTGGCCCAAGCGCCTAAGGCCCCTCCTATAACGGAAGGGGCCTTAGGCACCTGGACCAATCAGGCCCTAGGATCCTGTGGGTTGGGCAGTGGAGGGGCGGACCTACAGGTACAAAGTCCTTGTAGGTGATCCTGTCACCAATACAAGGTTACACTGCTATTGAGGTCCTCTACTCTGTTGCTACTCCTCCTGGATTGTTCTCTGACCTCTGCCTGTTATTACACACTTGATCTTTTTTATTAAGAACATAAGAATTGCCGCCACTGGGTCAGACCCAGTGGTCCATCATGCCCAACAGTCCGCTCACGTGGCGGCCCTTTGGTCAAAGACCTTTTCCCTTCTGTGCAGGCAGAGGTGTAGAGCTGGTTCCCCATTCCAGCTTCTATTTGCACAATTACAGCAATTTGATTGGATCGGTTAAATGTAAATTTTCCTCCTACTTTCTCCAGTTTCAGTGGTTTGGGCAGCTAGAGAACTTCTTCCTGTTAAATGTACAGGCAGTCCCCGGGTTAAGAACAAGTTATGTTTTTAAAGCTGTTCTTATGTCGGATTTGTATGTAACTCAGAACTTGTAGATTTTAAGATTCTTGCTGCTTATCTCTGCTCCCAGCTGACAAAAGGACCAACCAGCATGCATAATCATACACTTTTCTTAATTCAATCATTCCTGAATCTGCTACAGGAGAAGCATAGGAGTCTATGCTCAGTGAAATCAAATGAAGCTGCAACTGCGTTCTTAAATATGAGTCGCACTTAAGTCCAGCATCTGTAACTCGGGGACTGCCTGTATATTATTTAGAGATCATAGAGTCACAGAGATTTAGAGCCACAGAAAAGGTTTCTTCCGTTGTTCTGGATATTTATGCTACCTCCAGGTTTCCCTTCTAAAGGGTTTCTCATCCCCTACTACTGTCAGGCAGGCAGGAAATTGTGAGATCTTTCACGGTCCAAAGTTCATTGCCCTAGTATTAGTAGAGACACTAGAGATTTCTGATATGTTTTTTTCTACTAGGCACAATCTTTGTGTCCTCTGCACGTGTTTTCTTCATTTTACATCATATTTTGTCCTGTGGCAGCAATTTTTTATATTTAGGATTTGCTGTGTTTTTCTAATTGCCTTCCTAAGATATTTGATAAATGGTTTCTTAGGACTAGCAAAGTATTTTCAGTTACTCTTCTGATCAAGCTGCTTTATCACAGTTGGGGTAATGACCCAAATTGGACTGATATTTTGAATTATACAAATGATCTGTTATGTTTGAACTCCATGGAGCAAGTTTAATTGATTGTGATTGAATAAAAAGCCTAGATTATTTTTGGATAATGAGCATTTTTTGCACAAGTGGAATTCAATCCTATAAAAATGTTCTTTAGATTTCATGCTGCTTTTAATTGAAACAACAAAGGAGGCTAATGGACAGATTAAGCAGTAAACTGAAGAATTACCCTCCCTAAAGGAAAACTATAATCAACAACTGGTAGATTTGATGGAAAAGTTTAGAGAAGGAGTAGCATTTACTACAACAAAGAAAACAGCAAGGGATGAAAACGACAACAGTAAAGGTAACATTTATCCATGGATGGACAATGGTGATAGGTTCAGGAAAATCTAAGACAAATTGAAATTATTTGACTTGTCCACAGGTTTTATCAGGTAGTGAAGAGAGCTTGTTCTCTAAAAGCTCAGCTTTTGTCTATCATGTTTAAGATGGCTGAGATCAATTCAGTTGGGGTTCCTGGTAGGTCTGATCAAGAACCAGCTGGGCAGGCAATGCAGAGAAATTGTCCTTATACTGTACATTCTCAGAGAACATCTAGTCAACAGTCATAAATCTCTCTGATTGCATTTTGACTAAAGAAGAAAGTAGTGTATTAACAAAAGGACTGTCATTGGAACCCAGCTTTTAACATTATTCATTTAAATTCAGAATTGATTTAGACTTAATTATTTTAAATGTAACATACATTTTTTAAAAATCCATGTCCACCAGATCTGTCTATTGTGAAAAATAAATCATTATGATTTCCTCCAGGCCACTTAGATCTGGTGTTATTTACATTAAAAAATGATACTATGAGGCTTATTTTCAAAACAAAGAACTGTCCCCCCAAAAATAGCACAAAGTAGAAGATGGACATTTATTTGCAAGAACATTCAATTCACTATTTTCTAAATTCATTTTTAAGACCTTTTCTATGCAGTTTATCCAAATAGGGCATGTTGGAGGCATGTCTGAGTAGGAATAGGGCGGGTTTACAATTTGGATGTTTTTCTGTAATAATGGAGCAGTGTAAAATTGTCCAGAGCAAAAAATAGAACATTATAGGCTAGATCTGTTTCAATAATGACTAAGGGCTCCTTTTCCTAAACTGTGCTAGCGGTTTTAGCGTGCACTTAGCACGTGCTACAATGCCATGCACGCTAGACGCTAACACCTCCATTGAACTGGCGTTAGTTTTTCTGCAGCGCATGCTAAAAACGCTACCGCAGCTTAGTAAAAGGAGCCCTAAGTGCCAAAAAGGTGCCCAAACTAACTAAATAACCACTAGAGAGTGTGATATATTCACTTAGGGGTCACAATTCTCAGCTGTGGTTTACCCTCATATATAATGATAACTGCCAAGGGTCGGTCGCTACTAATGGTCCGGCCTCATGGAGAATCCTGGTTGAGACAACCCACTCAAGAGCCGCAAAGTGAGCCACTCCAGGTTTTCTCCCTTTGCAAAAACCAAACGGACAGCAGTAGATGGGGTTCCTTTAATCCCAGTTTTCCTCCAGCTAGGTTTCCAGTTAGTAATAAACACTCAGTCTGCCTTGACCTTAGCTTTGTAATCTATAAAACAAAGGTACAAAGAACATTCAATAATTTATCTACCTCAGTAGGAAAGAAAAGAGTTAAAAAAAAATTTTTTGTTTGATTTTTCAATATAGTCCCGTGATAGTTCCATACACTTCATCCACTTTTCCTGCAATGATTTTAACCCCTTTGAAAAGAATTCTTCTGTTTGGCTTTCAAACCAGGATGTCAAGGAAGCTGTGACATCTTCATCACTTGAAACCACTGTCCACAGAGAGATTTTTTCATAACTTGGAACAGGAAATAATCTGAGGGAGTCAGGTCAGGACTATAGAGTGGATGTTCAGCTGCTGAAACCCACATTCTTGGATGGCAGCCTGATTGTCATATACAAACAACTGGGTGATATTCAAAATAGGAATGTGTTCCCAAAATTGCGTAAAATGCAAAAAGACCAGAGAAGGAACAAACAAAAGTACTTTAAATACCTTTTTAAACTTAAGTGGCGCTCAGAATCCAAGATGGAATGAAAAAACTCGATGTGGGGTACAAATTTCTAAAGAGCTTCTTACAGAATCTATCATTGCACCATTTTGGAGTAAAAGGTAATTAAATGTGCTTGTTGAAAAACGCTCATAAATAATTTAATGTCCATATAGTGAAATAAATGTCCAGTTTATACGTGAATTCAAAAAAAGTGAGTTCAAAAAAACTTAACTTAAATGTTCAGTCAGCGTGGACCCGGCGAGGTTCTGACGCGTTTCGCCCGACTGGCTTCCTCAGAGAACCCGCTAAGCTGCTAATGAACTACGAATTGAAATATGTCCTAAAACAAATCAGCAAAACAAAGAAGCAAAATGATGCATATTATAAACATAACGCTAAAAATGCATTTAAACAGATATTCAGCTGATTCAAAAGACTCTCGACGCTGACAGCAAGGTACCTGATCCGAAGGAAAGTTTTTTTCATTTCCTGTGACGTGAGCGCTCAGCTGAGCACCCGGTATTTGTGTTAAGTCGATGTGTCAATCAACTAATGGAGAAACGCCCACCACTCTACTTCTTTGTTTAACCCAGTAGGAGCCACTGTTTGCCAGTGAAATATCCATCTTTGTTCATGTTTCCACAACCAAGCTTGAACATTGCCACCCCTAGATAGTTGGGCCACTTCTAAGACAACAAACTGTAAATCCTGCAGCTGATGGGGAATAGCATGCCAGTGCTGTACTAGGGGGGCCCCCATGTCGCCCCTGATAATTTTGCTCAAATGCTCAATAATGCGAGTTTTAATGCTTCTGGTGGTATGACCTATATATAGCATTTTACATGGGCACATAATCATGTAAACAACCCCCTGAGTGTCGCAATCAGTATAATGTTGAAGGGTATGCGACTTCGGTAAGCTTGGATGATTGATACAAGTAGTTTCTAGAGCATGAGAGCAAATGGTACAGTGTCCGCATTTGAAGTGACCTATAGTTTGCACTGAGATACTAGCTGAAGTACCAACAAAGTGAGAGGTAGTCATGTGGTCACGTAGATTTCTACCTCTAGAGTATGCAAAAAGGGGAGGTTGTGCAAGACATTGGTGAACCTGTAGGATGTGCCAGTGTGTATTAATAATCTTCTTAATGCCAAACGCTTTATATGAGTAAGGGAGCGTACATACCATGCGGGCTTCTGATTGATCAGGGGCTGGCTGTAACAAATAAGAATGATGGGCATATAAGGCCCTTTTATAAGCCTTTTTGATGGTATCATAAGGATACCCACGTTCCACAAACCGTTGCCAAATGTCGCCTGAACGAGTCTTGTACTCGTCTTTGTTGCTGCATAGTCGCCTGAGTCTAGTTGTAGATGTGTCTACAACTACAGTAGATTGGGACCAACTGGCTTTTTTACAGAAGAGAACTATTAGGGCTGAATTACATGCAGCAACCCTGGCGGAATATTGTAGAGCTAAACGTATCCCTAGAGGGCTCCGTATGCGTACAGAGCCCCAACTATTTCTTGATAATGTGAGTTTTTTAGAAAAATGGAACGCTATATTGAATAAATGCTCACAAGATTTAATGCTGCTCATCATAGATACCACCAAAAATGAGCTTAGTACATACCATGCTGAATTCCAAGATAAAGTCACGCTAGTGCAAAGCACAATACAACCAGAAGACTTTACCACAAAGATGGAAGATTTAAAAAAACAGATGGAAGAATTTAGAGCAGACATTAGGAAGACCAAAATAGACAAATTAAAAAGGGATGAGGGGGATTACATCCGGGGGTTTGTATATCCCTGGATGGATCGTAATAAACGTTCCCGCCAGCCTAGAAAAATCACGTATGCACAGACGTCTATTGGGTCAGGTGGTGAGGACCCTAGCTCTGACTCCAGTAGCTCTACGTCTTCAGGCCCCATACAAACCCGTTCGACTTCAGTAAATTTTCAAGGGCCGGCCTCCCACAAAACGAGCGGGCCTCGGACTACCAGAGGGAGATGTCCACCGAAACCTTAACCATGAGGAACAATGTGTTTAACTTATCCAGCAGAAGTTTAACTCCCAGTGAAGTGTCAGTTCTTTCTAAAGGGTTGTCATTTGTTCCGTTTACAAATTACAACCCTTTGGATACCCGTATCAGCTTATTTAAGCTCATTAGAAAAAGCAATCTGAAACTTTTTTTCCAGGACAAGACAACGGGTTTTGAGACTACGGGGTTGTACAGACCCTCTACCTGGAATCCTCCAGGTAACTTGGATCCTCATCTACAAGTTTTCCATAATTTGGTGGAGAGAGACATTGTTAGTCTGGAAGGTCAATCGACTCGCATAAGGGGAAATATGTCGCAAGAGATGACACAATCCCTACGAGCCTTAGCTAAAGATCCAGGCATTGTCATACGATCCGCCAATAAAGGAGGCGGGATTGTATTACAAGACACTGCAGCTTATGTCAATGAAGCTCGTAGACAACCTAGTGATACTCAATATTACCAAGCTTTGTCCCATGATCCCACAGTTGAAATTTCTGACCTCATTCAGCATACCCTTTTACAGGCGTTGGAAAATGGGACTATCACTGATAAGGAGTATCGTTTTCTACATCAAAATCACCCTGTCATCCAAGTGATATATTTTGTCCCTAAAATACACAAAAACTTAACCACTCCCCCAGGGCGTCCTATCGTCTCGGGGATTGGCTCTGTGTTGGAGCCCTTATCAGATTTTGTGGATTTCTATTTAAAACCTCGAGTTTCTTTGGCGAAGTCATACATAAAGGATACCACCTCCATGCTGGCTTGGCTTCAAGAGTCGCATTCTATCCCCCAGGGGGCTTTCATGGCCACTCTTGATATCCAGGCTTTATATACTAATATCCCTCAGTCTAGTGCAATTGAGGTAGTACGCAGACATCTAGGTACCCTCCAGTTGTCTTCAGCTCGAGTGGATTTTTTAGTAGCCATTGCCAGCATAGCGTTGCAGCAAAATTATTTTATGTTTGATACGGAATTTTTCCTGCAAATACAGGGCACTGCTATGGGGGCTACCATGGCCCCGTCTTTGGCATGCCTCTATGTATCAGACTTTGAAGAAACATACATCTATACCTCTGCATATTTTTCTGAGATCTATGTGTGGAAACGTTACATAGACGACATCTTTCTAGTATGGACTAACACCATGGAAGTTTTTCATCAATTTTTACAGTGGCTCAACACATGTAATCCACATTTACAATTTACCTCACTCACGTCTCATACGCAGATTGCTTTTCTTGATATTCAAATCCCCTTGTGTCAGGGTATTTTTGAAACCTCGATATATCGTAAGCAAACTGACAGGAATAACTTGCTTCATTATGACAGTTACCATCCCCGTCACTTGAGGGACAACTTACCTGTGGGCCAATTTTTGAGACTCAGGCGACTATGCAGCAACAAAGACGAGTACAAGACTCGTTCAGGCGACATGTGGCAACGGTTTGTGGAACGTGGGTATCCTTATGGTACCATCAAAAAGGCTTATAAAAGGGCCTTATATGCCCATCGTTCTTATTTGTTACAGCCAGCCCCTGATCAATCAGAAGCCCGCATGGTATGTACGCTCCCTTACTCATATAAAGCGTTTGGCATTAAGAAGATTATTAATACACACTGGCACATCCTACAGGTTCACCAATGTCTTGCACAACCTCCCCTTTTTGCATACTCTAGAGGTAGAAATCTACGTGACCACATGACTACCTCTCACTTTGTTGGTACTTCAGCTAGTATCTCAGTGCAAACTATAGGTCACTTCAAATGCGGACACTGTACCATTTGCTCTCATGTTCTAGAAACTACTTGTATCAATCATCCAAGCTTACCGAAGTCGCATACCCTTCAACATTATACTTATTGCGACACTCAGGGGGTTGTTTACATGATTATGTGCCCATGTAAAATGCTATATATAGGTCATACCACCAGAAGCATTAAAACTCGCATTATTGAGCATTTGAGCAAAATTAGGAGGGGCGACATGGGGGCCCCCCTAGTACAGCACTGGCATGCTATTCCCCATCAGCTGCAGGATTTACAGTTTGTTGTCTTAGAAGTGGCCCAACTATCTAGGGGTGGCAATGTTCAAGCTTGGTTGTGGAAACATGAACAAAGATGGATATTTCACTGGCAAACAGTGGCTCCTACTGGGTTAAACAAAGAAGGAGAGTGGTGGGCGTTTCTCCATTAGTTGATTGACACATCGACTTAACACAAATACCGGGTGCTCAGCTGAGCGCTCACGTCACAGGAAATGAAAAAAACTTTCCTTCGGATCAGGTACCTTGCTGTCAGCGTCGAGAGTCTTTTGAATCAGCTGAATATCTGTTTAAATGCATTTTTAGCATTATGTTTATAATATGCATCATTTTGCTTCTTTGTTTTGCTGATTTGTTTTAGGACATATTTCAATTCGTAGTTCATTAGCAGCTTAGCGGGTTCTCTGAGGAAGCCAGTCGGGCGAAACGCGTCAGAACCTCGCCGGGTCCACGCTGACTGAACATTTAAGTTAAGTTTTTTTGAACTCACTTTTTTTGAATTCACGTATAAACTGGACATTTATTTCACTATATGGACATTAAATTATTTATGAGCGTTTTTCAACAAGCACATTTGATTACCTTTTACTCCAAAATGGTGCAATGATAGATTCTGTAAGAAGCTCTTTAGAGATTTGTACCCCACATCGAGTTTTTTCATTCCATCTTGGATTCTGAGCGCCACTTAAGTTTAAAAAGGTATTTAAAGTACTTTTGTTTGTTCCTTCTCTGGTCTTTTTGCAGCCTGATTGTCATGACATGTGCACCAGTGCATTGCCATTAAGAAGCAGCAAGCCTGCTATGAGTTTTCCTCATTTTTTCTTCTTGATTGACTCCCGCAAAGTGATCATCATGTTGGGTAATTCTCTCCAGTTATGGTTGTCTTGTGTGGCATGAACTCCAGAAGCAAAGGTCCTTCATGATCCCAGAAGATGGTTGCCATGCAGATTTTTTCTGTCTTTAATTTTTTGGGGGTGGGGGATGACTTGTGCTTCCACTGCATTGACTCCATTTTGGATTCAAGATCTCTGTGATGGACCCAAGTCTCATCTGCAGTCAACAAACGATGAAAAAAATTCACTTGATCTTCATGGAAAATCTCCAAGTTCTCCTGACATCATTGGAGTCTCGTGATCTTCTGACATGGCATCAGCATTCTTGGAACCTATCTTGCACTAACCTTGGACATGCCCAACTTTTCATGAATTGTTTTCAGATTTCAGGTTTATTTAAAATTTGATAATATTACTTATAATACTTCTAAGTGATGTATATTATAAAAACAAGGATACCAAATGGTACCAGCCGAGATGCCTATTCTTCAGCTATTTAGGAAATCTTAATTTATCTGTCTGAAAAAATTAAATCCTTAACTTCTTGCACATTTCTGTGGAAGTTGTTTCCACAGACTGTCCAGTATGAGGGTCCTCTTCAATGGGCTCTCTACACCACTTAAATTGCTTGCTCTAAAATTTTACTTTGTAGGATGATGGGGCATAGTCAACATAAATTGCAGTCATGAATTCATGTATCTCCTTTGGATTTTTTCCCTTCTTTTATGAGAAATTTTATCACTGAACAGTGCTCCAAATCTAGTAGTTTCTTATTTGATTCATATGAGGACTCTCATGACATCCTGTCTCTTGAATGTTACAGTCGCACTGAGCCACAATTGTGCATGAGTAACCTTGAGACATGTCACAACATGCACAGACTTGTTTCAGGACACTTGGTACTTTCTTTCATACTCACATAGATAAATTATTGAACGCCTCTCATAAGTTGCTCACAGTTTCTCCTAACTGCAGTTTCCAACTGTGCCTTCAGTTAGCAGTAACTCTGTCCCATGTTGCATTCTTCTTCTTTGTTTCTCCTCTCTCCTCAATTTCTTTTCAGTCCATTGCCTCTGGCCCAGGCTGTCCTTCCTCCCCAGCTAGATGAGGCCAGTTTATCATTAGCTCCCCTTGCCCTGGGGGAAGGGCCCTGTTTTGTAACTCAGTTTCCCCTAAAACCCGAGGCAACACCACATATCGTCTCTCCACCCATGGTAACTGAGCTCCTTATTGGCTTTGCGCTTCTGCAGTCGGCGCTGGCCTGTTACAGTGTCAGGAAGCAGGGAGAACGCAAAGGCAACACGAGTCTATTACGGAGCCTGGGATGGGCTCCACGATCGACTCGTGTTACCTTTGCAATCTACTGGTTGATCACGATTGACCTCTGCACTAGTATTTATTTTATTTAAAATATTTACTATCGATCTGAAACCTATATAGCTTATAATAAAAGCATCCAAAATAACAAAACATTAAAAATCATCAGATACATACAAAATAATCCAATAGTGATACTGAAAAACATCCTGAATACAAACACACTATCTCCTAAATGTCCTATAGGGGCAATTCTATAGGATAGGTATATGGCTTTTATGTGCACAAATGTTTAGAATAATGGCATTTACTATATGTGTATATGTCTGCAAATACCACCCAAAATTCCAGCTACATGCTATTATGGAAATATCCACTTAACTTACATAGTGCATACAGTATTTGCAAAGGATGCAAACACATGGACAGAGCATGAATGGGGCTCTTGAATGTTTAATGTAGTGCTATAGAAATGATAAATATAGTACATGGGTAAATTATAGAATAGTATAATTTATCTGTATTATGTGCAACATTTATGGCTAGCAAAAGGGCTCACATCTAAACATTAAGTACATACATTCCTGGTTAGGTTAGTATTCTATAAGGAAAGTTGGCACTCATGATCCTTTATAGAACAAACTCCTACCAGGTGCCCTCCAGACATCCAGTTTTAGGCATCTTCCCCTATAATTGCCCTGTTGAGGCAAAGATTGTAAAGATTTTATGCACTTGTTGCAGTGTTATGAGGTCCATTCATGTCTACTAGAAATCTATTGAGAACTGCATATTCGAGGAATCACAATGTTAAGGTGTTTCATTCTCCTACACACTTGAATATGAGTGAACCTGAAAGAATTGGAACAACTGATGAATTGTTGATGGTTACGTTGTCTGTCAGCGAATTTGTGAATCCATTTGTTGGCTGCAGATATAAGTTATGGTTTTGTTTGGCCTTTTTACTTCCTGCTTCTCAGAATTTTTTATTTATGCCATTGTTTGACAATGTCAAACATTTTATATAAACATTGCTATTCATAATTTTAAATTAAGAATTTCCAAGCACTACTGTTGCTTAAAGAAAAGAAGATTAGAAGCCCCGATGGTGGCTCACTGCTTGGAATTTGATCGTGAGTTTCAGCCACTGAAGTGTTTTGCTATTGATCATGTGCCAAGTAATAGCAGTTGAGATCATGAATTCGTGCTGGCTAGGCTGGAGCAGCAGTGGATTAATTTATTTTATTTTATTTACTTATTTGAGAGTGTTTGTTATCCTGTCATTCTTGGAGACATCATTGTGGGATGTACAATATAATGGTATAACTAGAACAGCAATTCAGAGAGTAGATATAATGACAGACAAACAAGAAGATACTAACCGGCAGCCACTATAGAGGAGAGGGAAAGCATAGCACAACAATCATATCCAGGATACAAAGGGAGGGGAACTGTCAAAAGTCAATTCTTAATAGCATCTCAGTCCTAACCTAAGATAATATGTCAATCCAATTCTGGAAAGGCCTGGTAGAAAAGCCAGGTTTTGAGTGCACTCTTAAATTTCATCAATAAAGGTTCCAGTCAAAGATCAATAAGAAGCTGATTCCAAAGAGTAGAGGCTAGACAGCTAAATGCTGACTCTCGAGAGGAATCCAGAAGGCACAGCGGTTAAAGCTACAGCCTCAGCACCCTGAGGTTGTGAGTTCATAACCACACTGCTCCTTGTGACCCTGGGTAAGCCACTTAATCCCCCCCCCCCCATTGTCCCAGGTACATTAGATAATGAGCCTGCTGGGACAGAGAGAGAAAAATGCTAGAGTACCTGAATAAACTCATGTAAACTGTTCTGAGCTCGCATGGGAGAATGGTATAGAAAATTGAATGAACAAATAAATAAATAAATAAATAAGTCAGTAGATTCAGACAAACTTGGATTTTTAGTATTATCCATATCAAAATAAATAGAGTAATAAAAAAAAAACCCCACAGAAAAAACTCTTAACTATGAAAACTTTCCTACCTCATTTACCCACCCCTCCACACCCACCTTTTTACAAAACCTTGATAGCAGTTTTTAGCACAGGCCGGCACACTGAATGCTCTGCACTGCTCCCGATGTTCATAGGAGTGTCGGGAGCAGCGCAGAGCATTCAGCGCACTGGCCTGCGCTACAAACCGCTATTGCGGTTCTGTAAAAGGGGAAGTTAATTGTCATATAAATGTTAACAGTTCTATTGCAATGAACAGATTATCCATCCAACAAATGGTTCAAACAATGGAAAAATAATTGAACAAAATATTACAGTACAGTATATATGAGGACAATAACCTTTTTCCAGTAGGTGATTCTTGTACTTTGCTATCACCTTATTTGAACCATTTTTTACTCTTAGCTGCTCTCTTGCTTTAATGTTAATATGACTTCTCTAATGTAACATTAATTTTTTGTATAATCATTCTGAAAGAATGTTAAATCCATTAAGTCCAGGACATCAGCAGAGATATTAATGGAAAAGTGAATATTCAGTGCTGTAATAAAATTAGAGAAGCTTGAGCTAGAATCCATAAGCATATTCTTTTTTTTTATTATTAATTTTTATTAAGCAACTTTCTATACACACAAGCACAACTTCAGAACTAAGCAAAACAAGGCAGTTAGAGTCAATTTGATATAAATTGGTGTTTTACTTTCTGGGAGTGTCTGTTTTTCTCTCTTATTTTTATTCTTTGGCAGCACTGTGACGTTGCTTCTGTCTTTCTTTTGATGCCATTGCTTTGCTCTAAAGTTGTATTTATTTATGTGAAGCATATTCTTTTTTAAACACAGGAACTTTTCCATTTTTTTTTGTCAAACTAAGCAAAATACTACATCTAGTAACAGTGGATATGTCCAGTGCCACTAAGGGCTCCTTTTACTAAGCTGCGATAGAGGTTTTAGCACTCGCTTAGCACCCACTAGACGCTAACGCCACCATTGAGCTGGCGCTAGTTCTAGCTGTGTAGCGCGAGTTTAGCGCCTGCTACAATTCTGCGTGCGCTAAAAACGCTATCGCAGCTTAGTAAAAGGAGCCCTAAATACAAAGGGTTGAATTCAGTAAATAGTGCTGAAAAGTAGGCACCAAGAAAAAATTTGCACTCATTTCACTTTCAAGTACACTGACATGATTGTATGCAATTAGTTCTTTACCTAAGTGACTTGTTGTCACCTGAAGAAGGCAACCTTTGATGCCGAAATCTGGATCCTGGTCAGGACTTTCCTGGGATTCCAGAACACAAGCACTTTGGGACTTTGTTCAAAGATTTAAGTTGGACTTTTGTTTTTTATCCCAATAAATGTAACCCGCTGGTTGGAATGTGACATTTTGCCTCTTCTGTTGTTCTTATTCTATAAAGGGCACTAAAGGATACAGATATTAGATAGGGAAAGGATGGATGGTACAGAGTGCAATAAACAGATGGGAGGCTAAACTCAAGGCAGGTTGTTTATACAGTTAAACAAGGTGTGGAGGGGCATAATTAAAAGAAACATCTAAGTCCATTTTGGGCCTAAGTCGCAAGTCGCCCAAAGTTGGACACGGGAAAAGGTCCATTTTCGAAAAATACGTCCAACATATTTTTTTTTTTTTAAACTGTATGTCCTGCCATCTAATCATCTAAACCGCTAAGTCGTCCATCTTTATACCACATTTTTGTCCAAAAATTTGTCCAAGTCACAAACACCTAGAAAAGGACCTTTTGGGCAGCGGGAGGGGACAGAACAGTGATGGATTAGAAACCCAGAAATGGCACTAGAGTAGTGGGGTACTGCTGTGAACTTCACAAATAGGGTCCCACATAAACATCTCATTACAGCTCCCTTATAGGTCATGGTGAGCCCTCCCAAAACACCCCCAGAATCTACTAGACCCACCTATCTACCACCCCAATAGCCCTTATGGCTGCAGGAGCCACTTATATAGCACATGTGTGTGGGTGGGTGTGCACTTGTTTCACTATGAATGCAGTGATTAGAGTGGCTTATGGGCCTGGGTCCTCCTCTCCATGGTTCACTAACCCAGCCCCAAGACCACTTAAGCCACCTCTTTGCAGCTCTACTAGGCTTTCCTATGCCAGGCTGCCAGGTGCTGATGTTCTGGAGTTTTTATTACGATTTTTATGGGGGTGGGGGTGGGTCAGTGATGACTGGGGCAGAGTGTGGGGGTCTGTACTTTGTGTCTGCAGTGCTTATCTGGTCATTTTGGATACCTTCTTGTGACTTAGAACTGGTTTTTAGATGGCCTAAGTCACAACATCAAGGTTCCGTCTAGGCAGTGTTGTAAAACTTTTGGTTATACATGCAGTACGACTAAGTCTAGGATAGCCCACGTCCCACCCAATTCTGGTTGGCCCAGGGGCCTAAGGTCCCTCCTGTGGGCCATAAAATTCTGCGAATGGCAGGCCTGCCGGATGGATGGGCTTGGAACCCATCTGTCTGTCCAAGTTTTTTAAGGTACAGGGGGGGTGGGGGTGGGGGTTTTGCCAGGGCAGGAGGGGTTGTAACTATGGTAAATCCAACCTGTAAACTGTCTTTGTGTGTCAATTAGGATAAAACTTGTACTGGAAAACTTGCTCTGTAAGGATAACTATGACAAATTGTAATGTTAAACTGTATATTATGTATATTAGTGTTATACCCTAGTATGTGTTCAGTTAGAACAATAACTTCTAACGTAAACTTGTACTGAAATTATGGTAAATCCAGTGCAAATCATAACCTGTTAACTGTATACTGTGTATGTTTAATCTGTAACCCATTCTGAGCTCTTTGGGGTCAACGTGATAGACAATGAATGAATGAATTAAATAAATAAATACTGTATCTAGATTTCGAGAAAGCTTTTGACAAAGTTCCTCATGAGAGGCTCCTGAGAAAATGAAAGAGTCGTAGGATAGGATGCAATGTTCAATTGTGGCTTAAGAATTGGTTATCAGCCAGAAAACAAAGGTTAGGATTAAATGGCCATTTTTCTCAATGGTGGAGGGAAAATAGTGGTGTGCCGCAGAGATCTGTACTAGGACTGGTGCTATTTAATTTACTAAAAATTATCTGGAAATTGGAACTACAAGTGAGGTGATTAAATTTGCAGATGACACTAAGGGCTCCTTTTATAAAGCGGTTTTATCGCACGCACCGGATTAGCGCACGCTAGCCAAAAATCTACCGCCTGCTCAAAAGGAGGTGGTAGTAGCTAGCACACGTGGCAATTTAGCGCCCCTAGCGCACCTTAGTAAAATGAGCCCTAAACTGTTCAAAATTGTTAAAACACATGCAGACTATGAAAAACTGTAGGAAGACCTTAGGAAATTAGAAGTCCAAATGGCACATGGAATTTAATGTGGACAAATGCAAAGTGATGCACATTGGGAAGAATAATCTAAATCGTAGTTACCAGATGCTAGGGTCCACCTTGGGGGGGTCAGCGTTCAAGAAAAAGATATGGGTGTCATCGTGGACAGTAAGCTGAAACCTTCTTCCCGATGTGCGGTGTTGGTCAAGAAAGCAAACAAGATGCTATTAATTATTAGAAAAGGGATGGCGGAGAGAGATCCAAGATGGCGACGGAGTGAGTCACCCTTGAAAGCTGCTCCTGCTTGGCTTGGTGAATTTTATTTTAAAAAATTTTCCTACCTTAACTATGCCTAAGCGCAGAGGCAAACAGAGAGGCGTTCTTCCAGCCTCATCTGGTACTTCAACGGCGAGACAGGTGGCAATTACGGCTTATGCCACACCGGCTGGATTGGGCATATCCGCTGACCGAGGGGGGCAGACCTCGGTCTTGGAGAGCGAAATTTCGCTTAGCCCTATGGGTCCTGGAGCTCCTCCGCGGCCCGGGAGGATGTCGGAGACACCGTCGGCAGCGCAGGAGGCGCCGGAGACGAGTTCTCTGTTGACGCTGCTGAACTCACCCCTGACCCCGGAAGTGTTCCACGGCTTGCCGACTCTCTTGCAGTCGACAATGGAAAACGGAGGAGCAGTCGCTGGTGAGGAAGCAGGGACAGAGGAGCAGCGGGCTGATGGGGTAATCCCTGGAATATCTTTCCCCCCTCCTCTGGTAAGACCTGAAGTCATCGATATGGAAGCAATCTGGAGTGGACTTGAATCAATACATAAGGTATGCTCTCAACTTTTTTCTTCAACACAGAATACTAATTTACAAGTTAAAACTTTGGAAGAGAAACTCCAAAAGCAGTCCAATAGAATGGATAATCTGGAAAAATCAGTGTCAGAAATAAAGGCTTCTATGAATTTACATTTGAAGGAAAAATCTTTGCTGGTTAGAAAAATGGAAAATTTGGAAAATGCAAATAGAAATTTAAATCTTAGACTGTTGAACTTTCCGGTATCCAAATTTCAAACTCCAAGAGACTTATTTAATTCCTTCTTACAATCAGTCTTGAAATTTCCTGAAAATAATATGCCACCGCTCCAAAAATTATACTATTTGAACATTCCTAAAGAAGAGAAAAGCAAAGGGATTGTATCAGGAGACTTGGATCTCACTGGTATGCTGGAAACATCAATTCAAGAAGAAATAATTGTTAGAGCAACTTTACTGGTGACTTTTGTTTTTCTTCAGGATAAAGAGGCAGTTCTCCGTTTATTCTATAGGACTGAGAATGTGGAATTTCATGGCTCCAAAGTTTCAATATTTCCTGATGTATCAAAATTGACGCAAGCCAGACGGAAGAAATTCCTGGCTTATCGACAGTCAATTTTGAACATGGGAGCAACCTTTCAGTTACGTTTTCCCTGCAAATGCTGTCTTACCTTCCAGAATGTTAGATATATATTTTATGATCCTGACCAATTAAATTTCTTTTTAGAGGGTAAGATGGAGTCTAGAGCTCTAGATCCTCCCATACAGTCCTCTATCCAGGCAGATGATTAAATCCAACCGCACTCTGTAAATTTGTATGAGTTTTTCTTTTCTTTTAGATCCAACTTCCCTTGGAGGTGATGGACTCTCTCCTCAATATGTGGACTCTGATTAGTCATATATGTGGAATTATTATATATAATTTAATATAATTTTTTTCTTTTTCAATTGTTAATTTCTTTAGATTGTTGTTAAACAATGAAAATTATAAATAAATAAATTCGAAGAAATGAGAAAAGGGATGGCAAACAAGATTAAGAATATTATAATGCCTCTGTATTGCTCAAAGGTGTGACCTCACCTTGAGTATTGCATTCAGTTCTGGTCTCCTTATCTCAAAAAAAGGTTCAAATAAGAGCAACCAAGATGATAAAGGGGACAGAACTCCTTTCGTATGAGGAAAGACTAGAGAGGTTAGGGCTCTTCAGCTTCAAAAAGAAACAGCTGAGGGGAGATATGATCAAAGTCTACAAAATCTTGAATGGTGTAGAACGGGTATAAGTGGATCAATTTTTTACTGTATCAAGATTTACAAAGACTAGGGGGACACTCAAGTTTTAAGTTTATTTAGGTCTTGATATATCGCTTTTATGAACAAATCAGTTTCCAATTTATACAAATTATTAAAAGTTATAAAAAAAATAAAAATAAAATTGATGGAACAAAGTCACAGTTACAGTACAGACATTACATGACACATATGGGCAGATGGGGAAAATAAAAGAAAGGGGAGGCAAAATACAAAAGGAGTAAAGGGTATTTTTAATATAAGGCCTGATGTCTGAGTTTTTTGAATAAGAAAAGCTAAGTATTAATCTCAAAAGCATCTCTGAAAAGAAATGTTTTGAGATTAGATATATAGTTGTTGAGATTATTTTTTTTAATCTCAGGGTCAATGGTAGGGCATTCCACAGTGTGGGTGCAGTTACTGTGTACTAGCAACCAGCCCAGCTTCGTCCTACACAAGGCTTTTGTGATTTGGAAACCAATTCCACAGTACCTGCGTATTATTTAACAAGAAAGGCTTTGTTAGCCGAAACACGGCCTGTGTTGGGTCCGTTAGTTTTTAATACGGTTGATGTGGATATTTTTCTTAACATTTATTGAAGAAATAAAGGAAGGTCAAAAACATTGTGTTCCATCTACAGTTTGTTTTATTGTTAAATTAAAAGTGCTCCCAACATGGTATTTTTTACCATGTTGTCAGAGATTTGTGCAATCTGCCCAGAGTGCAAACACTTTGGAGCAAGTGTAACTCTGTGCAAAACTACTCCTGCACTATTGGAGCTAGTTCTGGGAGCTTATTTTATAAAACCTTTTTGAAAATTTTATAAGTGCTCTGTTATACAGCTATCTCCAGAATTCTAATTTCAAACCAGAGGCCTTGTTCACCCTTAAGTCTCAAATAGCAATTTTGTTTCCAGATTGAATATAGGGACCAACAAATCAGGATGTCACACATATTAATGTTTTTTTAATTTATTTGACTTTGCATAGCTTTGGACATGGTAGCAGAAGAAGCATTCAGGAGAGTTTGAAATTAATCATTCTAGAAAATGGAAACTGAGTTCAGAATTTTCACTTCCCTAACATCCTGAGATTCTGAGATGAAAAGCAAAGTCAAGAAGAAAACTGTAGCAGACGATACAAATGAAAATAAGCAGCTTGGACATTTCTAAACCCTTGTGCTTATCAGAGGCACCGTTTTGGCAGAACTGAAGTAAACTTGTTAGTCTACAGTAATTAAATGCTACATTCCTTCTTAGAACTTTGTTCTAGTAAGACTTGGCAATTTTTGTTATACTCACAGTTAGATAAACAAATTATAACTCCCTTTCTCATCTCTATCTAATGCCTAGCTTTTCCTTGACTAAATAATAGAATAGCTGCCACTGATACATGAGAGTGGATAGATTGCATCCAGCCTGTAACCCTCTTCAAATATTCTGTATTTTAAAGCTGAATTATCATATTGCCATAATGGAGCAAAGAGTAGCATAGCAGATGGCCTCATAGTATGTTTTTCTGCATTGGCCTCCATACATCCATAAAAATAATGATGTCATTAGCTATCTGACAGTTTGCTCCATTTTTGAAAACTGGGGATTTGTGATGCAGTTTTATTTTATGTGCAATATTAAACCACAATTTTTCAACCATACAAGAATGGTAATTAGCGAAGCTATATTTACAGGAAATAAAAGAAGAATGATTCTTATTTAATGTGAGCTGCTTGGTTTGCCTCATCTAAACATTCTCTAAATACCACTGACCTGTCTGTCTCTTCATAGATAAATAATTATTTACATTAATAATCAAACCTGCTGTACATGTTGATGAAACATTTTTTTAAAAAAAATCTGTTTGAATAGTGTCTGGTGCCTAATGACCCCATAAGGTCATTGATTTCTAATATGCTATATCTAGGATTGCTATGTATGTAATATTTATGAAATGTCATATGCAGTTATTTTGTCATACCCTACAGTACCCAATTATAACTCATTTTGAGCTACCAATGAAAAGGTACTACTACTAGTATCCATTCAGTCGTGTCCAACCTTTGGATACTCTGTAGGCCAGTCCTTGCCATGCTTCCCTGTTTTTCATGGCTTCTTTCAATTGTTGATGTTCATTCCCGTGTCATTCTTCATGGTATCCAGCCAACGGGCCTTTGGTCTCCCTTGCTTCCTTTTACCACTGACCATTCCGAGTAGCACCTCCTTTTCTAGTGAATTTATCCTCGTCATATGTCCAAAATACTCGTAGGTCAGTTTCTGTCTGGTAATTTTGCCTTCCAGGGACAACTCTGGGTTTATACGATCAAGAACATCTTTGTTGGTGATCCTAGCTGTCCATGGGATTCATAGAAGTCTTCTCCAGCACCACAGCACGAAGGCATCGATTTTTCTTCTATCTGCTTTCATGAGTGTCTTGCAGCCATATGTTGCAACTGGGAACACAATGGCAGTGATCAGTCTTTGTTTGATGGTGACTGAAATGTCCTTGCACTTCCATATTTGGTCCATGCACACTATGGCTGCACGGAAAGGTACAGTGTGTGCTAATTATAAATACAGAAAGACTAAAGCTTTTCATTCCCTATTAAAACCAAGTCTTCATTTCAAAAAATAATTTAGTTGACAGTATTGAAGATATGGGACAGCCCTACATGCAGTAAAACATCAATCCCTAACACAGCCTTTCTGTGAGAATCATACTATGCTCCACTTCAAAGCTTATTGTATATACAAGTGCAGACAGACTATGCAGTTTGTTTTATTTTTTAATGTTTATTGTTATTGATATGTGTATATTTTATGGATGGTTTTATTGAAATTTGTCTAGTTGTTTATGAAGAATATAAATTAATGAGACCAGGGCAGGATTAATTCGTCGAGGAACCCTAGGCACACAAGTACACTGGGCCCCCTGCCCCGCCCAACCCCACCATGCGCCTAGGCGGAAACAGGAAGCTGCGTCAGAGGGAAGCTTTGAGCAAGCAGCACAGCTTGCACAATTACAGTTCCCATTGCCTTTCTTACCCACGTTGCTTGCTTGTCTTACTTTCTGTCGATTGGGGGGGGCCGCATTGCTGATCGGGGTGGGGCCAATCAGGGGGCCCGCGTTACTGATTGATGTTGGAGGGGCCCATCGCCGTTTGGAAAAAACAATGTTGATGCCCTCCTTCATCGGGCCCCCATGACCATTTCGGGCCCTAGGCACATGCCTACTTGGCCTATTGGTTAATCCTGCCCTGAATGAGACAGCATTAATTAAATACATAAATAAACAACCCTCTATTTTGTACAGCTGAGGCACCTAGTTATCCTGTAGCTCACCCTCTGCAGAAAAAATAAGATATGACAAGGCACACAGAAAGGTATCAAGTGGCCTTTGAAGTATTAAAGACCACTTCAGGTGTATGAACAGATCAGATTGTGTCCCAACTCAAGTAGCAGAGATATTGCTTGTCTGCTGATTCCTCCATGATGCTGCTGTCAGGTAGAACCTATCTGTTCCCAAGGATTCCCCCCTGGTTCCCCTGTATGAATCAGAGAGTATGAGTAGAAATTTTGTTCTCAGAAGAATGTTTGAATCACGTTTTGCATGTCATTTTGGTACAGAAGTTTACTTTGCTCAAATTTTATGGGACTCAGTGTTGCAGTTGGTCTAACTTGTCTTGCTTTGTTTGGTGATCTTTCTGCAGCCCTTCTGCCTCCTAAAGGGTTACTCCAGTCTACACCAGAAAACATACACATACCAGAATAATAACATCAGCTTCTGGTTCCAGATATATTTCAGGCACAAAAGGCACCAAAAGGACTGTCACCGAGTGGTTAGGAAAGCAAAAAGAGAATATGAGGAGAGACTGGCGGGGGAAGCAAAAAACTTCAAACCATTCTTCAGGTATGTGAAGGGGAAACAACCAGCCAGGGAGGAAGTGGGACCTTTGGACGATGGAGACAGGAAGGGAGTGGTTAAGGAGGAAAAAGAGATAGCTGACAGGTTAAACAAGTTCTTTTCATCAGTCTTCATGAGAGAGGACACATCCAATATCCCAGAACCCGAGGAGAACATAAACGAGACCATGATGAAAAGCTGGTCCAACTAGAAGTAAGCAAAGAGGATGTTCTCAGACAGATAGACAGACTGAAGAGCGACAAATCACCAGGTCCGGACGACATCCACCCAAGGGTATTAAAGGAACTGAGAAACGAAATAGCGGAAACATTATGCTAAATTTGTAACCTATCCTTGAAAACTGGGGAGATCCCAGAGGACTGGAAAATAGCCAATGTCACGCCCATCTTTAAGAAGGGATCAAGGGGTGACCCGGGAAACTACAGGCCGGTGAGCTTGACCTCGGTTCCGGGAAAGATGATGGAAGCACTGGTCAAGGACACAATCTACGAACACATAGAAAACAATGGACAACTGAAGGCGAGCCAGCACGGCTTCTGCAAGGGAAGGTCATGCCTCACAAACTTACTGTATTTCTTTGAGGGAATAAACAGCCAGGTGGATAAAGGGGAATCCATAGACATCATTTATCTTGATTTCCAAAAGGCCTTCGACAAGGTACCTCACGAAAGACTGCTTAGGAAGCTGTGGAGCCACGGGGTGCAGGGGGATGTCCACCGATGGATCAAACACTGGCTGGCAAGCAGGAAACAGAGGGTTGGAGTAAAGGGCCATTACTCAGACTGGCAATGGGTCACGAGTGGAGTTCCACAGGGGTCGGTGCTAGGACCGCTCCTGTTCAATATATTTATCAATGACCTGGAGACGGGGACGAAATGTGAGGTTATTAAATTTGCTGATGACACCAAACTCTGCAGCAGGGTTAGAAACACAGAAGACTGCGAAGACCTGCAAAGAGACCTAACGAGGCTGGAAGAGTGGGCAAAAAAGTGGCAAATGAGCTTTAACATAGAGAAATGCAAGGTCATGCACATAGGGAAAAAGAACCCGATGTTCAGCTATAAAATGGGGGGATCATTGCTAGGAGTAAGTAACCTTGAAAGAGACCTGGGAGTGATGGTGGACACAGTGTGCGACAGCCTCAAAGAAAGCGAACAGAATGTTGGGTATCATTAAAAAGGGTATCACGACCAGGACGAAGGAAGTCATCATGCCGCTATATCGTGCAATGGTGCACCTACATCTGGAGTACTGTGTCCAGTACTGGTCGCCATACCTCAAGAAGGACATGGCAGTATTTGAGGGGGTCCAGAGGAGAGCAACTAAACTGGTAAATGGTATGGAAAACTTTTCATACCCTGACATGTTGAAAATGCTGGGGCTGTTCTCCCTGGAAAAGCAGAGACTTAGAGGAGACATGATAGAAACCTTCAAAATCCTGAGGGGCATAGAGAAGATGGACAGGGACAGATTCTTCAGATTATGGGGAACCACAAGTACAAGGGGTCACTCGGAGAAATTGAGAGGGGACAGGTTTAGAACAAATGCGAGGAAGTTCTTTTTTACCCAGAGGGTGGTGGACACATGGAACGCGCTTCTGGAGGTTGTGATAGGCCAGAGCACACTACAGGGTTTCAAGGAAGGTTTAGATAGGTTCCTAAAGGATGAGGGGATTGAGGGTTACAGATAGATGTAGAGGTAGGTTACAGAAATGGTTGGACAGACCTGATGGGCCGCCGCGGGAGCGGACCGCTGGGCGCGATGGACCTTTGGTCTGACCCAGTGGTGGCAACTTCTTATGTTCTTATGTTCATATGTCTTTGGGTGGGAGGTTGTCTGGGGGAAGGGAGAGCCTATTTGGCAAAGATGGGCTCCACTTTAACCAGGGTGGAACCAAGCTGCTGGCACCAACCTTTAAAAAGGAGATAAAACAGCTTTTAAACTAGAAACTGGGGGAAGGTTGACAGTGCTCAAAAGAGCATGGTTCAGAGCAAGGTATCTTTAAAAGATATCACCATAATAGGGAACACAGGGCATCCTGATAGCGAGGTTGAAAGGTTACAATAGAGGGCATAGTAGACTAGGTTTCCTTAAATAGAAAGCAGACTGATTTTAAAGATTGTACATTAGCCATGCCAACTGCTGAGCAAATTGTAAATAGGAATGACACAGTGCTTGAAATGTCTATATGCAAATGCCAGAAGCCTAAGAAACAAGTCTGGAGAGTTAGAATATATTGAACTAATTTAAAATATAGATATAATGGGCATTTCTGAGACCTCGTGGAATGAAGGTAACCAATGAGACACTATTATACCAAAGTACAAATTATGTCGCAGTGATAAGGTAGAACGAATTGGTGGAGAAGTAGTTTTATATGTTAAGGAGGGCCTTAACATATAACCCCAGACTAAAAATTCTACAGACCATAACATATCTTGGGATCCCTATGGGTAGAAATTCTATGTGTAAAGGGGAAAAGGATAGTGATAGGAGTGTACTACCATCCGCATGACCAGGATGAACAAACAGATGCTGAAATGTTATCAGAAATTGTGCCCGGTGCCTTCATACATGCCGTTGTTACACCACTCTTCATAAAAAGTCTTGCTGGATCCTACCTGCCCTTCCAAATATCGTCCTATCTCCCTTCTCATCCAAGCTACTTGAACATGCAGTTCACCACCGTTGTCTTGACTTTCTTTCCTCTCAAGATATCCTTGATCCGCTTCAATCGGGCATTCGCCCTCTTCATTCTACAGAAATTGCCCTTACAAAAGTCCACAATGACCTGTTCTTGGCCAAATCTAAAAGCCTCTACTCCATAAGAACATAACAGTTTGCAGATGACACTATACTATGTCGGACAGTTGGGTCACACATGGACAGCGAAGAACTCCAGAGAGATTTGAACCAGCTAGAGAAGTGGGCGGAAAAGTGGCAGATGAAGTTTAATATAGAAAAATGCAAAGTGATGCACCTGGGCAGAAAAAATAAGAATCATGAATATAAAATGTTAGGTGTGACATTGGGCAAGAGCGAACAAGAAAGGGACCTGGGAGTACTGATAGACAGAACCCTGAAGCCGTCGGCTCAATGCGCAGCTGCGGCAAAGAAAGCAAACAGGATGTTGAGCATGATAAAGAAGAGAATCACAAGTAGATCGGCAGACGTCATAATGCCGCTTTACAGAGCAATGGTCAGACCACACTTGGAGTACTGTATCCAACACTGATCTCCCTACCTAAAGAAGGATATAACTCTGCTGGAGAGGGTGCAGAGGCGAGCCACGAAGCTAGTAAAGGGTATGGAGAATTTGAGCTACAAAGAACGCCTCAGGAAACTGGGCTTGTTCACCCTGGGGAAGAGAAGACTGCGAGGGGATATGATAGAGACTTTTAAAATAATAAAAGGATTCGACAAAATAGAGCAAGAAACACTGATATTCACGTTGTCAAATGTGACTCAGACAAGAGGTCATGGACTGAAATTGAGGGGCAACAGGCCCAGGACAAATGTCAGGAAGTTCTGTTTCATACAACTAGTGGTGGACGCTTGGAATGCTCTCCTGGAGGAGGTTGTGACGGAAACCACCATTCTGGGATTCAAGGGCAAGATGGATGCACACCTTCTTGCAAATCACATTGAGGGGTACGAGTAGAACAGGGTCTTCATCAGGGAGCACCTAGCTTAACCTCCGCGTGTGCGGGTCGCCGGACTACATGGACCTAAGGTCTGATTCGGTGAAGGCATTTCTTATGTTCTTGTAAGAATATAAGAATTGCCGCCGCTAGGCCAGACCAGCGGTCCACTGCGCCCAGCAGTCCACCCACGCATTGGCCCCCAGGTCAAAGACCAGCACCCTAACCGACACCAGCCCCATCTGTACACGCTCCAGCCCAGCAGGAACCCGTCCAACCCCATCCCAAATCCCTGGAGGGCGCCTCCCCCACAACAGCCTCCAGAAGAGCGCTCCAGCCCTCCACCACTCTCTGGGTGAAGAACCTCCCCCCCACGTCAGTACGGAATCCATCCCCCTCCAACCCCAGAGAGCGCCTTCCCGCTCTCTCCACCCCAGAGAGGGCAAACAACCTACCTCTATCCACCAAGCCTATTCCCCTCACGATCCTGAATGCCTCGCTCAAGTCCCCTCCCAGACCTCTCCCCCCAAGGGAGAAGAGGCCCAGCCCCTCCAATCTCCCACTGCATGGCAACTCCCCCCAGCCCCCCAACCACCCCAGTCTCCCCTCTCTGGACCCCCCCCCCCCGAGCAGCACCACATCCCTCTCCATGTAAGGTGACCAGTGCTGGATGCAGTATTCCAAGTGGGGGCGCACCATGGCCTGGCACAGTGGCACGACAACCCCCTCCAATCTGCTCGCAATCTCCCTCCCAATCATTCCCAACACTCTGCTCACTCCCACCCCCCCCCCGGCGCATCACGCGGATGGCCCCATTGACCCGTCAACCAGCACTCCCTCCCGGGGGTCTCTCCGAGCACTGCACCAGACACCCTGTATTCGTGTATAAGATTTTTGTTACCGACATGCATCACCTTACACTTATCCACGTTAAACCTCATTTGCCATGTCGCATCCCATTTCTCAAGCGTGTTTATGTCATATTGCAGGTCTTTGCAATCCTTCTGCATTTTCACCACTCTGAATAACTTCATATCATCTGCAAATTTAATCACTTCGCTCGTCGTACCAATTTCCAGGTCGTTTATAAATATGTTGAAGAGCACGGGTCCAAGCACCGAACCCTGCGGCACTCCACTCCTGACGCTTTTACAGTCTGAGTATTATCCATTTACCTCCACTCTTTTTCCTATCCGCCAACCAGTTTTTAATCCACATGAGTATTTCACCCTCGATTCCATAGCTCGCAATTTTTCGAAGTAGTCGTTCATCCTCCACCTTCTTGATCTATCCACAGTAAATCACCACCTACTGATCGATAAGCTGTCCTTGCTTGGATTTCAGGGCTCTGTTATCTCATGGTTTTCTTTCTATTTTTCCCATCCTTTAGTATATGCTGTGGTGGATCCTCCACTACTGCCATCCTGCTGTCGGTTGGTACATCTCAAGGCTCTGACTTGGAACCACTTCTTTTTTCCATCTACACTTCATCTCTTGATTCTCTAATCTCCTCCCATGGATTTCAGTATCACCTCTATGTCGATGACTCACAGATCTATCTCTCTACACCTAAAATCTCGACAGACATTCAATCCAGGGTTTCAACCCACTTGTCTGACATTGCTACCTGGACGTCTCACCACCATCTAAAATTAAACATGGTCAAGACTGAGATCCTTATCTTTCCACCTAAACCCATTTCTCCTCTACCCCATTCTCTTTTTCTGTGAACATTGCCCTCATCTTCCCTGTCTCTTCAGCTTGCAACCTCACGGTAATCTTTGACTCATCTCTTTCTCTTCACATATCCAACAAACTGCCAAAACCTATCATTTCTTTCTCTACAATATTGCTTAAATCAGATCCTTCCTTTCTGAGAACACTGCTGACTCTCATCCATATCCTCATCTCCTCTCTCCTAAACTACTGCAACCTGCTTCTTATTGGCCTTCCACTAAACCATCTCTCTCTCCTTCAATCTGTTCAGAGCTCTGCTGCACGCCTCATATTCTACCAATGGCATTATGCCCACATTATCCCTCTCATGTCACTTCATTGCCTCCCTATCTATTTCTGCTTACAGTTCAAACTCTAAACAAGTGTATTCACTCCACAGCTCCTCAGTGTCTCTCCTCACCCCCACCCCCACCCCCACGGGCATAACGCTCATCAGTGAAGTCTCTCTTATCTGTATCCTTCTCTTCTACTGCCAGTTCCAGACTTCTACTTTTCTGCACCGTATGCCTGGAACAAACTGCCTGACTTGGTACATCAAGCTCCATCTCTGACAGTATTCAAATCCAGACTCAGCACCTACTTCTTTGAAGCTGCTTTCAATTCCAAACTCCAACCCACTTGCTAAGCACCAATATCTGTCTTATCATTTCGTCTGTAATTCCCTTACCTGGTAAGCACCTAGATCTATCATTCTTTCATTTTCTATTAATTAAAAAAAAAAACCAGTCATAATCTTATACCCGTGTTTATATCCTGTCAATAAATATCATCAATAGTTTCACTTCACTCATTATTCTACTATTTATTTAGCAGTGAAGTGAAACTATTGATAACATTGAAACTATTGAAAATGGCTGATGATATTTAAACTATCTATGATTTGACTGGTTTTTTAATTAATAGAAAATTTTTTTGTCCATTGATACTTGGGCCCTCTTTTACTAAGGTGCACTAACCACTTAGCGCGCGCTAATTGATTTAGCACATGCTAAACGCTAATGCATGCATTTTAGTCTATGGACACCTTAGTGTTTAGCGTGCGCTAATTCGATTAACACGTGCTAATCGGTTAGCGCACCTTAGTAAAAGAGGGGCTTAATTTCTGGAAATCAATTTGGGGTAAAATTAATTTTGTTTTAGGTGTCTCTATTCCAATGTCATATGATGTGATTTTATTTGGGACATCGTTAAGTCCAATTGACAAAAATAAGGATAGACTTCTTATAATGACTGGGGTGGCCATACAACTAATCACCAGAAATTGGAAAAATTGGGATAGGCTGAATTTTACTTTTTGGTGGGAAACACTTTGGGCTCCTTTTACTAAGGTGTGCTAGCGGTTTTAGCGCAAACTTAGCACGCGCTACAATACTGCACACGCTAAACGCTAACGCCTCCATAGAGCTTGTGTTTGTATTTTTCATTTAGCGTGTGGTTAGCGCGCGCTAATCTTTAGCATGCGCTAGAAACGCTAGCGCACCTTACTAAAAGGAGCCCTTTGTTTATACTACCGTTATAAAAGAATGTTAGCGGAGCAATCTGGGCAAATTAGGAAATTTAATGAAATTTGGAGTCCTTTGGAGTCATTTGTTAAACACCATAATGATTAAGTTTTCACCTACCAATTTTGATTTTGGTTCCATGCACATACAGGAAGGGAGGGAGGGAGGAGGGGAAGGGATGGGTAAAATATTATAGTAATTTGCAAGTATGTAAGTGCTGTTTTTTTGAATTCTTGAATGTATATGTGTTGCACTTTTTATATGTTTAATAAAATCAATAAAGATTTAATTTAAAAAATGAAAGAAATAAAAGATAAAAAGTAAAAAACTAAATAGTGAAAGGAACAGAAGAAATAAAATAAAGAAAAAAGTAATCAAGGGGTTTTTATGCCTATGACTGAAATGTGAGTTGGGTGAATTTGTCACCTCTTGTGACCCATATGGGTTAATGGCTTGAAACTCTGAGGCCCTTTTCCCCTAAATAGTATCAGATTGGAGAAGTAAAATAATTAAAGGTGATCACTACAGATATAAAATACCTGCTAATTAAATAGATTACTATAGGGGATATATCAGTGCCAGAAATGGCATTCAGTGCTGATGAGACAGAGAAACTCTCTGTAATACACTTCTCCCTCGTCATTCGCGGGGGATACGGGCAGAGCCGTACTGCAAATGGCGAAAAACTGCGATTATCCGGCTCTGACCCACCTCCACCTCCCTGCCGCCTTCCCGGCCTTACCTAGTGGTCTAGAGGGCTTTCGGGGCAGGAGCGATCTTCCTACGCTCCTGCCCCGTGCAGATCACCATGAGGAAATGGCTGTAGGGAGTTCCCGATGTAGTCTCGAGAGACTGCTTCCTATCCACCCGTGCAAGCTAAGTCTAAGTTTTTTCAAACATTTGAAACGTTAAAGACACTATTTATTATAGAGTTTTGTTATCACAGTTAATTTCATTTTACAAGCCTTTTAAAGAATTATTTCTACCAACAAAGATGATGCGATGATAGAGCATTGAAACACTTACAGGGGCTTGTCCCCGGTTTGTGATTTCACCACCTTTTTCAAGGTTCTGAGCACCTCTATGGTTGAAAGTTTTTTCATATATGAAATTCTCCTTGTTTTGTTAGTTGTTTTGTTTATAATATATGTTATACAATCCCCTCTAAGGACCACCTTAGCAGGGCTCCAAAACAAAGCAGGGTTTTGACGATGCTGACCATTAAACTCTAAGTATTCTTCCCATTTAGTTGTTAAATATGATTTAAAATGGTCATCAGAAAACAAGTAACTAGGAAATCGCTAGCGTGCTGGGCCTCGTAAGCCAGAACCTACATTCACATCTATCCAAATCAACGCATGGTCTGATATTACCGCAGAATCAACATTTAGAAAAGCCCTGCTCATGCTAAGAATATAATCTATTCTAGAAAGTGTTCCATGTACACGCGAGCGATGTGTATAGTCCCTTCCTGTCGTGTGTAATAAACGCCAGGGGTCTACCAAATCCAATGTGGTGCAAAGATAAGGTAAACCCCTTGTTTGCGCTCCCCCTATATATTGCCCCAAAGTGGAGCGATCACAGCTTGGGTCTAGAATTTGATTAAAGTCTCCTGCAAGGAATATTGGGTCCGTCAACCGCTCCACCAATAGAGCTGTGATATGTTCGAAAAAGGAGTGGCTATATATATTAGGAGCATACACATTGAGAAGATAGAACGATTAAGTGCCCACCGTCAAATGTAGCAACAAATACCGTCCCTGTAAGTCTCTTTCTACTACTCGGGCAGTAAAGGGCAAAGATTTACGTATTAAGATTGCTACGCCGGCTCGCTTCTATGGTGAAGAAGTTGCTTAAATTGTACCCACCCAAGATCTCCCCAATTTAGAGTGTTCCACATCCGTTAGGCGGGTTTCCTGCAGGCATGCTATATCGACCCTATGTCGTTTCAACTGATTTAGAATTTTGGTTCTTTTAATAGGGGAAGTAATGCCTGACACATTCCAAGATATAATTCGCAATGTAGTAGCTATAGTCTTGTAAGATGAGGGTAAGATCTATTAGACCAAAATGACTGCATCCTGAACAAACCGTCCCAGGCTCCCAGCCCAACCCGAGACAGCAAAGTTGGTCTCGGGGCCCGTCCGAGCACAACCAGTCTAAGCATGGCTTCCATTTCCACATGTAAAACTAACCAAACATATTTATCTGGACCTAACTGCCCCCATATCCTGAAGATGATCATATACAACCAAAATGTCAAAAGTTTCCATCCCGGTCCCACCCCAACTCCCCCACCCACCCTCCCTGCCCTTCCCCCATCCCTCATTCCTGGTCTAGCACAGCTATAGGCCCACTCCAAGGTGGTCCTAGAAGTATGAGAGATCACAAAGCAATGCCTCCCCAGGCCCCGAGTCCCTGCCCGAACTCTTTACAAGAATAATCTCTATATCTATCTAAACATGAAATGAATAATTGGTGACAGCATTAACAAGAAGTGAGAAATAAAATGTCAATAAAAATATAGCCTGTCATGTCATAACCTACATAACCAATACATTAAACATGGGTAATATACAGAGCGGAAAAATCATAATCTCCTCAAATTCCGGGTTCCACGACTCCCCGGAACCACCTTTTGGAAACAGTAGTGACCATCCCAGTTTAATATTCAAACAGAATCAGTATTCCCACTCAGTTAGGGGCTGGTTGGGGTAACACATGGGTGTTCAAATAATGAGCTGCCTCCGAAGATGAATCAAAATTATGCCATTGGCCCAGATGATGGATGCACAGAACTGCAGGATAAAGGAACATAAACCGTATCTTTTTCTCCGCCAAAGTGGAGCAAAGCGGGTAAAATAATTTCCTTTTCTCGGTTAATGCCACCAAATAATCCTGAAAAATACGCACTTCAGAGTCCTCATATTTCAACGAGTCTCGTATTTGCTTATATTTGTACAAGATTTCAACTTTGTGGTTGTAATTAAGTAGTTTGGCGATGACCATTCTCAGGCGCGTGTCCCGGGCTTGCTTCCTGCCTAATCGATGAGCTCGTTCCAGGCGTATGGGGCCCAGGCTGTCCCGCATGGGAAAGGTATCTGTCAGCCACGTTTCCATGGCCTGTAACAGCATAGATCCAGATACCGTCTCCTGTATGCCCAAAAAGCGCAAATTGGATCTACGGGAACGATTTTCTAAATTTTCGAGCCTTGCAGCCTGCTTACTTGACATATCTTGCAGGTCCTGAATGGTTTTATCATGGGCCCCTTGCATGTCGTCCAGCTGTGAGACTCGGATTTCCAGTTCCGTTGTGCGGCAATTGGTGTCTGCCAACATATTTTCCAGCCGCATTAATTGTTCAGACAAGCAGTCAATTCCCGGCTGCATTGCCACTGTGACCGCCTGCGTGATGTCCCGCAGTGCCTCTGGTGCAAGTTGGCTGACTATCGCGGAGTTTGCTGGCGCCATTTTATCTGCTGCTTGCTGTAGCCGTTCGCAGTCTTTTTTGGCTGTTCGGGTCACCATCAGGAGCACAGGAGACAATAAAAATTTGTCCATGCGCCGATATAGTAACGTTTGTTACCTCCCAGTGGGCTCTCACACTGCGTGGGTCAGCAAAAACCGATCGGTCCGCGACTCAGGGCCCGGGAGCTCAGGCAGCACACGTCTGCCTCAGCTCACTGCATCATGTGATCCCCATATTTCTTAAATAGGTATGTTTTCAACAGTTTCCAGAATGTACTATAATTTATCTGGATCTTATCATATTTGGCAAGTCGTTCCATCTGTTTGCAGCCAGATATGAAAATAATGTTGAGAAGACATATAATTGGAGGCACAACAGTACAATAGCAAGAAGACTAAGAAGCAGTTTACAAATAACACATGATTTGACTGATAACCAATGTAATTTTAGCAACATTGCTGTGGCCTTCTCAAATTTTGAAGCTTTATAGATCAATCAGACTGCAGTGTCTGAAATTTTTTCAAAATTGATTCTTCACAGCCTATACCTAGGATGGTACAATATTCAACATGAGCTAGGACCAGTATTTGTACCATTAATCTAAAACTGTCAGTATTGACATTAGACCTGATCCATCTCAACTTCCATAAGACTTTAAACACTTTATTTGACAGTGTCTGTACCTGAGGTTCAAATGTGAGGCAGTTATCAAAAATTATCCCCAAAATCTTCAGAGTAGTCTCTAAAGGAAAAGTAGAAACATGAAGCCAGAAAAAACAGTCTGCCCATCCACAGCATCCACTATCTCTTCCTCTCACTAAGAGATCCCTTGTGTCTGTCCCATGCTTTCTTAAACTCAAACACAGTCTTTGTCTCCACCACCTCTACTGGAAGACAATTCCACGCATCTACCACCCTTTCTGTAAAAAAAAGTATTTCCTTAGATTACTCCTGAGCCTATCACCTCTTAACTTCATCCTATCCCCTCTCACTCTGGAATTTCCTTTCAGTTGAAAGAGACTCACCTCATGCTTGTTTATGTCACATAGGTATTTAAACGTCTTTATCATATTTCTTGTTTCCTGCCTTTCCTTGAAAGTATACATATTGAGATCTTTAAGTCATCTTTAAGACAATGACCATTGACATCTAATCTTCTATTTCTGCGTCGCTCATACCTAGGTAGGCTCAAGGCGACTTATAGAGAAGGACGAGAATATAGGTGATTAAGTGTCAACTAGCTGAGTTTTCAATTTCTTCCAGAATATGGTGTAGTTAGGTTCCGTTCTGATCACTTCAGTAAGGTCATTCCAAGTTTTTACTCCAAGAAAGGTGAGCTTGGAGTGGAAAACACGTTTGTATTGAAGATTTGTTGTGAAGGGGAGATTTAGAAGTATTCTGCTGAGGGTTCTGCGGGAGGTAGACCAATGGATTATTGCCATATTGCAATATTTTTGTGATGTCAGCAGTATGGGAGGGGCTTTATAGCGGATGTAGATGCTGAAGCGCCATTTTGCCGAGTCTATGCATGATAGTAAATTTGCTGAAAATCAAATAAGATATGGAGAGTTTGTGATTTTTGCATTACTTGTCAATATGTTATACAAATTCAAAGATTGATTACTATTTTTGAATTTTATTTTTTAGAAAAACCATGCCCTGATGCAGACATTAGCAAAACATGCATGTCGGCAGTGGGTTCTGAACAATATCTCAAGATAAGTGCTTTTGCTATACTACGTAATTTGAAACTAAGGTGGTTGAAAGTAAAGTGGATGAATATTAATTTGAAAAAATTATGATAAAGTTGATATTGAAGTTGTGGAGCCAATGAGAAGGCTAGCGGCTGAATGTTTTACTCAGTGGGTAAATCAGTTTCCCGTTTGAGTGCCGCTTCTTGAACTGAATTTGTTTTAAAGCAATTTTTCTAAAGTAATACAATAAAATAAATATAAAATTAGATATATACCATAAGTCACAGAGATTGGCCATTTATTTGGGGTTAATGTGAGTGTTTTGGCCAGCTGGAATCTGACCATGTTTAAGTAATTTATCGAGCATCAAATCATAAACATTCCTAATCATCCAAACATATTACAATATAATACATTTTACATGTATCAAATTGCACCCATATTATATAAATATCATCATATTAAAAGGTCATAATTCCATATGTAATTCTACCGCACCCTTGCTCTTTTCTTCTGTGGATCTTACAATATTGAAAAGATCTTATGTTGATAAAGAGGCAAGTTTTCTCTACTTTGATCTTCCAACAGCGAGTCACATCTTATGCTTCAACTCAACACAGTTCTGTGTTTTGCTTTCACATCATCAGGAGTTGAAACTGTCGAACTGTCACTTCAAAACACTGTTCAATATCTTATACACAGATCCATAGAGACTCTAACTACAAAATAAACATTACAATAGATTTATTATGTTAAGTTGGTGAAACCTTTAATACCTAGATCAGTGATTCCCAACCCTGTCCTGGAGGAACACCAGGCCAATCGGGTTTTCAGGCTAGCCCTAATGAATATGCATGAGAGAGATTTGCATATGATGGAAGTGATAGGCATGCAAATTTGCTTCATGCATATTCATTAGGGCTAGCCTGAAAACCCAATTGGCCTGGTGTTCCTCCAGGACAGGGTTGGGAACCACTGACCTAGATATTCAACCTACAACCACTGGTACCCACGAGTATTCATCATATCTCTTGCATAGCTCAAAATCTCGGGGACAGCCATCCTAGTGTGTTGTTTGCTCAATCTAACTGTTAAGACATGCCATGCCTCTGATCTCTACATATGCATGGAAAACACCTGATGAATCATAATTCTATTGGTGTTCCTAATCTCTGTTAAAAAAAAAAAATGCATGATGTATCATATTTCAATTGGTATTTTCAAATTCAAATTGACATCCGTTCTATTTCTTTATTCAGAGCCCCTGGGATCATGGTATTCCAATTATAAATAAACTGCTGTTCTTTTCTCATTAAAATGGAAGAAATATTGCTCCCTCTCGATAATGTTACTTGCTGCAAAACCACAAATTGCACTTTCAAGTAACAAGTATATGTGAAATGATATATGTAAAATGCATTTTAATATGTTTGGATGATTATGAATGTTTATGATATGATGTTAGCATTTCTAACGGGGTAAGAACAGTAGCAATTGTTATATTTTATTAATAAAGATTTTGACAATATTTATAAATGTAGAGTCATATATTTTGAAAATATAAAAAAAGCTTTGAAATAGTAGTACAGATAAATCCAACCCAGGCCATAAGAATTACTGCATGTTTGTAGTTGGTTTACAGATGAGTTGCAGTCCATAATTACTGAACTAATTATTATAAAGATCAGTTTAAAAGGCTAGCATGACTTTTACACATGTATATAGGGACATTTATATGTATGTATATATGGTAAATGTGCAAATAATTTTAGAAAACCGTTTAAATTTGTAAAAGCCATGGGATGCATAGTTGGGAAGGGGCTGGATTGTGAGTTTAGTTTGGGTGGGAACATAAATTATATATGTATTTCTTACTTTTGTACCCTGTAAGTTCTAAAAATTTTAAATAAATAAATACATACCTAAACAAACATACATACATAAGAAAGGGTGTACATTGGCATTTATGCCTTCTTCATTGCCAGCACAAATGTGAAGCCCTGATTTGAACCTGGGGTTGTACTATTCACTGAGAGGTCAATTGTACTTCTCTTTCTGATGTATAATATCATATCTAAATATGTAAAAATAATAGCTTGTTCATTTGCAAAACTTTGCAAAATATAGGACTTATATATGTGAATGCCAATATCTGCCAGGTCAGCAGCTAAAACTGACAAATGTGCAGGTCCCTAAGTAATGATGCTCTTTTAAAAAAAAAGTGTTTAAGTGGCTGTTGGTCCAGGATATGTTGGGATGGATGGATGTACACCTATGCATCGTAATTTGGATTTTACAAAAGAATCTGTGCTCCCCTATTCTTTTAACTATAGGATAGTAAGCATGGGGATTTTGATATTCTGCATACATATGCTCTGCTTTAGGGATTAGCAAGCTTTTTTGCATGCCTGCAAAAAGGCAGATTTTTAGTGGATATACGAAAACATGTAGTGCTGTCCTAGCATACCTGAAAAATAATTGAGACATTGTGAACATCCTGACATGGATGACCCATTTCCTGCACAGATGCCCTATGCAAAATTAGGCTGTATACCTCCTAGAGCTGGCACTTGGATCCATCATCATTATACTCGCTCTGTATGCAACCTCTCAATGAAAGCTCCCTTTGTTCTCTTTCCTGCAGCGTTCTATGAGTCAGTGGCTGTCCCACACTGCAGCCTTTAGTTGTGGAGCTGACCTATTCAAGGGCAAATCTTCCTTTGTACTTCTAATGCAAGAGTTAGGAGAATGAAAGTGCATGGGTAGTAAGAACATCACGAGAGTGATCCAGGATTTTTACACTTGACACATTAACGACTAGCATTTCACAGAATTGCAAAATAAAATTTGAGAGGCACATATAAGAAGAGTGCAAATTGAAATTGCTATTGGGTTATCACTGAATACACCTGTGGTAATGTGCACAAGCAGCAGGCTTGGATTTCTCATAAAGGCAAGCAGACAAGGAGTAACCAAAAGACCTTCTTTATTATAACATAACTTGCACTAGGACAGTAGCATCAATATTTCTTTATAAATAAACAGAAAACAGTTCCACTAGGGCTGGCTCCAGCCACAAACACAGTTCGGTTCTTCTTCCCTAGCCAAACACACTCCCACACAGCTTTGCCTTCAGTCTGTGCCCTAATATTTGGGTCTTCAAAATGATAAGAGACTTCCTACCTTAATAGTCTCTCCCCATACACAGGTACCTGTTTCCCTGGTCCAGTCTCTTTAGGTATTTTGGCTTGTCCTTCCTCAGGATCTCCCTCCTGGAAGCCTCTATATTCAGGGCCTCTCTGTTCTATCCTGTATCCAGTTGAGGTCACCCCTCAGGCCAGACGACCTAACATTCCTCAAGTTGGCAGCACCTGCTGGAGGGTAGCTTAACTGTTACATAAGTGAGGAAATGTTCCTAGGGAAATCTCTTTTCTTCAAAATCACTGAGCTTTGGAATTCCTGCCCTGCTGTGTAATCTTGGCTCCTTCCAATTATTCCGAAAGCATCTGAAAACTTGGCTAGTCTCAAAAATGTAAATCTTGCTACCCTTTTTATAATTTCTAACTCTTATCATATTTTTTCCTTCTTTATATTAAAGCTCCTGTAAACCATACCGAGCTCTATCTCTATGGAGAGGATGCGGTATATAAACTTAAGGTTTAGTTTAGTTTAGATACCTGCTACTATGCCACTCCCTCCCTTACAACACCTAAATATCCTTGTATGGAATTTGTGAGATAAGATATCTATGTTGAAATCTCTGATTAAGGTTATACCCTGAGGAATAATGTGATTCTGCAAGTGCAGAAGTTTGCGCAGGATTTATGAGTGTACATAACATTGCGTAAATCTCCAGCCCCAAGTGCAGCTGACCAAAGAAAAAGAGTAGGAGGTCAGTGGTGTAGCAAGGGTGGGAGGTGCCCAGGGAAGTGGCAACCCCTGCCTTCTTCTCCGCTCTCCCGTTCCTTCACTGCCACCCCAAGACATGCATGCATCCCTTCCCTTCCCCCGTACCTCTAGCTCTTCGCTGGTGTGAGCAGCATCTCCAAATTTCTGCCCATGCTGGCCTCAGCTCTCCCTCTGATGTCACTTCCTGATCCTGTGACCAGAAGTGACATCAGAGGGAGATCCGAGGCTGGTGGAGCAGCAGGTTAGAGATGCTGCTTGTGCCGGTGAAGAGCTAGAGGTACCGGGATTTTTGCCCTGATAAGCCAATTGCTGCCTATACTTCCCACCCCCTGTGCATTGTCCTCCAGTTAACAGAAGCACTCTGTGAGCTGTGTTTCTTTCTTAATGCTTCTCTTCTTCTTTTCCACTTTGGTCAGAATCACACAGTGTCCCAGTTATCAGAGTTTTAAAATGTATTTACATTACAATGATGGCGCCTGATCTATGATTTTTTTTGCCTAGGGCCCACCAAAGAATTAATCCTACTCTGAGGGGAGGGAAGGAAGAGAGTACTGGGAGGGATTAAAAAAAGAAGAACCCTGGAGGATGGAAAGAAGTGGGAGAACATGGGGGTAATGAAAGGGATTGAAGAGAAAGAACATTGGGGTTGAGAAGGAGGGAGAGGCAAAAAAGGGACAAAATGGGGATTGAGGAAGAAGAAGAGTGTGGCAGTAAGGCAGATCAGTAGGACTGAGAAGGAGATCATGAGTCATGATGAAAAAAGATTGGGGAAGAAAAATAAGAGTACATAATCAGAGCACAGGAGTCAGTATAAGAGGGGGAGGGGAGGAAGGTATTGATTTTTCGGTTGGGGTAACCTATCACCCCTTTACCATCATATATGTTTTCCTTGTGCTTTTGTGACACCCAATGTGCTATGTTACATTCTTACACTTACTGACCTATTATATCATAAGTTTCAGGTTTCAGACATATTTCTTGCCTTCAGCGATGACTATAGAGGGAAGTGTTGGTCTCAGACTGGGTTTACATAAGAACATAAGAATTGTCATACTGGAACAGACCGAAGGTCCATCAAGCCCAGTATCCTGTTTCCAACAGTAGCCAATCCAGGCCACAAGCACCTGGCAAGATCCCAAGGAGAAAAACAGATTTTGTGCTGCTTATCCTAGGAATAAGCAATGGTTTTAATAATGGCTTAAGGACTTCTCTTTCAGGAAATTAGTCAAACCTTTTTTAAACCTTGCTAAACTAATTGCTTTTACCACATTTTCCAGCAATACATTCCAGAGTTTAATTACATACATGTTGAGTGAAGAAATATTTTCTCCAGTTTGTTTTAAATCTACTACCTAGTAGCTTCATCACATACCCCCTAGTCCTAGTATTTTGGGAAAGGGCAAACAAGTGATTCATTTCTACCTGTTTCATTCTACTCAGTATTTTATAGATCTCTATCATATCTCCCCTGAGCTGTCTCTTCTCCAAGATGAAGAGCCCTAGCCTTTTTAGCCTTTAATGAGAAACTAGAACAGATTCACCAATGGCTTGATACCAATAGATTAGCCCTTAACATTAATAAAACAAACATTATGCTTTTCCCCTGGAAAGATAGTTATAAACTTACCTTTCCAATTTCTATGAAAGGTATCACCCTGAAGCTGATAAATAGAATTAGGATTTTAGGGGTTATCTTTGATAATAAATTAACTTATCACGACCATGTTAGTCACATTGTTAAATCAACTTTTTTCAGACTCCGTCAAATTTGCTCAGTATCTAAATTTTTATATCCAAAGTCGCTGAATATACTAATTCATTCTATGGTTATTTCAAAAATTGACTACTGCAATGCCCTGTTTAAGGGAATGGCTCAAAAGGAAATTAGGCGTCTGCAGATCATCCAGAATGCTTCAATTAAACTTATTATGAAAGCCAATAAATTTGATCATGTGACTCCTTTACTTAGAAAAGCACATTGGCTTCCAGTCGCACATCGTATAATGTATAAATTAAGTTTGCTCACCTTTAAATCTCTCATATTTAAAACCTCAGCTTTTATTTATAAAGTCTTGATACATTATACTTCATCAAGATTACTGAGGTCGAATGACCAATACTTATTGGTCATTCCTTCTCTCAAAATTATTAACACACGGCGGCAATCTATCTTTTCCATCACAGCTCCTCAAACATGGAATTCACTTCCAATTTATTTAAGAGAAGAAAAGAATTTGGAAAAATTTAAGAGCAAAGTTAAGGGTTTTCATTTTAAAGATGCATTCAATGACTAAATGAATTGCTTATGACTCTCATTTTATCTTTATATTTTCTGAGACTTTTCTCCTTCCCTTTCCTATTGTTTTTAACCTTAATTGTTTTTCTTCATATTAATCAGATTGTATTTCTTTCCTAGTCTTTCCTTGCATTTTATTATGTTTGTATAAGTTGGTTTTTATTATGTTTTAATAGATTTAGTCCCTTTGTTAGTTATGTTTGTTTCCCCTAAATCTGTAATTTTTATCGATTTGTACATCACTTAGAATTTGGAATAGGCGATTAATCAAATTTTATAATAAACTTGATAAACTTAGTCATTGGAAAGTCATCCCATCCCATTTCATGCCCATCTCTATACATTTTCTAATTCTACTATATTTTTTTGAGGTGCAGTAACTGGAATTGCACACAGTATTCATGGTGTGGCTGCACCATGAAGCGATACAAAGGCATTATAACATTTTTCATCTTTGTTTTCCATTCCATTCCTGATAATTCCCAACATTCTATTAGCTTTCTTAGCTGCTGCCACACACTGAGCTGGGTTTCATCGTATCCTCAATGATGACATCTAGATCCTTTTTCTGCGTGGTGACTACCGTATTTTCATGCAGATAACGTGCACCCGTGTAAAACGCGCACACGAGTATAGCGCGCAGAAACCACGATTTTATGTACAAAAACTTTTGTATACCGCGCTCACGGGTATACCGCGCATGCAGCCCGACTGTCCTTTCGCTCGCCCCAACTCTCCTCTGGCCACCCCGACTCTCCTTTCGCCCTCCCCGACTCTCCGTGCGCTGTCCCAACTATCCGTTCACCCTCCCTGACTTTCCGTGCACTGCCCCGCCTCTCCGTGCGCTGTCCCGACTCTCCGTTCACCCTCCCTGACCCAATCAGAATAGGCCCTGGAGCCTTAGGTCCCACCTGGGGGCGCGGCCTGAGGCACATGGTCGGGTTGGGCCCATGTGCTTCAGGCCGCGCCCCCAGGTGGGACCTAAGGCTCCAGGGCCTATTCTGATTGGCCCACGCGCCTTAGGCCCCACCAGTAGGCGGAGCTTTGGGACGGATGGGCCAATCCGGCCTCATTCCGTCGTTGGCTGCCTGCCGGACAGGCGGGTTTGGCTCCCGTCTGTCCGGCCAACTGCCAAAGGTACGGGGAAGGGGGGTGGGGGTGTCGTGGGGGTCGGCCAGGGGGGTTGCGGGTCGGCTGGGGGGGCAGTCGGAGGTTCTTGGGGGGGGCGGTCGTTGGAGGGAGGGGGGTTTGCGTCGAGGGCAGGAGGGCCTGGGATCCCTCCTGCCCGTAATGTAGTGCGGGGTGGGGGTAGGGGGTCGCCGTGGCCAGGAGGGTTTGGGCTCCCTCCTGGCCCGATATTGTCGGGGAGTTGGGGAGTCGGCCGTGCAAGAGGGCTTGGGCTCCCTCTTGCTCCGATCGTGGATGCGGGTGCGGGTGGGAGCGCGTGCGAGCGGTCATTCGGGGTGGGAGTGCGAGCGGTCCTGCTGGGGGGGGTGAATCGGGCGTCGGGCGGGGTGGAAACTATGTAAAAAAAATTTGTATACCGCGCTCACGCGTATAACGCGCGAGGGGTATGCGCGGTAGGTAAAAATGCATATAACGCGCGCGTTATATGCGTGAAAATACGGTACTACCACTACAATTTATCACTTATATAGCACTATACATATATTTTTTTTCATTCTTTATTCAATTTTCAATCTACAGAAGTGCACAATAATTAATACACTTACATATAATATTAAAATTAAAGCACATTAAACTTTCAAAAATTAATAAAAAAGAAAATTATTTCCCCCCACCCTTCCACCTATTAATCAATCAATAAATACCTTCAATAACAGTCAATACATTCCAAAATGTAGCCCCATCCTGGATGTGTATGTTTAAAGGGACATCTAAAGAGATCAATCATTACAGAATTTAGTTAACTTACCAAACATCCATGAATTTCTTGTAATTTCCCTGCTGAATGGTCATAACCCGCTCCATTTTAAAAATATAACAAAGGGATTCCCACCAGAATGTGTAATTTAGTCTATCCCAATTTTTTAAAATAAGCTGCATGGCAACCCCTGTCATTATAAAGAGAAGTTTGTTACTTCTCACAGATAGTTAACTCATAAATGTTCCAAATAAAATGGTATCATATCATAGTGCCACTGGATTCTCCAATAAATTATTAACTTGATCCCAAATAGATCTCCAAAATTTCAGTATCAAGGGACAATAGTATAACAAATGATCTAACGTCCCAGGTTCGAGATGACAGTGCCAGCATCTATTAGATTTAGAACTATCTACTTTATGTAAACGAACTGGGGTCCAAAAAGCTCTATGTAATAAGAAAAACCATGATTGTCTCATAGATGCAGACACCGTACATTTCATCCTCCAAGTCCAAATTCATGGCCATTGAGACGCAGTAATCTGTTGCTTTATCTCAATGCTCCAAATGTCACGAAGACCAGTCTTTGGTTTCTTATTCAAAAATCCAGATATTAATTTATACCACTGAGCGGCCTGGTGACCCAGGAAATCCGCCTGGAAGCACAGGAACGGCAAACTATACTGATTTTTAAGATTTTTCCAATCAGGGAACCTCTCATGAATGGCCTGCTTCAACTGCAACCAACTATAACTTTGAGTTTTAGCAATACCAAATTTTTGTTGCAGTCGTGAAAACTCAAGCAGCTTTCAGTCTAGTACTACATCGTCTAAAGTACGTATGCCCGCCTTCATCCAGCGCTATACATTTTGACATTTAATAGACGATCTCTGCTCAGAAGAACTTACAATCTAGCTTGGACAAATATGACATATAGGGTTAGGGATGCAGAACCCAAGGTGAGTGGAGTTAGGAGTTGAAAGCAGTCTCGAAGAGGTGTGCTTTTAACTGGGCCTTGAACACGCAGCTCCTGATTGGTAAGGCCCAACTTTAATGCAGGAACAGGTGGTCGTAGCATACAGCGAGTGATTTCCTTCACTCGCCAGCGCTCCAGCTGCTCTCTCCTGCCTCTCCCGCTGCCAACTTCAGTCTCCCCCACGAAAAACCGTATTTGTGGGTTTTCAACATTCGCGGGGGTTCCTGGAATGGAACCCCCGCGAATATCGGGAGAGTATATTCATTTTTGGCCCCTTTATGAATGACAGTATACCAAATCTTTTTCATTTTTTTTTTTGTCTTGTGATGTCATCACGTTTTCAATGTCACTACATCTCTAATGGTGACTAAGGAAGAGATTAGTGAAGTAATTGCTCATATTTCACCGACCCAAGCTATTTTGGATCCTTGTAATTCAAGTATTTTACGTCAGATACCCGTTACATCAAGTGCTTTTGTTACTGCTTTTGTTAACAAATCTTTAACTGAAGGAGAGCTACCTAAGGCATATAAGGAATCAACTGTAACTCCTGTGTTAAAGAAAAAGGGTTTGGATATTGAGGATTTAAAAAACTTTCGTCCTATCTCTGTAGGTCCATTTTTAGGAAAAGTAATCGAGAAAGTAGTATTGCATCAGTTAAATGATCATATACTACAAAAAAATTGCCTTGATGAGTTCCAATTTGGATTCCGACATGCGCACAGTGTCAAATTGTTAATGATCTCAGTATTGGAGACTTTGAGGGAAGGGATACATAAAAGTAACAAATATCTCATGGTATCCTTAGATGTCTCTGGGACATTTGTCACTATAAATTTGGAAATTTTATTAGTGAAATTGAAACAACTAGATTTAGCAGGAGATGTATTAAAATGGTTCACATCTTATCTAAATAAAAGAGTTTTAAGGGTAAAAAGTAAGGGTGTGGTGTCAAGAATAGTGAAAGTTAAAAAAGGAGTCCCACAAGAGTCTGCATTATCAGCAATGTTGTTTAACATCTATGTGACCTCGTTGGGGAAAAAGTTTGAAGAGATGGGTGTGCAATAAAGAATATATGCCAATGATATTCTATTCCTTTTTCCCAATAAAAGGCATTCCTGATATATATCTTTGCTTGCAAAAGTATATGGAAATGATCGGAAGTTGGATGAGTGAACATGATTTGAGTTAACAAGACGGAGGTAATGGTAATGAAAGGTCAAAGAAACAATTTTGAGTTGAAAAATGTGGTTGTTATGGGGGAAAAACTGCCAGTAAAAAGGAGATGACTTTCCTGGGAGTGTGCTTAGATAGCTGTTTGACAATGGAAAACCAAATATTAAAAATAATCAGGGTGGAATACATGCAACTTCGAATGCTTTATAGATTGAAGCCAATATTACCAACACACGATTTCCGTACTGTGGTTCAGATGTTGATCCTAAGTAGGGTGGATTGTTGTAATTCACTATACCTAGAAGTTGTGAAAGGGAAGTTGAGGGCTTTGCAAATGCTTATCAACTCCGCTGCAAGATTAATCACAGGGGTTCCAAGGAGTATCTATATAACTCCCGTGTTAAAGAAACTACACTGGTTACTTATGCAACAAAGAGAGCAGTTTAAGATTGTTGCGATTATACATCAGACATTATATCATGCATCCCCAAAGATCTTACAAGAACTTTTTCACATCTATAAACTGAGAAGAGAGCTTAGAGATGTAAATGGGGTGAAATTAAGTTTGGAGGGTAGAATGTTGACTATGCATGCTAGGATCTGAGCATCAACGATATCTGTGGCTGGCGTACAACTATGCCTCGCCTGGTATCCTGCAGTTTTGTATGGGGAGGATGAATTTTAAGATAATGCTGAAAACTCAATTGTTTGCTAATGCCATCCTCAGTAACCATTATTTCTTCCTCTCTCTAGGAGATCCCACGTGACTATCCCAGGCTTTCTTGAAATCAGACACAGACTCTGTCTCCACCACCTCTGCCAGGACACTGTTTCGCGCATCTACCACCCTTTCAGTAAAAAAAAAAAAAAAAAAGTATTTCCTTAAATTACACCTGAGCCTATCACCTCTTAACTTCATCCTATGCCATCTCATCCCAGAGCTTACTTTCAAATGAAAGTCACTCAACTCATGAGCATTTACATCATTCAGGTATTTAAACATCTCCCCTCTCCCGCCTTTCCTCCAAAGCTAAGTTCTATCTATATAACCATTTTTATAAAATATAACAAAGTATAAGGAATGAAAAATTGCCAGTGATATATTTTCTGACAATAAGTAGCGTTGTGTTATGCTACTCTAGTGGCAGTCTAAAGAGCCCAGGGAAAATAAAATAGTTTCAATGCTCCATCATGTGTATGCCGTATTTCGTGAATGCTTTATAAAGAACTGTAGCATTGAGAATTATATTGGGAAAACATCCAGGCATCATTGGGCATCTCACCTTTTGAATTAATGTATAGACATCAACCTGGCCAATCTGAAGGAGCTGTGGGTAGAGCCAGAAGGAGATCCACAAACAGTTTTATTCTATCTAAAAGGATTTGAAATTACACCCACAGGGGCAATAGCTTACTGGTACTGCAATTATATCATTGGGCATCATGGAGTGCTAGGTCACAGAGGTTACAAATAGGCCACCTTAGGGTAGGGGGGGACAACCCTGCTGTCATGGAGCGAAACTGAGGCAGCGAGGAGTTCATATGCGCTGGGAGGCCCTGAGACCAGAAGTCTCTAGATGGAAAGATCTTCCCCAGCTGTGGGCTGAGAAAAAGCCCAGAGATACAGAGTGGCCTTCAAGTGATTGTGAGAAAGACTGGCAAGGTGAGATGCCTGCTAATTATTTGAAGACTTTGATATTAAGTGTGAAAGGCTGACGGCAAGCCTGTGTGAAAAACTAGGGGCTCCTTTTACTAAGCTGCGATAGCGTTTTTAGGGCGCGCTGAATTGCCCTGTGCGCTAAACCCAAGCTACGCGGCTAGAACTCCAGCTAAAACAGCTATCGCAGCTTAGTAAAAAGTGCCCTAGCTCTTCCCTAGCTGTGGGTTGAGGAGAATCCCAGGGAAACAGAAGGCCTATTTATGTGGACTTTGTTCTGGGGTCTGGCTGGGACCAGACTGCGATGCTGGACTAGAGAACGACTGTTGCAAACTGTGTTTGGGGCATGGCAATCACTGGCTATAAATAGTATTTTTCCTTTCCCCTGAGTCTGTGAAGTAACAGGGCTCAGGTTTCTGAACTAATAAAGAGTTTTTGTTGCACCTTTCAAGTGTGTTTGTCTGTGTGAGCACAGATATTGAACCCTTCAATTCAATCCACTATCCTAGTGGTCTTCACTAATTTTTAAGTAGGAGCCTTTTTGGATCCAATAAGCTAAAACAGAACCACCAAATATCTTCCTGTGGGAGATCATGATCCTGCTGGCCAGTGTGTGTGTCAATAACATCCACTCTACCAGCTTGTCGTCAAACTGTTTATTGGGCATATCCTCACGGAGTTGGGCATTTCCACATGCATTCTCTTTACCTATTGAGAAATGCCTTGCCCTTCAAGCATGTAGCTCTTCCTCCCATCCACTTCCCCCTTTCTGTCATGAACGTGGTTAGAGAAATAGAGAGTATCAGGAAAAAAAAAAGCCAGAATGATGATGAGGGTCATCCCAGAGGTCTCAAAGGGCTGCCATTGGCCCCCAGGCCTTGCATTGAAGAGTGACTAACTGGTTAAGTACGTGGATAAAGTTTGGACAGCAAAAAAAGGGCTAGTATCCTGTTAACTTCTGAGTGACCACACTTACCTGGACATGGTCTAGCATTGAAAAACTACTGACTACTATGGGCTAACTCCCCTTAGATTCCAGATTCAGTTTTCAGTGGAGCCAAAGGCCGAGTCATGGGTGATTTTCCAAAGGAAAAGATGCTGGTTTGGTCTGTTAGATGGTGGCAAAGAACAGCAGGTTCTCTGCCAATCTCAGCAGTGCCAGCAATAGACTGCTCATTTTCATGGCACAAGCAGAAGCCACCAGCCCCTTCCTCTCTTTGTGGCTGATGGGATAAACACTATAAGCTGCCACATTTTTTGCGCCCGTCAAACCTCCATGCATTTTTAACTCGCAAATCATTATGTCCTTGCTGCCGCTCTTTTGATGCATGAGATCAGCAGCTGGCGAAACTGACCTGTACATCTGACAGTGGCTTCTCAGTTACCAAACGCAAAAAATCTTCCATGTCGGCATCCCGGCTTGACCCAGCAGAAAATCATTATTGGGCCAAATGCTATGCAAGAGGTTCCACTCCAGCAACGAACCCTTTTTCATTTGCTATTTCAAGCACATAGTGTAGATAAGACTTAACACAAAATATTACATATTACATCAGCATTTCCAAAATATTTCACCACAAAATTGAGACACCTTGTTTAGTGTTGTTGTGTTGGTAACAAAAATAAAATACCCTTGAAGAAAGTTGTGTAGAATATGAAACTCCTTTTTGTTATTTTTTTCCATCTTTACTGTAGCTGTTTTTCTTTTTTGGAAAAAAATATGGCATGAACTTCGTTAATTCTCACTTCAGTGTGTGCAGCTTAGGATTCTATTAATGTTCCCTCTCCCCTCTGCTGTTCTGTGCCCTCGTTTGCAGTCAGTTCATTCTGCGCTGATGTATATTTCATTGCCCAAGGCTTAATTTTGATTTATTGTCCATCCATAAATTAGAAAAATATGCTCTGGAATTCCATCCCGCTGAAAAGCTGTGCCTGATGTCAGGGGACTGGGTGATATTTAAGATGTCAGAAATACATATTGGATTAGCGTGCTTTGTTTCCCCACAACAGCAGGTGTTTAATCATAGCTGATGGCTGAAGTTAAATGCATTAGGACAGCATCAGCCAAGAAGATGGAGTTTTTCTAAACCAAACAAACTCCAGATAAATAACTCAAAACTAATTGTTTGTCCACATCCTAGCTACGTTTTTTTTCTACTTAATACATTAAATAATGAATATAGCACCCAGCACTTATCTCGACATTGAAGACCTGGTAAATTATTTTTGTTATTGAGCTGTTCGACGTTTATCTACGCTAACAATTTCCATTATACTGTAAGTCTCTCATTAATTTTAAATATTTCCCTTAAAAAAAAAAGACGGTCAAGAAGAAACATCAATGAAGAAAGTGAGGCGTATATTTTTCAGAAATGTATAACTGTCAATACATATATGTGTGTCAATTAATTTAACATTAACCTGGATCCCGTACAATATATTTCTTCAACAAAACTTTTTTTTTTTTTTTTCTGGTATTGTTGGCTTTAAGCTTGCTGTTCTGTTTATGTTAATCAGACTTGCTTGTATGTAGTAAATGATCAGGTCTGGGCTTGAGCAATTTAGCTGTAGGCCGAAGAGGAGATGCTTAGAAGAGCAAACATTTTCAAGGTCAACCAGTGAACTGTAACAAGTCAGTGAGATTCATGGAGAGAATTGTATATTTTGACACAACGGCAATTTGATTAAAAGTGAAAGTAATGGGTTTAAACAGTCGCTATGAGGATGTAGCCAGACTTTGTTAGCTTTTCGCAAATTACTTAACAAGCCTATGATGCAACTGGAAATAAGACTTTGGTATTTTGTGGAGAAAAGCAGGATGACAGTGCAGAAAAAAAGGGTTTTTAATGTGACTGAAATCAGAAATCATGCCCTAGAACTCTTTCTACCACCAACTCTGACTGGTTCTCAGAAAACAGACCCTGTCAGCTAAAGATTGAAAAACAGATTCATTTACCCCCTCTGTTTTGGGGCTCCAGAGAATGATTATTTCCAGCTGTTCAGGTTTTCCCAAATAGTAGCTATCACAAAATGGTAGCTCTCAAACATATATTTGGCAGAGCTCAAGAACAAATATTTAGGATAAGCAGGAAGGGCCAGAATTTTTATAGGATTACTTTATTAGGTGCTGCTAGGCACCCTAATAACCCTAACTTTGGAATCCACATACAACTTTTTATAATTGGTTTAATTGGTGTGTTAATTGATCACACCAGTTTTCAGACAATCAAAAAAAAAAATTAAATCACCAATAAGAGCTCCATACGGAACTCTTAGGATGCCTAACGATGCCTAAGTCGAGGCGCTCTCTACACCTAACAATGCCCATCTGGAATATATACGTGGTTGACTTAGACGTCCCTAGGCATCTGAGTTAGGCACCAGTAAATTAGGATATGTACATAAAACCTGGTCTACCTCTAGGATGTCTAGTGACACCTAGGCACTGCTAGGCAGGATTCTTGAAAGGACGCCCAGTGGTTGACAACCGCATCGAGCTACGCCTACAATGTATGTGTGCTTAGGCACCATTTATAGAATAAGTGGAGACACCATAGGTGCTTCATTAGTGATCTCTACACAGTGTAGTAACTTAGCGGCTCTTTTACTGGAGAGCATTGAGAATCTAGTTGTGTATCTTTAAGTGGGACTTTCCCACACGTTAAGCCCAGATTCAACATGACACAATTTAAGGCATTTTTAAATATTTTTTTTCATGCTGGGTGTTAATGTTTACATTAGTGAGCATTAGCTGGTAGCTAGTTAACACTTCCACATCCATTCTCCACATATGGAGAATGGGCATACCTTCTCCAAGCTGTATAAGCTGTATAACAAGTGAATTAAATTTTTTAAATGGATAACAAAATGAATTAGAGCGCAAAATCAGACAAATTACCACAAAACACTTTGGGCTCCTTTTATGAAGCCGCGTTAGCGCGCTAGCCGCTACCACCTCCTCTTGAGCAGGCGGTAGTTTTTTGGCTAGCGCGGGGGTAGTGCGTGATTAAAAGTCACGTGCGCTAAAGCTGCTAACGCGGCTTCGTAAAAGGAGCCCTTTAATGCATTTTGAAGTAGTTATTTTTCATGTGTTAATCATGTATTAGAGCTTAACATCATTTAGAACACAGACTGGTGTAGATACTATGTACAATTTTTTTCTGCTATTATGGCCACTCTACAAAGCCTTTGGCTTCAGTTGCAGGTCTCTAGTGTCCAGTGCGATTTTTCTAGCAAAAAAAGGTGCTAGTACTCAGTTGCTGGGCCATTCTTCAGGGGTAGAGTGCTCATTGAGTGACCCACTCCACAATAGCCAAGCCCCCAGTCACAGAATCTTATGAAAAGGCAGAATTGATTTGCAGAGCCTGGGCTCTTTCATTAATACTTGGGAGGATCATGAGTTAATTTTAGCAGGCAATGGAAACGGTATTAATACCTTCAAGCACCCCCTGACAAGAAAAGCCTTGTCTGTGCTCAAGGGCCATCAATTTGATCCCCAGTAAACGCCAAGCAAAATAAGTACTGTCAATATGTCTCTATACTATAGGGACAGAACCCCTAAAGGCAAAGGCTAGAAGTATAAGCTTCCCCAGAAAGGAATGGGAGGTAAATACAAGTCAAGTTTTATCTACTTTTTGGAATCTGCTGTGTTTATCCTGCCTCTTGTTAGTGTATTTTTTTTAAAATTTTTATTAATTTGAAAAAAATATGACAAATAATACACTTGTTGCAGAAATACAGAAAATAAAAACATCAAAAGGAAACAAGATAATGTGGCATTCCAATTATTATCCTTCTTAGACCACAAATTTAGAAAAGGGAAAGATCCATTAATTCCATGGAGAGAAATACAACAGGAAATCTAATTATTAGTAAAAAAGCTGACTACGCTTAACAGCCCCACTTATCTTTTAAATCCAGCAGATCATATACATTACATATCTCTAGAAATCTTTTTAAGGTTTAGAAAGGCTCTCAATTGTGATGGTAAAAAGAAAGTGTACTTGATCCCAAGGTAACGAATCAAACATTTACAGGGATATGCCAAAAGATAAGAAGCCCCCAAACTTTTTGTTTCATCACGCATAGAAAGAAATTATTTTCTGCAGTCCTGTGTTATCTTAGATACATCCGGATAAATCCAAATTCTTTGTCCTGAAAAATCTTGATGTAAAAATAAAATTTCATTATGAGGTTTAAATCTTGTTGGAACACAAAGACTAGCAGCGCCCCCCTTTCCTTAACATCAGAAAGGGATTCCTCCAATATTGCAGTCAAAATTTTTTCCACTACCAAATTCCCTCCTTCAGCAGCCTTAGTCGTAGCACTGGGAATATAATATATTTTGTTTATAGGAGGAATAGCTTGTTGAGGAATTTTGAGGATTTCCATTAAGTATTTTTTTAAATAATCAAGAGGATTTAAAGCTGGTGATTTTGGGAAATTTAGCATCCGTAAATTTAGCCTCCTATTAAAGTTCTCAAATTGTTCCAATTGGAGTGAACATAACTCTTATCTCTAATGTTGATGTTATTTCCTTTAAGTCTTTAACCTCATTTTTAACACAGGTTATTTGTTCAGCAGAATCATGTTTGGTTTGTTCAATAATTTTAAACAAATTGTCCACTTTCCCTGAGAGACTGAGTACCTCTAATGTTGATTCCGTCAGTTTGCCATCGAGTCTCTGCAAGGCCTGCCATATGATCTCCAGGGGGAGTCTGAAGCAGCGGCAACCTCGCTGACGCTCCCAAAGTCGTTTGCTCAGCTGTCTTTCCCATGGACGCTCCTTCCTCCAGACTCAGGTCCAGGTCCGCAACTTTTAGTATGCGGCATTGGAGAAGGTAAACACCGTGATAAAAATCACGTTATTGAAGAGTAGCAAGGAGTTAACCGGCTCCACGGGAGAGGTAAGAGACGCCAGCACTAACGTGCAGCCATCTTGGATCCCGATTACCTGTTAGTGTATTATTTTTATTGGTGTCCATAGTGGATGTACTTCCCATTTACAGGGTAAGATTGAAGGACAGTAAGGCTGACCAGGGAACTGCAGTCCATTCTATATCCATGAAGAGGTATGGGGGTTGGATGTTTTAATATCTAAGGTGTGTCCTTTTTCGTGTGTAGGACCTGATGGTCTAGTTGACTACTGAGGAAGAATTTTCTGAAATTGGAGATGCTAGCATTGTCTTGGGACTCTAGTGGAATATTTATGTCACCTAAGACATTTACTCTTGCATATTGGCAGGTGAGATTAGAGATAATTTCTTGTAGTTTTGAATTATTATGTGACCATAGTCCAGGAGGGCTATATACGTTGCATGGATATACAGTATACCAGATTTATCTTCTAATTTGCATATCATATATTCTAGATCAGGGAGGATTCTAGATCAGGGAGGATTTAGAAGAAGGTTTTGTAGACTAATGCACCACCTCCACGTTTGTTCAGACTGGGTATGTGGATAACACTATCCTGGTGGGCATAGATGGGGTAGTTCTGGGGATGTTGTGTTTTTGAGCCGGGTTTCAGAGAAGGCGAGGCCTAAGTCATTTGCAGATATCAGTTTGTTTAGTAATAGAAGTTTCTTGCCTACAGATCTGGCATTGATATAAATGCAAAGCACAGAGGTAGTGGCTATTTCTTTTAAGTGTTGATGAGTGATTCGGACATAGCATAGGTTAGATTGAGTTCTAGCAGGAGGGGGCCTGTTTTTTTTGTTTTGTTTGTGGCTCAGTTGCTGGAGATTGTAGGGATCAGATAGCAGGGCAAGGCGGAGTAGTTCTTAAAGTACAGGTTTGTTTGTGAAGAGGGTCCACATGATTTGGAGTTATGATTTGTTGGGTGCCAAGTTTGAAAATAAAAATAGGTTTCAAGATGAATTTCAATTTACTAGGAAATATTGTATAATATTTTATCAAAAGTTAGTCATATCAAATGTTACATGAATACAAAGACCCTAGTGGTGAGTGGAATGAGTATTGCAGACCAATGTTGAAGCTTAAAGAAATTAATGCATATGTTTTGAACAGCAGATAAACATTTCAAAAAGCTAAGTGCATCTTTTAAAAGTATGCCCAGAATATATCTGACGTCAGTAAAGATGTACATGAGGAAAACAAGATTAATTTTTCATGTTTTCTAAAAAGGCTTGAAATTAGAAATAAAACAGACTGTGGGTTATACTATACATGCACATAGTATATCAACTTTGAAAAGAAAATGACTTTGTCATAGTGAAAAGTGAATAACAAATAAGATTTGTCAGTTAACCTGATCAAAATGTTACCATCCTGTTATAATTCATTTGTGAAATATGCACCCCTCTCCTAACATCAGATTAACTAGTTCATTGACAGCCTCAGTGAAGGGGAAAAATCAACAAGCTTATGTCTATTGTTTCAAGTTGAGGACAAAGAAGTGTATTTCCAATTAGGTTTCCATTTTAGAAATGTTGTGCAAAATAAACATACTGGGGCTGCTTCTACAAACAAGCGTCCCAATTGTAGGCGGCGGTAGACTTCCTACCACCGTCTCACAGCCAATCAGGGTGCACATTTTTAGAAAAAACGCAGACATGGAAAGACGCCTACATTGTAAGCATTTGGCACGTGCCTATGGAGATGTGTTGAAATGCTTATGGACGCACAAGGCATGATAGGGGCGTGGTCTCTTCTGGAAGTGGCATTGGGCATTTGTAAGCATCCCTATGCATCTCTGTAGGTATGAGATAGATGCCTTAAATGTAGTTCTGTAAAATGCTGGCCTACATTCAAAGCGTCTCTGTTAGTAAAAGTAGATGCAGTTCTCTACAAGATGCTAATGCATGATTAACACATGCTCGGCAGCTGCTTCTTAAGCGGCGGATGAGATTGGCATCCTTTAGAGAATCAGGCCCACTGTATACAGAAGAATATATTGATTACATCCATAGATCTAAGTTTGTCATAAACATCACTATATCTGCTGTCAATGATTCCCATGAAAAAATGAAGAAGAAAATACTTAAAGGGCACAAACTAGTATTGAAAATGTTTAAAAATTTCCTGTAGAATACAATCTTTCTAAATCTATTTTTAATAGAAAAAAATGTTAGCATATTTTAAGCCCCACTGTGTACAGGGGTTCCATGTGGAAAACGGCAAGTCCAGATTGAGACGTTCACATTTCCTTAGTATTTTATAAAAAAAACTCTTCTAAACTCAGAGCCCTTTCTAAAATACATTTAAGGACAAACGAAAATCAAAAAACAATCCAACAAAGTCTGCAGTGAAACGGAAATAGCACAAAACCAAACAAAAGAAACTGCAGACGAGCGCACAAGATGCAGCCTATGTTTATTAAAACAATTATTTATTGCGGTTAGTGTCACTACCTTTTAACAAACCAGGGGACCCGACATGGTCTGTGTTTCGGTTAACACGCCTTCATCAGGGGTCCTAACAGATAAAGATGAAAATGGCTGAGTCTCAAATATAAATAAATAAATACATAGACATTTGAAAATAATATACATAAAAGCAAAAGCCAAGAGTGTGAATTCAGGTAAATAAAGGTGATCAACCGCAGGTGATCTGATGTGCAAAATTAAAACAACAAGACTAACCCCCTCTTCTATTAAACTGCACTAGCAGTTTTTAGTGTGGTAAGCCGTGCTGAATAGCCTGGGCTGCTCCTGATGCTCAGGCCATTCAGCGGGGCCCTCTGCGCTATCAACTGCTAGTGCAGTTTAATAGAAGAGGGGATAAGTGTGGTGCACATGTATATGATATACAAGTGTAAACATGGATTTCATAACCAATTAAAAACAGTGAACACCTACTTCGGAATATTGTGAGCCACGGAATCGAGGGTGATATACTCATGTAGATTAAAAACTGGTTAGCGGATAGGAAGCAGAGAGTGGGGGTAAATGGACAATACTCGGACTGCAAAAAAGTCACGAGTGGAGTGCCGCAGGGTTCGGTGCTCGGGCCTCTGCTCTTCAACATATTTATAAACGGCCTAGAACTTGGCACGAGTGAGGTGATTAAATTCACAGGCGATACAAAGTTATTCAGAGTAGTGAAGACACAGAAGGATTGTGAAGACCTACAAAGAGACATAAATACGCTTGAGGAATGGGCCGCAAAATGACAAATGAGGTTCAACGTTGCTAAGTACAAGGTGATGCGTGTCGGTAACAAAAATCATATGTACGAATACAGGATGTACGAATACAGAGCTATACTCGGAGAGAGCCCCCAGCAATGCGCAGCGGTAGCAAAAAGGGCTAACAGAATGCTAGGAATGATTAAGAAGGGGATCACAAACAGATCGGAGAAGGCTATCATGCCTCTGCCATGGTACACCCCCACCTGGAATACTGTGTCCAACACTGGTCGCCGTACATGAAAAAGGACATAGTACTGCTGGAAAGGTTCCAGAGAAGAGCGACAAAAATGGTTAAGGGACTGGGGGAGTTGCCGTACAATGAGAGGCTAGAGAAACTGGGCCTCTTCTCCCTTGAGAAGAGAAGACTGAGAGGGGACATGATCAAAACATTCAAGATATTGAAGGGAATTGACTTAGTAGAGAAAAAGAGAGACTGTTCACCCTCTCCGAGGTTAAGAGAACAAGAGGGCACTCGTCGAAGTTAGAAGGAAAAAGATTCTGTACAAACGTAAGGAAGTTTTGCTTCACCCAGAGAGTGGTAGAAACCTGGAATGCTCTTCCGGATGCTGTTATAGGGGAAAACACCCTTCAGGGATTCAAGACAAGTTTGGATAAGTTCCTACTGGAACAGAAAATACGCAACTAAGGCTAGACTCTAATAGGGCACTGGTCTTTGACGTAAGGGCCACTGCATGAGCGGACTGCTGGGCATGATGGATCACTGGGCTGACCCAGCAGCGGCAATTCTTATGTTCTTAACAGAAGCAGTAGTGAATAAATAATGGAAACCATGCAATTTTAAACTATAAATGTGAAATAATAAGAGAACTGAAAAATGAGAAAATGAAAGAATGAATCATAAAAACCTTTGATGACCTACACTAATTTGTAAGGTATCAAATTAAACCACAAAAAGAAATAAACTTGAAATGTAAAAATAAGCGATTGTATGTAAACATATTCTAAAACCTAATGATCACTATTTTGTTAAAATAATATATTAAAATGAGGCATTAAAACAAAGATAAAAGCAAATTTTTAAAAAATACCTAAAACAATAGTGCTAGAATGGACCATTAGGAGATGTAGTCTCCTATAGACCATGGATATTTATGTCATAATCAAACAATTGAAGAACACATATTGTGTTGGTGAAAAGGGGGCAAGATAAGAATCATTCTTCTGAGCAGACACTTTTTATGATTAGTTATCAAATCCATGTTTACACTTGTATATCATATACATATGCACCATACTTAGTCCTGTTGTTTCAATTTTGTATATCATATACACATGTACCACATGTACCTTTTACAAAGGTGCGCTAAGCGTGCATTTTAATCTGTGGACGCGTTAGCAGTTAGCGTGCACTAAACGCGTGATAAAACACATAGCGCACCTTAGTAAAACAGGTTAGTTTTGTTGTTTCAATTTTGCACATCAGATCACATTATTTACCTGAATTCACACTCTTGGCTTTTGCTTTCATGTATATTATTTTCAAATGTCTATGTATTTATTTATTTATATTTGAGGCTCGTAACCATTCTCATCTTTATCTGTTAGGACCCCTGATGAAGACATGTTAACCGAAACATGGACCATGTCAGGTCCCCTGGTTTGGTGACACTAACCACAATAAGTAATTGTTTTAATAAACATAGCCTACACGCTCGTATACATTTAAGCACACCAGCAAATATATATTCGCCAGCACACATAGCTGGAGCAGCAAAACTTCATAAAGAAAATAAGGGCAGCATCACTTGACAGCTTTCATGTATAAGTGCTAGAACTTATATGTGGAAGAAGCAATTTTGCAACTTCAACATTTAAGTATCACTATTTCTACCTACAATATACCCCCCTCTTTCTATATTTAAGCACCATTTGTAAGGTAAAGGTGCACTTGCACACATAACTAGCAGACATGCACCCAAAAAATATCCTGTAACTACACACAAAAATGGTTTGGTGCATAATTGCACTGGAGCATTCACAGGGGAGGGGCATGGGCTTGTCATAAGCAAGGTCGGTATTTATGCAGGTTGTTTATAGAATACTGTTTGTTGCATGCCTAAATGCCAAATTTAGGTGCATGCATATATACCAGTTATAAATCTGACATAATAATAATAATAATAATAATAACTTTATTCTTATATACCGCCAACAATCTTGCGACTTCTAGGCGGTTAACAATAAAGGGAAACTGTAAATACAATAAATAGAAGCTGTACATACAACGAATTAAGGAGTATTGCTGTGTACATCTGATAGTATCAACATTAATAGTAGTAACAACAGTTTGTGGGCTGCAAGGCCAAGAAGTGCCATGCTGCTTACAGAGAAGTAGAAATATTCCATGAATTGAATGGAGTGATCGTAGTTGGTGATTAGGGGTTAGGGTTAGCAGTTTACAAGATCAGGTTTGTGATGGTGTTACAAGGGTTGATGTCCTGGTTCGTTATCTAGGTATTTCAAGAACAGGTAGGTTTTTAGGTGTTTCCTAAATTCTCCATAGTTGTTTGTGTGTGCAATTAGTTTTTCTAATTCTTTACCCCATGTGGCTGCTTGGTACGATAGCAGTTGTTGATGGTATTTCTTATATTTGCACCCTCTGGCCGGAGGGGAGACAAATTTCAGGTGTGTTTTTCTTTCATGTCTGTTGGTTGGGAATGAGAAGAGGTCTGTAATGTATTTGGGGGCTAGTCCATTTAATACCTTGAAGCAGAGACATCCTAGCTTGAACTTCGTGCGTGCCCCCATTGGCAGCCAGTGTAGGAGTTTGTAGGAAGGGGTTATGTGGTCGGACTTCTTCAGCCCGAAAATCATCCTGACTGCTGTATTTTGTATCAGTTGTAGTCTATGCATTTGCTTCTGGGTGATTGTCAGATGGGTGATGTTGCAGTAATCCAGATGGCTTAGTATTAGGGATTGTACTAGAATTCTGAAAGCTGAAGTGTGGAAGTACGCCTTGATAGACCTAAGTTTCCAGAGAGTGAAAAACTCTCTTTTGATTAGGGAGTCTATATGGTCTTTCATGGTTAGACCTTGGTCTAGTACTACTCCTAGGATCTTCATCGTTGGTTGAATGGGGTAGTTGAGATTGTTTATGTGTAGTGATTTTGTCGTTTTATGTGCGTGTGGCGAGGCTATAAAGAGTTTAGTTTTATCCGGATTGAGCTTCAATTTGAACTCTGAGGTCCATTGTTCCATCGTGTTTAGCGCTTCAGTTGCTGTGGGGGTGATTTCAGAGGGAGATGAAATAAACGGGATAATGATTGTGAAGTCGTCTGCATAACTAAATACTTTTATGCCTCGCTGGGTCAGCTGCGTACCTAGTGAAGCTATATAAACGTTGAAGAGTAGTGGGGATAGTGGGGACCCCTGTGGCACGCCTGATGGGTTTGTCCAGATTTTAGAGAGATTGCAATTGAAGCGAACTTGATAGGTGCGGGTTGTAAGGAATCCTCGGAACCAGTCCAGCACCTCGCCTCCAATGCCGATTGCGTCTAGGCATTGTAGTAACTTTTCGTGATCCACCAAGTCGAAGGCTGAGCTCATGTCAAATTGCATGACTAAGGCTTTATGGCCCTTGCTGAATAAGTTACGTAGGTATTCTAGGATCGCTGCAATCACCGTCTCAGTACTAAACAAAGGTCTGAAGCCAGACTGGGTTTCATGTAATAGTGAGAACTGATCTAGGTAGTTCATCAATTGGGTTTGTACCAAGCCTTCCATTATTTTTACGAAAAATGGGATGGATGCTACCGGTCTATAGTTGGTTGCTGATGTTAGGGGTAGTTTATGATTTTTTTGGAATTGGGGTGATTATAATGTGACCATTTTTTGATAGGAATTTTCCGTTTTTGAAATTATTGGACATGTGAGTCCATAGTGTTCTTTTAAAGTCTAATGGGGCTGCTTTCATTATGTTGGGGGGACAGGGGTCTAGGATGCAGTTTGATTTAGTGTATTTGTTGTAGAGTTTTATGAAGTTGTTCCATTCTAGGTCCTGAAAGGAGTTCCAAAACATGTCCGCTGGTATTTCATTTACATGTGTGTTGGCTATTTGCTGCTCATCTGTGTTGTTTGCTGGGCAGTTGTTCTTTAGGTTCGCAATTTTTGAATCAAAGTATTGTGCTAGGTCGTCTGCTGATGGAAGTTTTGTGTCGTGCGTGGATTGACTGTGGCGTGTGGTGTCGAATAAATAAGTGAGCATGCCTACATTAAGTGCACCAAATAGCACAGTTACTTACCGTAACAGGTGTTATCCAGGGACAGCAGGCAGCTATTCTCACATATGGGTGATGTCATCGACGGAGCCTGGATGCGGACGTTTCACAAGCAGACTTGCTTGAAGAAACTCGAAGTTTAGAGTCGCCCACACCACGCATGCGCGAGTGCCTTCCCGCCCAGTGCAGGGCGCGTCTCCTCAGTTCAGATAGCTAGCAAAAAAGCCAACCAGGGGAGGTGGGTGGGTTGTAAGAATAGCTGCCTGCTGTCCCTGGATAACACCTGTTATGGTAAGTAACTGTGCTTTATCCCAGGACAAGCAGGCAGGTATTCTCACATATGGGTGACCTCCAAGCTAACCAGAATGGGATGGTGGGAGTGTTGGCAATTTAGGAGAATAAATTTTGTAATACTGTTCAGCCAAACTGTCCATCCCGTCTGGAGAAAGTATCCAGACAATAGTGAGAAGTGAAGGTATGAAGCAAGGACCAAGTAGCAGCTCTACAAATTTCCACAATAGGTGTAGATCTGAGAAAAGCCACTGAAGCTGCCATAGCTCTGACTTTATGGGCTGTGACTTTACTATGAAGAGGTAATCCAGCCTGGGCATAGCAGAATGAGATACAAGCCGCCATCCAGTTGGCGAGGGTATGCTTAGAAATAGGATGTCCCAACTTGTTTGGATCGAAGGAGACAAAAAGTTGAGGAGCAGTTCTGTGTGGTTTGGTGCGTTCCAAATAGAAGGCCAAAGCACGTTTACAGTCCAGAGTATGAAGAGCAACTTCTCCAGGATGAGAATGAGGCTTTGGAAAAAACACTGGAAGAACAATGGATTGGTTGAGATGAAATTCCGAGACCACTTTAGGAAGGAATTTAGGATGAGTACGAAGAACCACCTTGTCATGATGGAACACTGTGAATGGTGGGTCAGCAACCAAAGCTTGCAGCTCACTGACTCTTCGAGCAAAAATGAGGGCTATGAGAAACACCAATTTCCAAGTGAGATACTTCAGATGAGCCATATCAATTGGTTCAAATGGAGGCTTCATCAGTTAAGCAAGGACAATATTGAGGTCCCAAACCACAGGAGGCGGTTTGAGAGGAGGTTTGACAATGAAAAGTCCTTTCATGAATTTGGAAACCACCGGATGAGCAGAGAGAGGTTTCCCTTCAATAGGCTGATGGAAAGCCGCAATTGCACTGAGATGGACTCGGATAGATGTAGACTTGAGGCCAGAATTGGATAAGTGCAAAAGGTAGTCCAAAACAGAAGATAAGGAAGAATGCTGAGGCTCCTTATGATGAAAAAAACACCACGTAGAAAATCTAGTCCACTTTTGGTGATAGCATTGTCTAGTGGTAGGCTTCCTAGAAGCTTCTAAAACATCTCTTGCAGATTGAGAAAACTGAAGAGGGGTTATGTTGAGAGGTACCAAGCTGTCAGGTGTAGAGACTGCAGGTTCGGATGAAGCAGAGATCCTTGACTCTGTGTAAGCAGAGAAGGAAAAACTGGTAGAAGGTATGGCTCTCTGCTGCTGAGTTGAAGTAGAAGGGAGTACCAAGGTTGTCTCGGCCACTGAGGAGCAATTAGAATCATGGTGGCATGATTGTTCTTCAACTTGACCAGAGTCTTGAGAATGAGAGGGAATGGAGGGAATGCATAGAGGAAAAGATTCGACCATTCCAGAAGAAAAGCATCTGCCTCGAGGCGATGAGGAGAGTATATCCTGGAGCAGAATTGAGGCAGTTTGTAGTTGTGGGGGCTACAAAGAGGTCTATTTGAGGCGTTCCCCACAGTGAAAAATTTGATGAAGAGGAGCGAAATGGAGTGTCCATTCGTGAGGCTGCAGGAGACGACTCAGGTTGTCCGCCAAGCAATTCTTCGCTCCTTGAATGTAGACAGCTTTGAGGAAGGTGTTGTGGCGGATTGCCCAGTCCCAAACCTTCATAGCTTCTTGACAAAGGGAGGCAGACCCTGTCCCTCCTTGTTTGTTGACATAATACATGGCGACTTGGTTGTCCGTCCGAATGAGGACTACTTGGTCGTGAAGCAGATGTTGAAAAGCATTGAGAGCTTTGAGGATCGCTCTGAGTTCCAACAGATTGATATGACATTGACGATCCGTACTGGTCCATAGGCCTTGAGTACGGAGACCATTGAAATGAGCGCCCCAAGCATAGGTCGAAGAGTCTGTCGTGAGGACCTTCTTCTGGGAGGTGTTTGAAAAAGCAAGCCTCTGGAAAGATTGGAAGAGAGCATCCACCAACGGAGAGACTTCTTCAATGAAGGAGTGACTGAGATGTGTAGAGAAGGAGGGTCGCAAACTTGCGTCCATTGAGATGCCAAGGTCCACTGAGGAATTCTGAGGTGAAGTCTGGCAAAAGGAGTCACGTGTACTGTGGAGGTCATGTGACCTAGGAGTACCATCATGTGTCTCGCTGAGATGGTAGAGTGGAAAGACACTGTATGAGAGTTGAAGAAGAGCTTCCAGACGTTGTTGTGGGAGGAATGCTCTGAGTTGGACAGTGTCCAGAACAGCTCCAATGAATTGTAGATTCTGTGAGGGCTGGAGTTGAGATTTGGGAAAATTGATCTCGAATCTCAAACTTTGTAGGAACCAGGTAGTCTGTTGGGTCGCTACAATAACCCCTTGAGACGTGGAATCTTTGATGAGCCAGTCGTCGAGGTAGGGAAACACCTGAAGACCATGATTCCTTAGAGCTGCTGCTACCACAACCAGGCACTTGGTAAACACTCTGGGACACGAAGCCAGGCCGAAGGGTAGTACTCGGTATTGATAATGCAGATTCCCCACCCGAAATCTGAGGTACTGACGGGAGGCTGGATGAATGGAGATATGAGTGTAGGCCTCCTTGAGATCCAGAGAGCATAACCAGTCGTTCTGCTCAAGAAGGGGATAAAGGGATGCCAGGGATAACATGCGAAACTTTTCTTTGACTAGAAATTTGTTGAGAGCCCTGAGATCCAGAATGGGTCGCAGATCGCTCGTTTTCTTTGGAACAAGGAAGTAACGGGAGTAAAGCCCCCTGTTCTGCTGTTCCAAGGAAACTGGTTTGATGGCATGGAGACGAAGCAGAGCTTGAGCTTCCTGAAGAAGAAGGGCGGTCTGGGAAGGATTGGAAGGATACTCTCTTGGAGGAAAGTCCGGAGGAACCTGAGTGAAATGAAGAGAGTATCCTTCTCTGATGATGGTAAGGACCCAGAGGTCAGACGTAATTGTCGTCCATCGATGATAAAAAAGATGGAGACAACCTCCTATAGGGAAAAAAGAAGGCAGAGTCAGAACGGTGGAGGTTATGCTCTGTTTTAAATAGTCAAAAAGGCTGAATAGCCTTAGGTGCAGCAGAAGGTTGAGGTTTCTGTTGTTTCTGAGGCTGCTGTTTCTTTAGAGGAGGGCGATTATAAGGAGCCGTCCTCGAAGTAAAACGCCGCTGATAGATAGGAGCAGGGCGTGCAAGTTTTGCAGGAGCTGGCTTCGGCTTGGGTCTGACAATAGATGCAAAGGATTTCTCATGGTCAGACAATTTCTTGGTGGCTTCCTCGATGGATTCATCGAAGAGGTCACTGCCGTCACAAAGAATATTAGCCAAGCAGTCTTGAAGATTAGGGTCCATGTCAATGGTACAAAGCCAAGCAAGACAACACATAGCCATAGAACAAGCAGCTGCCCGGGAGACAACTCGAAGGCATCGTAAGATGACTGCAGGAGATGCAATCTGAGTTGGGATAAAGAAGCCAGGACTTCTTGAAATTCAAAATGCTTTTGAGTATCCAGATAAGTCAAAAACTTTGGCAATAGAGAAATAAGGAATTCAAAATAAGTGATGAATTGAAAATTATAATTGAGGACTTTAGAGGACATCATAGCATTTTGATAGATGCAACGTCCCAATTTGTCCATAATTTTCCCTTCCCTTCCAGGAGGAACGATGGCATAAACCTTGGAAGGATGGGTCCTCTTTAAGGAGGACTCGACAAGCAGGGATTGATGAGATAACTGTGAGTTGTCAAACCCTTTACAATGCACAGTTTTATACCTAGAGTCCAATTTTCCTGGAACAGCTGGTATGGAAAAAGGTGTTTCCATGCATCGACCAAAAGTCTGATTCAAAAGCTTATGAAGTGGAAGCTTAAGAGACTTTGCCGGAGGTTGAGGAAGATACATGACTTTGAGATACTCCTTAGAGTATTTGGAGCCAGTATCTAATTGAAGGTCCAAGTCCACAGCCATCTGATGAAGAAAAGATGAGAAAGATAGCTAATCTGTCAATGCTTTGCCTCGAGAAGGACTCGAGGACGTCGAGGCAGTCTGGGTTGAAGATGAAGCTTCGGCAGGAAAAAAGTCATCAAAGGAATATGGTGACTTGGACGAGGCAATCGAAACCGAGACCTTGAACGAGGAGTCGGTGGTCTAGTCAAGGTTGGAGTACATCGAGGCTTAGTGGAAGAAGGTCTTTTTTTAGAAGAACTATGCCTGGAAGGATGCCTAGAAGAAGGCCTCGATCGTCGATGAGAACTATGCCTGGAAGCAGATCTCGAAGATCGAGGAGATTTCGCTTCGGAGATGGAAGCAGCCGATGGTATCAACGAATGTATGGGACTGGAGGCTGTAGATTGAAGCTCCAGAGGCTTGATGGAGGAACGTCGATGCACTCCCAAAGACTCTGCTCCTTGTATAGAGTGTGAGGATTCCTTCCGAGGCACTGGCAAAGAATCTGCTCCTTGCTGTACGTGCACTGATGCCAGACCAGACACTCGCAGAGACTCTGCTCCCTGCAAAGAGTGTGAAAGATCAGCCTGAGGCAGTGGATGCAGCTCGACCTCGCGGGAGACTGCTGAATGCCCAGGCTGGATAAGAGGAAGAAGCTTCGGTCCCATATTAGTAAGGAACTGAATGAACTGCTTCTCCAACATGGTCTGGAAAGAAGCCGGCAAGGATGGATCCACGTCTGAAACCAGACCACCTGCCTTGGCTGGAGGTTCCTTCGAAGTAGTGTGAGTGTGTTTCGACTTGGAAGTCTTAGGCACTTTAATCGCTACTGCTGGAACCGACTGCTGAGCTATCTGACCTGAGGAAACAGGGGAAGATACAGCAGATGTTGTCGAAGAAAGAGCCGCTGCATACGACCAAGGTCTGATGAGGCTCGAGGTGGAAGCAGTAGGAATCTCGGTAGAAGTCGAGGCCGAGGTCGCCTTCAAAGTCGAGGGATCAGTAGAAGATTCCATCTCGAAGAGTTTCTCCACCAAAATACGACGATTGAAAGCTCGAGGCTGAAATGTTTGACAGCGCAGGCACAACCTAGGATGATGTTTCGGCCCAAGGCACTTGAGGCAGCGACGGTGTGGATCCATAAGAGAGATTGCGCGCTGGTACTTGCCACGCTTCTTGAAGCCCATGACAGGCCAGGACATAGAAGTGAAAACAGCCACCGCAAGATCGAAGCCCTCAGGCTGCGGTCGAGCGGCCTGTCCCGGAGAACAGATAGAAGAAAAAAATTTTTTTAAACTGAAAATAAAATAAAGAAAATAAGAACAGCGATTCGTGAGGAAAAAATTAACAAACCACGATTCAGAGAAGGCACAAGTAATGAAGTTAACGCAGAGAGTCAAAGACGGATTTCTCGACTCCGCAGAAAACTGAGAACCGAGGAGACGCGCCCTACGCTGGGCGGAAAGGCACTCGTGCATGCGCGGTGCGGGCGACTTGAAACTTTGAGTTTCTTCAAGCAAGTCTGCTTGTGAGGCGTCCGCATCCAGGCTCCGTCGATGACATCACCCATATGTGAGAATACCTGCCTGCTTGTCCTGGGATAAACACACTTACATTTAAGACACAATCACTTACACAAGCGTTATAGCTAGTATTGCCTTCCTCACCCCCACCAAACTCCACCCACATATATTCTCACTGGCAAAGTATACACAATCAAAACATGGCACATATTTTTCCACTAATCAATATTCTATATATTTACACTCATAAGTGTTCACCTATGCATGTAAATGACACTGGGATGCACAGGGAAGCGGCCTGAGGCTCTGATTGGCCCGGACTCCTAAGACCCCCTCCTATGGGGTATCCAGGATAATCAGAGCCTTAGGCCCCTTCCCGATGCATCTGGGGAGGGGCCTGAGGCTCTGATTGGCCCAGGTTGTTTAAGGCCCCTCCTATGGGTAAAGTACTAGACTTGTAGGGGAACTGAAAAAGAAAGAAGGAAAAGTGCTGGACTTTCTGAGGCAGCTGAGGGGGGAGGGGAAGTTGCTAGATTCAGAGGGGGGGGAGGCAGCTAACGGAGGAAGAGGAAAAACCACTGAACTCACAGAGGAGCTGAGAGAGAACTAGATGCTGCACTCACAAGGAGGGATAGAAGGGAGAGGTGCTGGACTTACAGGGAGGGACAAGGTGAGGTGTTTAACTCATGGGATGGGCTGAGAGAGAGAGAAGTGCTGGACCTGCTGGGGGAGGGGGGTAGGATGAGAACATAAGAATTGCCATACTGGGACAGACCAAAGATCCATCAAGCCCAGTATCCTGTTTCCAACAGTGGCCAAAGCAGTCTGACTTGCTGTTTTTTTCCCCCAGTAGGAAGTATATTAGTATTTTAGGGTGCTGCCTCTGTATAGGATTCTTTCAAGTCCTAGCTGCCTACAAGAAGCAAGCTGTGAAATGCTTACTACAAGTGTAATGTTGATGACAGAAATTGAATGAGGTAAGGTTGCCAGTGCCACCCTTAGCCATTCCAAGGCAATGAAAGGTTAAGTGACTATGGTAGGATTTGAACTTGGGCCCTCTAATGCCAATGTGCTGCTCTAACCAAATGGAACATCTGGTAACTCTATGCTAAATGCCCTGACGCTCATAGGAATTCAATGAGCGTTGGAACATTTAGCACTCCAGGCCGCGGTAGAAACCTCTACCACAGCTTAGTAAAAGAGGGCCTTAGTGTGGACAGTTAGGACTAGATTTACTAAGCCCATGGATCCGATCCGATTCGATCCGTGGCCGGGCGACCAATTCTGAACACACCTGCATGCAAAGCAGGCTGACTAGAGGCACGCCCCCAACCAACTGCATGGATCGCTGAAAAGCGATCACAGTGCATGCGCAGACCATCTACTTTGCTTGTAGATGGTCTGCGCATGCGTTTGCAGTCCATGCTTTTTTATTTTTACATTTTTACTCACGAGCCCGTGGTTTTAACCCATGGGTTTAAAGCGGGTTAAAACCACGGGCTCACGCTGCAGGGAAGGGAACAGCAGGAGAGTATAGGGGTGGCAAAAAGCAGGAGAATCGGGGCTGAGAGCAGGGTTTTTGCAGAAGCGACTGGTCCTCAGCTGTCACTTGTTTTTGGATCAGCCAGCCCAGTTGGTGTCCCTTTTTTTAGTGAATCGCATCCCTGCCTACTTTGCATGCCATTTCCCCTCATTTGCATGCACGGATTGGAATCGGATCAGTACACAGGTTAGTGAATTGGATCGGAGGCAAAACGGGTCACCAAGAGGTCGCAAACCGATCGGTTTGCTTAGTGAATTTAGCCCTTAGTTGTAAAGGGTTAGAAGGGTACAACAGTAGTTATGGCAAAGGATTTGGGGCATGGTAGGGTAAATGTCTGGTTTTTCTTTGGCTAAAAGCTGGCAATTGTGAAGGGCCCACCTAGGTCACAACCCACAGCTTTGGGAAGCCCTGAAATAAGAGCGTTTTCCATGCTGGTCTTTATCTGCCATTGTTTTGTTACTATTTTATTTCTCTCCCTTCTAATACTAACAGCAGAATTTTTATCTGGAGATTATTTTAATTGCCAAAGGGACTATATTTGAAAGCCCAGTGAGAGTTGGTACCTATCATTAATATCCTGAGGAAAGAGAGTGTGGATTTATAGATTTGCGAGGGGGGGGGGGTAGGGGGGACATGAGAAATCCTAGTGCCAGGCCTGCTATTGAAGTGACTTTGGGTAGTGAATTTAGTTGCCACCTGGAAGCAGTATTTCTATGTCAAATATTCACGCCGGATTGATTTTCTGTGCCCTCAGCTGAAGCACACAGGGGAGGCATCCCACATTAAACTTTTTGATAAAGGCCCTTTTAGGTCCGTCCCATAAAATATTGAATTACTATCTCTGGACAAGCGTAAGGAGGGGAGGTTAGGAGTGCCTCAGGGAGTCCACACTTACTGCATGATGCTCCTTTCCTCCCTTATTTATTACCACTAACTCAGCTCAGCGACACAAAGCAAATTGCGTTTAATAAATTAGCTTAATGGATACCGCAATTGGTTTGTGAGCACGATGCTTCCTCTGGTTAAGGGAAACATTTATATCCTTCATTTTACTTTCTTCGCCTGCGAGGGCAACCGGAGGACAGGTAATAAAAAGGCGCGTTTTCGCGGCCGGGAACCAGGCAGGGCTGTTTGGCTCTCAGAAGGGGCTCGCGCAGGGAAAGGGCACGAGAGCAAGTCCCTGGGCCTTTGTTATCCTATTTAGCAGCCCACAGCCTGAGGGCCGTGTGGACGTTTGTCAGCAGCACCTCCCCTCCTGCCGTGCAGTGACACACATTCAGTGCTTCCAAAGGGGCCTCTTTTTAACAGCTCCCCGTGAAATAATAATTCATTATGTAACGAGGATGAAAGAAAGGGGGTTTTAAGTGCCTTGATGGGATTAGTGGAAACCCCCGCAGAGATGATTTAGGAGCCGTGATAATTCTTTTAATGGGGAGCCTGGTGTAAATTGCTAGACAGGGAAATGTAACTGAACCAGCCGAAAGTGTGGAATAGGCCTGTGTGGGATAACAGGCTTCCTCATTAGCAACATTAAATTAAAAAAAAAAAAAAAATTAATTTAAATCTCTCAGCCATAAAATCCAATCCTATTCTTTATCCACCTCTGGTTTGGATCTTTCGGTGTAACATTGGCGGAATACAAACTTTTTTTTGAGACTGCCACATACACAGCACATTTTGGAAACTGCGTTTGGTCGTTATGGGCATGGTTGATTTGGTTTCTAGTTTATTGCCCTTTAAAAAAAAATGGCATATAATTGAAAATGGATTCCTTTATAACGGGTGCTCGAAAGGGATTATGAAGAACAGCGTGCTTCGGAATTCTATTCTAAAACTGTAGGGAGAGAAAAAAGCTGGGAGTTTGTATTGATCTAAACGGAGAGCTGCAGAAGTGGATTGAGTAAGCAGAGAATTAGTTGGGCAATCCAGTGATTTTTCTACCGACCCTGGGTTGAATTTTAAACAGTGTTAGGGTTTCTCTCTCCCTAGGAAGGAAAAAAGTTCCCCTGGCCTAGCGGAACCTTTAGTTTTGCCCAGTGTTACGCTGATGCTTGTAAGGCACGTTGGAGAGAAATGTATCCACTTCACTGTACTGTATTTTCACATTTCCCCCCCATACATATCAATCCCTGCACTTTTTTTGTGTGTTTGCAAAATAACAACAAAGACAGGAAAATGTCGTCTTAAATTAAAGCATATTTAAAGACAGTAGTGTGGACTGAAAATTCCATAGGCTTCATAGGTTGTTTTTTTTCCTAAAACATAGCAAGTCAGGTCAAGCATGCCTTTGATTTCATAAGACACTTTGCTAATGCCCAGGTCCAGCAGTATATTAAAATTGTTGATATTCTATGACACATCTAATCTAAACTACCCCATATGAAAAGGCATGCTGGAGGACTCCCAGCATGGATGCACATAATATGGTGGCAGCCATAGGTGAGATTGGATTTTGGACCTGGTTCTGCCCTCCTTGGCTAGCAGTGAGGCAAGGTGGTGCTGGGGAAGCCCTGAGATAACATCATTGATGACATGGTGTGGTCATCCAAGTGACAGCGCAGACCTGGAGCAGAACATAGACTCATCAGATCTCCCCCTTCCCATGCATGGTCTTGCACGACATGGCACCGGGCTTTGCAATGACCAAGCTCCCTCCATACATGCTGAACAGGTTCCTCTGCTCCCAGGATAAAATACACCTCAAAACACCCTCTGGTCGTGCCCTTCAATTGCAAACCGCCAAATGGCATTCCTACTCCCACTTCATACCAAGCCACTGGAATCGATTGCCCCCACAGATCAGATTTCTTGAAAGCTACATCAACTTTAGGAAACCAATAAAAAATGCCTTCTTATTGCAGGTTTTCGGGTTTCACTGCTTCTTGTCATACCTTTTCACATAACTTCCCTGCTCATGACCAAAGGATTACAAAGAAATATACATTGGTACTAGATCCCAGTTATGTGTCATGTTAGGATAAAAACTTGTATCCAATAAACTTGCATTGAAACTATGGCAAATTTAACCTGTAAACTGTATATTATGTATATTGGTATTAGATCCCTAGTACGTGTCAAGTTAGGATAAAAACTTGTATCATAAAATTTGTACTGAATCTATGGCAAATTGTAATCTGTTAATTGTACATTATGTATGTTTAACCTGTAACCTTTTCTGAGCTCTTTGGGGACAAGATAGAAAATGAATTAAATAAATAAAATACTTTTCATTAAAAAATAACAAAAAACTATACCAGTATAATCCTGATGTAATCACTGAAAATGAATTATCTGTATAATGTGACTTTATATTAGGTTCATGAATTGGCACCGGTACCAAAACCGGCCCAAATTTCAGTTTTGGGTTTTGGCTGAAAATCCAGTGCATTTTTGGATGAAACTAAAACTCTTCCTCCACTCCTGTGATTACTCTCCGCCTTCCCATCCCATCTGATCACTCATTGGCCCTACCTGAAGAAGCCCTGTTATTCTGATGGCATCTTTGGGGGGGCAGAAACAAACCCTGCCGGTTCCTGCCCAGTGCTGTTGTTCTGTAGAAGGGGCTGCTGAAACTGTCTCAGCAGTGAATCTCTTGCCTGTGCTAATTCCAGTCTCAAAATGGCTGCTGGGACCTTCGATGACAGTCTCAGCAGCCTTCTCTACGGGAACTGGTCATGCGCAGGAGTGGGCAAGGAGGCTCCTGTACCCACTATCCACCAACAACCAGATAGGCTCAAAAGGGGTTTGCTACAGCAGTGGTTCCCAACTCTGTCCTGGAGGACCACCAGGCCAATTGGGTTTTCAGGCTAGCCCTAATGAATATACATGAGAGAGATTTGCATATAATGGAAGTGACAGGCTTGAAATCTGCTCCATGCATAATCATTATGTTTAGCCTGAAAACCCGATTGGCCTAGTGGTCCTCCAGGACAGGGTTGGGAAGCACTGTGCTACATTACCTAGGGGTTGGACTTGGGAGGGGGACAGACACTGGCTGCTGCCGGGAGGGTGAGCTCAGGAGCGGAGCTTTTTTGGTGGGGAAGGGAGTGGGGGCAGGCTTATTTTCAGTTTCTACCAAATCTGAGAGACCAATTTCGGTCACAGCTTCGGTTTCAGTCGTGCTCTACTAAACCTCTTTAGGACAGCATTCATGTTTGAAATAAACATTTTGCTTCAATTCCCCTTTGGGTTTAGAGTAACTTGATGCACAGCTGACATATAAGGCCTTTAGAAAAACCATAAAAACTGCCTTATTCAACAGAATTGTCACCTAAAAAAAGTATCTAAATCCAACACTACATATGCCCACTCCTGCTTTCAAATCTGAAATGTCTAACATTTTATTCTGCTGACTTTTTAAGACTCTGTTTGCTGTATCTTCACTGCCTGTTAAAAGACTCCATATGTTGTATCTCTCTGCCTTTGTGTAAGACTGTATAGGCTCTTTGTCAGACCCTACACGCTGTATCCCGGACTTTTCTGTAAGATTCTATATGCTTTTGTAAGTTTCTATATACTGTATCCCGGATTTCAACACATTGTAACTTCGCTGATTGCCCAGCTCTCTTCGGTGTGAACCGCCTAGAAGTCTCACGACTATGGCGGTATAGAAGAATAAAGTTATTATTATTATTTCTATGACTGGTTTAATACACTTGCAACAAAAAAATTAAAATATTTTAAGAAAATTCTGCTGTATTGCATGTATAGACAGCAGAGAGAAATGCAGATCTTTTCACGTTGCATTAGGTAAGATGCTTGTGGAAATGCAGCTTTTGGGGAAGAAAGGAGCTATTGAGGAGCAGTAGTGCTTTGACTAAGAAGGCAAAGAGTTGTCTCATTTGCTACTGATGCTCCCCCATATATTCTCCCTCCCCCTATTCCCCACTAGATAGAAGTGGTCAATATTGGGAAGGTGGTGGATGGAGGTAGGTTTTATCTTTATGTACTGTAGAAAGCAGAAAACAAGTCTAGGAATTTGCTTCTAGGGGGAGTAATATTTGTTATGCTATTACTGTTATGTCTGTACTCTGTACGTAAATCTCTTTGAATCTTAGTGAGAAGAGTGGGATATAAATTTAAAATAGAAATGGATACATTTCAAGCTTCCCATTCTTCTGCCTTCCGAAGCACATGATGTGTAGGTACTTTACAATTATATGTGATCAATTGTACATTTGGGAGAGCTAACAGATTGATCACTTTTAGGGATAGACTCTGATTCAAAGAAAGTGAACAATTTCTCTCTTGCTCTTCTCTATCTTATTTGTACTGAGAATTCTAGAAATACATAGGAACTTAAGGGGCCCTTTTAATAAGAAGCAGCAAAACATGGCTTTGATGCGCCCTTTCTTGGATTAAGGCCATTTTTCACTGTAAAATGACCAATTTTCTGGGTTTTGTATTAATGGCCATGCATGAGCACTTATTGTCACCCATTTTATAGGCGGTAAACACTCATTCCGTAATCCTGTGCTATCTGCCGTCATCTACTGTGTTACTATGTTACTATAAATTGCTAAATACTGTACTTCTGTAATAATAATTTATGGCTTCCTACAGATTTATTTTTGCTGGTATAATCTTAATATTTACAACTAGATATCATCAGAATAGGCCTGTTCTTGTTATACTGCTTAAAACACTACAGAGTCCACTACAGAGTTTCATCTAACATCTTGTGGGAGCATTTGCTTGGTTCCACTCATTCTTTTCAGAGAGGCTGCTGCATAAATTAATTCTGATGATTTCTAGTTGTAAATATTAAGATTATACCAGCAAAAATAAATCTGTAGGAAGCCATAATTTAAATCAAGACTTTCTGCCTAGTGATTTAAATTGATATGATTTAAATCAAATCCATCCTGGATCTGGGTGTAGTTCAGGCAGACCTTAAAAGTAAAAGTAAGAGCAATAAATGTGAAGCCATATACCACACCTTAAATCTCACATAAGGAGTGTCCAAACAGAGAATGTCTTCAACTGTTGATAAATGAGTAGATCATTCAATCAATTGCACAGCTCATATAGGGCTAGATTCACAAAGAAAACCAATCGTGTACTGTGTAGCGAGCAGATTTCCCTCCGGCCCGATTCACAAACCTGTCCTGCGATTCGCTTCAAATCCGTGCATGCAAATGAGGGGAAACGCATGCAAAATAGGCAGGGATGCGATTCACTAAACTTTTCTCCTGACACACCGACTGGCTGGCTGATCAAGAACAAGCGACTGGTGATGACCAGTCACTTGTGTAAAAAACTCCACTCCTCTCTGCCTAGACCTGCTCTCTGCCTGCCCCAACTCTCCTGCTCTCTGCCACCCTTCCCCGCAGTGCAAATCCGTGGTTTTAAAGCAGGGCTACACTGTGGGGAAGGGCGGCAGAGAGCAGGAGAATAAAAAATTGCTCACCCCCCAGCCTGACACCCCCACCCCCCCCATATGTAAAAGTTGGGAGCAGGAGGGGTGCTCAGTCCTTCCTGCTCCATAGGCCCAATACCCCCACCGGCCCACCCGTGATCGGGCTGGTCGGACCAACCCCCCTCCCTGTACATTTAAAAATGTTGAGAGCAGGAGGGGTGCCCGGTCCCTCCTGCTCCTTAGGCCTCCATGATATCTTCGGGAGCAGGAGGAAGCACAAAGTCCTCCTGCTGCTCTGCCACAATATTGGCCTTAGGCCTCGCCCCAGTGCATCATCTGATGCACGGGGAGGGGCCTAAGGCGCCTCGGGCTCCTCCCTGTGTATCACATGATGCACTGGGGCGAGGCCTAAGGCATGTACTGCGTAGCGGCCCCAGAGAACAGCAGGAGGACTTTGCGCCTCCTCCTGCTCCCGAAGCCGGTGCTATCACGGAGGGAGACCTAAGGAGCAGGAGGGACTGGGCACCCATCCTGCTCCCAACTATTTTAAAGGTATGGGGAGGGAGGGGGGCGAGTGCAGGCAGGCGGGCCCGGTCGGAGGGTGGTGGGAGTGGGATTCTCGCGCCGGGTATTTTGTGGTTCAGGGAGGGAGAGGGGAAGGGGCACTTGTAGGGAGAGTGAGGGGGGGATAATTTTTTTTTTTTTAAATCGGGCTGATATTTTGCGTGTGTAAAACATGCAAAATATCATCCCAATTTTAAAAAAAATTTTAAAAGCTGGCAGAGCCCAGACAGCAGGCTGCTTCTCAAGACACTACTGTTAGGGCTCAATTCGATCCGTGCAATCAGTTGGGGGCATGCCTCCGATCGCCCCCATTTGCATGCAGATGGTTGGTGAATCGGTCAACCTGCCTCCAATCGCACATGGATCGGATACGGATCAGAGGGTTAGTGAATCTAGCCCATAGTCCATATAAGCTAAGGAGGAAAAAACCTCAGAGCCCCGCCAATCCCTTCTAGAGATTAGGTAGTATACAATCAGGGTTAGAAGAACATCATTGGCATAATAAACCTCCTTTCTTACAGCAATGGAATATATGTTTTAGCCTTGTGCAATGCAAGAAATGCAATTGAAATAATTTATATGATATGTTAATCAGGCACTAAAGGAACAAGAGATTCTTATCTTGTGTCGGGGGATCATAAAGCACCAACGTTGATCAGCATTTCACTAGAACAGCTACATCGGGGTGCCATCATCCCTTGAAATAAATCCTCACAGCCCCACGTCTTCCTGCTTCCTTAAAAGTATACATGTATTCCTTATTTTGCAGTGGATATATATATATATATATATATATATATATATATACACTATGGGGCTCATAATCGAAAGAGAAAAATGTCCAAAAACTGGCCTAAGTCGGCACTTGGATGATCATAAACGAAAGACGTCCAAGCGTTGATAATCAAACCGGGTTTTGGATGTATTTCTAAACGACCTAGGCCTTCATAGTGCCACTGAATGACCAAAGCTAAATGGGGCATTTCAGGAGGAGTGTCGAGGGCGGGATTTGGGTGGGACGTGGGCCGGCTTAGACTTAGTCGTACAGCATGTATAACCGAAAGTTATACAGGCCAGGATCGACGGAACTTGGATGTTGTGACTTAGATCATTTAAAACATGGTCTAAGTCACAAAAATCCACCTAAAGTCACCAGATAAACACTGCAAACACATAATACAGACACCCACACACTACCCCAGAGATCACCGACCCCCCCCAACCCCATAAAAATCGTAATCACACCTTTAAAATTCAACCTCCTGACCACCATCACCTGGCAGCCTGGCATAGGAAAGCCTAGTCATCCAGCACTGAGGCGGCTTAAGCCATGGAGAGGAGGACCCATGCCCATAAGCCCCTGTAATCACTGCATTGATACTTAAACATGTGCACTCCACTATACACCCCCAAAACCCTTTTGTACTGGCATATAAGTGGCTCCTGCAGCCATAAGGGCTATTGGTGTGGTAGATAAGTAGGTCTAGGCCTCTAGGGGATTCTGGAGGTGGTTTGGGGGGCTCACCATGACCTATAAGGGAGCTGTAGTGAGATGTTTATGGGGCACCCTTTTTGTGAAGTTCACAGCAGTGCCCTGTAAGGTACCCCACTATTCAGGTGCCATATCTGGGTGTCCAGTCCATCATTTTGCTGATCCCTCCCACATCCAACAGGGCTTATTCTAGGCGTTTTTGACTTGGACGAATATTTGGACGAAAATGTGGTATAAAGATGGACGATTTAGCAACTTGGACGATCAGATCGGCAGGACGTATAGTTAGACGATTTTCGAAACAAAAAAAATTTTGCACGTATTTTTTGAAAATGTATCCTAGGCTGTTTTTTACTTAGACATTCCTTTCAATTATGCCCCACCACATATATTTTTTAAAAAAGTCCATGCTGACATTTATATCTGATTTAAGTCACACATTGTGGAATAATTTCTCTATTGAGCCTGGGCTTGGGAAAAGAACTTGAGGTGTTGTAAGGTACAGCAAAATGTCCCAAAATTAAGTTTTGGAGCTCATTCCTTAAAAACTGACTCACCTTATATATGCAAATTTAAAAATCCACTACTTGCAATTAGCATCAGTTACATGCATAGGCTAGAAAACTCTGCATAGAAGTGTCACAGTTTAGACATACAAAGATCCAAGTGATACTGCTTTTTCTTTTTTGATTTGAAGAGTAGTGTTTTCTTAAATGTGTTAGGTTTTTTTATTTTTGGTTTGGTTTGGGATTGTTGTTGTTGTTTTTAACATAGTAATATAGTAAATAATGTCAAATAAAGACCTGCATGGTGCATCCAATAATACTATTATTATACTAATATTATTACAACATTTTTTTATTCGCTAAATTTCACTATATGGTGTTTTTCTCTCCCCCACTGAGATATTCAGGACCCGTATTCATACAAAATGAATGTGGTTTAAAATATGTATACTGTACTTGCTCCTGATTCATTCTTGCCATTTTCAGGGTTCATACCATAAAATAAATCTGCCATTCACTGGCCCTAGTTCCCAACTGCTGAAATTTCTGTCAAAACCTACTCCAGTTCATCCAGTTTTGTCTTGCCATATACAGGACACAGACCATAGAAGTCTATCCGGCATTATCTTCATGTTCCAACTTGCTGTCAAAGCCCTCTCCAACACATCCTAATCTGTCTTGCCATATTTGAGGCACAGATGTTGAAGTTCATCAGGCATTGGTCTCACTTCCACATTGCTGGAGCTTTTTTTTTTTTTTAAATCTAATGATTTTTAATTGTAATCCACTCTGACATATTATGAAGGGCAGAATATCAAATCTTTTAAACTATTAAACTACTGTATCTAGGCACCATTCTTTTCCATCCTAAATGGATTTATAGCTGATAATACATTAAGGGTCTCTTCTATCAAACTGTGCTATCAGTTTTTAGCGCAGAGAGCCGCGCTGAATGGCCCGCGCTGCTCATAGGAACTCTATGAGTGTCGGGAGCAGTACGGGCCATTCAGTGCAGCTCTCTGTACTAAAAGCTGTTAGCACAGTTTGATAGAAGAGGCCCCAAGTATTGTTTTGATTTTATCCTCTTTATTTAGGGATTTTTTGTGTCTGTCCCAAACTTTCTTCAACTCAGGCAGTTGTCTCCACCACCTCCACTGGGAGAGCATTCCAGGCATCTACCACCCTCCTGTGTCCTCTAGTTTTATCACTTTTCCATCTCTGGAAAAGATTTTTTGTAGATTAATACCATTCAAGTGTTTAAACATCTGTAACATTTCTCTTCTATGCCCTTTCTTTGTAAAATGTCTCTTGTCACTGTACAGTCAATTACATTACATTACATTACATTAGTGATTTTTATTCCGCCATTACCTTGCGGTTCGAGGTGGATTACATCCAAACTAAAACAAGAATTACATTTCAACTTTGAAGTAATAGATTAAACGATGAGATAAAATTTTAAGGGAGAATTATGGGTTTTAGATAATGTTTGGTAACTAGAAAAATTAGAGAGGACTAAGGGTTTATAGAGTGTTGGATGTTGGGTTTGGATTGTTGTGCTGGATAGGTTTAACGTGTTTTTTGAAGAGTATGGTTTTAATTTCTTTCTTGAAGGTTTTGTAATTTGTGGATGAAGATAACAGAGTGGTGAGTTGTTTGTCCAACTTAGCTGCTTTGGAGGCTATTAAGTTGTCATAGAGTTTTTTTCATTTGACATTTTTGGATGGTGGGTAATAGAATAGTGAATGATTGAGGAGGATTGATTTAGTCTGTTATTCCAGTAAGTTGGGCTTTCTCCATTGATAGCCTTGTAAAGTAAGCAGTAGAATTTGAAGTTCACTCTCGCTTCTATTGGAAGCCAATGCGAGTCATGGTATGCCTCTGTGATATGGTCATATTTTTTTAGTGACTAGACAAGTCTCAGGGCTGTATTCTGCACCGTCTGCAATTGCTTCATCATGGTCGCGGGACATGGTAGGTATAGTATGTTGCAGTTGTCCAGCATCCCAAGAATTAGAGATTGTACCAATAGTAGGAATTGCTTCTTTTCGAAGAATGATCAGATTTTTCTCAGATTTCTCATGGTCATGAATGATGTCTTTATTATTTTGTTAATTTGGGGTTGCATGTTACAGCTTCTGTCAATCGTGATTCCAAGCAATTTTAAAGTAGATTGTATTGGGTATGAAAATAAATTTATTACAAGATTAGTTAATGTTGGAGTTTTGTCATTTTCAAGTAGAATGAAATTTGTTTTGTCAGGGTTAAGTTTTAATTTATGCTCTGTCATCCATATAGCCACTGATTCGAGGGTTCTGTGTATTGTGTTTGCTATGAAGGATTCTGGTTGGTTGAAGGGTAGAAGAATAGTGATGTCATCTGCGTAGCTGTATGAAATTATGCCAAGATTGTCCAGGTAGTAGCTGAGGGAAGCTATATATATATATTAAATAGAGTAGGTGATAGGGGTGATCCATGGGGAACTCCACAGGGGTTGGACCAAGGTTCTGATTTTTCTTGCAGTCAATCAAATACATAGAGGGGCATAATTGAAAGGGACGTCTAAGTCCGTTTATGTCCATCTCGCAAGTCGTCCAAAGTAAAATACAGCTTAAGACACATTTTTGAAAAATACGTCCAACTTTTTTTTCATTTAGAAAATCGTCTAATTATACGTCCTGCCGATCTGATCATCCAAGCCGCTAAATCGTCTGTCTTTATACCACATTTTCATCCAACTTTTCGTCCAAGTCCAAAACGCCTAGAACAAGCCCTGTTGGACATGGGAGGGGTCTGCAAAGTGATGGACATGGCACCTAAATAGTGGGGTACCTTACAGGGCACTGCTGTGAACTTCACAAAAAGGGTGCCATGTCTTCTCCTCACTACAGCTCCCTTATAGGTTACGGTGAGCCCCCCAAACCACCTCCAGAATCCCCTAGACTAGGGGTGTCCAATGTCGGTCCTCGAGGGCCGCAGTCCAGTCGGATTTTCAGGATTTCCCCAATGAATATACATGAGGTCTATTTGCATGCACTGCTTTCATTGTATGCTAATAGATCTCATGCATATTCATTGGGGAAATCCTGAAAACACGACTGGATTGCGGCCCTCGAGGACTGACATTGGATACCCCTGCCCTAGACCCACTTATCTACCACCCCAATAGCCCTTATGGCTGCAGGAGCCACTTATATGCCAGTAAAAAAATAGTTTTGGGGGGTGTATAGGGGAGTGCACATGTTTAAGTATCAATGCAGTGATTATAGGGGCTTATGGGCATGGGTCCTCCTCTCTATGGATCCATAACCCACCCCCAAGACGACTTAAGCTGGACGACTCTGTGCTGGACGACTAGGCTTTCCTATGCCCGGCTGCCAGGTGATGATGGTCTGGAGGCTGAATTTTAAAGGTGTGATTAATATTTTTATGGGGGGGACTGGGGTAGTGTGTGGGGGTCTGTTTTATGTGTTTGCAGTGCTTATCTGGTCACTTTAGGTGGGTTTTTGTGACTAAGACCATGTTTTGCCTATATAACTTTCAGTTATACATGCTGTACGACTAAGTATAAGCCGGCACACGTCCCGCCCAACTCCCGCCCTCGACACTCCTCCTGAAATGCCCCGTTTAGCTTTGGTCATTTAGCGGCACTATGAAGGCCTAGGTTGTTTAGAAATACATCCAAAACCCGTTTTTAGTATTGGCACTTGGACATTTTTGAGGAACGTTCGTCCAAGTACTGACTTAGGTCGGTTTTTGGACGTATTTCTCTTTCGATTATGAGCCCCATACTGTATATATTTTACACATTCTTTTGTTTATGTTTCTACTTGTTTACTTGATATACTGCCATTTCTGAAACAAGTCACAGCAGTTTACAATAATAAACATAATTTCCATATAAAAGGAAGAAATGCCAAAATGAATAAGACAGAATTCAAACACACCACAGAAATAATCATTCAAATACTGAAAAAGCAATAAAAAATATACATCTAATCTAATCTTCCATTTGTGTGTTATTCATACCTGTTCAGGCTCTAGGTGACTTACAGAGGGGATAGAAGGGGGGGAGGGAACTTAAAAGGGGGGCCTTAATTGTGAGGGAGGAGAAGAAGGGAGTGAGAAAAACTCAATTGTCAGGAGTTATCAGCTTCGTCCAGATTAAGAAGTTGTTAGGTTCTTTTCTGGTAGAGACGTGTTGGTCATTACTAATTGCAGACTTCTCAAGCTCAACCAGTTGCGAGGGAGGATATCCCAAATGTCAGTTGGATAAACTGGCTTGTGAAGGAGGACTTAAATTTGATAAAGTTCAGACTGAATGTGAAGTGGTAAATCATTCCACAGTTTTGGGACTAGGAAAAAAATGCATATTTTCTAGTCCAATTATAAATATGCTTTTTAGGATGGAGGAAGAACCAGATGATGATCATCTGCAGAAAGAAGAACACAAGGGACTTGCTAATGAGGATAAATAAAGAGATCTACCTAAATGATGTAAGATATTGTCATCTAAATTCTTGCCTGTCCAGCAACTGTAGTATGCTGTATCCCTTACTGTATTTTCCTTCCCTATTTTATTGTGCCTCATCCTCCAGAAGGAAGTACTGTGTTCAGTTTTGGAGACCACACTACCGAAAGGACGTGCTGAGAATCGAGTCGGTTCAGCGAACGGCCACCAGGATGGTCTTAGGGCTCAAGGATCTCACTTATGAAGAAAGATTTAAAAAATTGCGGCTGTACTCACTTGAGGAAAGAAGAGAACGGGGAGATATGATTGAAACATATAAGTACATCACGGGACACATCGAGTCAGAAGATGATATCTTCTGGCTCATGGGACCCTCGACCACCAGAGGGCATCCGCTGAAAATCAGGGGAGGGAAGTTTCATGGCGACTCCAGGAAGTACTTCTTCACCGAAAGAGTAGTGGATCATTGGAACAGACTCCCACTCCAGGTGATAAAGGCCAGCAGCGTGACGGATTTTAAGAGAAAATGGGATACTCACGTGGGATCTTTAAGGGAGTAAATTCAGAGGAGGGGATACTTGGAATGGGCAGACTTGGTGGGCTATAGCCCTTTTCTGCTGCTTTTTTCTATGTTTCTATGTTTCAATGCCTGAAGTATCGGCCTATTAAGCAACTACAAATTAGCGGGTAAAGTAAGGCAGTGCTCGCCCTGTGGAGAGTGGGGTTATACTACCACCCCCACTAACTGTATCCCCAATAGTAGTAATCCTGGTGAACTCAGTTCAGTTCTCTCTGTGGCTCCTTGTGACCATGGCCTCAGCTACAAAACTTAGATTGTGAACCCACCAGGGACAGAAGTACCTGCAAAGAATGTGTAGAGTGCTGCTTATGTCTATTAGCGCTATAGAAATGACTACTGTAGTAGTAGTAGAAATACCTTATGAGCAAGACAGAGGATCTTAAACCAAATACGATAACTGTAGCATGAAATTATTGTTGCCTGAACCAAGTGTGTCTCTGAGAAACTCCAGCCATCTGCTGTAAGTTTTATTCAGTGGATAACAAAGGATGGCAGGGGTGTTGCTGAAGTATCTCTTCAGGTATTAAACTGAATTCTATTCTCCGAGCCATGGTCAGCACACAAAGGCTGGAGTAGAACAAAAGACACAAAATTTAAGCCATTCAAGACTGAAAGGATGACCTGCCATTTCAAAACAATGACTGTCTTTATACGTAGCAAAGACACTATTAAAATTCAATCAGGCCCTGCCCAGCCAAAAGTCAAACCAGATGACCTCATGCATCGAGAAACAGAAAAGGTTTGAATTGAATTTCTGAGCTGTGATTGGATACTATGCCAGACTCAGAGATGGGACATTGCTCCTGGTTCCTGCCTACCAGACTTCAATCTGTAAGAATCCATAAAAAAGGGAAATTCACCTATGCACTCTCTCTTTAGATCGTCGCTGGACATGGACATTCAACTTATCGTGCTCCTTTGCAATCAACATACCATGTGCTCTGCCGTGTGCTCCTGAAGAACTCATCATGCCATTTGTTACAACTAAAGAACTTTTTAACCAGCAAGACCATACATCATAGTGAGTTACTTTTAATCCAGCTTAAATTAATCATTCTGTTTCTATAACAATATTTTATCTTGTGGCACATTTCCCTTGTGCATTTCCCAAAATTGTAACTGAATTTGATGCCCTCTGATGCTATGTGTGAAAGAATTTGTACATCCTGGTTCCAAATGTGTCTTTAGACTAAGAGGTACAATAAAGTGTACCACTGAAGGTACCAGATGTTATATGTGGGGCAAACATCTTGGAAACTGAAGACTCTCCTGTTGGAGCACAAATCACAAGGAAGATGGAAGAACCCTTGGTGGATCACTGTTTGGAGAAGGCTCATGATTTCTTTGATCTACGCTGTATAGTCCTTGAACATTATCCCCGTTCTGTGAGATGGGGGGGATAGGCAGCGCCTTTTGCGTCAAAAAGAACAACGATGGATCTTCCAGCTGGATTCTGTGTCTCCCTGAGGTTTAAATGCCAGAATTGAATGGGCAGCAATTTTTTGATTGCCAGTTTGTGGTGATTGGACAGCTAGTGGAGGGGGAAGGGCCTGTCTCCATTATCAGCGCTTCCTCTGTCGGTGTTCAGGGAGTCCTGACGCCATTTTCTAATGTGTTTTCACACTGAATGGTGTGTTTTGTGGTCCTAAATTTGTGTACAAAACCCCTGATGCAGCTCTTAGCAAAACAGGGTTTGCCCTGTCAGATATTTGGCTTGGAGTGCCCTGAATTGGAGTTTGTTTTGGAGGACGATCTGTAGGTTTCAGGAGAGCACAACATTCAAGCTAAGTTCATTGTTCTTTCACCCTTACAGGATATTGGATTTGCACTGTTATTGTGTATCTGGTTTGGAAGGCCCCACCCCCTCCCCCAATCAGATCTCCTTTGCCAACATAGAGTGTATTTTTCAAGTATATGAACCCTGAATTTGCTTATTCTCATCAAGTGGGGTTTTTTTTAACCTATGAAGCAGAACTGAGGTTTTTTCCTTCCTTTTCATCTGTTGTGTGTGTGTATGGTTGGATGTTGGATATATGGTTGTGTGAATAGGAGGGCTCTTCTGTTTTTTGCTTAGTGGAGTATATTGAGAAAATTTAGGTGGTAATTTATCATACTCTCTTCCTATTTCTGTAATTGAAATCACCCATTGTTATACTGTTGCCCATTTCTCCAGCTTTCCTAATCTCTGAAATCATTTCTTCTTTCTGCTCATTTTGAGCGAACAAGAGGTGAAGTTATTTCTCCTGAAGGGAGATAAGATATAAAAACAGGAGACAGATTAGGCATTTAAGGGGAATCTCAGAATAAAAATAGGAGGCCAATAAACTGGAGAAAGAATAGAGAACTCATTAATATGAGAATCTTTGTGGGTTAGATTAGAAACAATAGTAAATAGCTTTTTACCAGGATTCTTCAAATTGTTCATGAGTTTTGAAAAAGAACTCTTTTTAGTTTCCCTAAGATGATAATTGTAAGATTTGGCAGCATTTTTTAAGACATATAAAAACTCTGAATTACATAGTTTCCACCATGTTCTGCCCTTTGAGTTTGTTGTTTAAGTAGACAAAGACCCACATGAAACCATGGCTCATGCCAAGATGACATACCTTGTTTCACCGAAGAAGTTGTTGTCAAGGAAAATTGAACATCTAGAATGGCATTCCATGAGACACTCATTTCATCCAAGGAAATGATAAGAAAATTGTTAGGACATAGGATAAAAAGAGGTCATTGGAAGAGTCTATCCCAAAAAATCCGGAAGTAATGAATGATACTGCTTTTGACCTTGAGTGAATTGCCGTTGCAGTAAAGAATGAAAGGGAAAATAATATTAAATAATGATGAGACCATGACAAACGCATTGATGCACAGACAGCTATTGAAACCAGAAAATTGAAGGAAACCATGTCAAGGTCTAAACTGTGACCCACTGAATGTGTCGGAAAATTAATCATTTGTTTAAGTCCCATATCACTAAGAAAAGGTAAAAATAAATAAATACGCAGAGGAAGATGGTATATCAACATTAATAATGGACTCTCCAAAATTAATAAATCGATAAAGTGGACAGTTGCATCTGCCAGTGTCTTACTGTAGATATTTCACAAAAGGCTCCATATGCACGTAGCTATTTGTAAAATAAAGTGTCAATTTTGAACATCCCAACTTGAACATCACTTTCCAGACCTAGACAATCTATATACATATATATAATTAACTTAAAATTCATTCACATTTTCATATGTCAGGCTTATCTGTTTTCAGAAATAATTACCAGTATGTACTTAAATTTGTCTGTTGTAAATCATGACTTTATGAGTAATCTAAGGCTATATTCGGACATACCATCCACAAGACCCCATCCATAACAGACCTAGTAATCAACTCAACCACATTCCCCATGCAACCCACTCTAAAACTACTGGGAATGACGATTGACAGATGCTGTACCATGCAACCACAAATCAATAAAATAATACAGAAATCCTTTGCAATCATGAGAAACTTAAAACAAGTGTGAAAATTCTTCGACAAAACACAATTCCGGATCCTAGTTTAGGCCCTAATGCTGGGTCTTCTAGATTATTGCAGACTATCTATTCTAGACTATCTCCCCTGCCCCGCAACCATGATTAAACAACTACAAACAATCCAGAACACAGCCCCGAGACTCATCTACTCACTGAGGAAACATGACCACATCACCGAGGCGTTCCTCCACTCACACTGGCTATCAATTCAAGCAAGAATACAATTCAAGTTCTACTGTCTTCTATTTAAAACCATGAACAGCAACAGCCCAACATACCTAAACAACCGCCTAATCCGAACCACCTCAACCAGACAAAGGAGAACCCACGCTCCATTCACATACCCCCCAATCAGAGAAGTCAAATGGAAAAAAACTGTACAATGGCCTCCTGGCCACACAAGCAGCGAGATTAGACCACCAACTCTCTACTTTGTTGATAACAACCCCAGACTACAGAATATTTAGAAAATAAATAAAAAACATACTATTTTTTTTTTTTAAACCCTGATACCCAACAATCGAAACCAACCTAACGCTATCTCTACTCTCTAAAACAACCTAACGCCACAAGATCCACCTCATCTCTACAAACCAACCTATCTATTCTATAATTCCTCTGGAAATGGCCAGATAGATCCTTTATGTAATCCGCATTGAACTGTAAGGTAACGGCGGAATAGAAATCACTAATGTGTAATGTAATGTAATAGACATTATACATAGATTTAAAGTACTTCAGCACTGTCATGGTTGTGAAAACTGAAATGATTATCCTTCTCTGTATTAATAATTAATTTTAAAAATAGTGCATATTCTTACATTTAATATGCATTTTTCTACATAAAAGGAAACATTGCAATATTTTGCAATAAATAGTTACTTATAGGCAAAAAAAGTAGTTTCAAGTCATTTTTAAAAATAAAAGGCTTCTTTTTCAAAGCCACAGTAGTGGCTGCTGCTGCAGTAATTGCTTTGACACCCATAGGGATTTAGTGGGTGTCAGAGCGTTTGCCGCATGATAGCCGCTATCGTGGCTTTGTAAAAAGGGGAGGAAGTGTTATTATCTCAAATTGTAATAAGATAGTGATAATAAAGTTTTCTGGCAGTTTCTACACAGGAAACTCTCCCTCTCTACGAAACCAGGTTAAGTGTTGGTCCCTGTAGCACTATCTAAAACAAAAATCAAATATAATGTGTTTAAAACATACATTATAAATAAATGCATAACTGGTTCAGCTTTTGAGGAAGAGAATTGTAAAGATTATTAATATTAAGATTTATATTAATTTGTAAGCCTATTAAAGTACAGTAAAACCTGTCCTTCAGACCACCTTTTTAAAGATATCACCTCCCTGATGGGACCACTAAATTTTGGACCAAATTATTTTCCCATAAAAAACAATGAAAAGAAAATGATTATATTAGGACTACTTCTGCTGTGGTTTCTTTTCATTGTTCAGCCAAAAATGATTCCAAACAGTAAAATAACATTGATTTTGACCTATAAATGAATTGGAAGAACTTAAATGAAGACTCAGACATAGATTTTCCCCATTTTAAAGATAGAAACAAATTGGCATAAGTTTTTCTATTCTGTCCAAAACTGATTTAAAGGGAACAAGCCTCTGACTGGGCACTTATGGTATACTGTATATCGTGGCGCATTTTCTGTAAAAGAAAGTAAACATATATTTTCCTTTACAGAATACTAGCATAAGCAGGTATACCTCCACTTACATACCTGCCAGTGGGTGGTGCTGTTTCAGTTTGCCCCTGAATCAGGGTAGACTGGATTTGTAGTTTTGCTAAAAGTTTCAAGGGCCCTACTCAGCAAAGCCTTCTCCTTCTATGGCTACAGTGAAATTAGTAGGACACTATCTACAATTATAAATAAGTATGGAAGAAACCATATAGGACGTGGGCACTTCAAAGGCAATTCCAGGCACCAGTATTTATGTGTCCCTTGTACAAGTAAATAAATGGAATACCAGGACTTATAGAAGAGTACACTTACCTGCAATAGTGCCTAATTGCTACTCTGCAGTAGGGCACGTAAGTGACATATCCCCCAGAGCGCATGCAGTTCAATTGATTAATGAGCCATCAACCAATTGCTGACAACCAATTGCTGATGTTCATTAGCAACAATTAAATTTTGCATTTGCATCTGGTAGTGTGCTATTCTATAATGCTGGGCACCCAAATCCCCTAGCACTTAATTCAAAAGTGAGCTTAACTGTGGGAGGAGTATGGGCATGTCAGGGGTGTTCTGAAAAAGTGTGCAGACTTTGTTACAGAATACTGGCTCAGCGCGCCCCACATGGGCACCAGCATTTACATCTGGTTTCTGCAGGCATAAGTCTGGGTGTGGGAATCAGCACTGTGCAGTTCTATAAAGAGTGTGCACCTATATAGAATCATACTTAGTACCTATCTTTTCTGGCACACATTTTGGAGTGTGATTTATGGAATTTCCCCCACAGAACATAAATGCAAGTGGCCATCACAGTCTCCTGACTGCCATGTCATCGAGCCACTTTGTGGAGAACTCAAACATGCAGTTCATGCTAGACAACCAGAGAATTTACAAGATCTGGAGGCTTTTTGTCATGAAGAATGGGCAGCTGTACCACATGAGGAAATAAAGGGCCTCATTTACAACTGTCAGAAAAGACTGCAAGCCGTCATTGATGAAAAGGGGGCAATACACGATTTAAGAACTAACTCACAGATTCTGTAACCGGTGCCCATGTGGAGTGCTGGGGGTGAAAACCAAATTGTAGAGGATCGAGTAGTATGTCAAGTTGAAAGGAAGTCCAGGCAGTGACAGAGAACAGCACGCTCGAGTATCATGAATAGATAGATAGATAAGAACATAAGAATTTCCGCGGCTGGGTCAAACCAGTGGTCCATCATGCCCAACAGTCCACTCCCACGGTGGCCCTTAAGTCAAAGACCAATGCGCTAATTTAGCTGTGTACGTTCTGGTTCAGCAGGAACTTGTATAACTTTGTCTTGAATCCCTGAAGGATGTTTTCCCCTAAAAAACACATCTCTGAAGGGTGTTTCCCCTATATAAAACACATCCCGGAAAGGTGTTTTCCCCTATAAAACACATCTCCCATATCATGGCTGAAATTGAACAATGGACTATCAACTTTAAATTGAAATTAAACACAGAAAAGACAAAAATTTTTTTGGCAAGCCCATAGTAACATAGTAGATGACGGCAGATAAAGACCCGAATGGTCCATTCAGTCTGCCCAATCTGATTCAATTTAAATTTTTTTATTTTTTATTTTTTCTTCTTAGCTATTTCTGGGCAAGAATCCAAAGCCCCACCCGGCACTGTGCCCGGGTTCCAACTGCTGAAATTTCTGTCAAGACTCACTCCAGCCCATCTACACCCTCCCAGCCATTGAAGCCCTCCCCTACCCATCCTCTACCAAACGGCCATACACAGACACAGACCGTGCAAGTCTGCCCAGTAACTGGCCTAGTTCAATATTTAATATTATTTTCTTATTCCAAATCTTATGTGTTCATCCCACGCTTCTTTGAACTCAGTCACAGTTTTACTCTCAACCACCTCTCTCGGGAGCGCATTCCAGGCATCCACTACCCTCTCCGTAAAGTAGAAGTTCCTAACATTGCCCCTGAATCTACCACCCCTCAACCTCAAATTATGTCCTCTGGTTTTACCATTTTCCTTTCTCTGGAAAAGATTTTGTTCTACGTTAATACCCTTCAAGTATTTGAACGTCTGAATCATATCTCCCCTGTCTCTCCTTTCCTCTAGGGTATACATATTCAGGGCTTCCAGTCTCTCCTCATACGTCTTCTGGCGCAAGCCTCCTATCATTTTCGTAGCCCTCCTCTGGACCGCCTCAAGTCTTCTTACGTCTTTCGCCAGATACGGTCTCCAAAACTGAACACAATACTCCAAGTGGGGCCTCACCAATGACCTGTACAGGGGCATCAACACCTTCTTCCTTCTACTGACTACGCCTCTCTTTATACAGCCCAGCATCCTTCTGGCAGCAGCCACTGCCTTGTCACACTGTTTTTTCGCCTTTAGATCTTCGGACACTATAACCCCAAGGTCCCTCTCCCCGTCCATGCAAATCAGCTTCTCTCCTCCCAGCATATACGGTTCCTTTCTATTATTAATCCCCAAATGCATTACTCTGCATTTCTTTGCATTGAATTTTAGTTGCCAGGCATTAGACCATTCCTCTAACTTTTGCAGATCCTTTTTCATATTTTCCACTCCCTCTTCGGTGTCTACTCTGTTACAAATCTTGGTATCATCTGCAAAAAGGCACACTTTTCCTTCTAACCCTTCAGCAGTGTCACTCACAAACATATTGAACAGGATTGGCCCCAGCACCGAACCCTGAGGGACTCCACTAGTCACCTTTCCTTCCTTCGAGCGACTTCCATTAACCACCACCCTCTGGCGTCTGTCCGACAGCCAGTTTCTGACCCAGTTCACTACTTTGGGTCCTAACTTCAGCCCTTCAAGTTTGTTCAACAGCCTCCTATGAGGAACTGTATCAAAGGCTTTGCTGAAATCCAAGTAAATTACATCTAGCATATGTCCTCGATCCAGCTCTCTGGTCACCCAATCAAAAAATTCAATCAGGTTCGTTTGGCACGATTTACCTTTTGTAAAGCCATGTTGCCTCGGATCCTGTAACCCATTAGATTCAAGGAAATACACTATCCTTTCTTTCAGCAACACTTCCATTATTTTTCCAACAACTGAAGTGAGGCTCACCGGCCTGTAGTTTCCTGCTTCATCCCTGTGACCACTTTTATGAATAGGGACCACATCCGCTCTCCTCCAGTCCCCAGGAATCACTCCCGTCTCCAGAGATTTGTTGAACAAGTCTTTAATAGGACTCGCCAGAACCTCTCTGAGCTCCCTTAGTATCCTGGGATGGATCCCATCTGGTCCCATCGCTTTGTCCACCTTCAGTTTTTCAAGTTGCTCATAAACACTCTCCTCCGTGAACGGCGCAGAATCTACTCCATTTTCTTGTGTAACTTTGCCAGACAATCTCGATCCTTCTCCAGGATTATCTTCTGTGAACACAGAACAGAAGTATTTGTTTAGCACATTTGCTTTCTCCTCATCACTCTCCACATATTTGTTCCCAGCATCTTTTAGCCTACCAATTCCATTTTTTATCTTCCTCCTTTCACTAATATATCTGAAAAAATTTTTATCTCTCTTTTTTACATTTTTAGCCATTTGTTCTTCCGTCTGTGCCTTCGCCAAACGTATCTCTCTCTTGGCTTCTTTCAGTTTCACCCTGTAGTCCTTTCTGCTCTCCTCTTCTTAGGTTTTTTTTAGAGTTCATGAACGCCAACTCTTTCGCCTTTATTTTCTCAGCCACTAGGTTGGAGAACCATATCGGCTTCCTTTTTCTCTTGTTTTTATTGATTTTCTTCACATAAAGGTCCGTAGCCATTTTTATCGCTCCTTTCAGCTTAGACCACTGTCTTTCCACTTCTCTTATGTCCTCCCATCCTAACAGCTCTTTCTTCAGGTACTTTCCCATTGCATTAAAGTCCGTACGTTTGAAATCTAGGACTTTAAGTATCGTGCGGCCACTCTCCACTTTAGCCGTTATATCAAACCAAACCGTTTGATGATCGCTACTTCCCAGGTGAGCACCCACTCGAACATTAGAGATACTCTCTCCATTTGTGAGGACCAGATCCGATATCGCTTTTTCCCTTGTGGGTTCCGTCACCATTTGTCTGAGCCCAAAGGACAAAATCACCACAACATCTATACACCTAAATGGTCATGATCACCCAATTTCAAAAACTATAAAAATATTAGGAGTCACCTTAGACACGCACTTGACCTTGATCGAACACACGAACTTGGTGACAAAAAAGTGCTTCTTTACACTTTGGAAATTAAAAACCATCAAAAATATTTTGACCCTCTTTCTTTCAGACTACTGGTATAGTCAATGATTCTATCCACCCTAGACTACTGCAACATCATTTATGTGGGTATACCCAAAAAAACTGTGAGAAAATTAAGAATAGTGCAAAACACGGCCGTCCGCTTAATATTCGGTCTAAAGAAAAGCGAACACATTAGTCCCTACTATAAACTGCTACACTGGTTGCCAGTGGAGGCACGAATATTATTCAAATTTTCCTGCTTTTGCTATAAACTGATGTGAGGAATGGCCCCCACCTATCTCCTACCTCACTTCGAACTATACATCCCCACGAGGACAACCAGAAATCGCAATCTCTTTGCCTATCCAAAGATCACTGATTGCAAATACAGATCCTTTATGGACAGAACCTTTAAGTTTCAAGCTAGCAAACAGCAAACCTGGTTGGACGGTTTCATCAGTGGAGCCCTGTTGACCTACGGCACTTTTCGGAAAGAAATTAAGACAGCTCTGTTCGATAGATTTATCTCCTAGACAGATACCCCTCCCCTCCCTTTTAACCCCCCCCCCCAAAAAAAAAAACCTATTATCCAACATGTTGATATTGCGTATTCTCACAAATTGTATTCTGGTTTTTTCACTGACTCTTCAGTGTCATTTTTCGCCTATTGTATTCTAAATTCGCTGGCTGTCCAGCCCTCTTCACTGTAACATGCTAATCTTATGTTTCTCACTAATTGTACTCTGTAATCACTGTAATTCGCTGATTGTACAGCTCTCTTCACTGTAAACCGCTTAGAAGTCACAAGATTGTGGCGGTATAGAAAAAATAAAGTTATTATTATTATAACAGCCTTCGGTAGAGCGTTCCAGATTTCTACTACTCTCTGGGTGAAGAAGAACTTCCTTACGTTTGTATGGAATCTATCCCCTTTTAACTTTAGAGAGTGCCCTCTCATTCTCTCTACCTTGGAGAGGGTAAACAACCTGTCTTTATCTACTAAGTCTATTCCCTTCATTATCTTGAATGTTTCGATCATGTCCCCCCTCAGTCTCCTCTTTTCAAGGGAGAAGAGGCCCAGTTTCTCTAATCTCTCACTGTACGGCAACTCCTCCAGCCCCTTAAGCCTTTTAGTCACTCTTCTCTGGACCCTTTCAAGTAGTGCTATGTCCTTCTTCATGTACGGCGACCAGTGCTGGATACAGTATTCCAGGTGAGGGTGTACCATGGCCCAGTACTGCAGCATGATAACCTTCTTTGATCTGTTCGTGATCCCCTTCTTAATCATTCCTAGCATTCCGTTTGCCCTTTTTGACGATGACCTGCAAATCCAGATATACAGTGTCGACCGGGTCACACTTGTTTATCTGCCTGTTTACTCCCTCAAAGAAGTGCAGTAAGTTCGTCAAACAAGATCTTCCTTTGCTTAAGCCGTGCTGGCTGGTCCTCATCAGATTGTGTCCATCAAGGTGATCAATATGCAGTCCTTTATTAGCACCTCTACCATCTTTCCTGGTACCGAGGTCAGACTCACCGGTCTGTAGTTTCCCGGTTCACCCCTCGAACCTTTCATGAAGATCAGCGTAACATTCGCCACTTTCCAGTCTTCCGGAATCCTTCCTGATTTGATCGATTGATTGGCTATTAGTTGGAGCAGTTCAGCTATAACCCCTTTCAGTTCCTTGATTACCCTCGGATGGATGCCTGGTCTGGTCTGGGGATTTATTGTTTTTAAGCCTATCAATCTGCCTGCATACCTCTTCTAGACTGACCGTCAACCCTGTCAGTTCCCCATCTTCGTTTCCTGCGTATAGCCTGTCGGCTTCTGGTATATTGTATACTAGCTGATGCCCCGGCGTTGCACGGGTATTTAATTATAGCAATAACACTGTAAATGGATTCAAATAAAGATACTTTATAGTGGTGAATGAAATTATTTTTTTACAGCTTAATAAAAAGTACAATATTCAAATTATAATGTGAAATATTTGACAAAATGAATACAATACAACTAACGCAAAACGTGATTATAAACAACAATTTTAGTTTCACCTCCTGGAGCAAGAACATATAAATTATTGGGTGAACCTACCCTTGAGCAAGCAACATAGATTTGTGGGCCGCGAAACCCCCCAGAACATATCACCCCAGGTAGTGAGGGATCTGCATACCAAGTTTCGTTCAAATTGGTCAAGCCGTTTTTGAATTACTGTGAGAATGGCAGCTTTTTACATATTTTCCATTGACATGAATGGGTGAAATCTGATTTTCTGTTTGTAGCTCCGCCCACGTGTGCAGGTGGGCCGCGAGACCCCCAGAACATATCACCCCAGGTAGTGAGGGATCTGCATACCAAGTTTCGTTCAAATCGGTCAAGCCGTTTTTGATTTACTGTGAGAATGGCAGCTTTTTACATTTTTTCCATTGACATGAATGGGTGAAATCTGATTATCTGTTTGTAGCTCCGCCCACGTGTGCAGGTGGGCCGCGAGACCCCCAGAACATATCACCCCAGGTAGTGAGGGATCTGCATACCAAGTTTCGTTCAAATCGGTCAAGCCGTTTTTGAATTACTGTGAGAATGGCAGCTTTTTACATTTTTTCCATTGACATGAATGGGTGAAATCAGATTTTATGTTTGTAGCTCCGCCCACGTGTGCAGGTGGGCCGCGAGACCCCCAGAACATATCATCCCAGGTAGTGAGGGATCTGCATACCAAGTTTCGTTCAAATCGGTCAAGCCGTTTTTGCGTGATCGCGGCACATACACACTTACATACACACATACATACCTCCGATTTTATATATATAGATATCTTCTTCAGTAAATACAGACGCAAAAAATGTGTTTAGTTTGTTGATGATGGCTTTGTCCTCCTTTAGTACTCCCTTTATTCCATGGTCATCCAACGGCCCCACTGCTTCCTTCGTGGGTCGTTTCCCCTTAATATATCAAAAGAACTGCTTGAAGTTTTTTGCCTCCTTGGCTATTTTTTCCTCGTAGTCTCTTTTGGCATCTGCTTTGATGTTGTTTGTGCTCAGTTTTCGTCCGTTTTTGAGCTTTTCCGTTCCGTAAATGAAGTCTTCTTGTTTCTGATCGCTTCCTTCACCGCTACAGTGAGCCACACCGGTTCCTTGTTCTTTTTCCTCTTGGATCCTTTGTTGATAAGCAGTATATATAAATTTTGCGCCTCAGTGACTGTGTCCTTAGAAAGGAACCATGCTTTCTCTAGCATTTTTACAGTGCTGATAGATAGATGACTTCCCCTCCAGGCAGTGCAGGGTGAGATTTTCTAGGGTAGACCCATGGTAGGTAGAACAAGCTTAAAAGTAAGAAACAAGTAGTTGCCCATGGAAGCTTTAATTTCCTTGTTGACAGTTGGGGGAAGGGAAATGAGTTCCTGTTCCTTTCTATAAACTGAAGCCTAGGAGATCATGAGGGTGGGAGTATATGACAAGCAAGCCTGTAAAGGAAATGAAGCTCAATGAAATATTAACCCACCTTAGGGCTAGATTCACTAAACCTACCGATCCTGTGCTGGTTTTGGATTGTTCCACAACCCCGACCCGATTCACTAAAATGCTGCCCGATCAATCTCCTACCCGATCCAATCCACCCATGCAAATGAGTAAAACTCCATGCAAAATAGCCAAGCAATTGATTCACTAACAATTGCTTGGCTAATTTGCATCTAGTTTCACTATTGTCAAACCCGACTGCTGCAGACCTGTTGATAACTGTGCTACCGATAGGTCTACCTGGTTTTTAAAAAAAAAATTTTAATGGCACTAATATTTTCCGTGTATTACACATGCAAAATATCAGCCCAATTAAAATTTTTTTTAAAAGGCCCTCAACCCCCTCCTGACAAGTGCCTCTTCCCCCTCCCTCCCCAAACCCCCCAAAATACCCCCCCCCCCTTCACACACACACACACACACCGATTTCTGATGCCGACGCTTCAAAATTATGGCAGGAATTCCTACTCCCTCCTGCCATCGGTCCCACTCCCCCCCCAAAAAAAGAACCAAATGGCATGAGGGATGCTGATTCCCTCCTTCCACTGGACGTCCCCTCCCCACCTCCTCCCCATATCTGTAACGGAGCAAGAGGGGTGCTCATTCCCTTCTGCTTTTATGACTCCAGTGACATGTCTGAGGTCTTAGGCCCTGTCCCGGTGTATCATGTGTTGCATGGGGAGGGGCCTAAGGCCCTGATTGGCTCAGGTGCCTCAGGCTTCTCCCTTGGGAGGGGCCTGAGGCACCTGAGCCAATCAGGTACTTCCTTAGGGAGTAGCCTAAGGAAGTCCCTGATTGGCTATTGCATAGGAAAGCCTAGTAGAACTGCACAAAGGTGGCTTAAGTAGTCTGAGGAGTGGATTAGTGAAAAATAGAGAGGAGGACCCAGGCCCATAAGCCACTCTCATCACTGCCATATAGGTGCCACCTTCAGCCATAAGGGCTATTGGGGTTGTAGGCAGGTGGGAATAATAGGTTTTGAGGGGTGTTTTGGGGGCTCACCATGACCTGCAAGGGAGTTGTGGTGAGATGTTTATGTGGCACCCTTTTTGTGAAGGTCACAGCAGTGCCTTGTAAAATGCCCTACTACTCTGTTGCCATATCTGAGTGGCCATTCCATCACTTTGTTGACCCCCCCCCCCCCTCTCCCCCCCACATGTCCAAAAGGTCTTTTTCAAGACGTTTGGAACTTGGACAAATTTTTGGAAAGAATGCGGTATAAAGGTAGATGACTTTGCGGTCTGGATGTTCAAACAGCTGGATGTAGAAGTAGACAATTCTCAAAAAAAAATTATTTTGGACGTATTTTTTGAGAATGGACTTTAAACATTTCTGACTTTGGGCCACTAGCGTCCTAGGTCCAAAATGGACTTAGATGTGTTTTTTTAATTATGCTCGTCCACATCTTTATTATTGCAAGAAGTCATGTGCAGTGCTTTGTAAAGAACCATTTCTGGCTAAACCTAGGTTCTGCTGGTGGCAAGTGTGTATAGGTAAAATTGTCAGCACAGAATTGGGCTAGGCTCCAAAACCTGCTCTGCCTGAGACTGAGAAAAAGGAGATAAAAAGGGGCTAATGACTCTTAGAAGGAGGAACTAATTCCCTAAGACTTAAGAAAATAAGAGAAAAGCCCTATAAACCCTGTTTTTCTTTTTCACTTTGAAAGCACTAAAGATAAATGAAAGGACAGAAAGAACTGATTGTTGAAAAGATTTTTTTTTTTTTTTTTGTGAAGAAGTTAAAGGGCAACGGGCTGTTAGTTCTATACCAAGCTTTGAAATAAATAGTGTGATTTGTATGCATAGCATTTCAGGTCAACCTCTTTGATACAGACTGTGAAACTCAGGAGAAAGCTCAGCTTTTGGAGAATAGCTGACAGGGAACTGGCTTGGCCCTCAGGTTGTCTCCCAAATCTGATGAGGCGACCGCCTAGGCGAGAGGAGATCCAAATATGTGGAGCATGGGAAGGTCTCCCACTTAACACTCATGAAAGGAGGATGTAAGCTGGCTGGCGCATCACCTGAGGAAACATGGTAGCTGCCATATGGCTGAATCCTGGTGTCCTGGCTTCCTAACAGTATGTCCAGTAAGAGGCGCCCCACCCCCTTTCTTACAGTGACATGGCAGAGGCAGGCTTGATGATGCAGAGACAGCTTATCCTGCTGATTGGGAGATATGCTGGAGGAGGGCTGGGCTTCTGAGTTGCTCACAAACTTAAAAATAAAGAGGGGTTTTGGACCAGATCCACACTCTCTTTTTGTGTTCCTGCCCGGATGTTTTTAATTTACAGAATATTGTAAGTTACAGGTATCACTGCCATACTGAGGCACACACAGTTATGCTAGATCTACAGCTGATATAACTACAAGCATATAAATATTAGGTATACTGATCTGGGGTTATGCTTGTATTTTATAATGGAACCTGGGTGCCCATGGGTTAATATGGAGGTGCCCACTTGTAGAATAGCCCCTTTACTGATTGCATGATTCAAATAGCCACATCATGTTTAATTGTCCTGATCCTATTTTATGGACATGATTTTTATAAACCTTTCTCATGCTTAAAAGAATTCATATAAAACTGGGTCACACCTAAAAGTATATAGGCCAGAGTATGAGTGGAAGCATACATGTAGAGTAGGTGCACTTGGGGGAGGAGTTTGGGGGGAGCATTGGCAAAGCTGTAGTTTACACTCATGCACCTGTATTTTTATATAGGTCACCCAAAGGCAGATACCCAAATTTGAGCACAGATAAGTTTTATAAAGTAATTAGTCAATTAGGTGCTATCAACAAATTATTGGAGCTAATTGACATTGATTGGCAATTAATCGGTAGTAATTAGGAGTTGTGTGTGTAACATCATGAGAAATTCAGCAGTTTAAAGCTGTCTGAATTCTCATTGCTGCTCCCTAATTGATTCCAGTGTCAGTGTTTCTACTGATAGCCCCTTTCATATGAGCCGCCCAACAGTAAGAAGCTCTCTGCCTTTTTCAGCAGCAATATCCCCGAGGCCTCTTGCTGAACCCTAGTATTTCCTGCACCTGTCAGGGAAGGCAACAGCATGGCACCAGAAGCTTCCAAAAAGGAGCAGAACTGTATAGAACAGATGAGGGGTTTCTCTGAAGCTGGTAGAAGCATAGGGAGTGCCTTATGATAATTAGGGGGTAGGGTCTGGTGACAGCAGTAGCCCCCCTCTGAGTATTTAAGCCCATTTCATGCTCCTTAAAATTGTCTTATCCCATTTCTAACTTGCAACCTGCCTGCTGTTTAGGACCTGAGACAATATCCATGCTAGCTACATCCTCAAGGGTTAGCAATAAATGGCATTTGTGTATGAAGCAAGAAGATAAAGGATTATGAGGGGTGTTCAATAATTTATCTACCTCAGTAGGAGAGACAAAGAGAGTCCAGCTGGAAGTAAAGAAGGGAGCTGCATACTGGACCCCTTGGAGTGAGAGAGAAAACCCAGGTGATCCCTAAGCCATAGCCCATTCCCCTAAGAACTTTCACTTAAAGCCTGCCTCCAAGAACTTGATTTAAAAGCCTGCCTCTGGGGTTTAGTGTTAGTCAGTCAGTAATTGTAATTAGTGCAGGACAGATAGGAGAAGCCAGACTGAAAGAAGTGTAAAAGTCACTGCTGTTGGGGAGTGCTAAGTAGGAACTCCTTTGCTTATCTTTTATTTTGAATTTAGCTAGTCTATACTGCCTTCTGCTGAAACCTTCCACTGAATGAAATCAGGGGGCCTTCACATTAAGGACAGGAAGAGTTTTACTTTATTGATTTCTTTAAGTTAGGTTAGTAGGCACCTCGGAGTTCCTGAGTCGGTGAGCTGATCCCAAGCAGCCATGTGGACCCAAAAAGTTATGGTATGCACACTGTCACCCTCCCATTTGGTGCTGGGTAGCGAGGACGCGGGCAGGGAGATAACACAGTTCGATGTGTGCCATTCTAATAGGTGAGTGACCCTTCAGGCAAAACAAAGTCATCTAACATTAAACCACACTTGCACATTTTATATTCCCCCTCCCCCCCTAAAAAAAAAAGAGAAGACCCTCAAAAATATCCCACCCGGATGATACAGCATACATCCCCCCACAGTACTTCTTATTTCCTCAGTGCTGGTAATTAGGCACACAAACAGCAGTGCAAAATCTCTTCAATAGAAGCAGTTCCTTTGCTAGCAACACACCAGGCCTTTCCTTGCAAAGTTCCATTCAGGGCTCTGGTAAATCCCATTAGAAACAAAAACTAGCATTTACCCATTCCATGGGGTCTCCTTCCTGGGCCTGCAACTTGGACTAGAGAGCTCTCCTCAAACACTGTTCCTCCACTGCCTTTGCTATCTTCTGTAAGCTAGTTTTCTGTCTGTTTGGACCACACCTAAACTTATCTGAAGTGGTAGTAGGATTTCCCTCTCTCTGGCTCCCCTGGTGGTCAGTGAGGAAATTTTACTCTTGCTTGTTAAACGGGGGTCTGCTTAGGCTGGGCTAGAGGGTAGGCAGCTTTTGAAGCTTTTGAATGCCTTTTGCTAAAGGTGTGCTTAACTTGGTGGCATGTTCTCCCAGATCCTGGTTTCTCCTGTGTGTAAGGGCTGACTCGGGAGTCAGAACTGTCACAACACAAATGTACTGTAATGCAATACACCTCAGATCTGAGTATTTAGAGTACCTGTAAATGTTTATTGTATGATATTTACTTGAAGGAATCCTGGTTAACAGTGAATCTGTTGACCCTTATAAAGAAAAATATAGGAGAATTTGAGAATAAAGAACCAAAATCTTAGTGGAGAGAACTGAAATTATATAAGTGAGGAGGAATAGTTTTGTAGTTATCTGATGTTATGTTCTTCAAAAGTTGTTAGTAGCAGAATTGAGTTCCACTGAATTACTGAGAGGAATGGAACAATAATTAAGTTTTGGATGTAAATGCACTATAGAGCATTTTGTAGGTTATAGAAGTTAAAGTGAATATTGGACCTTTGTCAGCTTTAGAGGGTAAACTGTTATATCCTATTACCTTTGTAATTTACCCTAAAGTATTAACACCTTGACCATCTGCTTTATACCATCTAGCTATAACCATTGGTACCCATCTGAAAAGCTTATGTTGTGCTCTTCATTTACTTCTATTTAATAAATTGCTACATTTTTTTTTCTTGTTGAATCCCTTGGCTGCATAGAGTTATTTGGGAAACCTACTAGACACCGTGACATTTCTATCAATTTACATTTTAGTGGCAGAAGCTGCACCATTCCACCACCAGGAGGTCCACACTACTCCCATAACCAATAAATAAGAGCATGAACTGTTACCACAGTGGCTGGCACTAAACACCGGTATACCATCAATAGCCTGCAGGACATTGGCACGCTGACAATTCCACTCAGTCAAGTGCGCGCATGAAGGGAGGGGAATTTTCAAGGCGGAAGGAGCGAGTTGTAAATGGTCAGAGTGGTGGTCAGAGTGTGAGTTGTAAGTGTAGTGGAGGGGGTTCCCCCCACACTCCCCTGAACAAGAGTGTGAGTGTGTGTGGGGGGGGTTCCCCCCACACAGCTCCCTTCAGAGCGCGAGTTGTAAGTGTAGTGGGGGGTTCCCCTCACACACACCCTCAGAGCACAAACGGTAAGGCAAAGGGTAGCATGCATTTGTCCACACAAATATCAGGGCGGAATTGACGGTGCGCCAATGTCCTGCGTGCATTTGACAGGTCACCCTGCATTTGTCCTGTGCGCAAATGTCAGCGTGGAATTGTCTGCATGCCAATGTCATAGAAACATAGAAAATGACGGCAGAAAAGGGCCACGGCCCATCTAGTCTGCCCACACTAATGGTCCACCCCCTAACTACCTCCATAAAGAGATCCCACATGCTAATCCCATCTTGTCTTAAAATCTGGCATGCTGCTGGCCTCAATTACCTGTTGTGGAAGATTATTCCAGCGGTCAACCACCCTTTCGGTGAAGAAATATTTTCTGGTGTCGCCATGTAATTTCCCACTCCTGATTTTCAACGGATGCCCTCTTGTTGTCGTGGGTCACCCTAAAGACCACATTATGGTTTTGTAAAAGCGGGGGTAAATCACTTGTGCTTGCCTACTCTCCAATATTCAGCGGCACTTAACCTGACAGTGCTGCTGAATATCGTAAATCACCTGACATTTAGGAAATGGGAACGTGAGGAGTGGTACAGGGGACAGAGTAGGGGTGAGCTGGGCATTATGTAGGTGCTGTCAATATTCACTTCCAGTCACCACATGACTAACCAGGAGTACAGAACCACATAAAAAGCAGACCAAACATTGTCAGTTAGCTATATAGATGCGAGCACTGAATATTGGCCAGTACACGCATAACTTTCAAGTCCCGACCTGCAAAGTACAGTGTCCTTCCCTCCCTTCCTTCCCCCCCCCCACCTCACCCCTCCCCAGTTCTAAAATGGCATATAAATAGCATAAGTTTAACTCTAGAGCAGTGGTTCCCAACCCTGTCCTGGAGGAACACCAGGCCAATTGGGTTTTCAGGCTAGCCCTAATGAATATGCATGAAGCAAATTTGCATGCCTATCACTTCCATCATATGCAAATCTCTCTCATGCATATTCATTAGGGCTAGCCTGAAAACCCGATTGGCCTGGTGTTCCTCCAGGACAGGGTTGGGAATCACTGCTCTGGAGAACATCCACAATTGAAAAAACAGGATGAGGTTACATCAGGGATGGGCCACAATGGGTTCTTAAATTTGACAGAGGGGCCAGACCTTTTTAAATCCCCCCAGTACCCTTTTAAAACACCCCCCGCCCCGTAGTACCTTTTAAAATCTCCCTTATAGCCTGGTGGTCCAGCGTGTATCAGCAGGAGTGAGCTTTCCACGCTCCTGCATGGCCCCACGCTACTCCCCGAATGGCTGCCATCAGTTCTTCCAAGTCCCGCAAAAACTGACGGCAGCCATTCAGGAAGCCGCGCAGGCTCACTCCTGTCAATACACGTTGGACCACCAGGCTGTAAGGGTGATTTAAAAAGGTATGACGGGTGGGGATGTTTTAAAAAGGTACGAGGGTGGGGGGAGGTAAAAATTTGTACCTTAGCTGCATAAGACGCACTGACATTTCCACCCATTTTGGGTGGAAAAAAGTGTGTCTTATGGAGCGAAAAATACGGTATACAAATTTGACGGGCTGGATTAAAAAACAAAATGGGCCGGATTTGCCCATGTCAATAACTGTGAATCCAGAAAGATACTCAACAACCTCATATGAGTCACTCCTAAATGTCATCTATCATTTGGATGCCCAGTCTCCTAAGGTCTTCTTGCAATTTTTCAAAATCCTCTTATGATTTTACAGCTTTGAGAGGCATTTTTGATACATCTAAGTCCGAGTTTTCTTCTACTGCTTTACCCATGCCCCCTCCCCTGTTTCCCCTTAAGAGATTGTAAAGCTTCATCCCTTTCTTGCTGTCTTTACTTCTAAGTCTTCTGATTTTTCTTTGGTTTTTTTTTCCTTGATTGTCTCTTTTTTTTTTTAAACTTATGTTTATTGAAAGTGAAAAGGAGCACAACCGAACAGTATGTAAAATTACAGTAAATTTGTGAATCATTTTGTTGTTGTACATATTAGCAATAAATCAGAGTTGAACAAGAGAATATGATACAGAAACTGCATGCTTACAAAATAGCTCACCCTTGGTTACATGTGCAGAGTAGTAAGAGTATCAACATAAAATAAATGACCACAAATTAGAAGTAGAAATATGCAGACAAAAACTGAACTAGAGCATGTAAGAACTGGACTCTGCCTACATTTCAATAATGGAGAAATTGAAACAAATCCATTTCCTCCTGTAGAGTGCAAAATACAAAGATATCAGAGATGCTGCACATTCAGATTCACAAAGCTGGCACATTCAAATCATTAAGCCAGAATCAGATAATTGTATTGGCATGACAATTTATATGTGCTGCCAAAGTAATACATTTTTTTTCTACCTTTAGTTTCTGGACAGCCTGGCTTCTGTTGCCCATGTCTCCCACATTTGGCAGGAGCTGAGCTGTTTTCTGCTGGCTGCAGCATGTGCCTCCACATTCTCCCGTGGACCTTTGGAGGTTGGCAGAAGACACTGTTTCTCCTATAGGAGACACACTCTATGTGGTGTGATTGGAGTGTGCAAAGCCTGGGCTCTTTCATGAATATTCAGGGGCCATGAGTCAATGATAGCAGGCAATGGAAAAGGTGCAGGTACTCAGTAGTAGGGGGGTGCTCCCCCCTACTCCCCCTTTTATCAAGTAGCGCTAGCGGTTTAACATGTGTTAAACCACTGGCCGCGCTAACCACTAATGTCTGCCATGAGCAGGCGGTAGTTTTTTGGCCAGCGCGGGGGTTAGCGCGTGATAAAAGGAGCCCTATGTCATCACGGGTCAGCACCATTGACCACCCCCTGAAAAATTGATTTTTTTTTTTTTGTAGATTTGATGTCTTTCAATAGAACCAATGCGAGACTAATTCAGTGATGAATTTGTGCATGAGTTTTCAAAACCACATGTACAGGAGCTCTACAGTATCATAAAACCATGAAGAATAATGTTATTTCCCCTGACCTTTAAAAATTTGTGCTATTTAAGAATGAATGAATCTGTCTGGTTGTACAGGAACGGAGGACTAGTCAAGCAAGCTTCCTCAGGCCCCTCTGCTCCCAGGATGAAATGCGCCTTAAAACGCCCCCTAATCGTGCCCTTCAACTGCAAAACATGAAATGACGTTCCTATTCCCACTTCATACCGAGCCACTGGAATCAACTGCCCCCACAGATCAGATCCCTTGAAGGACTCCTGAACTTTAGGAAAGCAATAAAAAACATACCTCTTCACCTAACTCCCCTGCCCACGATTGATAGATTACAAAGAAATATATATTGCTACTAGATCCTCGGTACATGTCACATTAGGATATCAACTTGTATTGAAAAATCTTGCACTGTAAAAATGGCAAATTATAACCTGTATTGGTATTAGATACCTAATATGTGTCAAGATAGAATAAAGACTTGTATTGAAAAAACTTGTACTGTAACGGGGGAGAGTGTGGCACAGTGGTTAAAGCTACAGCCTCAGCACCCTGGGGTTGTGGGTTCAAACCCACGCTGCTCCTTGTGACCCTGGGCAAGTCACTTAATCCCCCCATTGCCCCAGGTACATTAGATATGATTGTTAGCCCGCCGGGACAGATAGGGAAAAATGCTTGAGTACCTGAATAAATGCTTGTAAACCGTTCTGAGCTCCCCTGGGAGAATGGTATAGAAATTGAATAAATAAACAACTATGGCAAATTGTAACCCGTTAACGATATATTATGTATGTTAACCTGCAACCCGTCCTGAGCTTGTTGGGGAGAACGAGATAGAAAAGGAACAAAATAAATAAATAGATAGTGGTTAGTGCAGCGGCCTGAGGACCCGGGGAACTGGATTCAAGTCCCATAGTAGCTTCTTATATCCCTGGGCAAAGTCACTTAACTCTCCATTGCTCCAGGTACAAACTATGTAAACTGCTTTGATTGTAACCACAGAATAGCGGTATATTCCCTTACTACTAAGTTATAGTATTTTCTCAGCCTCCTTTTGGTGATAGTTGCCCAAAAATAAATCACTCTGTTTATTTTTCAATACAATTGACCTACTTGTATTTTTGACATTTTTTTTTTTTTTTACTAAGGTTTGCTGCCACCATAAAAAGCACAAATCAGATCTCAAAATGTTTATATAACACATTATCGAGGCCCTTTTCAAAAGGCTTATCTGTAAGTAAAGCCTCTTTGGCAAGCACAAAAGTGGATTTTCAAAAATTGTGCACATAACAATAACATGCACATATACAGTACATGCACTGCACATAGGTGACGCTGGAGGCTGAGTTGCAGTGCATTTGTGCATTTTATAAAACACACATTTCCAAATAATAGAATATCTGCACACTGCTTGCCCTGGATAGGTAGCATGAAATATTGCTACTCTTTGGGTTCTTGCCAGGTATTAGTGACCTGGATTGGCCACTGTGAGATCGAGCTATTGGGCTAGATGGACCATTGGTCTGACCCAGTAAGGTTATTCTTATGTTCACATTTTCACCTGCCTTGAATCAGATATAAATTCACCTGTGTACATTTCTGCATATTCTGGAGGCCTGTTTTATAAAGGCACATACAAGTTGCCTTCATAAATGATTAAATGTAATATATTGCTAGAATGCTCAGCCTGCTTGAAGAAAGTGAATAGCTGAATTATTGAAAGATTGGATAGGTGGGGCAATTTTTTTTTTTTCAGTTCAAAAAAATTTTTTATTGGTTTTTGGAAAACATAAAAAAAACTGAAGTACAAAAAGAAGAGTTTCCAAGGAAACACAGGTTATAAACCGGGTGATGACACCCATCCAGTATATCCAATTTTAACGCAGGTCTTATTTTGAAATAATTAAGCAAGTAGGCCTTGATTCTTTTCAAATTTCACTGTAAGAGCAAATGAATGAAAGAATACGGTGGGCTGCAGTTTGGAATTTCTGAAATGGAACTAAATATGTTAATATTCTCTCAAGATTCACCCACTCCTTCCCCTCCTCTCTTCAATTACATATGGCTTTATTATCATGGTTTTGCACAGGCTGCTAGATGTTCTTGGCTGGATTTAGGGCCACTAAATATTGGGTCCTCTCAAAGAACATAGGATATTCATTCTGCAGTATGAGCGCAGAATGTGGGCAGCTCCAGGCAGCACAGCTTACTGTAGTTGAGGGTGATTTTGTCAGTGTCTAATGTGTGTTCAGATGTGGTTCTAGGTATTTTGATTTTGCTCTGATGCCAACAGTTACTACAGTCACTTAACTTCAGTCTTCAAGCCTTTTTATTTCATGATCATCTCCAACTGTTTGTCTCCAACATGGCTGTCTCCTGGTATTGACACTAGAGAGCTGCACGGGAACGGGGATGACGGGAATCCCGCGGGACCCGCGGGGATCCCGCAGGTTCCCCCTTTGGGTCACGGGGATCCCGTGGGGACGCCCCTTAGGGTCGAGGGGATCCTGTGGGGACGCCCCCTAGGGTCGCGGGGATCCCGTGGGGACGCCTCTGAGGGTCGCGGGGTTCCTGCGGGGTTGGATCGCAGTGCACTCGAGCCGCGAGGGTAGTCTCCTCCTCCTTACCTGCCCTGTCGCAGCACACAGCCGAACGGAAGTCTTCCCAATGTCAGCGCTGATGTCGGAGGGAGGGCTTAAGCAAAGCCCTCCCTTCCTCCGACGTCAGCGCTGACATCAGGAAGACTTCCGGTCGGCTGTGTGCGGCAGGGCAGGTAGGAAGAAGGCAATGGCGTACGAAAGAGGGGGGAGGGGGCGGTCCGCCCCGGAGAATGTGCACAGCCGGTCAGGTCCCCCGATCGACCGACAACAGGCCCGGCCGACAAATCTCCCTGCCCTGTAGCCGCGAATCTAAATTACCTCTTACAGCAGCTTCACTACTCCAGCTGTTGTAAGAAGGTAATTTAGATTTGCGGCTACAGGACAGGGAGATTTGTCCGACCGGGCCTGTTCTGTTGTCGGTCGGGTGCGAAAGCGCCACAAAGGGAGGGAGGAAAGGTGGAGTGGAGAAGAAAAGACGCTTAAGGGGGGAGAAGGCCACTGAAAGTACTGGGGAAGACAAAGGGGTGGAGAAGAACGCTGAAAGGACATGGGGTAAACGGGAGGAGGGGGGGGAAGGATGCTGAAAGCACATGGGGAAGACAGAGGGGGGGAGAAGGACCCTGAAAGCACTGGGGAAGACAAAGGGGTGGAGAATGCCACTGAAAGGACATGGGGAAAACAGGGGGGGGGAGGAGAAGGCCGCTGAAAGGACATGGGGAAGACAGAGGGGGGAGAAGGCCGCTGAAAGGACATGGGAAAGACAGAGGGGGGGAGAAGGATGCTGAAAGGACATGGGGAAGGCAGGGGGGAGAAGGATGCTGCCTGACAGGACATGGGGAAGATGGTGGGGGAGAAGGACACTGAAAGGAAATGGGGAAGAGGGAATGGGGAGAAGACGCTGGCAGGGAAGAAGACAGAGGTGCCAGACTATGGGGGGAGCGGAGGGAAAAAGATGGGTGCCAGACCAATTTGGGAGGGGGGAGAAAGGGAGATGCACAGTAACAGAGCAAATGGAAGACACAGAGAGAAGAGAGGCAGTGGATGGAAGGAATTGAATGAGAACATGAAGAAAGCAGAAACCAGGCAACAAAGGTAGGAAAAAAATTCTTTTTTTTTTTTTTTTTTGCTTAAGGATAAAGTAGTATATTAGTTGTGTTGATAAAAATTTATAAACATTAGAGGCTCTGGTAGAAACCCGTTTACAAAGTATGTATTCTTCCCAATTAATATTTCCAAATTAATAAAGTCTTTTTGCTTATTTTTAAATGGGTTTCTACCAGAGCCTTTAATTCAGTAGCATAATTAAATGAAATAACTATTTCTGTAGTTTATAGGGATGGGTGGGGATGTAGGGGATTCCTCGCGGGGACGTAGGGGATTCCTCGCGGGGACGGGCAGGGACGGAGGGGATTCCTCGCGGGGACGGGTGGGGATGGAGGGATTCCTCGCGGGGACGGGTGGGGACTGGTGGGAGTCCTCACGGGGACGGGTGGGGACGGGTGGGATTTCTGTCCCCGCGCAACTCTCTAATTGACACATCTCCAAGCCACACCTGTTCCTTTTCAACCATGGTGATAGCAGGTATAGTGTGTGGCAAGTTTTCACCTATTATTCTGATGATTATTTGCATTCAGCTCACACTTTTTCAGTAGTAACTCAAAATGAGTTACATTCTGTTACAGTCAGGGGTGGCCCTACAATGAGGCCAACTGAGACAGAGGCCTCAGGCGGCACTCTTCTGAGAGTGGCATCCTGCTACTCGCCAGCCTTCCTGCTCAGTTACCTCTGCTGCAATTCTTCCCCGGCATCTATCCTTACATTCCCTCCTCTTCAGCAGGTATCTCCCTTCTTCCATCTTGAACACCCTCCCCCCCCTCCATCCCGATTCTACCTTTAATTGTTCCAAAGGTTGGCGATTCACATACGCTACCCATCTGAGGCCAGCCCATCTTCTCTCAGTGGAAACAGGAGAGAGAAGACATCGGGCTGGCCTCAGACAGGCAGCGTGTATGAATCACCAACCTTTGGAACAATTAAAGGTATAATCAGGGGGTGGGGGGCACCCTCTCATCATTTGCCTCAGGCAGCAGATTGCTTTGGGCCACTCCTGGGTACAGTAGATAGTTCCTTGTCCCCAGCAGGCTTGCAATCTAGTATTATAAGTATTATTAACTAAATGCTTTACATGAGATACAGTAAAGACAAGGAAGTATGAAACAGCAGTAGTATTAACTAGATTTTTCAACATATCAGCTTGCTCATGTCTTTCTTTTATTAATTTCACTTTCACTATCTTATCTTTCTATAATAATATATTTCCTTTTCTTGTAAACTAGAGTGACAAAAAAGTTAATGTGCCTTTAAGAAAAATCATTGTGGAGGGCCATTTTCGAAAAGGACATTTAAATACGACTTTGACATTTCCCACAAATTCAGAAGCACAGAAGCATCCATTTTCGAAAAGAACGTCCAAATATTTATTTATTTTTGAAAATCACCTTCTTGGTCATCTTGGCTGCCAAAATGTCTAGGTCTAACTTTATTCAGTATTTCAACCACTGAGGCCCAAATTCTGTAACCAGCAGCTAATGTTAGGCATCTATTTTGGAGGCTCCCAACTAGATAGGTGCCTATCTAAATTGAATAACAAGCTCAATTAAGCTTTTAAAGCAGCACTAATTGAAACGTAGGCACCTATCAAGAAAGAACGATTGTGTAACAAGGCGCTTCTAAAAATGTAGGCAGCCTTCAAAAAAAAAATAGGTGATATGCATCTTAGGCATGGGCGGGGCTACATATTAGGCGCCTTGTTACAGAATCACTGCTCTTAAGCATACTTAAGTGCTCATATGACTGCCTAAATTTTAGTTGTGCCTAGAGCTGGCCTATTTATTGGGCGCCGCTCAACGTGATTCACTAAACAGCACCCAATTTTATTTGAATCGCGCTGAACGTTGCCTAATTCGGCACCTAACTTTTGGGCACTTCTTATAGAATTTGCCCCAAAGTGTCCAAGTTAGAAACATCCAAAACAGCACCATTTAGATGTGGGAGGACCACCATTCTAATGGATTGGCCACATGGACATGCCAACTGAGCAGTTGAGTACCTTAGAGGGCACTGCTGTGAACTTCATATAAAGGGTGCCAGAAATACATCTCACCATAGACGAGTACCTCTTATAATTTATGGTGAGCCCTTCAAAACTCTTCCCAAACCGATTATACCTATCTGTCTACTACCCCTTATGGCTGTAGGTGGCACCTATATGGCAGTATAGTAGGGTTTTAGTGAGTTTTGATGGATTCGTAGTTAATCCCATAAATAACATAACATAACATCGTATTTCTATACCGCATAACCATAAATTCAATGCGATTTACAAAAATTGCATAATCTACAAAAAAGGGCCATAGATAACTACTCGGACAAGTACTTAGGGCAAAGTTAAGACTTCAATTGTTTGCTAAAGTGTTCATAAGAGTGAGAAGTAAGTAACAGTGAATGAAAGTCTTTGTCATGAAAAGCTGCTTGAAATGAAAGCAAATGATCATGGCAGCCTTTAACAGAGGGAAATACAAACAGAGCATGTGGTTAGATTGCCTTATGGGTCTGGCTTCACCTCTCCATGGTTCACTAGTCCACTCACCTGGCTACTCTCGTAAGACACCTGTATGATGCTCTACTAGGATTTTTAGAGTTTTCGGGGGTGGGAGGGGGTCAGTAACCAATGGGGGAGTGTGGGGGATCATTACTTAATCCTTTTGGCACTTAGATGCTTCCAAAAGAGGTTTACCCCATAACATCTAAGTTCCGTCCAGGAAATCTTTAGAAAGGCTTATCTCCGCAAGACATCCAAGTCTAATATGCCCACAGACCCCTCAAAGAACGCCCATAACTTGCCTCTTAACAAGCCCCCTTGAACTCTGGATGCACAGCGGAGAAAACATCTTGCTAGACCTCCAAGAAAATAGTTTCAATTATCAGTACTTGGACATCCAAGTGCCGACTTAGGCAGGTTATTTTGGATGTTTAAGTTTTTGATTATGCCTCTAATATTCTCTTTTACGGATTGTCTGCCTTGTTTTTCCTGTGTACTGAGTATGGGCCTCTTTTAGCTAGCCAAATAGCATGACCCAGCACGGTAAATACACCAAAGCCCATAGAGATTGAATGAGCTTCGGTGCATTTGCTACGCGGCACTCGCTACCGTGGCTTGATAAAAGAGGGCCTATGTTCGGTATTAGAAATACCTCATTTCTTTTCCTGTTTGTTTTTATGCATTTATATCAGCATGACGTTGTTCTTTTTATTTTTTTAAATATTTTATCCCCTCCCAAATCACTGAGGCCAGACATTCACAGCTTTTCCCCTGAGCAACCAGGCTGCCTCACTAATGTATACAGAAGACAGGAGCTGAAAGCCATAAAAAGTGTAATATCTGTATGAGCCTGTGCAGTATTTCTCAGCTATTTCCCATTCTTCACACTCATTTTGCTTATTAAAAGAAAGAAAGAAAGATCCAATCTGATTCTGCACTGGTGAAATCACACCAACTTCAAACTTTATATTTTGCTCCTGCAAAGTACAAAGCTGCATAAATAATGACAGGAAGTGTCATACAGAGTTTACCTGGGGTATCCGTAAACTGTGCTGACACCGTTAACTGATAGAGCTTTGCTCTCTCAAGCCCCACTGCTCATACAATGTAGTTTTTATTCACGAGCCCTCCTACCCCTGCTATCAAATATATGTCACACCACTTTCATATTAGCTCTCCCAGAAATTGGTCAAATATCAGCTTGGCTTTTTTTTTTTATTGGTTTTCATCTGTGCATTTCCTCAGTAGTACATCATAAATTAGAACAAAATAAAGAGATCTTGAAAGATTTTGTTTATACTGATGGTAGAAATATCTTGGGGAAAAAAGAAACAACAATAACCACCAAACACCCCCAAGAATAATTTTAAAAAAACAACCCTAGGTTTACTGCCAAAGTGTGCAGTACTAGAGCAATTATTTTTTCAGACAACTTCTGCACTTCAAAATTAATAATGATTTTCAAATCTTTGCCATGCACTTAAAGGAAAGCTATGATATGTGTAAAATAGTCCACAAGAAGACTATTGGAGAATCATATTACCTCTCAAATGCAAGCATCAAAAGGTGTATTTCCTCTTTAGAAAAAAATAATTTAAAAACTGTTTAAAGAAAACAGTGTAGTGAAATAAACTGTACATTTTCATCTCTGAGCTAGTGATCAGTAGATAAAATATTGTTTGTAGTTCTCATTTTATTCCTGCCAGTCTCAATTTTTTTCCTTTTAATGCAGTAGCCATTGGTGTAAAAGATTCTCACTAGGCCTGCCCAAATCAATATTTATGAGACCAGTATAGGCAACAACATTGTAGTAGGTAAGTTCTTCCAGGCTTTCTGTTCTGATCTGCAGCAAGGAGGGATGAAGAGAGAGCTGCCTCAGTATGGTCCAGAGCTTCCCTTTGCTTCTTCCTCACATAGCATTTCTATTTTCTGCGTCAGTTGACATTTTACAAGTCTCTCAATTAATTTCCTCTTTGTGACCCACCACTGGATAGTGTCAAGAGTCCCTTGTCTCTCCATGTATGAAATGTTGTCTGAGAGTTGCAAAACACATTCTCCAAAACATTGACACATATAGAACTCTGATTCCAAACTTGTTTTCCTATTAAATACCAAGCGGAGGGGCCTCTTTTAAATATAGACACTCAAACACCAGGGATGCATACCACATATCTGAAATTCATAAATATATCATTATAAAAATGCACTTGTTACACAGTTGTATATCTGTAGAAGATTTTACAGTTGCATGTGATTACAAAATGAAAGATAAGTCATGTAAAGAAGTGGAACAGGCCCACACATTAAATCAACAATTCTATGACTGGACACAAAACACATCACATCAAAGATTCTCATATACATAATCATAATAATGTGATTCAAGTATTAGTTTCAGTGCTATAGCTTCCACTATAACCATGTGCCAAATAAAAAGCCAGAATAAATCATCAGAAGAACTAAAAACTTGGCATAGCAGCAGAGGCAATGCTTTGGCAAATATTACAGTTTCTCACTGGAGGCAGTTGTCAACATTGCCTGCTGCTTAATTCCAGGCCCATACACGATTATTATGGATGTTCTGAAGGAAACAGTCTAGTGATTAGACTGAGAATCAATGAAGCCAGCGTTCAAATTCTGTTTCTGCCACTGGCACTCCTTACGACTTTGGAGCTATATGATGCTCAAACATGCGTGCCAGAATTTGTGCGTAATCCTGAAATATGTGCACATCTCAATTGCTTAACTAGTCAATTACCCCCAGAGTCTATATATGGGCAACAAAACTGTGGGGACAAATATGGGTGCCAATTTGCATGCACAATTTGAGTAACGAACCAATTAATCTCAATAATTGGGTGCTAATAAGCAATAATTAGAATTTACACACATATCTTGTTACTTGCTATTCTATGAAGATATGCAAATAAATTCTTATGCATGGATCCAAAACCAGGGTGTGGCCATGGAAGGGTCACGGGTGGGTCATGGGTTCTTCAGGGATTTATGCTCAGTGTTTTAGCACATGCCAGATCGTTGACACCAGATTCCAGTTGGTATAAATCCTTGCGCTTAAAAGTTAGGTGTGGATCCCGATGCTAGACGCTAATCTATAAATGATACCCAGCTCGAGCGCTTTTTATAGAATACCATTTAGTGCTCATTTTTTTTCAGCATCATATATAGAATATGGTCCTTAACACCACTGAATGCTAGCAATCAATTTTTTCAAACTACAGTTCCTTCTAAAATGGTCCAAATCACTGTTTATACTTAGAGCCTTAAATCACCATACTGCATATCTTCACTCTAAGTCAATACACATTTTAATTCAATTCTCTGTACTTTTATGTGAATCTTTGCATAAAGGTATAGAGAATGGTGAATCTTCACATAAAGGTACAGAGAATTGAATTAAAATGTGTATTGACTTAGAGTGAAGATATGCAGTATAGCAATCAATTCTTGGCCTTTATTGGCCTTGATTGGGAGTTAAACACACATCTCACTGCACTCTATTCCAGGAGATCTGCGCTAGAATATACACCAAGGGCTCCTTGTATTAAGAAGCGCTAGCATTTTTAGCGCACGCAGGATATTACCGCGCGCTACGCGGCTAGAACTAATGCCAGCTCAGTGCTGGCGTTAAGGTCTAGCACGTGTGACAATTCAGCGCGTTAATCGTAAACATCCTGTAACTGTTCTCTTGTAAATATCTTGTACCTTTTGTAAACACCCCAGTACCTGCTCACTTTGTATTATCCTGTATCCTACCGGTAACACTGTACTCTCTCTAGACACGACTTTCACTGTAAACCGCTTCGAACTTAGGGTATAGCGGTATATAAGAAATAAAATTATTATTATTATTATTATTAATGCCCTAACGCAGCTTAGTAAAAGGAGCCCCAAGGACTCCTTTTACAAAACAGTGGTAGAAGTTTCTACCATGGGCCAGAGAGGTAAATGCTCCAATGCTGAAAGGAATTCTATGAGTGCTGGAGCATTTACCTCGCCAATCCACGGTAGAAACCTCTACCGCAGCTTAGTAGTAGCATAAGTTTTAGTTAGTATAAATCTTCACAACCAAAGTTCAAGTCATGTCTCACTATTTTTGGTGCATTACAAGCATTATAAGATAAGTCAATTATATAAACTATTTAAGCTATTTAAAATTTATAAAAAGTAATATACAATATAATCAGTGTTTGGAAGTTATACATAAAGGATGAGCCAGTGACGAGAGGACACATAAGGCCCACTGCTATGAGCTATTGTTGAGCAGTGGAGTTGTGTCGCTGAGGCCATGAAGGTAAGTATAAATCAGATTTGAGAAACTATCCCCCTGTTTTACTAAGGTACGCTATGCGTTTTAGTGCGCGCTAAATATACGCGTGCGCTAACCGCTAACGCGTCCATAGACTAACATGCACGCGTTAGTGTTTAGCGCATGGTTAGCGCACGCTAATATGTAAAAGGAACCCTCTCTTCTACAGTAACTTGGAGTATACTTACATTGTTATATTGGATTGACTCTAAGTATATTATATAGAGAGAGAGAGCTATATTTACCATCTAAGTGGGAATGTCACTATTTTTGGTGCCTTATTTTGATTTCATTTGTCATCACTTTTTATTTTTATTACAGTTAGGGAACTGGCCTAGGCCTTTCTGGACCCGAGCATGCTGCCTGATGTGCAGTGATTTAAACTGAGGCAAAATAAGTTTGCTATCTTTATAGCAAGTAAAATAAACCAAAATTTCTTGCTGAAATCCTAGCTTTGAAATTACAGTATTTAATAATAAATGAACTGAAACAAAACTAAGACGACTGCTACCTGCCCAAATTGATCATCGCTTAATATTACCAAAATTACACACCTGTAGAAAAACTGAGACCTTATTTCAGGCCATACCTCAAAGCCTACTTTTTTCCTGAAGCATTCCTGACGGTATGATCTCTTTCGATCGGTTACCTGGGACTCCTGTCACGTGGCACTGCTCTGCTATGTGTTAGATGCCATCGACTCATGCTCGAATTCTAGTGACTTGATGAATTACAGATCTGAAAAGAGATCAGTTTTGTGCTATTCCAATAAGGTCCTCCAGTGTCATCCCCATGGTTGTTGTCAACATGTCTAGCCATCTGATTGCAGGTCACCCTCTTCCCTTGGTTCCTTCCCAAACATATTGTCCTTCTCCAATGATCTTTCTCTTTTGACAGTATGACCAAAATAAGACAGTTGTAACTTCATCTTTTGAACTTCGAGTGACATAGCCTGTTTGATTTCTTCCAGAATCAATTTGTTAGTTCTTCTGGCGGTACTCAGCACGCATAAAATCCTTCTCCAGCACCAAAGCTCAAATGAGTCAATCTTCTTTCTGTCTTGTTTCTGTAGTGTCCAGCTTTTGCATCTCTAATTGACCACTGAGAAGTCTGATCTTTGTTTGGAGTGAGTAAAGCCATGGGACCAGACAAATTGCACCCACGAGTGCTCAGAGAGCTGTGCGATGTCCTGGCGGAACCATTAGCCATGCTCTTCAATCTCTCCCTAAGTATGGGGAGAGTCCCCCTGGACTGGAAAACAGCTAACGTCGTTCCTCTGCACAAAAAGGGCTGCAGAGCGGAGGCTGCGAATTACAGACCAGTGAGTCTCACATCGATAGTGTGTAAACTCATGGAAACACTACTTAAATGTAAATTAGACATGATTTTGGATGAGGGGAATCTAAGGGATCCTAGTCAACATGGATTCACTAGGGGTAGGTCATGCCAATCCAATCTTATCAGCTTCTTTGATTGGGTAACAGGAAAGCTAGACTCGGGAGAGTCTCTGGACATAGTGTACTTGGATTTCAGTAAGGCTTTCAACAGCATCCCACACCGTAGACTATTAAACAAGATGAAATCGATGGAGTTAGGTGAGACACTAATTGCATGGGTCAATGATTGGCTGAGTGGAAGACGTCAGAGGGTGGTGGTCAACGGCACCCTCTCTGAGACATCGGAGGTGACCAGCGGAGTGCCACAGGGCTCGGTCCTGAGTCCACTCCTTTTAACATATTCATAAGGGACTTGACCCAAGGGCTTCAGGGTAAAGTAACTCTATTCGCTGATGACGCCAAACTATGTAATATAGTAAATGAAAGCAATCTGCAGGATAGTATGACGCAGGATCTGCTTACGTTGGAAAACTGGTCCTCGACATGGCAGCTGGGCTTCAACGCTAAGAAATGTAAGGTTATGCATCTCGGTAGCAGAAATCCATGCAAACCTTACACCTTAAATGGAGAAACACTAGCTAGGACTTCAGAAGAAAGAGACTTGGGAGTAATCATCAGTGCAGACATGAAGGCCGCCAAACAAGTAGAGAAGGCCTCATCCAAAGCAAGGCAACTTATGGGATGTATCAATAGAAGCTTCGTTAGCCGCAAATCTGAAGTCATAATGCCACTGTACAGAACCATGGTGAGACCTCATCTGGAGTACTGTGTGCAATTCTGGAGGCCACATTACCGTAAAGACGTGCTTAGAGTTGAGTCGGTTCAGCGGATGGCCACTAGGATGATCTCGGGGCTCAAGGGTCTCTCGTACGAAGAAAGACTAAACACATTGCAGCTCTACACTCTAGAGGAACGCAGGGAGAGGGGGGACATGATTGAGACATTTAAATGCATCACGGGACGTGTCGAGGTGGAAGAAGACATCTTCTTTCTCAAGGGACCCTCGGTCACAAGGGGGCATTCGCTCAAACTCAGAGGAGGGAAATTCGACAGTGACGTAAGGAAGTATTTCTTCACAGAAAGGGTTGTAGATCACTGGAACAAGCTTCCATAGCAGGTGATCAAGGCCACCAGTGTGCTTGACTTTAAGAATAAATGGGATGCCCTAGTAGGATCCTTACGAGGGTCGAGTTGAGGAACTAGGTCATTAGTACTCAGACTTAATGGGGTGGGTCAGTAGAGTGGGCAGACTTGATGGGCTATAGCCCTTTTCTGCCGTCATCTTTCTATGTTTCTATGTTTCTATAATCAAAGAAAAAAAAACGTCTAAAAAGTGGCCTAAATGGGTACTTGGATGATCAAAAAACCTGATCATCCAAGTACCCATAACCAAAGCTGGTTTTAAACGTATCTAAAACCAGCTAAGGCCTTTCCCCTGCCTCTAAACGCATGGAGTGAAAAGAGGCATTTTTAGAGGAGGGGAAAGGGCGGGAGGTGGGCCGATATAAACATAGATGTACAGCAGGTATAAGTGCCGAAAAAGGGGCTGCTGAGCTGATCACGGCTGCCGCGATCAGCTCAGTGGCCCTGGCAACCTGCCCACCCCCACCACAGGCATCGCTTCAGGAGAGATGGCTCATCTCCCCTGCCGCGATGGCGATCCCCCTCTACCCGAACTGCTGCGACCCGTGGCAAGAGAGATGCCCAATCTCTCCTGCCATGATCCATCACCCCCCCCTCGGAGCAAGAGGGAGCCTAGGCCCTCCTGCACACGATGCCCCCGCGACACCCCCCGTACCTTAAAAAAGTTGGACGGATGGACAGGTCCCAAGCCCGTCCATACGGCAGGCCTGCCATCCACAGAATGACGGGCCTTAGGGGCTGATTGACCCAGGCACCTCAAGCCCCGCCCACCGGAATTGGCCCAGTTGCTGTAGGCCCCTCATGTGGGTGGGGCCTTAGGCACATGGGCTGGGTTGGGTCCAGGCACCTAAGGCTTCACCTGTGGGTGAGGCTTGAGGCACCTGGGCCAATCAGGCCCTAAGGCCCGCCATTCTGGGGATGGTGGGCCTTCTGGACGGACGGGCTTGGGTCCCGTCCATCCGTCCAACTTTTTTAAGGTACAGGGAGGGGTCGCGGGGGCGGTCGTGGGCAGGAGGGCATGGGATCCCTCCTGCCCGTATCTTAATGAGGGTGGGGGGTTCACCAGGGCAGGAGGGCTTGGGCTCCCTCCTGCCCCGATTGAGTCGGGAAGGGAGGTGATGAATCGCAGCAGGAGAGAGTTGGCTATCTCTCCTGCCACGATCATTGCTGGGGGGGGAGGTGTATGTGGATTTTGTAACCAGTGTTCTTTTTGATAGACACCGGTTTATAGAATCCAGCTTTTAGGCGAAGGACTGGCCCTTCCTTTGCCTAAAAGCTCTTGTGTTGGGCGTTTGGGACTTAGGCTTTTTTTTGTTGATTATATGTTGTTAGTGTAGACGTGGTGGTGGTCTGGGCGTTTAAACAGCTGAACGTAGAGGCAGGCCATTAAAAAAAAACCTCTCCTTTTGGATGTTTTTTTTTTGAGAATGGACATTTTCCCTGCTTCTACTTTCAGAGTTTAGGGTCTAGGCCAAAAGGGGATTTAGACTTTTTTTTTAATTATTATTATGGCCCTCTTTGTCAAGAGCCTTTATTGAATACATTAGCAATCTCTATAGCTAGTAAAATAAAGCAAATTTTCTTGCTCTGCTTTCCCCCCCCCCTTCAATTTCTTCTTGCCTTTTTTAAAATTGTAAACCATTTCGCTATTTTTCTAAAGGCAGTAGGTATTTCAAGAGTTTGAATATGACCATATTAGCTGCCATCTGACTTCTGAAGAATCTACACAAATGAGACCCGCTCGCCCTGGCGTTGCATGCTGCCCACTGGCTGCCAATTATTTTTTTCAGACAATTCATGCACATCAAAATTAATAATGATTTTCAAATCTTTGCCATGCACTTAAAGGAAAGCCATGATATGTGTAAAATAGTCCACAAGAAGACTATTGGAGAATCATATTACCTCTCATATGCAAGCATCAAAAGGTGTATTTCCTCTTTAGAAAAAAATTATTTAAAAACTGTTTAAAGAAAACAGTGTAGTGAAATAAACTGTGCATTTCATCTCTGAGCTAGTGATCAGTAAGTCAAATATTGTTTGTAGTTCTCATTTTATTCCTGCCAGTCTCAATTTTTTTCCTTTTAATACAGTAGCCATTGGTGTAAAAGATTCTCACTAGGCCTGCCCAAATCAATATTTATGAGACCACTATAGGCAACAACATTGTAGTAGGTAAGTTCTTCCAGGCTTTCTGTTCTGATCTGCAGCAAGGAGGGATGAAGAGAGAGCTGCCTCAGTATGGTCCAGAGCTTCCCTTTGCTTCTTCCTCACATAGCATTTCTATTTTCTGCGTCAGTTGACATTTTACAAGTCTCAATTAATTTCCTCTTTGTGACCCACCACTGGATAGTGTCAAGAGTCCCTTGTCTCTCCGTGTATGAAATGTTGTCTGAGAGTGTCAAAACACATTCTCCAAAACATTGACACATATAGAACTCTGATTCCAAACTTGTTTTCCTATTAAATACCAAGCGGAGGGGCCTCCTTTAAATATAGACACTCAAACACCAAGGATGCATACCACATATCTGAAATTCATAAATATATCGTTATAAAAATGAACTTGTTACACAGTTATATATTTATGTATTTTACAGTTGACAAACAACGTATATTCAAAGGTCTAATAATGACATGACATGGTATCTGCCTGTATATCCTACAAACTTCCACCCTACACCTCAAACCAACCGTTTCGCTCACAAGAATAAAAGCGATTACATGTTCCCTGAGGACACACCCTCCACCTTGAGAATGCACGAAAAAGGCCTTACTCACACTACCTACCATGTCTCTGGAACACACTACCTACCCACATAAGATCATTAGATGGTCTACTGAACTTCAGTAAGGCAATAAAAACTCACCTCTTCCCCTGATCCTCTATGAGAGTGCACCAATCCTAATTCCCTTCCGACTCTCCACTCTCCAAGTCTCAAATGCTGATGTGCTTCGTCCTATGTCTGACCATGCCATGTTTTGTCATACAATGTTCTACCACACTCTGTTACACTGTTAGCCGTCCTTGTCCAACTATACTTTACTATACACCATATTTACCATATTATGTATGCCATACTATGTCGGCCTTGCTACGATGTCTCATGCCATGATTTGCCACACAATGTTTACCGTTCTATATCTTCCATGCTATGTTTTATCATGCACACTTGCCTAACCATTTTTGCCAGTCATGTCATACTGTGTTAGCCATGCTTTGTAATACTATGTTTACCGTGCTATGTTTTGCTGAACTATGCTCACCATACCATATTTTGCCATATTATTATTATTTTTTGTTTGTTTATTGAAAGTTTATATGAACACCATGCTTTATTAACTTTGTTTTGCCATCTTTCTCAGACAATATTTGCCATGCTATCTTTTACCATACTATGGCTGAAAGTGTGGCACAGTGGTTAGAACTGTGAGTTGCAGGTTCAAACCCACACTGCTGCTTGTGACCCTGGGCAGGTCGCCTGCCTCCCCCCCCCCCCTCTCCTCCATTGTCCCAGGTACATTAGATAGATTGTGAACCCACTGGTTTAGACAGGGAAATATGCATGAGTTCCCGAATAAATTCATGGAAACCGTTCTGAGCTCCCCTGGGAGAACGGTATAGAAAATTGAATAGCAGTAGCAGCAAAACTCCTTTTTGGTTGGAAGGGCCAAATATACCATTCTCTGGCCATGCCCCCATGCTCTCTAGTTAGTGATGCCGTGTAGGGCAGTGTTTGCCAAGTTGGTCCTGGAGTTTCCCCTTACCAACCAGGTTTTCAAGATATCTACAATGCATATGCGTGAGATTGATTTTGCATACACTGCTTCCATTGTATGCAAATCTGTCATGCATATTCATTGTGGATATCCTAAAAATTGGACTGGCAAGGGGATGCTCCAAGACTGACTTGGGAAACACTGGTGTAAGACAAACTCCATTCTGCAGGGATTTCATTTACCTATGTTCAGCTTTTCTTTTAGTTCTCAGTTACTTTATTACACTTGACTCTTTTCCTTTTTATAGAAATAGGTAGGCCAAGAGCCCATCTCGACGGGTGAACCTAACGCAGAGCTGGGAGGCCTGCGTGGTAGCCCATCATAGGCACAGGGCCGACCGGGGAAGTCAGGAGGCAGGTGATTGGCTGGCGGGTCGAGGGCTTGGGGGGGGCGGTTTAAAAGCCGTGGCTTGGGAGGACTCAAGGAGTACCTGATCCTCCGAGGCGGCTTCTTCCCTGGTGGTGAATTGTCGGCTGGCGGTTGATGGCGGCGAGCGCGGGACTGGGGGAGATGCAGCAGAGCTCTCCTTCACTGCCGGGGGCTCATTTGATGAGAAGGAGGTTCAAAAAAGGCAAAGAAGCTGGCGAGAGTGGCAAAAGTGTCCTTTAAGGAACACCCTTCCGATCTGGCTCTATCCCGCTCCCTTCGTGACGTCAACAAACAGCGTTCTCAGCCATTGGTCGACCTTGCCTGGTCACTTTCTCCACTCCCGCCAGCTTCTTACCCTTTTTCTTGGCTGCGGGAATGGACCGGCAGCCGCGCTGAAGTGCAGGTCCCAGGAGGTTCCGGACCCGGCCGGCTGTGCACCCCCCTAGGGCGTGCACCCAGAGTGGGGCACCCCCCCTCCCTTGCACACCGCTGATTTGCATGCACAACTTGTTCAACAAACCTAATCAGCGCCAATAATCTCCCATTATCACCTACTAATTGGCTTCAATTAGATGTCATGTGCAGTGGTATAGTAAGGGTGAGTGGTGCCCCTCCCCCACCCTCTTCCTCGCCCCTCCCCCCCACTGCCGCACGTGTGCCCCATTCCCTTTCCCCGTACCTTTTAAACTTCGGCATGAGCAGCACGCTGCCCGCATCGGTGTCAGCTCCCTTTGATGTCACCTGCTAGACGCGGGTCCCCAAAGTAACTTCAGAAAGAGCACCAAAATGATATGGGGGAAGGCAAGGAGAAGAGCGGGCAGGCGGGTGAGTGAGCGTGGGGGGTGGAGAAGAGGAGGGGTGCCCTTAGGAAGACCACACATCCCGCACCCCCCTTAATACACCAGTGGTTATGTGCAGAGCTTGGTAGGTGCATTGTACAAAGTGTTACATATCATTTCCAGTGCGTGATCTAGTGCGTGAGTCTGAAAAGGGGGCATGGCCATGGGAGGAGCATGGGCAGATTGTTGGTGTTCCTAAAATGTATGTACACAGTTATAGAATATGCCTGATCTGTGCACAACTTATGTGCAGCTACTTAGGCCTGGTTTTCCTTAGCCTAAATGAGTGCACATGAAAGTTATGACATGCACTGGTGCTAAGCATGACTCTATGAGGTATGTATAACTTTTATAGGATTGTGCTAAACATCATCCTGATCAGCACTGATTTTTTAAGCACCACATATAGAATCAGGCCCTAAGAGCCATGTGGGCCATAGAAATAAGATGTTCAGCATATAGCACGCTCCCAAATTATTTTCAGTTATAGAATGCAAAGCAGGTACTACAAAAGCCAAAACCAATTCAGGAGAAGAAATAGTAAAGCAGAATACAGTGTTCCCCTGCGAATTTGCGGTTCGCGAATTGCGGACTCGCGGTCTGCTCCAACTGCCTCTTCCTGTAGTAAAGTTGGGCTACACCAATCAGGAGCTGCGTGTCAAAGCAGCTCCTGATTGGTGTAGCCCGCCTTTACTACAGGAAGAGGCGGTCGGAGCAGTCCGCAAGTGATTTTCTTTACCCGCCGGCACTCCAGCTGCCCTCTCCTGCCTCCCCTGCCTTTTGACAGGGTTCCTGGAACAGAACTCCCGTGAATTTCAGGGGAAGTACTGTATATGCCAAACAGTTCCAAGTAAAATCTTCAATCTACCATAGATATATTCCCCTGCTTAGTTTGGAGGAGGGCAAAGAGTAGGGGGTTATAGTAATATTAGAGGTGGGAGGAAGGAAGCCAATTCAGTACAGCACCTGGAGTATGCGAGGATGCCATACTCACCCCCCTCAACCCCCCAAAAGGTATGTCTATGCAACTAACTCAAAGTTTTCTACTCTAATTTCACAGCAGCAGAGACTGCAAGCATCATGATGAGATTACTTAAGTAGGATCTGTATCAATGTACCCTATAATAGGCTAGAAAATGGAATAAATCAAATGTGTATGAAAAGCACAAGCTATAAGCTTAGGGGAGAGTTGTGCCATTGATAATCAAATGGAGCTTAAAGGGTATTATGTGATTTTTCAAGTAAAGTCTTGCAATAAAGTCATATTTTATTGCAAAAAATTGCCAATGTCAAAATTGAATCATAAGACTTTGCACCATTGAGTTACTGGATAGATCTACAGCTGCTTCTGCTCTTAACACATGGAACGACCAACTTTCATGGTCAATAAATCTTTAGAACTTTAGAAATATGTTTAAACATGTATTTGTGACTGTTGTTTCCTGTCTTGATAGCTGCAGAAGCTAAATGTTTTGTTGAAATATAGTACTAGCAATCCCATCATCACCTTTTCCAGTCTTAATAAGACACTAGAACCAGACTTTCAGCGGTTTCCTTTATAAAGGGAGGCCGGAGAGAGATTCCCCCTAATTATGCATCCTTTTTCCACTCCAATTTCATCAATATTTGCTGTGCTGGGGAAAGGTTTTGGATCAGAAAACCAAAATCACAAACGGAAAAGCTGCAGGACGGCAGCAGAGCTGCCAAAGCTACACAGGTGGTACAAACCTACAACAATCTGTTACCTGGAAAGAAAGAACTGTCAATAAAATCAAAGAACTAGAACACCACCAAACACAGAATGCAAGAGGAAAATGTGAGAGCTACGGACGGTAAACACACCGGGGGAAGTGGTGGTAGAATTCATCACTTAACATTTCTGGTTCTGCAATTTGTGCATCCCTGTGCTTAAAAAAAATAAATAAATAAATAAATTTGGTCAGACCTAGAAATCTAACTGCGTTTATAGAGAGATCCAGGAGAGAGCCCGAGAGACGTCTGTAACACTGCTATAAGTAACGCCACTGTATGTACCTTACAGCAAATGTAACAACTCTGCAAATGTAACCTAGCTGTAAAATAACTTCACCGTAAATGTATCGTCAAAAATGTAAACGTAGCATCGCCGAAAATGTAACTTCGCTGTAAATGTACAGTCTCTTCATCTGTTAACCGCATAGAACTTCCATGGTAATGCAGTATACAAGAATAAAGTTATTATTATTATTATTATTATTACATCTATTGTGTGTGCAGTTGATACAAACAGCTGAGCAGGTCCAGTGCTTTTCATAAGAAGGCCAGAGCATTGATCTTCTGATTCTGAGATATAAACCTCAATTTGGCCCCAAGTCACTGCAAGTGGACAGTGCCACTGGCTGCTGTGACACCGGGTTATTTGTTGTTGCTGTTTGCTGTCCTGTTTGCACATTAATCCAGTGACAATTAGGTGTCAGGGAGCGCTGTTTCTGCTTGCTGATAGCCTTGGGCTCTGCGCTTGAAGCCCTAATCAGGAGTGTAAACTCTGCTATATTTCAATTTGGAGAAGCGCTCTTCCGCTAAGAGGCCCCTGGCACTGCGATAAATAAAACGCCTATTTACTCTATTGCCACACTTAGACATCTAATGCACTTACTACCAGCCCCCTAATCATAGCCTACAGTTAAAACCGCCTATAAATCACCTTCATTCTCATCCCGGAGATTAGTGAAGCCATTTTCCTAAAACCCCACAATGAACACTGTTTCCTTTACTTGTTAGTCAAAAGCTAGCTGATTTTTTTTTATTAGGTTAAAGACGAGCTCACAGATGGTAAATCGCGTGGAGAGAAATGAAGTGTTGAGATGCATTTAGTGGTACAGGCTGCATCAGGAGAATGCCAGAGGCGTCGGTTTTTCTGAAAGAAAGTGTGTGTGTGGGGGGGGGGGGGGGGGGGGGGGGGGGGTTTCAAGATTTACAGAGTTCCTATTTTTGGCATGTGCTACCTACTCTCTAGATTTATTATTATTGCCAAAATAATAGGTACTGCATACATGCAATACTGACTTGGTCGCTTTTGTTTGAAAGCAAGTGGAAACTTTTTCCTAGGAACTCTTTGGGGGATTTTTATTATTATTATTTATACAAAAATCTGCCAAGACAATCTTTGACACCATCGTCCCTTTTTTTTTGGTGTCCAACAACAACAACAACAAAAAATAATGATTATAATACACCACCATTTGTTTTCAAATCTGAGCCTGTGCAGCTTAAGTGTGTGTGTGTGTGTACTCTTTTCTTCTCAAAGACACCCAGGGGAAAGATGTTCTGGTGAAAAGAAACATCGAAATGTGTCATTCTGAAAACAAGAAAAAAAAAAAGAAAGAAACTGGCTACATTAATCCCATTGTACGAAATTACTCTGAAAATGGGACAAATAAAGCAATTCCTCTAATCCCTGCTTTCCTGGGCGAGCCGCAGTGGCTTACATGTTTTAAACGGAGCGCATTGGCGTGAAGTGCCTCCCGGTAATCTCTGTTTAAACATGTCCATATGACAACTGCTTCGAGCCCTCTGCAATTGAAAGGCGAGCCCCGGGGCAGAGGGAGGAGCAGAAGCTCAGGCCCGCGGGAGAGCGAGTAAACAAAAGCCCTGCAGCCCCTGCCCAGCCACCAGCCTCGCCTTTTGAATTCTTAGACAGATCTCAGGTGGAATTAGAGGGATTAGAGCAGCGAGTAAATGAGGCGAGGGTTCGAAATGACTCCTTTCTGAACCGAACGACATGGTCCGTGCTGGGGAAATGAGATGCACATTTAAATCTCATCCATCCACCGCCTGCGGCCACCGCCATGTACCTGCCTACTTAGCCCAAGGGTTAATTAATTGAGGCTTCAATGCGCTATTGCGGGAGCATTATTGCATTTGATACTCTACATCTGTGATTTAAAACTCTTTCAGTCCCTTGTTGGCGAGGGAGGGATTTTTTTTCCCCCTTAACTAGGAAATTAGCATTCAGATAAGGATATGGTCTATTTGCTTCTGAAAAGGAACTTAATATTAAGGATGCTGGTGCACAAACCAGACTGCTTGTAATGTATTGTCCCAACCTAGAAACAGCTTCTTGGACCAGGCTCCCAGGAGAGAGACAGCAGGGACTCTGAGCATGAAGGGTGGGGGGAGCAGAAATAAAATATATGATAATCTGTTTTACCAAAAAGAAATGAATATCTATATATCCTTTTTTAATATACATAATCTGCTTAGCTCTTTATCTGAAACAGTAACAAAGCATAATCGGTCATTATTGACATTAGATTTCAAAGTTCCTGAGGAATGTTGGGATAATTGACATACCTAGTTTAATTCTCCGCTTCTGGCATCAAGTTTGGGCACGGTGCACCTTTGACAGAATTGCAAAGTACAGCAAAGATGAAAGAATAGGAATTGTCCCTCCTTTTAGAGTCATGGACTAGATGTGTCTGTGCGTACGCTACATTCAGAAAACTGACCAAGAGGACACCGAAGAACATAAGAATAGCCTTATTGGGTCAGGCCAATGGCCCATCAAGCCCAGTAGCCCATTCTCCCAGTGGCCAATCCAGGTCACTAGTGCCTGGCCAAAACCCAACCCCATGCTTCCGATCCAGGGCAAGCAGAAGCTTCCCCCGTGTCTTAATAACAGATTACGGACTTTTCCTCCCGGAATTTGTCCAAACCTTTCTTAAACCCAGCTATACTATCTGCCTTTACTAGGAGATATAGTTTTTCATTTATAGCCAACTAGATACTCTCTGTAGTATGAATTTGCCTCATTTTACAACACATAAAGCAGCAGTATTGCAGACCTCTGCAGGCAGCTGTCCCCACCCTTCTTTATGTCAGCAATGTGTCTTGGGAGCTGCTACTACTTGTCATTTCTGTTGTGCTGCTAGATGTACGCAGCACTTTACATTAACATTTAAAAGAGAATCCCTGCTCAATAGAGCCCCTCTTAAGCATTTTGGCACTAGGCACTTCCCATATTTTTCGCTCCATAAGACGCACTTTTTTTCCACCCAAAAGTGGGTGGAAATCTCGGTGCATCTTATGAAGCGAAGATGCAAAATTTGTATGCCCTGTACAGCTGCAACTCCCCCCCCCCCCACCCCCGCTGCAACACCTTTTTAAACATCGCCGCCGGACCACCTTTTAAAAACAGCCCCCCTCCTGCTGCTGCAGGACCATCTTTTTATCCCCCCCCGGCTGCCGTTGTACCTTTTTCAAGCAGCCTGGTGGTTTAGTGTATATCCCTCCCTCGACGGCTCCACACTACTTCCGAGCAGCAGGCGTACGAGTCAGGAGCACAGCGGGCAGGACCAAGCTCTACATGCTCCCGCTTGGGCCTGCGCCGCTTTCCTACCGGCTGGCGGCAGTTCTCGCGGGACTCACTACCTTTGCACAATATCTTATTTCATTTTTTGGAAAGATTTTTTTGGACAATTGGATTCATATTAACATCTTCAGTGATGTGTGAGGTAGGCAGGTGGGTGCGATGATGTCTGGATACATCATTAGAAAATAACACTGCTGTGTTTGAATGGTGTTTTAAACAGAACTCGTATAACAATATTATAACACATCTTAGGGCTCCTTTTACAAAGCCGCATTAGCGGTTTAACGTGCATAATAGCGCACGCTAAACTGCCAGCTGCTTTAGCCGCTACCGCCTTCTCTTGAGCAGGCGGTAGTTTTTCGGCTAGCGCGGGGGTTAGTGCATTATAAAAAGTCACGTGCGATAAAGCCACTAACGTGGCTTCGTAAAAGGAGCCCTTAGTTATTTAAGGTATTTAATATATATATTTATGATATGGTTTTAATGAACACATGATTTTTGTTAGTCATTGAATTCTTAAGCATTTTTGTCATTTATTTTAAAGTATTATCATTATAGGTTCTTTTTGACAAAGCAGCAATTATTAGCAAACTAACCTCCCCCCTTTACAAAACATAGAAATGGTTTTTAGTGCTGGCTGTGGAGCATCAGAGCTGTTACCATCACAGCTGGCACTAAAAACTGGACTACAGTTTTGTAAAAAGGGGGTACATGACCAGCTTGAATTACAGAGTAGAAGAAACCAAATAGAAACAAGCGAGGAAAGTATACAGGCATGGCTCATTGAATTCTTTCCAATCCCTCCTTGTATATGTGTGTTTATCAGAGCTGACAAGTTAACCCATTCCAAGAGGGAGACTTTTTGGCCAATCCTGGATTTTGGCAACTTTTTCCTGGTGCATTAAGGGACCTGCAGCACTGATTTCAATGGAAAGAACTATGGACTACAAATACAACACTGCTTTGGGATATAAGTTTAAAAAACTGGGACCAGCCAAAAAGTCTTCCTCTTGCAATGGGTAACTTGGTAGCTCTAGTGTTTATACTTCTGTTATGTATGTGTGTGTATGTTAAGGAAGGGCTGTCATTTGAAACAACGGTGTCAGGTCAAAAGCGTGCTGGGACAAAGGCGCGCCCAGACAATTGAGCACAGCGCGGAGGTGCGCACCACACAAAATTACTGTTTTTACGGCTCCGACGGGGGGAGCGTGGGGGGAACCCCCCAACTTTACTTAATAGAGATTGCGCTGCATTGTGGGGGTGTTGTGGGGGTTGTAACCCCCCACATTTTACTGAAAACTTCATAAAACTGTATAACATGTTGCACTTATTTTTTGGCTTTAAAATGAATAAAGATATATATATATATATATATAAAGAAATACTGTAATACTTTAAATAAAAATGAAAATAAAATCAATTTTTGGTGGAAATTTAAGTGTAAACTTGGTATGCCACACTTGAGTATGCCCACACTTTGCCTACCACATGTCCAGTAGTTTGTCTGGAATAGTTTATGGAATGGCATAGTTTAAGGTATAGTATCAGTTAGACTTATATTTAATAGTAACTCTCAAGCAACCAGAAACTACATTTATCTGGCATCTACCAATCCCCAGGGGTGCCGGTTAACAGAGAGTCTACTGTACCAAGACTGGAAGAGAAGCAATCAAAATCTGTCAGTTAACAAAGCGGCCACTCAATTGCTTTGTTTAAACCTCAGGGTTGGATAGTATCCCACAAAAAGATAAACTTCAGTTCATTATAAATAAGCCAACGAGATACATCCCCCCAAAAAGGAAAACATATCTGAACAAGCACAACAAACTGAAAATTAGAAAGAGTGTGATTTATCTGTTGGCAATGCTCAACCAAGGGAGCTTCAATTCTCCTTGTGCATATACAGCTAAGAGGTTCCGCTGTGTGATACTTGATGGAGTGTTGCATTTGATCTATATGAAATTTAGAGCAAGGGCAACTACGAGTATTGCATAAATAATACAGGAGGAATTACAGCCAGTATTATGTTTCAAAGTGAAATGTATATCAGTGTTAGGAATAATTAGGTGATCAGCAATAAGACATACTGTGAATGAGAGGTACCTTAAGCTGGCAGAGCTTTGGAAAAACCTGTTATTCTCACTGCATTGGCTGTCAGTAGCACCATTTTTGGCTGCCAAGGCTTGGGGAACCCTATCAGTCTCTCTTTTCCTTCTGCCAATGGCACCTCTTCATCTTCAACTAACCAAGCCTTGGGAATTTCACCATCATCATAGCTTGTATCCACCAGCTGCTCCCCCTTCTGAACTTCCATTTTGAATCTGTCTGCCTGTCTATCACCAGGGCCAGACTAAAGGGTAGGGCCTGAAAACATCAGGGGGGTGGTGTGGTGCTTTGATCTGGGCCGTTGTGAGGGAGGGCAAACAGGGCAGCTGCCCTGGGCCCCACAGCTCGAGGGGGGCCCTGCGGTCTGGGCATTTCTTCCCCTAGTTGGCCCATCTCCTTCCCTTCCCCTCATCTTTGTGGTCACCTTTCTGTTTCAAAATCAACATTTTCTTTTTCAGATGGGCCCTGGCGTTAGCAACCATTCTCTTAAGTTGCAAGCAGCTGCTCAGCCCAAAGCTTCCCCTCTGACACAGATTCCTGTTTCCGCGTGGGCAGTTCATGTCAAAGGGGAAGCTTTGGGCCATGTAGCTGCTTGAATCTTAAGAGAACAGTTGCCGATGCCTGGGCCCATTTAAAAAATAAAATGTTGATTTTGAAACGGAAAGGCGACTGTGAAGGTGAGAGGAAGGGAGGGAGATGGGCCAACAAGAGGAAGAGGTTAAGTGGTGCTTGAGATTTATCTTGTGCCATCAGGAGCATGTGGGAAAGCAGCAGCGGTGGGGAGGTGAGGGGGAAGGATAACTCGATGGAATTGGGGTGGAGGGAGAGAGAGAGAAGGGGAAGATGATGGAAGTGGGTTGAAGGGAGAGAGAGAAGAGGGCAGACGTATTTCTGTTGGGAGGGAAGAGAGGGGAGAGCAAATGCTGAATGGAAGTGGTGAAAGAGAACACATATTGGATGGAAGGGGGTTGAAGGGAGAGAGAGAAGAGGACAGACGTATGTCTGTTGGGAGTGAAGAGGGGGAAGCAGATGCTGAATGGAAGTGGAGAAAGAGAACACAAACCGGATGAAAGGAGGGGATAAAGAAAAACATGCATAAACTGGATGGGGGGAATAAGACAGAGTTAGTGAGATACTGGAGGGGGTGAAGGAAAGGGGTGGCAAGTTGTGGGCAGACACAATGAAAAGAGACTAGATAGGACTATGTAGGACTAGATAGTAAGAAAGAATTTAATCTAAACAAAGGCAGAAAATAGAGAAGGAAGACTAGGGAAGAAAAAGAAAGGGAAGAGAGTGTAGAGAGAGAGAGATGCCAGAACATGGGGAGAAGGAGACAGAGATATAAGATATACGTTAGCTTTGGGATATGTGCATCACAGATCTATGATGAGACAGCAGGCAATTTATGCAGTATGCAGCACCAGCAATCCCAACCACAAACAGAAAAGAAAACATCAAGGGCAGAAGTTAAAACAAGGATCCCACGGAACTAAAAGCTCATGGCCTCAAAAAGAAAGCGGCCATGGCATGAGGTCCACAAGGATCCTTGTTTTTCAACTCCCGTAGATCTCATGGATCTTGCTCACCCTACAGATCCTTGTTTTAACTCCTGTAGACCTCATGGATCCTGCTTAGGTCTGCAGGTGAGCAGGATCTATGAGGAAAAGGTTCAGAGTTCAAGTCCTGGGCAAGTACGTGGGAAGGGAAGGAAGGGGGTATTTGTTTGGAGATGTTTAGGGGTTGCATAGAAGAAAAACTGTACACTGGCACTGGTATGGTAATCTTTGTTGTTTATTTTGAATTTTAAAATAAAAGAAAAAAAAAAATCAAGTGGAAATAAAGAAGTAACATAGAAACATGATGGCAGATAAAGGCCAAATGGCCCATCTAGTCTGCTCATCCGCAGTAACCATTATCTCGTTCTCTCTCTGAGAGATCCCATGTGCCTATCCCAGGCCCCAAATAAGAAAATAGGTAAATGGGGGTGGGGCAGGGCAGGGCCAGGGGGCCCAGTGTACTTGTGTGCCTAGGGGCCCTCGAAGAATTAATATTGCCCTGTCTATCACAGATGGGTGGATGGACACATCCAAAAACTAAAATTTCTAAAATGAAAGAAAGAAAAAGAAAGGTAAATTAATGTAGAACACCATTTCTTGCATGTCCTATAATGAACCAATCAGAACACAGTCCCATTATTCTATTTTGAGTTATTATTCCATAGCCCTGAAATTGCCTACTGGTAATTTTAATGTGATTTTTTTTTAACTGTGCATATATTACTTTGTTAACTGAAAAGTGGCATTTAATGCTAGAATGTCCAGACAATGAAATATTAATCTATACTTTTAGGGAACAGAGCAGTCAATCAAGAGACATCTGTTTTAGATGTTTTACTATTTCTGTGGGCAGAATTCTAAAGCATTATCTTCATTGTCTTCTAGCATAAAAATACACATTTTCCTTTAATAAAGATTTTTACAGTAGCCATAAAGTAACTGGAGATCATGGTTGTCTTGAGATAACTTAACTGAAGAGATACAAGCACTGGCAAGTTAAATACAAAGCATTGATAAAGACAGCTAAGAAAGAATATGAAGAGAAACTTGCAAAACATGCAAAAACTCATAACAATTTTTTTAGGAACATCAGAAGCAGAAAACCTGTGAGGGGTGCTCAGGGAGGATAAGGCCATAGCGGAGAGTCTGAATGGATTCTTACCTTTGGTCTTTACGGAAGAAGACTGGAAATGGTTTTCAAGGGTGATGATGTGAAGGAACTGAAAGAAATCTCTGTGAATCTGAAAGATGTACTAAGCCAAATCAACACGTTAAAAAGTGATAAATTACCTGGACCAGATGGTATACATCCCAGGGTACTAAAAGAACTCAAACATGAAATTGCTGACCTGCTGTTAGTGATCTGTAACCTGTCACTAAAATCGTCTCTAGTACCTGAAGATTGGAGGGTGGCCAATGTTACGCCGATTTAAAAAAAGGGCTCCAAGGGGAGACCCAGGAAATTAGACTGGTAAGCCTCACTTCAGTGCCAGGCAAAATGATGGTAAAAATTGTAAAAAATAAAATTGTGGAACACGTAGACAAACATGATTTAATGAGACGGAGTCAGCAAAGGTTCAGTCGAGGGAGATCTTGCTTCACCAATTTGCTTGACTTCTTTGAAGGTGTGAATAAACAGGTGGCTAAAGGTGAGCCGGTTGATGTAGTGTATCTAGATTTTCAGAATGCTTTTGATAAAGTTCCTCTTGACAGGCTCCTGAGAAAATTAAAGAGTCATGGGATAGGTAGCAAAGTTCAGTTATGGATCAGGAACTGGTTATTGGATAGAAAACAGAGGATAGGGTTAAATGGTCATTTTTCTCAATGGAGGAGAGTAAACAGTGGAGTGCTGCAGGGGTCTGTACTGGGACCAGTGCTATTTAACTTATTTATAAATGATCTGGAAATTGGAACAATGAGTAAGGTGATTAAATTTGCAGATGACACTAACCTGTTCAAAGTTGTTAAAACGCATGCGGATTGTGAAAAATTGCAGGCAGACCTTAGGAAATTGGAAGACTGGGCATCCAAGTGGCAGATGAAATGTAATGTGGACAAATGCAAAGTGATGCACATTGGGAAGAATAACCCAAGTCACAGTTAACAGATGCTAGGGTTCACCTTGGGGGTTAGCGCCCAAGAAAAGGATCTGGGTCTCATTATAGACAATACAATGAAACCTTCCACTCAATATGTGCAGTGGTGGCCAAAAATGCAAACAGGATGCTAAGAATTATTAAAAAAGGGATGGTTAACAAGACTAAGAATGTTATAATGCCTCTGAATTACTCCATGATGCGACTTCATCTGGAGTATTGTGCTCAGTTCTGGTCGCCTTATCTCAAGAAAGATATACCGTAGTGGCACTAGAAAAGGTTCAAAGAAGAGCAACTAAGATGATAAAGGGGATGGAACTCCTCTCATATGGGGAAAGACTAAAAAGGTTAGGGCTCTTCAGCTTGGAAAAGAGATGGCTGAGGGGAGATATGATTGAAGTCTACAAAATCCTGAGGGGAGTAGAACGGGTTCAAGTGGATCGATTTTTCATTCTGTCAAAAATTACAAAGACTAGGGGACACTCGTTGAAGTTAAAGGGAAATACTTTTAAAACCAAGAGGAGGAAATTTTTTTCACTCAGAGAATAGTTAAGCTCTGGAACACATTGCCAGAGGTTGTGGTAAGAGCGGATAGCGTAGCTGGTTTTAAGAAAGGTTTGGACAATTTCCTGGAGAAAAAGTCCATAGTCTGTTTTTAAGAAAGACATGGGGAAGCCACTGCTTGTCCTGGATCGGTATCATAGAATATTGCTTCTCGCTGGGTTTTGACCAGGTACTAGTGACCTGGATTGGCCACCGTGAGAACGGGCTACTGGGCTTGATGAACCATTGGTCTGCCCCAGTAAGTCTATTCTTATATTCTTATGTACACAGTAGGATTGGTCAGTGTGGTGCAGTGGTTAAAACTATAACCTCAGCACCCTGAATTTCAGAGTTTAAACCCATGCTGCTCCTTGTGACCCTGGGCAAGCCACTTAATCCCCCCATTGCCCCAAGCACATTAGATAGCCTGTGAGCCCAAAAGGATAGATAGGGGAAAATGCTTGAGTGTCTTAATAAATTCATGTAAAATGTTCTGAGCTGCCCTGGGAGAACGGTATCGAAAATTGAATAAATAAATAACACAGTTACTCTCACCACCATTGAGAGTTGCATTCCTTCTTGAGTTATGGAACCAAGAATTAGTGGAGGGCCATGCATGTTCAAAACTTTACACTAAGCTCTGAGCTTTGGGAGACCTGCTCCTTTCCAGTGATGTACAATGACTTCACCCACTTGTGTGCCTTATCAATCCTGCTACCTTTGGAAAACACCTGTTACAGACAGGGCCAGGTAATCATTAGGCAAGGCTAGGTAGTCACCTGGAACAGCAACTTCTTGCTGGCAGAAAAAAAAACCAACTGCAGTAGTGTGGGTTGTTGCAGTCATTTGTTTGTTTTTTGTACATTTATTTTATGATTGTTTCTACTGTACTCCACCTAGTTGTAGGTCGATTATACTTAAATACTTAAAGCAAAACAGTAGATACTGACAGCCACACAAACTCAAAGAACCACCAGCACATTCTTTAACCTGGACTCTTATAGGATGTTTATGTGATTATCTTGATTGTACAATTTAATTCTCAAAAGTTTGAAGGAACTGCAGACTAGGGGCCTGAAAGTTAATTGGGGGTAGGGGGGTATAAGGCTGAAGGTTCACCTAGGGTGCTCATTACCCATGCACCGGCTCTGGTTACAGATAAATAACAACACTTAAAGGCTCAACAGTTTTTAATGACAGCAAAATAGAAGAAAGTCATCCCACAGAATTACTGTACAATACTGTATATAAAATATCAAAACTTAAACAGATAAAGTAATGAAAAAGTCAGTCATCAATATTTTGTTCAGTTGTAATCCCCTCCCTTCCCCTCTATCTAGATGACCATCCCCCTTACTTCTTCAAGTGGTGTGTATGGAAAGCTATTCATAGTAGGTGAGGAAAATCACAATAGTAAAACCAAAGGAATAATCTAATCTAATCTTCATTTTATATAACGAATCTGCTCCTTAGCCTAAGGAGCTCGAGGCGGTTTACAATTCGTTAAAAAATGAAACATAATAAGTAAAAACTGTGGGATAAAAACAGAAATTGGTTAGATTAGATGGATGGAAAAAGTTAGAAAAAAGTATGTTGAATTGCTTAAAATTACTATACGACAGCTAGAATCAAATTACCTATTGTGAAAACAACCAGGTTTTTAAACTTTTTCAAATTTGAAATAATTGATCTACCAGTCTTAGAGAATCTGGAAGCCCATTCCCAATTCTCACCATTTTAAAAGGAAAAGCTTCCTAGTGCATTTAATACCTTTCAGAGAAGGAAATGCTAATTTGTGAATTGTTATAATTCTTGAGTAGCAGGATCTAAAGGAATTCCCGCTAAGGGGAATCAAAGAGTCAAATATTCCATAAAGGGGTTTGAAAACCACACATGCACACTTGAACTGTATCCTATGATGGACCGGAAGCCAATGGAGTTTTCTCAGCAATGGGGAAACATGGTCGTACTTTCTCTTTCCAAAAATAAGTTTGGCTGCTGTATTCTGTATTAACTGGAGACGATCTAAACTGCCCTGTTTAATACCCAAATAAATAGAATTACAGTAGTCCAACTGGGCCAACACAGTGGATTGTACCAATAATAAATAATGTTCTTGATAAAATCCATCCATTTATTCACATAATGTGTGAAGAACTGTGGAATTTGTTGTCAAAGGATGTGGTGAAATAAGTTAGCTTAGTAGGGTTTAAAAAAGGTTTGGATAACTTCCTAAAAGAGAAGTCCATAGGCTATTATTGAGATGGCTTGGAGAAATCCACTTATATTGGTTCGCATCGTATCTAAAAGATAAAGCTTTGAGAGTAAGGAATGGACAATCTGTCTCCAGAATTGTGGAGGTTAAAAGGGAAGTACCTCAGGGCTCTGCTCTTTCTTCAGGTCTGTTTAATATTGATATGTCTACTTTGGGGGCAAAGTTTGCACTAGCATTGAGCTGGCATTAGTTCTAGCCGCGTAGCGCAGGTTTAGCACATGCTAAAATCCTGTGTGCGCTAAAAACGCTATCGCAGCTTAGTAAAAGGAGTCCTGAATGTTAACAAAACAGAGGTGATGATGGTAAAAAGTCAAAGGGATAACTGAATTAGAAAGTGTCGATGTGATGGGTGAGAAACTGTTAGTTAAAAAAGAGATGATGGTATTGGGAGTATGTTTAGATAGTTGTTTGACTATGAAAAAAACAAATATTGAAAACGATTCGGATAGGATATATGCAATTGTAATTGTTATATAGCTTATGATTTCCATAATGTGGTGCAAGCAGTAATACTAAGTAAAGTGGATTATTGCAATTCTCTTTATTTGGTACTTACTAAAGTGAAAATGAGAGCACTGCAGATGTTAGTTAACTCTGCAGCAAGATTGATTACTGGGGTTTCAAGAATGACTGATATAACCCCAGTGTTGAAACAACTGCACTGGTTACCTATGCAGCAGAGAGTATAGTTTAAGATTCTCTCAATCATACAGCAAATCTTATATCACGTTTCCCCAAGGGCACGGAAGGAGTTTTTTTGAAATCTATCGACCCAGAAATTGTTTGAGATCTGAAAATGGTATGAAGTTGAATTTGGAGGGTAAGATGTAAAGATTGGGGCAAAAATGTGTTCTGGTATTCTGCGATTTTGTGATGGGAGACTGAATTTTAAGAAAATGTTGAAAACACAATTATTTGTTAATGCCTTGTTGAAGCCTTACCGTCCTGTAAATGTTTTTATGGGATTTTGTCTTTCCATCTTGTTGGATGAATTTGAAAAAAGGTTTTGGTTTTTTTTTAAAAAAAAAAATCTTTATTAATTTTAAAATATAAATAGTGCAATACAATGAATTTAAACATGAACAAATCAAGAAATGCACTTTAACCCTTTCAGGACCATAAGGATCGTAGGCCAATTTTTGTGGTTTTGACGACATTTTTATGGTAAAAAGGGCTTGCAGATGCCAAAAAATTGATTTTTTTTGTGAAATATCATTATTTTTATTTAAAAAAATCACACTTCTGGCTTATGGACAGTGTGGCAAGTGAATCTTCTCGTCAATCTAGCAACGACGCTAATGAATGAATGTCGGAACCAATTTGTTTACATAAAGGCAGTATCATATGGAATCCGTACATATCAAATTTAGAACTGTAGACTATCGCAATCAAAATTTATAGGATTTTAAAGTTATGGGACAAATATGTCCCTTGGTCCTGAAAGGGTTAAATATGCAAATAATTCAAAAAAACACTCATTTTCTCCCTTCCTCCCCCCCTTAACTAATAAAAGTAGATATACATTTATAATTTCCATACAATAAATAAAATAGGAATACCAAACAATAATACATTTCCCACCACCTTCCCTCCCACCCTGGAGGTCAGATAAAAAGAAAAGGTACATGACATCTATTGTGACTCAATAAATGATGCCAATGGGCTCCACACCATGTTAAATACTTTACTATAACCTAAAATTTCAGCGTTCATTCTTTCATATTTATAACTAGAACACAAGTTTGCCCACCAGAAAGTATAATTAAGTCGATCATAACATTTCCAATTGCGTGTTATCATTTGAATGGCTACTCCAGTCATTATTAAGAAAAATCGGCTTTTATGACGATCCAAAGAAGGTTTAGCATGTAATAAAGTTCCACAAATTATAGTTTCATAAGTTAGTGGTATCGATGACCCAAATACAACATTAATTTGTCCCCATATCGATTTCCAAAAATTAAGTATCAATGGACAATAATACAACAAATGATCCAAAGTCCCTATATCAATATGACAGTGCCAGCATCTGTCAGTTAATGTTTTATTGTGTTTGTTCTGTCTAAACATGTTTTAGTATTTTTAATATGTATGCATGTAATTTTGTAAACTGCATAGTTTTTATGCAGTATATAAATTTTTAAATAAATAAATAAAATTAATTATTCCTAGGATAAGCAGCATAGAATCTGTTTTGCTACTTGGGATCTAGCTAGTTACTTGGGTCCTGGGTTGGCCACTGTTGGGAACAGGATACTGGGCTTAATGGACCTTCGTTCTGTCCCAGTATGGCGATTCTTATGTTCTTATCTCCACAAAAGAGAACCTAATGATCCCTCCTCCATCCACCTTAAAATAACAAACCATATCCTCTCTATAAACCTATCATATAGAAGCAATTAAGCTAGAGACCTGTGCTCTGATAACCTCCAGCATATTACAAAATTCTTTCTTCAAATACAGATCCCCACACCTTTAACAGCATCTCCCAAATTATAACACTTTATTTATTTATTCATTCATTCATTCAATTTTCTATACCGTTCTCGCAGGGGAGCTCAGAACAGTTTACAAGAATTTATTCAGGTACTCAAGCATGTTTCCCTGTCTGTCCCGGTGGGCTCACAATCTATCTAATGTACCTGGACAATGGGGGGATTAAGTGACTTGCTCAGGGTCACAAGGAGCAGCAAGGGGTTGGAACCCACAACCTCAGGGTTCTGAGGCTGAAGCTTTAATCACTGTGTCACACTCTCCCTTATTCCCTAAATAAATAGAAGCAATAATAGTCACTGGAATGATAAATTAATTTCTTTTTCTAATAGCACTACTGACTAATCTTGTGATGTAGTAGCTTTCCTTGTAGCAATATCTCCAAAAGGTATAGGCCCTCCTTTACAAAGCCATGCTAGCATTTTTAGCGCTGGCTGTGGCGGTTACAGCACCAATGCTCATAGAATTCCTATGAAAGTCCAAGTTCTTACCACTGCAACCTGCGCTAAAAACACTAGCGTGGCTTTGTAAAGGAGGGGATTAGTTTTGCATAGAACATGACAGTAATGAACATTACTCCTAAGCCAGGGGATGTGACATATGATCTCAGTATTTCAAGTTTAGTGATAATGCAGGTTAGTTAGGGGATTCATTTGCTGCTTCCCTAAAATGATGGGCTTGGGAAAATACGAAGACATATCTTAATAATATTTTAAGTTTACTGCTCACTGTTTAAACAAGCTACACACTTTAGACTGAACCCTCTAGGTGCTGTCTAAGGTGTGTGGATTGTGTACAAGTATAATTATTCACTTCTGTCACAGTGCTTTCTTGGCAGGAAATGAAAACAGAGATATTCATGTATTGCTTAAGTATACACTGCATTCAGATTACATTTCACTTTTGTGAAGATGAAATAGGGATAAAATGGTGATTGAAGGGGAAATAAATCTGATATCTTTTTAATTTTAAGCATTTCTTTCCATTATTCATGAGAAGGCTACTCTCTTATCACCCAATATATGTCCACCATCATTGAATGTCTGCCACCTCCTCTGTTTCTCTTCTGACATCAAATTCAGCTTGAAGTCAAGTATTTTTTCAACATCAGCAGTTATTGGGGGGTGGGGTGGGAAAGGTTAAACATTTTGTCAGTGATGATAATCTTCAAAGTAAAATCACATGTCCTGTATGAAACCCCTTTGTATAATAAAACCCATGCTGTGTCTGCAGTCAAAAGGAGGGGGGAGACACAGAGAGATATTCTGAGAGCAGTGGACTTGCTGAGTACACCTGGCTGGGCCTCCGCATGTGCGGATCGCTGGACTTGATGGACCGAAGGTCTGATCCGGAGATGGCAGTTCTTATGTTCTTATAGAAATGTATTGTGATAAGGCACCCTAACTTTTTTTTTTTTTTTTTTGCTGAAAGCAAAGATACCATGGTGATTATTTTAGACTCTATTCTTGTTTTGAATATGCTTGGTAAAAGCAGTTAGCTTAGCAGGGTTTAAAAAAGGTTTGGACAAATTACCTTAAACAAAAGTCCATACACCAAATTATTAAATGGGCTTGGGAAAATCCACTGTTTTTTTCTAGGATAAGCAGCCTAAAATCTATTTTACTCTTTTGGGATCTTACCAGCTACTTGTGATTGGATCAGCCACTGTTGGACACTGGGCTTGATGGACCTTTGGTCTGTCCAAGTATGGCAATGCTTATGCTCTTATGTCTGAAAATTGCATGGATGTCCAAATCACTGTTTCCTCTAGGACTGTCTTCCAACTGCATTGCTGCCAGTAGGGAGTGGTGCGTCAATATTGTATTTTCAATTGCTAAGGAAAGTCAGGTTCCCTAGAGTTCTGCAGAGCTTGCCTGTCCCTCACTAGTGAAATGTGATAGTGAAATAGCACCCCCTGCTGGCAAGACTACAAGTGGCAGACCTGCTCAGTAGACTAAGGGAATAGTAGTTTTACAAAGGCAGGATATGGACATCTAACACTTCCATGCCTTTATATGGCAAGGAAGCATGGTCTGAGCATATTATGGGCAGGACTAGAGAGCAGTGGCGTAGTAAGGAGGGTGGAGGGGCAGATTACCCCGGCACTGATTTCACAGGGGGGGGCGCCGGAGCTTCTCCTTCTCACTGCTCCCCTCCCCCCACATACATACTTCTTTAAATGTTTGCCAGTGTGAGCAGCATCTTTCACTTTCTGCTCTTACCAGCATTGGCTCCCTTCTGACATTACTTCCTGGTTGTGGCACCAGGACGTAATGTCAGAATGGAGTCAACACTGGTGTGAACGGCGGGTGGAAGATGCTGCTCATGCTGTGAACATTTAAAGAGGTATGCAGGGGATGCCCAAGAAGCAGGGAAGAGTGGGGGAGGGGGTGTGCAAGGCATGGCAATGCTGGGTACCACCTCCTTTGCTACACCACTGCTAGGGCAGGCCCAAAATATTGACATCTAACTTCAATCATAGAAGGGTAAAGGACATCCAAGTCTGAAAAGATGGACGTCCACATTTGTCACATCCAGGTTAAAAATAGGTGCTCCGATTAAGCAATTCTCCATTGAATGGTGACAAAGGAAGTCACAGTAAGTATGTTTCTGTCTCTGAAGTGCTCACAATTCAAATAAAATAAAAAGAAACAAATATTACAAAAAAAAATGTAATGGGACTTGAAGCAGCAAACTCTGGCTGGCTCTCTGCTGGCTGCTTTCACCATTAGGCTGTTCCTCCACATGAAATGTCTGTTTGACCATTTTATAATATGAAAGATACTCCGCTGCCACACACAGACATCCATGTCCTTTGTTGTGCCCTGTTCATAATTTAGACGTCCAGCGAATCCTTAACCAAATGTTCCAAGCAATGTTCCAAGCAAACAGACAGCAATCCTGGCTGGGAAACCACATAAATAAAGCCAGAGAGACCTACAACACATTCCGAAATTCAATTAAAACCGCTCTATTTGACAAATTCCTTGCTTAATCAGATGACCTCGCTCAGGTATTCTTTCCCCTTTCTACCCCAATGTGTTATGTAACATATTTCTTCTCTCATATATTCATCCTTCTCCAATTTACTAAGTAACATCCTTCTTCTTGCATTTTGCAATTCGCTGATTGTCCAGCCTTCTTTCTATGTGAACCGCCTAGAAGTCAGTATGACTATGGCAGTATAGAAAAAAAAAGTTATTATTATTATTAATAAACAATCGTGCTGCTATTGAACTATTACTGAGAAATCCATTCACACCAAAACACACTACATTGAAAATTATATATAAGCAAAAGTGAAGAACAGACCTCAATTCTCTGGCTCCTTAACTTACAATGAGTCAATTGGAGCCCATTTCATCACAGGTCTGTAGGAAAACTCTACATAACATTTATAATCAATCGTATTCTGTGTTTTCTTCCTTTCACAATCATTAGAATATAAGAATTGCCACTGCTGGGTCAGACCAGTGGTCCATCGTGCCCAGTAGTCCACTCCCGCAATGGCCCTTAGTCAAAGGCCAGTGCCCTAATTGAGTCTAGCCTTACCTGCATACGTTCTGGTTCAGCAATTTGCTTTCACGTGGTGTCCATAGTAATAAACTTTCAAAATATCTTCATTATTTAACTTTTACAACTCTTTAGATGAACTTTTCAAAGTGTCCATATTAATACACCCATACAAAGTTCTTAAGAGAATTCTCCAGAATAATGTCTATAAACTGCAGGAGATATCACTTGTATTTCTCTCCAAATCCTTTTTCTGGAGATGTTATTTAGTTTGATAAATGGACATTCATGTAGAATGTTTCTTGCACATGGACATCCATCTCACATGTATTTTACAGCAGGTTGTATCCATTTGTGTGAGATGGGTATCCATTTGTAATGTACAGACTACAGGATCAATTGACTTTGCGGGATCTGGCTTGTTTAGTTTTACAATGTATGTGTTGGTGTTCTAGTGCTCACTGCAGTGTTTAAGATGCTGCCTTTTCCTGGGTACACTCTTGTTGTGTGATATGTGGATTGTTACTAAAAATCATATTTTTGATATAGATGGGGGGGGGGGGGGTCAAAAAATGATGGGCCCCGAGTGTCACATATGCTAGGTACGCCTGTCCTGGAGTGCAAGGAATTTCCCAAGAAGCTAACTAGGAAGGAGAAAACGGCCTGGAACAGATCTGTCATAGTGGTTCGAGGCTTCCTGGGCAATCACAAGGCCAAAACTACATGGAGTTGGTTGAGAATCTGGTAAAGAATTACAGTAAAATGGACTGTAGAATGTCTCTCAAAGTCAATGTCCTTGATGTTCATCTTGAAACATTCATTGAGAACATGGGAGCATACTCAGAGGAGTAACCTGAATGCTTCCACTGGGATATATTGGACTTCGAACGCCGCTACCAAAGACAATATAATGAGAATAGGTGGGACACTACGTCTGGAGGCTGATTCATGAAAGTGACTTACAATATAATCACAAATCTTGAAAAACTACTCATTTCTAAATCTTATGTGGTCATCTTTGTATAACTTCAATATAAATACATGTTAGTTGTGATTCATATGTTGCTATTTATGACTTTATAAGAATGAAATGTTGAAAATTCAGCGTTTTCATGTTTTAAATAGGTAAATTGCAAAATTTGACTATCCTGGTCAGAAAAGCAAAGTTTTATGGAAATAGCAGACATTTTCTATACTTTTTCGGCATGAGCAATTAGGAAATTACACTTACTGCGTAGGAACAAAAATTGTGTTACATAGTGTTATACAGTAATTCAAGATTAACTAAAACAGTTTAGGCAACATATAGTAAATAAATCCTCCTAATCTGGTGACCACTGATATCATCATCATTGAAAAGCCTGGCAAAACAAATAAGTCTATAGATGTTTCCTTAAAAAAAGATGCAAAGGTTAATTGCCTTGTTTCTAAAGGGAGTTAATTCCACATAGTTGGGCCAGCAATAAAAAAAACATGCGTGAATGGTGCTCCTCAAGAAGAACTTGTTGAAAAGAGGGAAATTCTAACAAACATTTTCCTTGAAATATTAATGTTCCAGAAGGACAATATACCTTTAAAGAAGCAGTGCTTTAAATACTAGCAATAACATCTTGAATCAAATTTGCCAAACAATAGGTAACCAATGAAGTTTAATAAGTTGAGGGGTAATATGATCTGTCCTAGCCATCACTCCAAGCATAAGTACAGCAGAATGTTAAACTACTTTTAAAGCCTGAATGAAGTTTGGAGAAAACCACAATAAAAGGCATTACACTAATTCAAATGTTGCAAAACTAAATGTTGCATAACAGGCTGAAAGTTGTCCATAGATGATGATTTTTTAATTTTTTCACTAATCTGATCTTGAAAAAAGTTTTTATAACAGCAGAAATCCATGCCATAAAGAAAAAGGATGAGTCCAAAACCATGCCCAGACTTTTGATTTTAAAAAAATGGATCAAAAAGTATAAATATACATGTATATTTGGAAACATTTCTGCATTGACCATTGCACCTGTTCCAAGGCAAACACAAGGCTTAGCTCCTTGATTAGACCTTCGTTCACTGGGTAAGTTCTTTCTATCCATACTCTTCTTCTCCATTGCCAGCTCCAGACTCCATCCCTTCTATTTTGCTGTGTCATATGCATGGAACAGACTGCCTGAGTGTGACAGGGTGGAGTACCTGTCACTGGCCAGCAGATGGAGCCTAAGCAGTGGAGCTCATTGAGTCTGAGAGGAGAGCTGATTTGCATAAGAGCTGTAAATGCTGCTGGGAGCTGTCCACTCACCCTGAGTGGATTATGGTGCTGAAAAGAACAGCTCCAGGCATAGAGAGCTCAGAAGGCAAAGAGCTACTTTGGGAGCTGGGTGACCCTCAGGAGAAAGAATGCTGGCTTCTGGCCACTGCTGACAGGGAGCCTGGTGCAGTGGAGGAGAATAGCCAAGTTGACCAGCTCTGACAGAGGAGACTGGTGGTGGGAGGGTCTGTGAGGACATATACACCAGCAGAGAGATCTGGCTCTGTCATGGGAAATCAGTGGTGGGAGGGTCTGTGGGAATCTATACACTGGCAAGAAAGAGCTGAGAAGTAGCCAGAGGGCCCGAGCCTGGAGTCAAGGAAGAGACTCAGGCTTGATGACCAGCGGAGGGACTGGTGAAGAAATATCAAGGTGGTAGAGACCCAAGAGGCCAGGAAGTGAGGGACTGGCAGTGGCCCCACAAGAGGCAGCTGGAAATGCTGGCAGAGTCAAAGGCTGAGGGGATCAGGTGGCTGATCGGCGGTGGAACCAGTGGGGCCAGTGGCGACCAGCGAAGAGACCAGTGATGGCACCGAGAGTTGTCGGAGAGGACCCCAGGTGAAGCAGTCTGAGAGACCCTGGGAGCATTAGCCAAGATCTAAGAAGTGTCCGGCGGAAGAATCGGCTGGGACGATGGCAACTGCGTAATGATCGGTAAATGGCACTGGAAGCTGACGAAGATGCTGATGGCCAATACAGGGTCAGAGGAAGGACTCAGGAGAGACCTGGAGGGATGGAGTCCATGGAGGATCTGGGAGAACAAGGAGTCCAGGGAGAACCTCGGGACGACCCGGAGGTCAGAAAGACCTGGTCACATGTTTTAAGATCTGTGTGTTTGACCCTGTTTATGTTGTGTGTTACAGAGAACGTAGGTGCCTTGGAGTGGACATGTGGCAGGCGTTATCGCTCGGCCCGGTCACATGATCACACCGAGTCATTACTTCAGGCTCCGTCTCTAACAGCATTCAAATCCAAGCTAAATGCCCACTTTTTCGAGGCTGCTTTCAACTCCTAACTCCAACTCGCCATAAGTTACCTATGTCTATTCTATCATTCTCTCTGCAAGAAACTCCCCAACCCCTTTGAGTCTAGTCTGTCTGTACAAATTAGATTGTAAGCTCTTTTGAGCAGGGGCCATATATTACATGTTAATTGTACAACTATGCGTATGCTTTTCTGCCAGGGCCGCCATCAGGGCAGTACTACCAGTCCTGCATTCAGGGGCCCAGAGGTGACAGGGGGCCCGGGCTCCCCCAGGGTCCTAGGCAGTGTTCCCTCTAAGGCAGCGGTCTCAAACACGCGGCCAGCGTGTGGCTCTCCAGGTTTTATTTGTGGCCCGCGGTCTGGAGGCAATCATTCTCTTCCTTTTGGAGCAGCAGCCGGCTCGTTCGTTCAAAGCCGCAGGTTGGTGACTCCTTGCGCTATCCACTCCTGCATCGGAAGCCTCTCTGATGTCACACCATCAGAGAGGCTTCAGACGCAGGCGTGAATCTCGCAAGGAGCCGCCACCCGCGGCATTGAACGAATGAGCCGGCCAGACACACTGCTGCTCCAGTGGCATACCAAAGGGGGGGCGGTCAACTGTTCTCCTTAGAGTGCGGCTCGTCTAGAGCAGTGGTGCCCAACCTTCTTCCCTTCCCTTCTCACTGCTGCCATCGGGGATCAGGCCGGCACCGTGTCTTTGATATCCCTGCGGGGCTGACCAACTCTCGCGGCGGCCAGACGTCAATTCTGACATCGAGAGGACGTTCTGGCTAGCCAATCGCTGCCTGGCTGCCCGGAACGTCCTTTCCGACGTTAGAATTGACGTCGGGCGGTGAGAGTTGATCGGCCCCATGCAGAAGAGAAGCAGGGAGATCTCGGCCTGTTCCCGATTGCGGCAGCAGCCTATTCCGCGGCGGTGGTGGCATGGGGGAGGCAGGAAGGAAGAAATAAAGAAGGTGGGGTGGGGGGTACAGGGAGCCAGAAAAAAAAGCAAAAAATGGGGCACAGAGGAAAGAATAAAGAAAGAAGGGGGGACAGGGAACCAGAAACAAAGCAAAAAAATGGGGCACAGAATCAGAGAAAGACAGACATAGAGAAAGAAAGAAAAAGTTGGGGGAGGGAATGAGGTCTGGAGGAGAGGAAGCATACAGGAGGCTGAAAGAAGGGAAGAAATATTGGATGCACAGTCACAAGAATAAAGTGCAACCAGATGAAATTAGCAAACAAAGGTAGGAAAATGATTTTATTTTAAATTTAGTGATCAAAATGTGTCTGAATTTATATATGCTGTCTATATTTTGCACTATGGCCCCCTTTTACTAAACCGCAATAGTGTTTTTTAGCGCAGGGAGCCTATGAGCGTCGAGAGCAGCGCTGGGCATTCAGCGCAGCTCCCTGCGCTAAAAAACTGCTATTGTGGTTTAGTAAAAAGGGAGGGGGGTGGGTATTTGTCTATTTTTGTATGGTTGTTACTGAGGTGACAGTGCATAGAGTCATCTGCTTTGACCTCTTTGAAAAAAACCTGGAATAGGAATGATAATAACAATTCTATGTGTACAGTGTGCGTTGGGTTTTTAAAAAAATTTTATTGTTGGTAAATCATTTTGACTTGGTCATTTTAAAAGTAGCTCGCGAGTCAAAAAAGTGTGGGCATCTCTGAGCTAGAGCGTTGAAACTGTGTATTTCTATTTTATCCCCCCTTTTACAAAACTGTGGAGCGTTTTTTAGCGTCAGCCGTGGTGGTAGCAGCTCTGATGCTCAGAATTCTGTGAGCGTCAGGGCTGTTACCACCGTGGCTAAAATCCACACTACAGTTTTGTAAAAGGGGGAGGGGTTAGTTTGTGATGACATATTCCATACTAGGCAAAGGTGTTTTCTGTGTTCTGTGTGTTCGAAAGACATGGTTTTCTGTTAGGATTGATGATGTAGGATTGATCTGTGCTGGTCTGGCTTGTTTAGTTTTACAATGGGTGTATTGATGTACTGCTCACTGCAATATGTAAGATGCTGCCTTTTCCTAGGTACTCATGTGTGACGTGTGGCTTGTTACTAAAAATCATGTTTTTCTTACAGATCGGGGGGTGCCAAAAAATGATGGGCCCCGGGTGTTACATATGCTAGGTACGCCACTGTATGTAAAGATACCAGAAAGCTGGCGTACCAAAAACTTTAAGTAAATTGTTATTCTTCTAAGTTTTGAGTATTTAACCTCCCACAATCTCACGGGCACTCATTTCAAGTTTCAAGTTTATTGAGATTTTGATTTAAATGCAATATCAAATATTTTCAATGCGTATAACAAAAATAAATTTGGGGAAATAAATAAAACCATTTGAACAATATCCATAGATGATTAAAATTACATAAGGAGTACAAGGATAAACTACATTTGTTTAAAAATGCATCCTCCGCGCCTGCTCATAAATTTGTGGAGTATGTAACTTGTCGCTCATGCATTTTTTTTTTTTTTGCACACACCTCATCAATCCTTAGAGGGAACATTGGTCCTAGGCCACCATAGCATAGTATTATGCTTCTGCTGTGCACAACAATAAACAATAAACACTGCTGTAATACTTTTTTTTGTCCCCTGCCGATTTCCTGATAGCACCCCCCCCCCAGACAAAAGTGGGGGGAAGGGGCGCGTGGGGGGGCCCAATAGGATTGCTCAGTAAGGGGCCCAGAAATTTCTGATGGCGGCCCTACTTTCTGCGCTATAGAAATGATAAATATTAGTAGTAGTAGAAAGAGTTATTTTACCTGGGTTTGTTATTGACTGCTCTTGTACATGCAGCTTTTTAAAAAATCCAGTGCATAAGAGGTCATTTGATATGGTGAGCCAAGGATAGCTATCCATTTCTGAGCTCCCAGGCAGAGCTGAGGTGGACCCAAAAGTTATCCAGGTGCTGCCACTGTTCAATGCCACTGCCCAGATAACTAATCTGGTGAGTAGAATCACATAAAATTCAGTCCTAACTATGCACAGTGAGTGCACTGAATATTGATGGTACTTAGAAAACTTCTGGTGACTGACAATTTCCAAGATATTCAATGCTGGTAGTTGGATATGGCCTGGCGTTGATGAGGTCAGCATTTTAAATATCAAAGGGTAAATATTTAACCTCCATTTATTTCTCTAATATATCAATTGGACATAGAACAAGTTAGAAAGTACTGCTTAAAAATGACACTAAGGGGTAATTTTATAACAGTACAGTACTCTCTCTCTCTCTCTATATATATATATATATATATATACAGTACACACTTGTATGCATTTGTATATACCAGTGGTTCCCAAACCTATCCTGGAGGACCCCCAGGCCAGTCGGGTTTTCAAGATAGCCCTAATGAATATGCATGACAGAGATTTGCATAGAATGGAGATGCCAGGAATGCAGATCTGCTCCATGCATATTCATTAGGGCTATCTTGAAAACCCGACTGGCCTGGGGGTCCTCCAGTACAGGTTTGGGAACCACTGGTATATATCATTATTATTTATTTGCCATGTGAATGTTAACACCCATTTTACAGAATTATCCCCAGAGTATGATTCCTGGCTCTTTCTTCATTCGCTCCGATCCAATTTTTGACCTATTATAAAAGAGCTATTGATGCACTAAAAATTTTGCATGCAAATGATTCCCGTGGATATTCGTCATAATCCTCGTCTCTCCCGTTCGATTGATCGCTGTGAGAGCATCTCTCACACATGTGCAAAGCTGGCAGGGGCAGGAAATCTGTTTTTTTCTTTCGTTTTATAAAATGGGCACAGATGCTATGTGTGTGTTATACACACACAATATTTGCCCCATTAAAAAAGAAAAGAAAAAAGTGACCCCCCACCACCACCAATGAAAGCCCTCACCGACTACTTCCTGACAAACCAGCACCAGGGACTACCCCCGCCCCGTGCCAGCAAAAATTGGCAGGAGGGATAACCACTCCCTCTTGCCTTGCTGACCCCATCACCACCACTTGAGAAAAAATTGGGAGGAATTCCCACTCTCTCCTGCCAACAGAGGCCTCCCACCAAGGCACCCTGCCCCCCCATGAACCATCCCCTATCCTCATCCCCTTCCCCCACTCAGAAAAGGCAGGAGGGATACCCTCTCCCTCCTTCCACTGGATGCTCCCCCAAATCCACCCGGTATCTTTTTCACAAGTTGGTAGTAGGAGGGATGCGGTCCCACCTGCTCTAAGGCCCACCAGTCCAAAATAGCGGGCCTTCTCCTCCCCGGTGTCCCCCTTGGGCAGGGCCTTAGGCTTCTGAGCCAGTCAGGGCCTTAGGCTCCTTCCTCTGTATCCTGGGTTACACTTTTCATTTCAAAGTGTAAAAAGTATGGAATAACTTGTAAGTTTCGTGATTCCACATCATTCTCTTCTTGGTTGGACTGAGAACTTTTCAGTGGCCCCTCATATTTGTTACGTCTGCCTTTGATGTGGCAACAAGAGTCTTGTCTGCTGATCAGATTCCTACCACCTGCAACGTCCTTCCATCACATGCCAGTTGCTGAATCACCTTACAATTACTGCAACAGATTCATCCATCATTGCATTTCCTACTTTTAATAGACACTTATTTTCCTGTTTATCCACTAAACAATGTTATTCTCTTCTACACCCATGTCTGAAAGACAATCCAATGTCTGAAAGGTAACTGAATCTTTGAGAAGATTGTACCAAAACCAAATTGAAATGGAAGGCTCTATTTGTGATTTATAAACAGTTGTGCAGAATATTGCCCGTTTTTATACTTGTTTACAAAAATTCTTTATTCGATTTTTAAACTACAGAAGTGCACAAAAATAATACATTTACAAAGAATATTAAAATAAAGCACATTAAACTTACAAAAATGTATAAAAAATGAAAATTATTTCCCCCAACCTTCCACCTATTAATCCATAAATAGATACCTTCAAGAACAATCAATATATACCCCTTAAACCAATTCCAAAACGTACCCCCCCCCTCTCCCACCCTGGATGTGCATATTAAAGGGCCATCTAAAGAGATCAATCTTTACAGTATTTATTTAACGGTTCCCAGACATCCATAAATTTCTTGCAATTTCACTGCTGAATGGCCATAAACCTCTCCATTTAAAAAATGTAACAAAGGGATTCCCACCAAAATGTGTAATTTAGTCTATCCCAATTTTTCCAATTTTTTAAAATAAGCTGCATGGCAACCCCTGTCATTATAAAGAGAAGTTTGTTACTTCTCACAGATAGCTGTCTCTTCGCTTTCATTGATGTACCAAATAAAATGGTATCATATGATAGTGCCACCGGATTCTCCAATAAATTATTAACGTGATCCCAAATAGATCTCCAAAATTTTAGTATCATGGTACAATAGTATAACAAATGATCCAACGTCCCTGGTTCGAGATGACAGTGTCAACATCTATTAGATTTGGGACTATCTACTTTATGTAAATGAACTGGGGTCCAAACAGCTCTATGTAATAAGAAAAACCATGATTGTCTCATAGATGCAGACACTGTACATTTCATCCTCCAAGTCCAATTGAGATGCAGTAATCTGTTGCTTTATCTCAATGCTCCAAATGTCACGAAGACCAGTTTTTGGTTTCTTATTCAAAAATCCAGATATTAATTTATACCACTGAGTGGCCTGGTGACCCAGGAAATCCGCCTGGAAGCACAGGAACGGCAAGCTATACTGATTTTTAAGATTTTTTCCAATCAGGGAACCCCTCCTGAATGGTCTGCTTCAACTGCAACCACCTATAACTTTGAGTTTTAGCAATACCAAATTTTTGTTGCAGTCGTGAAAACTCAAGCAGCTTTCTGTCTAATACTACATCGTCTAAAGTACATATGCCCACCTTCATCCAGTACTTCCAGATGACCTTAAACCCGCCAATTTGAATAAAAAGGTATAAATATAAAAGCATAAATTTTTGAGTCTTGTGCCGATGAGGACAGAGTGGAGATGGAGACAGAGCTTATTGGGACAGAGTAGGAATGGGAACAGAGCCCACAGAGATGGGGACAGAGCTTGCGGGAATAGGGCAGGGACAGAGACAGAGTCTGCAGGGATGGAGTAGGAATAGGGTCAAAGCCTACAGGGGTGGATTACGGACAACACCACAGTGCATTCATTCTACAAACCAGATGAATTTCACAATATGTGAAGCCATTATTATGATGGCTTGAGAAAATCCACTTATTTCTAGGATAAGCAGCATAAAATCTGTTTTATTTTTTTGGGATCTTGCCATGTACTTGTGACCTGGATTGGCCACTATTGGAAACAGGGTACTAGGTTTGATGGGCCTTTGGTCTGTCCCAGTAAAGCAACTCTTATGTTCATATGAGGTTTTCTGTATATATATCCAATAGCATTATGGACCACATAAAATTCAATGGTGGGTCTCCTCTGGCCCAGGAGCTGCAGGTTACCCACCCCTGCTTTATAGCCTAGGCTCCACTTAGATGACTCTTTATATAATTGCATCCACAGTCAATATTTTGCAGCTGTTAATTTTCAAAGGTTAACGCAGCTGCTTTCCTTTTGCATGTCGCAAACAAAGTGGACTCAGGGCCGCCATCAGGGCAGTACTACCAGTCCTGCATTCAGGGGCCCGGAGCTGACAGGCGGCCTGGGCTCCCCCAGGGTCCTCCTAGGCCACCATAGCACAAATTCCTGTATTATGCTTCTGCTGTGCACAACAATAAACACTGCTGTCATACTTTTTTTTGTCCCCTGCCGATTTCCTGATAGTACCCCCCCGGACAAAAGTGGGGGGGAAGGGGTGCGTGGGGGGCCCCAATAGGATTGCTCAGTAAGGGGCTCAAAAATTTCTGATGGCGGCCCTGAGTGGACTATTCAAAACTTCATGCAAAATAATTTGACTAAATAAATGCGGAAATCCAGTGCCTCCAGCAATCAGCTGAGGCCTGCTGTTAGCCGTGAGTTTTGGAAATATAAGAGAAAAAAGAAGCAAATACCTGGTTTTTAACAAGCTTTATTGAGAGGAAAAGCTACCTGACTGGGTCTCTAAAGAGAGAGCTGGTGAATGTATTAGGGACTCATTAGAACCCAAATCATTGAAAACCTCCTCTGTCCAATTTAGTGAAGAGTTGATTCTGCAAACTAATTATTTGTGTTTTTAAATACTTCCTGACAGTCCAATTAAAGAGCTGGGCCCTTTTTTCTTCCATTTAGCAGCACTCTGTTGGTCAAAATAAAAAAAAGTGAGTGCATTTTTACTGCTCTTTGGTCTGTACAATAACACAATCAATTAGACTGTTGCAGTGTTGATGTTTTCTTTCTCTATGGCTGCTTGATTTGAATACCTCTCTTAAAAGCACTTTTTCTGTCCGCAGTAATTTTTAATGGAATGATAAGTTGATTGTGGTAGGTTTAAATAGAAAGAGAAATAAAAAAAGGGGGAATAAGCAAAGAGAAATGTGGCTTCAGAATAAATCCTTGATATGAAAAGACACTTCAGACTATGTTGCTGTTCCATTGATGAGGCATCTTGTGCACGAAGACGAACCCCTAAATCCAGTTGTTAAGTTTCTAGCTCTTCCAGTTATCTTTTGTGCTCATTATTAATTAAAGGAAAGAGAAAAGGTAACTCTGCAGTCTCAGGAAAATAATGCAGTGAGCTTTTGCCAGGGCCGAGCAAAGAGCTTTTCTTTCACTAAAGTCTTCTGGCTCCTTTATTAAGTGAAGGTGGCTGCCAGGGGATGGGCAATGGCTACCATTTACTTCTCCTTTCAGACTAGCTGTCCAATCACGCCAAAGCACCTTTACAAATAAAATTGCCTCTATCAGAATAATAATAATACCACTGGAGCATTAGCGGGGAATTCATCAATGGGCACTAACTGCGTTAGTGCACCCTAACAATTAACGTGCACTAAACACTAAGGGCTCCTTTTACTAATGTGTGTTAGGGCATTAATGTGCGGAGTAGCGCATGCTACAATGCCGTGCGCACTAGACGCTAACACCTCCATAGAGCTTGCGTTAGTATTTTCATCTATCGCGCGGTTTTTGCGTGCGCTAATCTTCAGCGCGCGATAAAAACGCTAGCGCACTTTAGTAAAAGGAGCCCTAAAGATGCCCATTATATTCCTATGGGCATCTTGAGTATTTATTGCGCACTGATCGTTAGCTTGCGCTAACGTGGTAGCACCTGTTGATGAATTCACCCCTAAATGGTCTCTGAGAAAACTGCATGTAACATAGTACGGTAATACACAGGGCTGAAGGGACTTCTCAGCCCCTGTCAAATTATTCTGTCCGTAATTGAGGCGCCGGGCTTTTCTGTGGAAGCTTTTTAAAGAATTATTTTATTGTGTGACCAAAACAAATAGACAAAAATCACTAGAATAAACATCAACGAATATTCCACAAATAAAACAGTTAGCTACAAATCGCTGAGTATAACTGAGGCATGGAAGGGAGGCACACCTGCCCATCCCAGAAGCCAAGAGCAGCTCAAAGTCTCAACTAACCAGCTCCTCCCACAAATGCTAACAAGAGGATACAATGGTCAACTTTACTGGTAGAAATCTGTCCACTTCCAATTTGAATGCCTTCACTGGTTTTTGTAAACTATGGTACAAATAATTACAAACTATATGTGAGAGAGGATTGTAGAACTTCTCTCGAAAATGTTTTCTGGCCCATAGGTTTTGCCCTTTCAGTTCGCTGTGAGTCCTTGTGGACAAGGTTTTTTGGTTTTTTTTTTAAAATGTATTTAAAGAAGTAATTTTATAACAGGGTACCTAGGTTTGGAGGGCATGCAGGCCTATTTGTAGCCAACAATGTGTCTTTATAAAATACCTGGAGTAATCCAGCAGAAACCATGTCTAGATTACAAGGGGTACTGAAAAGTTCTCAGCCCAACCAACAAGAGAATGACATGGATATGGTTCAATCAATGTCAAAAACAATGTCAAAAACAATGTCAAAAACACAGAATTTAGTTTTTGCGAATTGGCACTTAACGAAATAAGATAACACTCTTCTCAGCTACAGTGGCAAAATAGAAACATAGAAACATAGAGTATGACAGCAGAAACGGGCCGACGGCCCATCAAGTCTGCCCACTCAAGAACCCTCCCTCCTCCAGAATCCGTCTTTTAAGCATTCCTCTGGAACGACCCCACCTGACGGTCCCATCGTCCCTTGAAGTCGAGCGTTGTACTGGCTTCAACTACTTGGCCTGGAAGACCATTCCATCTATCAATTACCCTTTCGGTGAAGAAGTATTTCCTGGTGTCCCCATGAAATCTCCCCCCCCCCCCTGAGTTTTAGCGGGTGCCCTCTTGTCACCGTGGGACCCGTAAGATAAAAGATTTCTTCCTCCACTTCAATGCGGCCCATGATGTATTTGAATGTTTCTATCATGTCCCCCCTTTCTCTGCGCTCTTCGAGAGAATATAAGCGTAGCCTGTTCAGATGTTCTTCATATGGGAGATCTTTGAGTCCTGAGACCATCCTAGTGGCCATTCGCTGAATCGACTCCATTCTCTTCACATCCTTTTGATAATGTGGCCTCCAAAACTGAACACAGTGCTCCAGGTGAGGTCTCACCGTGGATCTGTATAACGGCAGTATAACTTCAGGCTTTCAGCTGATAAAGCTTCTTCTAATGCATCCCAGCATTTGTCTAGCCTTTGCTGACGCTTTCTCATATCTTCCCGGATGATTACTCCCAAGCCCTGTTCTGCTGCAGTTCTTGTTAGGGTTTCACCATTCAGGGTGTATGTTCTGCATGGATTTCCGCCACCAAGGTGCATTAAAATTCAGCTGCTAAGTACTGGACCACTGTTCTAGTAAAAGTAGATCCTGTTCCATAGTGTCGGGCTCAGAATTTAAGAAGTTGGTTGGTCGGGCTGAGCACTTTTCAGCACCTCCTCGTAAAGTTCCAAACCTTTGCATGTGCTTAGGAGCAGGCATAACTGTTAGCAAGTAAACTACACACATATACACCTATTGTAATAAAGAATATGTGAAAATCATAAATCTGCCCCCTCCTTACTCAAACTCCACCCCAGAATATGCCTACATGTGAATTGTTTAAAAGTGCATAAATTCTAGGCATTACAGATACTATTATGCACATAACCTCTGGGGTAATCTTTGCCGATTAGAGCGTTAACAGACGCCAAGAGTCCACCGCCCTAATGCAGCCATATAGCGAAACGTCAGCTAGCTTCACGTCGGTGGGAGCGGACCAGCAAAGACCAGCATGAATTTCATCACGAAAATGTTCCCTGCCTAAGTTAAGTTTTGTACTTCATTTCATTTTACTTCACTCTTTTGAACATTTAGCAACAACAGCATTGTTGAATCGCTAGGCAGGAGGAGGATAAGGGCCAATGAGGTTATTTCCCTGTCCAGTGCAGTTGTTGAGATAACTTTCTGACAACGCACGGGGATCTGAGGCCCCTCCCCTGCATCAAGTACCATATTTTCACGCTTATAACGCACTCGTTATACGTGGTTTTTACAAACCGCGCATAACCTTGCGCGTTATACGCATGAGCGCGTTGTACAAAATTTTTTTTACATAGTTCCCCCCCCCAACGCCCGATTCATCACCCAGAAGGAGCACTCGCACTCCCACCCCGAAGGACAACTCGCACCCCCACCCGAAGGACCGCTCGCACCCCCACAGCCTCCCCCCCACCCCACCACAGCCCCCCACCACCCCACAGCCTCCCCCTCACCCCCATGGAGAAGCTGTCTACCTTGTTTCCGGATGCCAGCCCAGCTGCTTCCTCTGCCGGCGGTCCTGCCCCTTCTCAGAGCCCTGTGCTGCGCTGCTTCCTCTTCAGGCGGTCCCACCCTTTCTCTGATGTCAGAGAAAGGGCGGGACCGCCGGCAGAGGAAACAGCTGGGCTCGCTGGCATCCGGAAACAAGGTAGACAGCTTCTCCATGGGGGAGGGGGGAGAGACTGTCGGGGTGCGAGCGGTCCTTCGGGTGGGAGTGCGAGCGGTCCTTCGGGGTGGGAGTGCGAGCGCTCCTTCGGGGTGGGGGTGCGAGCGGTCCTGCGGGGGGTGAATCGGACATCGGGGGGGGGGGAGCATCAGGCTTTCAGGGTAGGGACAGGACTTCAAGGGGGAAAGGAGAGTCAGGGGCGGGTGAAAAGAGAGTCGGGGTCTCCAGAGGAGAGTCGGGGCGGGCGAAAGGAGAGTCAGGCAGCATGCGCGGTATACGGGTGTGCACGGCATATAAAAATTTCTGTACATAAATTTGTGTTTTCCGCGCGCTATACCCGTGTGCGCTTTTTACACGGGTGCGCGTTATCTACGTGAAAATACGGTAATTCTTACGGACTAAGATTGTCTGAGATAAGTCTAGTGAAAGAATACGTCTCACTGTTTTCATTTGTGAAGTTATTTAAAGTGTGACAGAGAGGTATTTTTGTGATATTATTGATTGTCTCTCTGTATCCTATATACATTTTTTGATTGTAATCTTATACAAGTCCTTTTATGAGTAGAAAATCCTTTATAACATGGGAAGCTTTAAAAAATTATGTTTATCCAAGCATTACTGACCAAGTATGGCCTGATATTCAGTGGGCAACGATCAACCTTTTGCTCACTGCCATAGGCGTTAAACCTGGAAATTCAATGCCAGGCCATGTCTGCTGCATAAAGAGGGTCTTTTGCTAAGGCACACTAGCTGATTTAGCACGCACTAACTGCTAACACACCCATAGAATATAATGGGTGCCTTAGCATTTAGCGCGCCTTAGTAAAAGACCCTCTTAGATAGGACTGACTTTGATGTGGTCCTATTTATGAGGTTAACCTGGCCGGTTAAGTGCTGACTCCACCCTCCAAATAACCGGTTTTAAGTTACCCACTAAGGGCCAGATTCTCAAAACTTAAGGTTGCCTTTAACGTGGTCGCTAAACTGATTCCAGCTGGTTTAGTGCGCATATATTTTAGCTGCAGATTATCAAAATGACTTACCGTGGTCTTTTCCAAGCTTCCTAGCAGTCTCCAATTCTGCCATGCAAATGCGCTCGTCAATATTTACATAAGCACTCCAGTCAATTCTTCATCATCGCCAAATGATTCTCCACGCGCAATGTTTGCTTTTGATAAGCAAAACTCAGTGGCAGCAGTACTGTTCACTTTTTCATGTGACATTTATCATATTATTTTGGTGAAAGTGTATATTTAAAAAAAAAAAAATTAAGATTAAACCATACCATGTGGTGATCACTGGATGCCAAATGATCACTCACTATAACATCAGAAACACTTTCTCCGTTTGTAAGTCCAGTATGGCCCCATCCCATGTGGGATCCATTATCAACTGCTGGAACAGTTCTTCTTGTAGAGCATCCAGGATCTCCCTACTTCTAGGAGATCCTGCAAGAGAGATACCCCAATCAACATCTGGCATATTAAAATCACCTATTAGTTGTACTTTCCCTTTTACAGCTATATTTTGAATTTCTTCTATTACATTTCTGTCCATGATGACAAGAGTGTAAATATTCTTATGATAGTGAAAGTTTTAGAATTCATAAGATGCACTACTGATGATCCAGCTTCTATAAATGCACACAGTTATACCAGCCATAGAGCTAGTATAACTATAGCCATGTAAACTGAGCAAGAGTGTGCATAGCTTACAGGGTTCTGTGAGTTGCAAGTCTAAGTGAGAGCTCCGCCCATTCTCATCCCATGCTCCTCCCCTGTGAACGTTCTCTTGCATATTCACATTATGCAACTTAAATGCTTCCTTACAGAATAGTGTTTAATCACTTTGCTGCCATTTACCCACAAATATACCGGCATTCTGTACATTTATACATGCACTTGACATATTTATATATTTATTTTTAAAATGTATATTCCGCCCTAACAACATTTCTAGGCAGATTCCAACAAACATACATAATTTATAACAAACACATGAATGCAGGTGCCTGGTTAAAGAATTGTCTTTCACATGTCAGAGCAATATAGATAGAAACAGGTAGCAGAAATAAGCTTGCATTATTTAAATTACTACTTGATGTCTTTGAAAGGCTTCCAAACTAGTGCTGCCCGATTCAGAAAAAAAAAATTTGATTCGATTTGATTTGATTCAGCCTATTGAATCGATTTTTCAATTCGATTCGATTCGATTCGATTTTCCTGCCCAATTGGGTGTTTTTTTCCAAACATCCTGGTGGGTTTATTTTATAGCCTCTTCACCCCCTTTACCCTCTCCTACCCACACTTGGTCCTGTGGTGTAAACAAAATAAACAAACAAAAAATACTTTTCCTCTCTCTATTAAATCCTAGCTCACATTTACGGTCCAACACCAGCTCTGGAAGGATACACATTTCAAATCTGACATATTGTAATCACAAAACAGAAAATAAAATTATTTTTCCTACCTTTTGTTGTCTGGTCATTTTTCCAATCGTGTTGGTCCCATGTTGGTCTAGTTGTCTTCTGATCAGGCTCTCCTTCTTTCTTCTTTCTCCGTGCTAACCATCCATCTTCCATCTCTGTCCTCCCCTTCTATTTCCCTTTCCTCCCCTGGAGGTCTGGCATCTTTCCTTTTTTTCATTTCCATCCCCCCGCAGCTGCAGCGATGGACCCCACCATCCACAGATCCACCATCTCTCCTTTTCTCATCTACCCTTTCATCCAGCATCTCTCTTCTGTGTCCCTGTTCCTATGCTCCCTCCATGCCCAACATCTTATCTCTCCCCATATCCAGCTTCTTCTTTCTCTCTTCCTTACCTCCTGTTTCCCCTTCCCCAGGTACAGGCTTTCTCCTACTATCGCTCCTGCCATCCTGCATCTTGCCCACCTACTTTAGAACAGTATCTGTCCCTCTTGTACCCTTCCCCTTGTGGTCTTGCATTTCTCTCTCCCTCTCCCTCTATCCATTAGTCCAGCACCTCTCCTCTGCTTTCCTCCCCCTCTTTTTGGTCTCTCTCTTCCCTTCACCTCAGGTCTGGCAACTCCCCTCCCCTCTCTTACTCCTTCTTCCTCCTCCCTCTGCACAGGCCTGCCTCCCTGCACTGAAGGTCTCCTGCTCCCCACCACAAAGACCTGTTCCCCCCACGAAGGCCTGCTCCCCCCAGGAAGGCACATTTTCTCCTCCTCCCTACTGCGAAGGCCTGCTCCCCCTGCTCCCCCTACAGCAAACAAATGCCTGCTCCCCCACCGCGAAGGCACATTTTCTCTTCCCCCGCCACGAACGAACGCCTGCTCCCTCCGCAGCCTGCACCTTCCCCGCTCTTACCATCTTACCGCTAATAGGGCAGCTTGCAGGCTCGCTGGTGTTATAGCGATCCCTGCAGCTGCCCATGGTTCTCAGCGGCATGTTCTCTCTGCCACAATCTTGCCCCTGATGTCAGAGCAGGGGCAGGACGTAGCAGAAAGAACGTGCTGCTGAGGACTACGAGCAGCTGCAGGGATCGCTATAACATCAGCGAGCCTGCAAGCTGCCCTATTAGTGGTAAGGAGGTAAGAGCGGGGAAGCTGGGGAAGGTAAGAGCGGGGAGGCATGAGCGGGCAAGCTGGGGGAGGTCTTTCTGACCGACCCTCCCCCCTCAAGCAGGAGCAGCAGCGGATGGCCAGCAAGAGGCAGCGCTACAACTCCTGCTTTAGGAAGGCACGGGGGAAGGGTCAGCCATTGAATCGAGAGGCCGATTTTAAAAAAAATTGAATCGATTCGAATCGATTCACCTGATTCGAATCAGTGAATTGATTCAAATCGTGAATCGGGCAGCACTATTCCAAACTTTATAACAAACCTTATCAAAACTTTTGTGTAAACATTGCTTTGCAAAAATAAACAAAAAATAATAATAAAGTGAGCAAAGGCTGATGAAAAATCATATTCTGTACTGCTAAAAAATGTATTACTGCTTTATAAGGGAAAGGGATTGGGACTTGTATACCACCTTTTTGCAGTTGGACAACCACACTCAAAGTGGTTTATATACAGGTACTTCATGCATATGTCCTTGTCTGTCTCAGTGGGCTCACAATCTCTCTAATGTACCTGAGGCAGAGGAGGATTAAGTGGCAAGGAGCAGTGAGGGGTTTGAACCCACAACCTGAGGGTGCAAAGGCTGTGGCGCTAACCACTATGCCACACTCTCCTTTATAAAAGCAGGTAAATATGTGTATAATGTTTAGAATACAGGCAGTAGGAGCACTGTTCCAAATTGCATCTCTTAGATGGAATCATCACTAGTTCACATAGATCTTGCAGCATTATGGTATCCTGTTGTGATTCTCAATTCTGCCCCTCTTGTTTTATTCAGCACACCGTAGAGCTAATATTGGTACCTAGGGTTAAGGGTATTTGATCATGCAATCACAGTATTTCAACCTTGATGCCCACAATGGAATTTTTCCATAATCGCCAGTAAAATGAATACAATTTTTTTTCTAACTTATGTATTTATCCAGATTTCTGCTACAGCAAGACATGCTAGATTTATATTTTTCCACTGAGAATAAAATAACTGCTGAGACAGACATTTCAAAGAGAATGGCCTTTCCTATTTGTCATATGCCACTAAATTTGTCTGAATGAGGAGGAGTGCTACCATGTTGCTATGCTTAGTAAAAGCCACTATGAAATCCCTGCAAAGCTGAAGGACTTTTTGTAAACCAGATTACTGGTGTTATGTTTTTCTCTGAGTTAATAATATATACAATGTGAACAAAGGAACAAATGCACAATGAAGCAGATTTTTTTTAAAAAAGCCTTCCAAGAATTAGAGAAATTGAAACTCACAAAACCATGGTCTTATAAAACCACCCAGTCTGCTCTCATTCTGTGAATTTCTGTGGCAATCTCTAAATATTGAAGTGGAGGAGTAGCTTAGTTGTTAGTAAAGTGGCCTGGTAACCTGAGGAGTTGGGTTCAATTCCCACTGCAGCTTCTTCTGATTCTAGACAATTCACTTAACCCTCCCTTGTCCCAGATACAAAATAAGTACCTGTGTATCATATGTAAACTGCTTTGATTGTAAGCATAGAAAGGCGGTATATCAAGTCCCATCCCCTTTCACAATCTGCTTTAGAAAGCTTAGATCGGGGTGCCCACACTTTTTTGACTCGCAAGCTACTTTTAAAATGACCAAGTCAAAATGATCTACCAACAATAAATTTTTTTTAAAAACCCAACGCACACTGTACGCATAGAATTGTTATTATCATTCCTATTCCAGGTTTTTTTCAAAGAGGTCAAAGCAGATGACTCTATGCACTGTCACCTCAGTAACAACCATACAAAAATAGACAAATACCCCCCCTCCCTTTTTACTAAACCACAATAGCTCTCGACGCTCATAGGTTCCCTGCGCTAAAAACCACTATTGCGGTTTAGTAAAAGGGGACCATATTGTAAAATATAGACAGCAGATACAAATTCAGACACATTTTGATCACTAAATTTAAAATAAAATCATTTTTCCTACCTTGTCTGGTGATTTCATGAGTCTCTGGTTGCACTTTCTTCTTCTGACTGTGCATCCAATCTTTCTTTCAGCCTGTATGCTTCCTCTCCTCCACACCTCATTCCCTCCCCCAACTTTTTCTTCCTCTCTCCCTGACCTTTCTTTCTTTCTTTCTCTCTTCATGCCCCCTTTCTTTTTTTCTGTTTCTCTTCTTTCCTTCTGTCTCCCTGCCTGCCCCCTTTCTTTCTTTCTTTCTTTCTCCCTGCCCTTCCCCAAGCCACTGCCACTGCCATCGGGGAACAGGACCCAAACCGCCACCAATGGATAACAGGCCCCAAAGCCGCCACCCGCCGCTGCCCCATGCTCTCCCTGCTTTGGGCCAACCAACATTCCTCTCCCCGACGTCAATTCTGCTGTTGGAGAGGAAGTTCCGATTGGCTGGCCCGAACTTCCTCTCCGACGGCAGAATTGACATCGGGGAGAGGAAGACTGATCGGCCCGATAAACCGCCAAGGCAAAGTGAGTCCTGGATGATCGACTCACTTTGCCTTGGCGAGCTACCAGTCAATCGCGATCGACCTATTGGGCACCCCTGGCTTAGATGATTGATATATTGATACTGTCCTTTTGATCACTTTTCTCCTCAATAATGAATTTCCTGTCTAATTACTTCTCTTTCCTCTTCCCCTCTTGAAGTCAGTCAATTTGTACCTTTGCTTAATCTTTTGTAAACCGCATAGAACTTCACGGTATTGCGGTATATAAGCTGTTATTATTATTATATATATTTATGAAGAGAAAACAGAAAACAAACACAAATTGTACCTAAACTGCTGCAAATGTTGCTTCTGGTCTTTAGAGACAAATTAAAATGTCATTACAAGGTTACAAGAGGAACAGCATGATTGTTACATCCAACTTTACATTCAACAGCATTGTAAGATACTCAGGGGGATCAGGCTGCCAGGATTTATGTTGAGTTTGTGCCATAGCAAAATACTCAGATAGACTTACAGGCAGTGACTTCATGACTGGAGGATTCCATCTAGTTTCACTGTAAAAATGATAAGAAGTTGTACTGGTAGCACGTACTCAAGCTGCAGGGTCCTTTTCCCCTCTCAGAGGTTAATCTGCACACAGGTGAGAGACCGGAGGCAGCTGATATGAGAGGGCCGACCACACAGCAGGAAGGACCATCAAAACTGCCATCTTTCATTTATCTAAAGATCCACAAAGCCTAGAAGAACCTAGCCTCTTCAGTGACATGAAGATCTGTTTTTAAGGCCTGGTTAAGTTATATTGCGCCTTCAAACCTAGCTATGAGAATTATTGGGCATGATATTTAAAAGATTTATGTCCTAACTTTGAGAGTAATGCTTCTGAAATTGGCTTCTTTTAAAATTTACTAGGGCTAAGAGCCTTCTCTAAATTTCACTAAACTCCTAAACTTAGGCGCATATAAAGTGGATGGCAATAGAGACGGATTTGTGGCAGGGATAAAAATTTGGAAGCTTAGCACTGAGTTCTAAGCATTAAGCTCATAAATCTAGGCAAATGATTGGCAGGCCTACGTTTATAAGCATAGGTCCAGATTCAGAAAAATGGTGCCCAAATTAAGGTCACTTAGGGCCTGATTCTATAAACAGCATCTAATTGTACCTAAACTGCTGCAATTGTTACTTCCAGTCTTTAGAGACAAATTAAAATGTCATTACAGGGTTACAAGAGGAACAGCATAATTGTTACATCCCTTAACCTAAGCTGTAGGTGATACTCTGTGTGGTTGGAAGTAATGATGCAACTTATAGAATAACACATAGCGGTGCTTAGGTATGTATAGACATAGCTAGGTGTCCCTGTGGTAGGCACTGGTATATTATTTATTTTTAGTATTTATATACTACTTATAGCCTAATGGTTTATATTCAGGTACTCATGCATTTTTCCCTATCTGTCCTAGGGGGCTCACACTCTACCTAATGTACCTGGGGCAGTAGGTGATTAAGTGACTTGCCCAGGATCACAAGGAGCAGGTGGGATTTGAACCCATAACTTCAGGGTGCTGAGGTTGTAGCTTCAACCACTGCGCCACACACTCCCAGGGTTTTACCTGGCCTAATTTACCAGCACCTAACTATAATGCCTAGTGACACCTAAGTCAACTATGCCTATTCTTCGCTCCTAACCATACCTACTTTTCAGGTAGGCATTGGAGAGCACTTCAACTTAGGCATTGCTAGGTATCACGTGGATATCTGCGCATAACCTAAATTAGCAATTTTAAAAAATTGTTTTTAATGGGTTTTAATGACAATGGTCAATTATCACCCCATTTAACCCATTAAAAATGATTAAGTTGTGTGCAAAGTTTAGTTAGGCATCACTAGGCAACTATGTAGGTGCCATTTATAGAATTAGGGCCAGATTCTATAAAATGTTGCCTAAGGTAGACGCCTCTAGGTCCATACATTGAGGGCGCCTAATGACACCTAACTAAAATCTGCGTTCAACCCAAATTGTCTTAATTAGCTTAAATAATGTGATAAGTGACTATGCCATTAAAGTTGATTTTAAAAAATTAAATAATTAAGAGTTCCGCATGGAACTCAGAGAGGAATTTAGGAACTCCTAAGCCCAGGCATCCTCTGATACCTAACCACACCTGTCTGAAAAGTAGGCATGGTTAGGGGCAGAAATTAGACATGGTAGTCTTAGACATTTGCTAGGCATCCAAGTTAAGTGCCGGGAAATTAGACATGTAAAACATGGCCTAATATACAGGTGCCTAATTCTAAAATGCCTAGTAATACCCAAGTCTGCATAGGTGCCGCTAGGTGCGATTCTATAAGCAGCGCCTAGCAATTGATTGACAACCACACGGAGCAGCACCTACAATGTAGACAAGCTTAGGCATCATTTATAGAATCTGGCCCTTAGTGCTTAGCAACCTTTATAAAATAGCGTTTAGCGTGGATTCCCCTGTTCAACTTTAAGGGAAAGGACCTATGACTGCTAAAACATGGTGTAAATGCTGGCATGCAACTAAAGGCAGCTGAGGGCATAAAATATTTAGTTAGTTAGTTGTAGTATTTATATACCACTTATAGCCTAAGACATAACTAATGTTTTTGTTTGTTTGCTGTGCAGGACCCATTCACTTTGGTTTTATATTGGAGCTGTGGAAGTGGGGTAAATCTCAAAAAAAAACTCTCAGAAGACTGAGGAACTAATAAAGCTGAAAGTAGATAAGTCAACAGGGCCTGACAGAATATCTCTTTGGGTTTTAAGGGGGGAAATTATCAACATAAGGTCGAATTATTTTATTACAGGGTCCCATTTTATGCATTGAGATCTTGTGTTAAATAACCCAACTTGTGGTAAAATAAGCCAACTTAACAGTATCCAATGTTGATTAATTTCCCCCTTAGATAAGTTCTGATGTCAGCATTGTTAAACATTTTCAACATTTCACTGGAGTAAGGAATGGTCTCAAAGACAGGAAACAAGATGTGTTTCCTCTTCACCAAAGCAAAAGAGGCTAGTAATGATTAACGTGACCATTTTTTTCCTAAAAAAAGGGACATCTACTAATGTTCAGTCCTGCCCCAATCCCACCCTAGACCCACCCCTGCCCCCAATTTCTTCCATTCATTTTTCATGTACTGCTACTATTAAATATTTATATAGCACTACCAGACGTACACAGCACTATACACAGTATCTTAATTCATAATGATAACCTTAAAATTAAAAATACAGAGTAAATGTTAATTCCTACCTTTGTTGTCTGGTGATTTCATGAGTCTCTGGTTGCACTTCCTTCTGACTGTGCATCCTTTCTTTCTTTCATTTCATTTCTTTCGCTCTCCCTGCCCCCCCCCCCCCCAAGCTGCTGAAACCAATTTCTCCAAGCCACCACTGCCAATGCAGCAACAGGCCAGGTGTCTGCAATGAGAACAGAGGTTGTGCACTTCTACCCCATATCAATGTTCCACACTGGGTCTGTCAGATGTATTCGCTGTTTCCTAGAGAGAAGCACACTATTTGTCCTCTCAACCACTGTTCAGTGTAAGAAAGTTCAACCTGCCATGTGCTGTCCTGGTATTGTGAAGTCACGTTTAACTGTCAAATTAATTCCTGCTTGCCGAAGCTAACAGTGCGACTTCTTTCCAGGGCTCCCTCTACTTCCCGATTTACTACTAAGTTTTTTCAAAACTGAAGTGGATCACAGCTACTCAGGGAGCACTTGGGTGTAAACAAGAGGGGGTGAAAGGGGCGAAGCCTGCACTTTTCCACGAAGGGGGGGCAGCACCCCAGAGCCAACCCAAGACCAAAATAAGCACTCAAAACAGTACCGTAACATTCACGCACGCTTTTGTCCGGCACGTGAATGACGGGTCACCCTCAACAACAGCAGCTCTTGACCCTGCTCATAGGAGATTCCCAAGGTGGAGCCGCCAATTTCGTAAGGGCAGAAGAAATTTCATGACACTGGCAGGAAGAAACGAAGAGAAACAGAAAAGAAGGGGGCATGCTTCTCCCCCTCCCTTTCCACATGCACCTTCCGAGTTGAGCTGGCAAAAAGGCATCATCAGTTCGGCAAAGCTGAGGTGGTTCTTGCGTGCAAGCTTCTCTGCCTCGTCGTTACATAACACAACCACCAAGGGCACAAAGGCGTGCTGCAGAAACTCTCGCACTGACTGCAGGCACCGCATCATGCCGCTGGGTCTTCCCATGCACATGTCTCAGTCCTCCTTCTAGATACCTTCCGTAAAGCGCCCCCCCCTCCCCCGCGCCAAGTGAATGCGCTGCTCAGTGACCTTGCAACAGCGCTATCGGCGCTTGAGCAGCACCCAATCGTCACAGCCTGACTAGCCCGTCCTGCACCATTCCCTGTCAAGTGACAATCAGCACCCCTGCACTAAAAAACGGGACATTTTGGCGTCCTGAAGCTGTGCTTCAGGACAACAGGAGGGAATGTCCCGTTCAAACCAGGATGTATGGTCACATTAGTAATGATATGCCTGTTGCCTTGATGGTCTGTAAAATAATGGAATTGCTACAATAATGGAGAATAGTGCAGTTTCTGCAATTCTATGGATTAAAGGATCCAAGGCAGCATAGTTTCATCAAAGATAGATATTGCCTGATGAATTTAATCACATTTTTTGAGTGTGTGATCAGGAAGAGTACTAGAAGTATTATACTTGGATTTCAGTGAGGCCTTTGACAAAACTTTGTGTGGGCAATTTATAAACAAATGGAATGCCATAGGCATGGACTTTAAAGTAGTTGGGTGGGTGTTAAAAGGGGAAGTTATCAAGGTACGGTACAAGATCACCTTATACAGCAACTTGATTTACTGCCAGATTCAGCAACCTGCTGTCTCAGACCTGCAGTTTGTTGAATCCCATTTTAAAAGAATAATGCTGCTTGTGAGCTACCTTGCAAGCAGATTATTCTAGCAGGCCAGGAGCATTAGTCCACAAAACCATACTAGATGAACAGGGTTCCCTGGTTTACCCCCTCCCCCCAAAGGCCATACAGGCCTCTTGTCTCAAGACCCGCACCCTGGCTAAGGCCCCATCCACACCCCATATAGCACCACACCTTTAAAAATACTACCTGTTGAAGCATTGGCGATCCACGGGGCCTTCGGGCCAGCCTGGGATTATCGGACCTGATAATCCTGGGCCCGATGCTCCCGGGGAGTAAAATAATCCCAGCAAAAAACTGGGATTATTTTACTATGATTTTATGAAACTTGTGGTGTATCATTATGATATTTACTTAGCAATGAATACAAAGCATGCATTTGCATATTTTGCATCCCATTACACTGTAGCCCATGGCGACTTAGAAGTTTGGGGATGTTTGGGAGCCATTAACAAAATACTCTACAGAATGAATAATATTTTTTTCCCTTTTGTTCATAAATGTCCAGGGTGGGGAGCGGGGGTGGGAATACTTTATGATTTCTTATGCTTAAGAACAATTGTTGGGTATAAGGGAGGGGGGATATTTGATGTGAGTTAGAATTTTATGGTATATTAAGTAATGTTTAAAGTAGAAAATGATTGTATCTTATGTTACACTTATTGAAAGTTTTAAAAATGAATAAAGATTTAAAAAAGAAAACCCAAACAAACCATCACCAAGGTAAATTATATCAAACTGCGTTAGGACCGTTTAAGTTAGCCACCAGTTTAAGACCGATTAAGTTAGGACCATTTAAGTTTAAGGTGCAAATAACATGACTTAAAGACTCATGCAGCTTGAGAACCTTCCCCCTGGATATGCCCATTGGGGCATCTGTATTATCCAGCATTATACAGCTGCCATTTTATAAATATCCATATGGATAGAATGAGTACACAGAGACAGTAGCATCCACTTGCAAGTGCCCTATTTTGCAAACTTACATGCACATGTGCTACCATTTAAGTAGTGAAGCTACAATGTTAATATGGCTTCATTATGGAGGTAGAAATAAATAATGAGAGGTTAAGGAGAATGATGCCTTTAATCCCTTGTGTAAAGCCCTGGCTTAAACAAGCACTTAAAAAAAAATCTATGCTTAGCTATGAGCTGATGTAAAACCTGATGGGGATACATTTCCCAATAGACATGTATTCTCATTGGAAAATTAGGAACACACAAGTAGATTTTTGCCCCAGCCAAGACCCAACCTAACCACACACCTTCACACCTGTTGAAATGTCTGCATGGTGGAGAGCTTCACGTGTAAGGAGCAGTTTTCTAACATTACTAATTGCATGCGGAGGTGCTTTTAATTAGATGCCAAAGTCACATCCAAGTTCAGAGCCTACTCCAGCATGTCAATAATAAAATGCTAAACAGAGGAAGCGGGCAAGGAAACCACAGTATCAGGATGAATATACACTTGTTAATTGTAAGGACAAAGCACAATTGGAGATGGCAGGGAATAAGTCAATCCTCAAATGTGGATGGCAGTCGATGATATGAACCAGGACCCGACATGGTCTGTGTTTTGACAGTGAATAATAATAAAGACAATTGTGTGTAGATAGATAGATATGCATGTGCACATGCACACATGTGTGTTTGTTATTTTTTTTAAAACATAAGTGATAGAAGGAGAGGACAATGTGGTGGAATATGTGACAAGTCATGCCAATAATAATATAAAAAAAAATAATAATATAAAGGCTATGTAAAGCATAGAGGTAAAAAAAAAAGAAAAATTATGAACCGAATAGCCAAAGAGGGACAGGTGATAAGAACCTAACATAAATACAACCGTGAAGTCTCAAAAAGAGTGCATATTCTTTACAAGAGTGTACACTACATAAGTAGAAAGTGTATGCTTTGCTAAAAAATAAAGAAATCCCTGAGTTATATAACCTATATTCTCGCTCAGCAAACTGTATACTTACATTTTTGCTTTCTTAAAATTTCTGCACTCTGTATTTCCTCTGATCATCTGCATATTGTAACTCACTGAACGTTCAGCTTCCTTGATTGTAAACCGCCTAGAAGTCGCAAGATTGTGGCGGTATAGAAGAATAAAGTTATTATTATTATTATTAAATGCTGAGAGACCAAATCAACAGGTAAACCTACCTGTTGATCCACTTGTTCTAGTGCTTAGAGCTACAGCCTTAGCACCCTGAGATTCTGGGCTCAAGCCCTGTGCCGCTCCTTGTGACCCTGGGAAAGTGACTTAATCCTTCACTGCCCCAGGTAATTTGATAAGATTGTGAGCCCACCGAAACAGATAGGGAAAAATGCTTGAGTGCCTGAATGTAAACCACTTAGACAACCTCCATTGATAGGCGGTATTTAAATAACTAATACAGTCGACTCCGCTTAAGTGCATGCCCCTCGGACCGGATCTCTGTGTGCGCTTAATAGGAGTGTGGGGGGAGGGGCTGTAGCTAAGCCGGCTCAGTTTACATATGGCGCATGGGCTGCTGGAGCCTAAAGTACAGGCAAGCTATGCCCTACAGCTTGAGTTGAAGTGGAGCACTCACTTTCCCAGCTGTCCCAGCGCTTAAGCTGCTGTGTGAAGCCTAGCCATTCCCAGTCAGAATGTAATGTGAAAGAACCAGTTGGACCTATGGTATCAGTGCGCATAAGTGGATTGTGTGCTTATCTGAATTGCAAATATCGGAGCTTACGTCCATTGACTTTAAAGTTTAAAAAACGGGACCATGGTGGTAGGGTGCGGATAACCGAAGTGTGCGCTTAACCATCGTGCACTTAGGTGGAGTCGACTGTAAAGAAAATAAATCATATAAACCAGGCATTAAAATGAATGGTTCATAAATTAATATAAATCTTAACAAATGCATGAACAAAAATAATGATGAGTTATATTTTAAAAACTCATTTGGGATATACATTTGTATGGTACCTTAAGTTGTGCATGCAAATTGGTGTGCATGATTACTTGGCCTAATCAGTACCGAGAATAGATAGAAGACTACTACACAGGTCCTGGACTTGTTGGACCGCTGCGCGAGCGGACTGCTGGGTACGATGGACCTCTGATCTGACCCAGCAGAGGCACTTCTTATGTTCTTATGTTAATTGGCAATTAACACCTGCAACTAATTAAAAGTTATACGCACAACTTGGAAAGCAAGATTCTATAAAAAGTATGAGCCAATTGCAGTGCGTGAATTTGAAAAGGGGGCATGGCCAGGGGCGGATCGTAAGAGTTGCTAAAAGCTATGCTTATTGTTATAGAATACACCTGATCTGCGCAAAACATGTGCAGGCATTTAGGCCTGTTTTTAGCTGGGTGCCCCTAAAAGATATGCAACACAACATATGCATGATTCTGTAAAAGGTATGTGAACCTTGCAGAATTACACTAACCCCCCTGTTTTACTAAGGTGCGCTATGCATTTTAACACACGCTAAATATACGTGCATGCTAACCGCTAATGCATCCGTAGACTAGCATGCACACCTTAGCATTTAGCGCATGGTTAGCGCACGCTAAAACGCTTAGCCCAACTTTGTAAAAGATGCCCTCAATGTCATTCTTGATGGCGCTGATTTTTAGGCCCTCAAAATATAATGTACATAAAACCAGTATATAATGTATGCACTCATGGTATGCAACTAGCAGCTTTGTAACATCGTTATTTGCATGTGGAGTTGCTTTTAAAATAGAGGCCAAAGTCAAAAAAATGCAAGGAATTATTAAAAAAAGGCTGGTTAACAAGACTAAGAATGTTATAATGCCTCTGTATCACTCCATAGTATGCCTTGACCTGGAGCATTGTGTTCAATTCTGGTTGCCTTATCTCAAGAAACTAGAAAAGGTTCAAGGAAGAGTGACCAAGATGATAAAAGGGATGGAACTCCTCTTGTATGAGGAAAGACTCAAAAGGTTAGGGCTCTTCAGCTTGGAAAAGAGACGGCTGAGGGCAAGGCAGGATTAACCAATAGGCCAAGTAGGCACATGCCTAGGGCCCGAAATGGTCAGGGGGGCCCGATGAAGGAGGGCATGAACATTGTTTTTTCCAAACGGCGATGGGCCCCTCCAGCATCGATCGGCAACGTGGGCCCCATCCCAATCGGCAACGCAACCCTCCCTCATCGACGGAAAGTAAGACAAGCAAGCAACGCGGGTAAGAAAGGCAATGGGAACTGTAATTATGCAAGCGGTGCTGCTTGCCCAAAGCTTCCCTCTGATATAGCTTCCTGTTTTCGCCTGGGCGCATGGTGGGGTGGGGCAGGGGGCCCAGTGTACTTGTGTGCCTAGGAGCCCTCGACGAATTAATCCTGCTCTGGCTGAGGGGAGATATGATTGAAGTCTACAAAATCCTGAGTGGAGTAGAACGGGTACAAGTGGATTGATTTTTCACTCCGTCAAAAATTACAAAGACTAGGGGACACACGATGAAGTTCCAGGAAACACTTTTGAAACCAATAGGAGGAAATATTTTTTCACTCAGAGAATAGTTAAGCTCTGGAATGTGTTGCCAGAGGTTGTGGTAAGAGCGGATAGCGTAGCTGGTTTTAAGAAGGGTTTGGACAATTTCCTGGAGGAAAAGCACATAGTCTGTTATTGAGAAAGACAGGAGGAAGCCACTGCTTGCCCTTGATTGGAAGCATGGAATGTTGTTACTGTTTGGGTTTTTGCCAGGTACTCGGGACCTGGATTGGCCACCATGAGGACAGGCTGCTGGGCTACATGGACCGTTGGACAGTAGGGCTATTCTTAAGTTCAGATTCTACTCCAGCATGTCAGTAATATAATGCTACAAGGTGTAGCTTATAAATTGTCTGTGTATCAGGTAGACAGTGAGGCATGAAGTAAAGCTTTCGATGACTGTACTCCAGAAATGCAGTTCTTCATTAGCATCACTTGCACAACCTGTCTGTTAAGTAGGCTGAAATGTAAAGCAAACCAAAGACAAGCACAGCTTTGCTCTTCTGTGAAATACTAGGTTGTTTTGTCATCTTTCTGACATCTGCAGTTTGAACATGCAGAAGTAATTATGGGATACCAAAATTAAAATGAGATTGGAATCATGTCAGGCTGATGAGAATACAGCCAATTCCAGGTCCATTTGATAATGTATTAATAAAATGTGTACAACTTGTCCCTTTATAGTTTAAAAGAGGTACTATATGAGTAGGACTAAGTATTTCTATCTCTACAAAAGCTCTAATACTGTAGAGACTATTCCCTACTCTCAATAGGATGGTAGATAGCTATATCACTTTATCTTGAATAAAACAGAGCGAAGCAGACCAATGTGGATCATGAGCCATCCGTGAATCTTTCCTTCTTAAATCATGCAATATACTTAACGCCAACAGTATTTAGGCAAGAATTTCCTTTAAAAAAATCTTTAAAATTTGTAGAGAATGTTTGCTTGTCTAAAATCAAGTAAACTTAAGGTTCAAAGGTTAACATCCATAGTTCAGAAATTCATTTTGCCAAGGTGACTAAATTTACTACGAGTTCCAACTGGATAATAAAAATTACCCCCCTCCCCCCTTTTATGAAGTCATGTTAGGTTATTTTATTGCTGGTCACAGCAGTAAAAGCTCCAAACTCTCATAGAATTCCTAGGAGCGTCGGAGCTAATGCCGCCATGGACAGTGATAAAAAAAAGCCTAATGTGGCTTCATAAAAGGGGGCCTAAGTAAAATGTTTTGGACTAATGCACTGTGAAAGTGCCATACGAAGGGCAATAGTCAAAGACTTTCAGTTTCTAAATTGGCCTCTAGGGTTATGTTTCTACATGTGTAATTTTGATAGAGTACAAAATCAATTCACTACACCACTCAGGATTTTGTAGATCCCAAAACAAAGCAAGGAGAACTGCAGTAACATGTACAATGATACAGGCAAAGTTTATTAAAATAATTGCGGTTAAAAACAACACCTTAAAATTAAACCACGGGACCCATCACGGTCCTTGTTTCGGTAGACGCCCCGTGTTGGGTCCTGTGGTTTAATTTTAAGGTGTTGTTTTTAACCACAATTATTTTAATAAACTTTGCCTGTATCATTGTACATGTTACTGCAGTTCTCCTTGCTTTGTTTTGTCTTCGACCCTTTTACTGCAGATTTTGTTGGTTCTTCCTTTTTTTTGTTTGTTTTGTAGATCCCAAACATATCTCCCGTCAGTCATCTGTTTTCCAAGCTGAAGAGCTCTAACCTCATTAGCCTTTCCTCATATGAGAGGAGTTCTGTTCCCTTTATCATTCTGGTCAATCTTCTTTGAACCTTTTCTAATTGTGCTATATCTTTTTTGAGATACAGTGACCAGTATTGAACACAATACTCAACATGAGATTGCACCATGGAGCGATACAGAGGCATTATAATTGCCTTGGTCTTATTCACCATTCCTGTCCAAATAATTCCTAGCATTCTGTTTGCTTTATTAGCCACCACCGCACATCCCCCCTCCCCCCCCCTTTTAGAGCTGAATGCTCTGTGCCGCTCCTGATGCTCATGTAGGTGTCAGTGTAGACAATACACTGAAACTTTCTGCTCAATCCCCCTTTTTACTAAACCACTATCTTGGTTTAGTAAAAGGGCGGGATTGAGCAGAAAGTTTCAGTGTATTGTCTACACTGACACCTACATCTTTTTCTTGGTTTCTGACCCCTAAGGTGGCCCCTAGCATCTGATAACTCTAATTTGGATTATTCTTTCCTATGTTCATGACTTAGCAATTTTCCATCTGCCATTTGGATGCCAGTCTTCCAATCTCTTCCTGCAATTTTTCACAGTCTCCATGTGTTTTGACAACTTCGAATAGTTTAGTGTCATCTGCAAATTTCATCACCTCACTTGTCATTTCAATTTACAGATCATTTATAAGTATCTTAAATAGCAGCAGTCCCAGTACAGATCCATGCGGCACTCCACTGTTCACTTTCCTTCATTGAGAAAAATGACCATTTAATCCTACCCTCTGTTTCTGTCCAATAACCAATTCCTAAACCACAACAGAACATTGCCACCAACTTGTTGCTCGCACCCGCGTCGGTTCTTCCTTTGACGCCACTTCCTGGACCTGCACCTAGGAAGTTACATCAGAGAAAGAGCCGATGCCGGCACGAGCAGCAGGTTTAGGTTGCTGCTTGCGCCGGGAACGTTAAAAGAGGTACAAGGGAAGGGGCGTGCACGTGTGGCAGGAGGGGGCAGGGAAGAAGCGGGTGGGGGTGGGGATGGAGAAGAGAGCGGGAGAGGGGCACCACCACACCAGGCACCTCTCATAACGCCACTGATTGTACCCACCTGTCTACCACCCCAGTAGCCTTTAGGCCTCCATATGTCACCAATATGGCAGTACAGTGGGTTTTGGTGGGCTCACACTTTTCACCACAAGAGTACTAGCTAGGGTGACATATGGGCCTGGGACCCCTTCTCTGCAGTCCACTGCAATAGCCACCAGGCTACTCTACAGACCTGCTTGGAGCTCTTCCAGGACTGGTCATAGTATCTGCAGCTGTCATAGAGATAGATATGCATCAACAGATATTTAGGGGTGGGAGGGGGGGTCAGTGACCACTGGGGGAGTATGTGGGATCCATATTTTCATCCTTCCAGTGGTCATCTGGTCTGTTTGGGTACCTTTTTGACTCTTATTCATTTTTAAAATCAGGTTTAGCCCAAAGCGTCCAAATTATGCCCTGGACATTTTGTAAAATATTAATCGCTGTAAAATGTCCAAGTGCTAAGCCCACCCTAATACCACCCAAAACACACTTCTAACATGCCCTCTTAAGATTTAGACACACTGGAGACAAAACGACCAGAAAGACATCTAAAAAGTCAGTTTCAAAATTGCCCACTTGGATGTTTTATCTAGTAAGATGTCTAAGTGCCTGTTTGTGCCGTCTTCTGAATGTCTGTTTTCTGAAAATTTGCCCCATACTGTGTTCCTGAAGCTAAGGACTTAGCTTTTAGAATTGAACACATTCATCTTATAACCCCCTACTCCACTAAAGGATTTGGAAAACCAAGAGCAATCATAGTTTATTTCCATTATTTTCAAGATAAAAAAGGCTCTTTGCAAATGGGAATAAATTCTGTTTCTAGGCGAGGTTAAATGCTCCAACGTTCATAGGATTCCCATGGTTGAAAGCTTTATAAAAGAAGGCCTTAGCTGAGCTGAAACAATCTCTATTTATATATTAATTTAATTATAGATAATTTTTATTTGCTCCATAATTTTTTATAAGTAATGCATTTGACAAATTATTATTATTTCTAAAACTCATGATTTATGTTTAAGAATAGATTTTAAATAGCTCTATCTTTGTGATAACTTTGTCATTTCATACTTTTCATACCTTCGAGTTATTTTTTGTCTGGTTTTGTTCAATTGTTATACTAGCAATTGGCATTGCTTTACTATATTTATCTCAGTTTTATGCTTTATGATGCAGTTATTTGCATTACTTTATTCAGTTATAGGCTGCAAGGGGTGAGAACCTTTGCTTTAACCATCTAATCTAATTTGTAGATCATCTCCTAAAAATAGGAGTTCAATTCGGTTTACATAATTAGATCGCAAAGAAAGATCCATTAACATTCATTGGCGCTATTGCCTAAAAAGCAATGAAACATAGTGGGTTTTAAGGTTTTGCAAAAGATCTGAAGAGATAAACATGATCTAATTTGAGGAGGTGGTCTATTCCATATTGCAGTTAGTAAGTATGGAAACGAGTGTGAAATTTTACTAATGGACTTGTTTCCTCTCAATGATGGAAACAAGAGCTTATACATATGAGTTGTTCTCATGCCTGAGGATCTCATGATGTTTAGAGATAAAGATATCAAAGGAACAAATATCCCATGTAAAATTTTGAAAACTATACACGCACATTTAAATTGAATTCTCAATTGAAACTGAAGTCAATGTAGTTTCCAACGAGATCAAATTTTTTCTTTCCAAAATCAGTCTGGCTGCAGCATTTTGAATCAATTGCAGCCTTTTCTCATTTCCTTTGCTTAATCCCACATAAACGGAATTACAGTAATCCAGCTGTGCCAAGATAATGATTTGAACCAATACTGCAAAATGATCTTGATAGAACAGATGACTAACTTTTCTCAGCGTGCAGAGACTATAGAAACAATTTTCGGTAAGATACCTGGCCTTGAAAAGAGAGAGAAGAATCCAAAACAACCCCCAATATTCTAGAAGATGATTCTATATGCAAAATATCACCAGAATTAAGGATAACTGTAGATGGCAAATTACCAATTTCTGGGCCAAACCATAATAATTTTGTCTTTGTTGAGTTAAGCTTCATATGAGCCTTAAGTAACCAAGATTGCAATTTAGATATATAAGAGTTTATATTAGCTTAAAGTTAATCAAATTAGGATCAACTTCTAGCAAGATGAAGATATAAAATATCATCAGCATAAGTGAACATCATCTCAATGGAACTTAATTTATGGTATTTTAAGATAGTGATATAAATGTTGAAAAGAATCGGAGCCAACGAAGAGTCATACGGGACATCACAATCTAGCGTCCATGCAGTAGATGTCTTACCTTCAAAGTTTACCACATTAGAGCGTAATGTAAGAAATCCACGTTTCAAGTTTATTAAATATTTTGATAAAATGCCTATCACAAATTCTAAGCGTTGTACAAAAAAAAAAGAATGTAATTTAAAAACAAAACTTATACATACACACACACACACACACACATATATATTTATAGATATAAATATAGATATAGATATATATATAAACAAATGACATGGATGGTAACGGACTCACAAGTACAGAAGGAAAAGGGTAGACCTACAAAATTATAGAAAAGTAAACCAGCTTAGAATTTTTCTTCTAATCCTATATCTGAGAGTAATTGAATCAAGATATCATGGCTGACCACATCAAAAGCAGCAGAAAGGTCAAATTCAAGTGAAATGGCATATCGATTCTGAGATAGTAAGCTTTGAACCTTAGAAATCAGAGAAACTATCTTGAGATGGTAAAAGAATATAGATTTTATCTAAATAGTTGGATAGTTGTTTGGAAATAATAGGCTCAATCATCTTTGTTAATAATGGAATATAAGCAATCAGATGGTAATTTGATGGTACTGTTGGATTCAAGTCAGTGCCTTTCAATAAAGGAGTAAGAGCTATATGCTCCATAGAGAAAAATAACCATTTCCAAGAGCTAATTTATCAATAATGTTAACCAAGAGACAGCCTAGGAGGAGATATTTTGAAAGATATAAGATGGAAATGGATCCAAAGAACATCGGCTACACCCTAGTTTACTACATTACTTTCTAATCTGATCTTCAATGACATGTTCAGAATCACTCCAACATCTATCTACCGGTATATCATCTAAAGTTTCTCTGCAAGATATTAAATCATCATGGCTCGCGGTAGTAAAAGATGCCCTAATGATTTTGATTTTATCATCAAAGAACTGTGCAAGTTCATCTGCAGATGGTCCACTATTCTTGTGAGTGGACTTAGTTGTGCTAGTAAGGGATTTCCAAAGTTTAAATAAAACCTTACTCCTCTGATCATTGGAACTATTTATTTTAATTCCATAATACATTTTCTGGGCTTTGTTTAGTTCCTGATTATGCGCAGTGATTTTTCTTCTCCATATTAATTTTATCATCCTCTAATTTATGTTTTTTTCCATTTGCGTTCTAGTCTTCTACAATCTCGTTTAAGGTCACGGTGGTAAATGGAGTACCAGGGAACTTTACAGGTGTAGGAAACTGTCTTAGAGGTTAGAGGTGCATGAAGTCAAATGTTTTTGCTCATTCCTTCCTCCATGTTTTCAATATCTTGTCAATGTTACAATCATTGGGGGAGTTTGGAAGAATTGTTAATAATTGAGACCAAAACGCCTCTATTTATCTTTCTCCTTACATTTATCGTTCTTCCCTGTACAGATGTATTGATTTTTGACATAAAAATACAGTAGGTATGCAGACACTCCCTAAGAAGTGGTCAAACCATGATACCCTCTGCCACTCCCTATTATAAATTAAAGATTGCTGATTATTTAAGTCCAGAAAGCTAAAAAGGTCCAATATGTGTCCTTTTTCATATGTATTAACAGGCAGAATAAATGTTAGCCCTAATGAGTTCATAAATGATTTAAAATTGATCACATCTGCATTTCTATCATCATCCAAATGCAGATTAATATCTCCTATTACCAACAATCTTGAAAACTTCAAGATGAGGCTCGCTATAAGATCTGTGATTAATACCGCAGATTTATGCCCCTTCTGATGATTCATGCCCCTTCTGATTTATGCCCCTTCTGATGATTCAGACAGGTCTTGACCTGTTTTGGGCCGCCGCGGGAGCGGACTGCTGGGCGGGATGGACCTGTGGTCTGACCCAGCAGAGGCACTGCTTATGTTCTTATGCCGAGGAAGTGGTGGACAATAAAGTAATAAGATGCCTAAAGTGTTATGTTCTAACTCATCTCTTACTGCAGCCACCATATATTCAAGATTAGGATCACATAATTTGTCACACAGTTGGACATCTCCCCCCAAAAGCCTTTGTACACTGACAGGCTCATAATCAAAAAAACATAGACATCCACAAAGCATCCTAAATCAGCACTTGGATGTCCTAATCACCAGGACACCATCTAAATGCCAATAATCAAAACTATCTTTCTGTATGTCTAGTGAGGTATTAGAACCTCTGTATGTCCAGAGCATGAGATGGGCATGATGGAGGCATGTACGAGATGGGCATGTTGGAGGCGTGTTATGGATGGGCTTTGGGCAAACTCAAAGGCAGGTTAGATATGGACATCTTGCAGCGATAATCAAACATTTTGCAAGACATACTAGATGAAACTTATATGTCTGGAACTAGACCATTTTAGAACGGTCTAAGTGCCAAAAGGACCAGATGACCACTGCTTGCATCAAGGTAAGACACACCCAGACTCCCCCAGTGCTCAGTGATCCCCTTCCACAAAAAGGTACTAGCTTGTCTCTAAAACAGCAGCGTCTGGGATGGAGAAGCCTAGTAGAGCTGCACACAGTGTCTTAAGTAGTCTGGTGGGTGGGCTACTGAAGCATAGAGAGGATGACCCAGGCCCATAAGCCACTCTAACTACTACATTTATGGTAGAATGTGTGAGTCTACCCAAACCCTACTATACTGTCATATAGGTGCCACCTACAGCCATAAGTGCTATTGGGGTAGTACACAGGAGGGTATAGTAGGTTGGGGGCTGCTCACCATAAAATATAATGGGGTTATGGTGAGATATACAGATGGCAACCTTTAGGTGAAGTTCACAGCAGTGCACTCTAAGGTATCCCACTGCTCTGTTGTGATGTCTATGTAGCCAGTCCATTATTATGCTGGCCGCACCCACGTCCAAATAGTCAGGATTAGGACGTTTTCATCCTGGATTCTTTTCTGTTTGAAAATGGGGTATAAAGTTAGACATCCTGGTGGCCAAGACATCTATGTAGACAATTTAAAATATATATATATATATATATATATATTTGGATGTCCAGCAGTTTACTATTAAAAATGGCCATTTTTGTGCCTCCAACTTTGAAACATAGAAACATAGAAAATGATGGCAGAAAAGGGCCATGGCCCATCTAGTCTGCCCACTCTAATTACCCACCCCCTAACTTCCTCCATGGAGAGATCCCACAAGCCAATTCCATCTTTTCTTAAAATCTGGCACACTGCTGGCCTCAATTACCTGTTGTGGAAGATTATTCCAGCGATCAACCACCCTTTCGGTGAAGAAATATTTTCTAATGTTGTCATGAAACGTTCAGCTGGAAACATCCAAGCTGGACTTAGATTTTTTTTTTTTTTCAAAAATGCTCCTCTAAGGCCCCCTTTTACTAAGGTGTGCTAACCGATTAGTGTGTGCTAATCGATTTAGCGCTTGCATGTTAGTCTATGAACATGTTAGTCAGTTAGCGCACCTTAGTAAAAGAGGGGGTAAGTTAGTTAAAACTTGTTTTACTTTGCTCATATAATGTTTAATGTGTTCAACACAAGAAGAGTTTATTTTTGTGAGACTTACAGTATTTCATTTATAGAAGAGAAGTTTATTTGTAGTGGTCTTACGCTTACATCACTTGTACTACAATGACATTTAATTTGATATCCTGGAATATTAATGGTTTGAATTATCTGATTAAACAGAAAAGGATATTGACAGCATTAAAAAAAAAAACCCCCAATGAACATCCATTGCATTCAATTAAGAAACACATTTAACAGATCAGAACACTCTAAATTACAAAGGGTTTGGGCAGAACAAGTTTTCTATTCTTCTATAAACAATGATACTCAGCATGGTTGTCAACCAACTGCTAGATGCTATTTTAACCATGTTTGCATTCTATTATGTTTCTTACCTGCATGGTTCGCATTCTCATCTTAATCAATTTTATTGAAATGTTTGTACCTTTATTTTGATCAATTTTATTGAAATGTATGTACTGCCTTTTATTGTATTTTATTGAGATTTTTATCGAAAAATGTATGTATGTATTGTTTTTCTCATGCTGTGAGCCGCTTAGAACCTCTCTGGTATGGCGGCATATAAATAAATAATAATTATTATTATTATTTATAGAATCCTGCCTAGCAGCAATTAGGCATGCTTAGGCATCGTTGGGCATCCTGGAAGTAGGTGCTGGTATAGGTCAGGTTTTATTGGACGTAATTACCGGTGCCTAACTCGGACACTGAGTGACACCTTAGTCAACCATGCATATTCTCCACCCCTAACCACACCTACTTTTTAGGTAGGCATCAGAAGGCATCTCCACATAGGTGTCACTAAGCAGTGCAGAATTCCATGACTAATGTTTATTTTTATTTATTTTTTTATTAATTTTTCAATTAACTTCAATGGCATGGTCAATTACTGTGCCATTTAATCTAATTGATTTAATTTAGGTTAAGCACAGATTTTAGCTAAGCATCACTAGACGGCCTCAATTACGGTGCCTAACTAGGGCACCATTTATAGAATCAGGCCCTTACTCTAAATCTAAAAGGGGATTAGCTATGCTAATAGCAGGATCTACCCTTTTGTTTCAGAATTAATAACACTGGTCAACAAGCATTTTGTTACTGGAGTTCTGTACATTAACAAGGGCCACATGCTGACTCTAAATCTGAACAGTTTCGTCTATCACATCCTGTTTTTAAGTTATGTGTCAGTTTGTGTTTATATCATTTTCGTCAATAATGCTACCGTGAAGCGTCGGTATTTTACTGTTTCTGTAACACAACATTACATTTTAGGACAGGTCATCGATCACATATACCAGTAATTTGAAAGTTTATACTAAAAAGTGATTGTGCTGCTTTTTCTATTTGTGAATTTTTATATTTTGTTTGTTTTTGTCTAAGATATTATAATTATTATGAACAGACGAGGTTGTGTTAGCCATCCTAATTTCTGTTATGTCTGCGGACAATTTACTGCACAAGATCAGCGAAAGAATCTGTGCAGCAGACATCAAGGTGCATGCAAGCATTTTTTTTGCTGTAAAGTTGGTGACCAAGATACAGCGTGGGCACCTCATGTGTGCTGCATTGTCTGCTATTCCGGATTAACACAGTGGCTGAATGGGAAACAGAAGAAGATGCCTTTCGCTGTACCCATGGTGTGGCTTGAACCAACAAATCATCACTCAGACTGTTATTTTTGCAAGACCAAAATTGCTGGATTCTCAAAGAGGAATAAATCAAAACTTGTATATCCTGATTGCCCGTCAGCAATTAAACCTGTTCTTCATGATTTGGAGAATCCAGTTCCAATTCCTCCTTCCACATCTACAGCACAATATGCTGAAAGTTCAAATGAAGAATGTGCTTCTGCTGCTGTGGAGGAGTTGTATGAACCTGAAATGTATGAAAAAGAACCTCACCTTCTAACTCAAGAAGATCTTAATGATCTGGTTAGAGGCTTGTCACTATCAAAAGAGAAAGCAGAATTGTTGAGTTCAAGGCTGAAGCGATGGAATCTTTTAAGGCAGGACACCAAAATATCTTTTTTCCATGATCTTCACACCATCCTGTCTTCCTTTTACCAAATGGAAGGAAACATTTGTTTCTGAACTGATATTAATGGTCTCATGCATGAACTGGGATATGAACATGTTTCTGGTGCATAGGCATAGGAACGAGGGGGGGGGGCAACCAAAAAATTGCCTGACATTAGGGGGGAGCAAACAGGGCATCTGCCCTATCTCCTGCGTAGCCTGCAAGCGACTTCGCCCATGATCCGGGGCTCTAACACTGTGCTTGCCAGCTTCCCGATCCTTCTCCGACAAAACCGGAAGTTACATCATGAGTGGGAAGGGAGGAGAAGCAAAGCCAGCAAGCACAGTGTTAGAGCCCCAGAGCATGGGTGAAGTCGCTTGCTGGCTAGGGCAGTGTCAGTGGGAGATAGGACAGGGAGGGAGGCATTCAACTTGCTGCTTCAGGTCTTCCTCGCTGCCAAGTCTTGCCTTTACGGAAACAGAAAGTAGGTGGGACCCGGCAGCAAGGAAGGCCCCAAGCAAGCAGGAGCAGTGAGTTGTGAATGCTGTGCTGCGATAGGGGAGGAGGGATGGAAGAGGGAAGAGAAATGCTGCTGTTGCACCCAACTGGGGAGAAGGAAGACCAGGGAAGGGAGAGGAATGAGAGATGCCAAGTCCATTTTGGGGTGGGTGGGAGAGAAATGCTGCTGCTGCACCCAATTGGGGAGAGAGAGGGAAAGAGGGAGAAGGAAGACAATGGAAAGGGGGGAGAGAAAGAGGGAAAAAGGGAGAAGGATGACCAGGGAAGAGAAATGCTGCTGCTGCGCCCAATTGGGGAGAGAGAGGGAAAGAGGGAGAAGGAAGACCAGGGAAGAGGGAAGAGAAATGCTGCTGCTGCGCCCAATTGGGGAGAGAGAGAGAAAGAGGGAGAAGGAAGACCAAGGAAGGGAGAGGAGAGGAATGAGAGATGCTAAGTCCATGGAAGGGAGAGAAAGGAAAGGAGATACCAGACTATTGGGGGGGAGGGATGGATGCCATGGCATGGGAGGAGGGAAGGAGACAGATGCCAGACCAGGGGAAAGGAAAGAAGGAGGGAGGGAGGGAGAGAAAGGAAGGAGAGGAGGTGCCAGATAATGGAGGGGGAGGGAAGATGGAAAGAGAGGAGAGAGATGCCAGGGCAAGGGGGAGGGAAGGGAAACTAAGGAGACTAATGCCAGACCAGAGGGAAAGGAAGGAGAGGAGGTGCCACAGCATGAAGGAAGAGATAGGAGAGGAGAGAGATGCCAGGGCATGGGGAGGGAAGAAGATAGAGATGCCAGACCATGGCTATGGAGTGGGAAGGAAGGAAGGAAAGGAGAAGAGAGAGATGCTAGAGCATAGGGGAGGTGCTGGAGACAGAGAAATGGAGAGGGAGTGAAGTTGAAATTAATCATGTACAAAGGAGAGAAGGGGCACAGGATATACAGTTTATTGAAGGAACATAGAAAGAGGGAAGATGCTGTTCATAAGAATTGCCGCTGCTGGGTCAGACCAGTGGTCCATCTTGCCCAGCAATCCGCTCACACGACGGTCCCCACGTCAAAGACCAGTGCTCTAAATGAGTCCAGCCTCACCTGCGTACGTTCCAGTTTAGCAGGAACTTGTCCAACTTTGTCTTGAATCCCTGGAGGTTGTTTTCCCCTATAACAAACTCTGGAAGAGCATTCCAGTTTTCTACTACTCTCTGGGTGAAGAAGAACTTCCTTACATTTGTACGGAATCTATCCCCTTTCAACTTTAGAGACTGCTCTCTGGTTCTCCCTACCTTGGAGAGGGTGAACAATCTGCCTTTATCTGCTAAGTTTATTCCCTTCATTATCTTGAATGTTTTAATCATGTCCCCTCTCAGTCTCCTCTTTTCAAGGGAGAAAGGCCCAGTTTCTCCAGTCTCTCACTCCTCCAGCCCCTTAACCATTTTAGTCACTCTTCTCTGGACCCTTTCGAGTAGTACCGTGTCCTTCTTCATGTATGGCGACCAGTGCTGGACGCAGTACTCCAAGTGAGGGCGCACCATGGCCTGGTACAGCGGCATGATAACCTTTTCCGATCTGTTCGTGATTCCCTTCTTAATCATTCCTAGCATTCTGTTTGCCCTTTTCGCCGCTGCTATGCATTGCGCGGACGGCTTCATCGACTTGTCGATCAGAACTCCCAAGTCTCTTTCCTGGGAGGTCTCTCCAAGTACCGCCCCAGACATCCTGTATTTGTGCATGAGATCTTTATTACCGACATGCATCACGTTACACTTATCCATGTTAAACCTCATTTGCCATGTCGATGCCCATTTCTCGAGCTTGATTATGTCACGTTGAAGATCTTCGCAATCCTCCTGTGTCTTCACTACTCTGAATAACTTCGTATCGTCCGCAAATTTAATCACCTCACTCGTCGTACCTATGTCCAGATTGTTTATAAAGATGTTGAAAAGCACGGGTTCAAGAACCGAGCCCTGCGGCACCCCACTGGTGACTCTCTTCCAGTCCGAGTATTGTCCATTTACCCCAACTCTCTGTTTCCTATGCTCCAGCCAGTTTTTAATCCACATGAATATTTCACCCTAGATTCCATAGCTCGCAATTTTCCAAAATAGTCGTTCATGTGGAACCTTGTCAAACACCTTCTGAAAATCCAGATATACAATGTCGACCAGGTCACCCTTGTCTATCTGCCTGTTTACTCCCTCGAAGAAGTGCAGCAAGTTCATCAAACAAGATCTGCCTTTGCTGAAACCATGCTGGCTGTTCCACAGACTGTGTCCATCAAGGTGATCAATGATGCGGTTCTTTATCAGTGCCTCTACCATCTTTCCCGGTACCGAGGTCAGACTCGCCAGTCTGTAGTTTCCCAGATCTCTCCTCAAACCTTTTTTGAAGATCGGCGTAACATTCGCCACCTTCCAGTCTTCCGGAATCTTTCCCGATTTGATCGACAGATTGGCTATTAGTTGAAGCAATTCAGCTATAGTCCCTTTCAGTTCCTTGATGACCCTCGGATGGATGCCTAGTGATTTATCGCTCTTAAGCCTATCGATCTGCCTGCATACCTCTTCTAGACTGACTGTCAACCCTGTCTTCGTTTCCAGCATATAGCCTGATGGGTTCTGTAAGCTGTGTATATCCTCTTTGATAAATACAGACGCAAAAAATGTGTTGTTTGTTGGCGATTGCTTTGTCCTCCTTTAGCACTCCCTTTATTCCATGGTCATCCAATGGTCCCACCGTTTCCTTCGCGGGTCATTTCCCCTTCATATATCAAAAGAACAACTTGGAGTTTTTTGCCTCCTTGGCTATTTTTTTCTCGTAGTCTCTTTTGGCCCCTTTTACCGCCTTATGGCACCTGCGTTGATGTTGTTTGTGCTTATTCAAGTTTTCATCCGTTTTTGACCTTTTCCATTCCTTAAACGAAGTTTTCTTGTCTCCAATCACTTTCTTCACCTCTACAGTGAGCCACACCGGTTCTTTGTTCTTTTTCCTCTTGGATCCCTTATTGATACGTGGTATATATAGATTTTGCCCTCAGTGACTATGACCTTAAAAAGGGATCAAGCTTGCTCTAGCGTTTTTACAGTGCTTATCCTCTTCTTAATCTTCTTCCCCACCATGAGTCTCATCCCTTCGTAATTCCCTTTTCGGAAGTTCAGTGACGTGGCCATTGTTCTGGACCGATGTTTTGCCCCTGCGTCCAGGTCGAAGCGGATCATGTTGTGATCCAAGATCCAATTCAGTATATACTTCTAGCAATGCCATTAAACCCTCATTGAAGCAATATTCAACACCAATAGAACTATAGAGGGGCATAATAAAAAAAAAAATAAAACGTATAAATCCCCTTTTGGCCTAAGGCCTTAAACGTTGAAAGTAGAAGCAGGGAAAATGTCCATTATCCAAAAAAACGTCCAAAAGGAGCTTTTTTTTTTTATAATGGCCTGCCTCTACATTCAGCTGTTTAAACGCCCAGACCACCACTACGTCTACACTAACACCATATAATCAACCTAAAAAAGCCTAACTCCCAAACGCCCAAAACAAGAGCTTTTAGCCAGTCCTTCGCCTTAAAGCTGGATTCTGTAACCGGTATCTGTCAAAAGGAACACTGGTTACAGAATCCTCCCCACTACAACAATCAGGGCAGGAGGGAGCCCAAGCCCCCCTGCCCAGTGGCACCGTGATCCCCCACCTGCCCGACACAATCGGGGCCAGGAGGGAGTCCAAGCCATCCTGCCCAGACGGCACCTGCATCCCCCATCATAATCGGGCAGGAGGGAGCCCAAGCCCTCCTGCCCAGGCGAACCCCCCCCCCCCCACCCACACTATGATACGGGCAAGAGGGATCCCAGGCCCTCCTGCCCTCGACGCAAGGCCCCCCCAAGCCCCCAATCACCACCCCCCACAGACCCGCGACCCCCCACCCCCTCTCCCCGTACTTTCAAAATCGTTGGTTGGATGGACGAGTGCCAAGCCCGCCTGTCCGACAGGCCAGCCATTCAATGGATTTGCCCACTACAGGTGATTGAGGCCAGCAGCGTGCCTGATTTTAAGGCCAAATGGGATAGACACATGGGATCTATTCACAGGGCAAAGGTAGGGGAGGGACATTAGGGTGGGCAGTCTGGATGGGCCGTGGCCCTTATCTGCCGTCTATTTTCTATGTTTCTATGTTTCTATATTCCGCCCACAGGTGGGGCCTGAGATGCCTGGGCCAACCGGAATAGGCCCAGTAGACTTAGGCCCCTCCTGTGGGCGGGGACTTAAGCACATGGGCCCAACCCGGCCCATGGGCCCAATCAGGCCCTAAGGCCAGCCATTCAACAGATGACTGGCCTGTCGGATGGACGAGCTTGGCACCCGTCCGTCTGACCAATGATTTTGAAGGTACGGGGAGGGGGTCGTGGGGTCAGCGTGGAGGTCACGGGTCAGCGGGGGGGGGCAATCAGGGTTCAGGGGGGCCCTTGCATCGAGGGCAGGAGGGCCTTGGATCCCTCCTGCCCGTATCTTAATGGGGGGGGTTCGCCTGGGCAGTAGAGCTTGGGCTCCCTCCTGCCCGATCGTGATGGATGGGTGCGGGTGCCGCCAGGGCAAGATGGCTTGGGTTCCCTCTTGCCCAATCGTGATGGGGGAGTCACAGTGCCGCATGGGCAGTAGGGTTTGGGCTCCCTCCTGCCTGATTGTTGTAGGGGTGGGAGGGCTGATCGCTGCAGGAGAGTTGGCTCATCTCTCCTGCCGTGATGGTGATCGCCCATCCCCCTCCGAACCGCGGCACTTCAGGGTGAGGATTGCCGGCAGGGGAGATGCCCTGCCACGATGCTCACCCCAAAGTGCCGCGGTTCAGAGGGGGGTGGGCGATCACCATCACGGCAGGAGAGATGAGCTATCTCTCCTGCAGTGATAAGCAGGTTGCTGGGGCTGCTGAACTGCAGCGATCAGCTCAGCGGCTCCTTTTTTCAGCACTTATACCTGTTTTCACTTGGTCTAAGTCAAAACGTATAAGTGCCGACTAGGCAACCTGCCTAAAGTTTTGGTTATACTTGCTGTACGCCTAGGTCTAGGTCGGCCCACCGCCCGCCCTTTCCCCTCCTCTAAAAATGCCTCTTTTGGCTCTATGCATTTAGAGGCAGGGGAAAGGCCTAAGCTGGTTTTAGACATGTCTAAAACCAGTTTTGATTATGGGTACTTGGACGATCAGGATTTTGATCATCCAAATACCCATTTAGGCCACTTTTTAGACGTTTTTTTTATTATTATTATGAGCCCCATAGTGTTTATATTTTCTAGATCTCAGGATTTTCAGGTAGAAATGATTGACCCTGTGGTGCCTGATATTTGTGAGCATGTCAGACTTAACCCCTCCTCCTAAGTGGATGTATTTAGAACAGGATGAGCAGAATATATAACTAGATATATTTATTGGATTCTACTAAAAACTGACAGATTTGTACATATTTTGGAAGGAACTATGATGGTTATCAGGGCATAGGAGAAAATCTAATAAATCAATATTCAGCATTGCGGTCATCAATTTTTTAAAAATGTCTGGATATTCAATGCCAATTTCTGGATAGTGGGTAACAGTGAATATCTGAATAAGGTGGTCAACGCCAGAACTTATCTGGATAGTGGCAATATAGTATGCTGTCTGGATAGCTTATCTGAATAATTTAGCTCAGCCTTCTACCTATCCAAGGTTATCTGGATAAGTTCTCTGGATAGCAGGCTTAGGGGGACAGTTTTCAATGTGGACTACCACTAAGACTTATTTTTGTAGTTATTACTAGCTAGGTCTAATTGCATAAAATGGGACCTCTGCTAACCCCCCCCAAAAAAAAAAAAATTAGTAAAATAACAGTCTTAACAGTAGCCCATGTTGATACATACGCCCCTGAATACTGCTATTTCTTGATAAGTTCCATGGTCATCCTGACTCCACCCCCAGTCTGCTCCAACACTCAGTGGCGTAGCAAGGATGAGTGGCACCTGGCCACACATGAACGCTCCTTCCCTTCCCTGTACCTCTTTCATTTTCCCGGCACGAGCAGTATCACGAACTTGCTGCCCACGTCAGTGTTGGCTCTCCCTCTGATGCCACTTCCTAGGTGTGGGACCCGGAAGTGACATCAGAGAGAGACTGAAGGATTTTTCATATTTTCCAGGTTTCCAAGGCAGCCCACTATTGTAATTTTTTTCTATCAAACAATTTGGTATGCTTACTTTTTTTCACTCATTCCATTTTTCACATCTTTCTTGCTGTGTTTGTTGAGCCTAGGTAAGAACATAACAATAGTCATACTAGTTCAGATCAGTGTTTCATCTAGCCCAGTATCCTGTTTTCAGTTGCCAATCCAGGTCAGAAGTTTGGCAAAACTCCCAAATAGTAGCAACATTCCATGCTACCGATCCAGGACAGGCAGTAGTTTCCCTCATGTCTGTCTCAATAACAGACTAAGGATTTTTCCTCCAGGAACTTATCCAAATGTTTTTTAAAACAAGCTTCCTTAACCAATCTTATCACATCCTCTGACAATGCATTCCAGAGCTTAACTATTCTCTGAGTGGAAAAATATTTCCTTCTATTGGTTTTAAAAGTATTTCCCTGTAACTTCATCAAGTGTCCCCTAGACTTTGTCATTTTTGATGAAGTAAAAAATCGATCACCTTGTACCCGTTCTACACCACTTAGGATTTTGTAGACTTCAATCATAGCTCCCCTCAACCATCTCCTTTCAAAGCTTAAAAATAGTCGACCCCCTCCCCCTTGGCATGCTAATGTTGCCTCTGATCTCAAGTTGCCCTTTATTTAATTAGACATTTTTGATTGTTTGCTTTGAAGGTTATTGTAGACTTCAATCGCAGGACTAAGCTTTGTCAGCTTGATCCCATGCTACTGTATGTGCCCTCAAGGGATAGGGATATTTAGACTAAAGAGAGTGTGCCTAGAGGGGGATATGGAGTAAGACCTCTACTGGGGAAAGAGTAGGGGAGAAATGATAAGTGAAAAGTTAATTCACTAACTGCCAAAAATTCTTAATCTCTGAATCTGAAGTGCAGATCTTTCCAGGCCTCTTTATTTTAAAACTTTTATTTGCACTTTTTCGATGTTATTGAATTCTGCCATTTTTAACTATGTAATAAAAACTATGGGCTCCTTTTACGAAGCCGCATTAGCGGTTTAACGCACGTAATAGCACGTGCTAATTTGCCATCCGCGCTAGCCACTACCGCCTCCTCTTGAGCAGGCGTTAGCTTTTTGGCTAGCGCGGGGGTTAGTATGCGCTAAAAATGTGCATGCAATAAAGCCGCTAACGCGGCTTCGTAAAAGGAGCCCTATGTGTACGTGAGATATTCTCACCCACCCCCTTCCTGCATAGTACAGAGATTGTAGCACCATCCCTCCTCGGATTTCTGCTTTAATTTTGACAACGCAGAATGTGCTTATCCGACATTTTCTTTCTTCATATTCTGCCAATGCTTTTTGTACTTGAACATCAATTTACGCCGATCTCTATATTTTATTAAAGAGGTGTTTAAATTATTAAGCAGCGTGAAACCTATTCTCAGCCACTTTGACAGCAGAGGTAAATCTCTGTGATTTTTTTTTTCTCGCTTTGTAAATGACTAGTTGGCCAAGTCCGCAGAGGCAAAACAGCAGAAAAAAAAACTGTAGATCTTTTCCAACTCCTTTTGTGTGTCCCAGCTGTGTATTAAGTGTCCTTTTTTGAAGGCACTGCTGAGAAAACCAGGTTTGCAAACGGATTACAAGAGCTAATGCGGCATATAGAAAGGTTTAGGCTCATTTGTACAAGTCACTGGTGATGTATTTAAAACAAATGAACTGGGCTTGTCATTTCAGATACTAAGGTTACCACAAGAACAGAGTCCTCTATTGCATGTTTAATGCGCACAGCTGTAATTACACAGAATGAGTGATGCCGTTCTGTGATCCGTCCCTTCTCAACCATCCTCACCAAAAGACAAAAAAAAGAAGGGGGGGGGGGAATTGGTAATTGAGTGTCATTGTTAATATTAGCTGGAGTTATTGTTTAAACGAAACAATCAACATGAAATATAAAGTACAGCTGCTGAATGCACTCATTTGTTTTAACTCATTTACATAGACATCCTGACAGCCCAGCGGAAGGACTTCTTTAAAAGTATGCTATGCGTCCTGAACTGAGTTTATGAAGAGCATCATCTTCTGGGTTTTTGGGTTGTTGTTTTTTTTTTAATTAAGTGACAATTAATATATGAGAAAGTAGTGCACCCAAACCAATAAGCAAATTCTTTTTGACGATGAGGCTCTAATTCCACAAAGAAATAAAATTTGAATACTTTCGTATCGCGCATGAAGCCAGTCTGCAGATGTGTGATTTCGCGGGTTAACTTTCCATTTGACAGCATTAGTGCACAAAACTCGGTGGGGAGAAGAGAGAAGAGACTCTTCGCCGTTGTTTAATATTTGGGACCCTTAGGCCCAGCTAAGCCTGCAGAGGAGCGAGCAGAGCCACAGGAAAACGTCGAACCCGCCAGACTGGCAGAGAGAATGGAAGCTCTCGGAATACTGATGCGCCCCCCCCCCCTCCCCCCTCCGCCTCACTTTCTTCCATTTCCATTAATGACATGCTCATCAAGGGCAAACAATGGGACCGGCTGCCTGCGCTTGTCACAGTGTGTGGGTGCTGCTAATGCCAGGCTGTCATTCCCCGGCTGCATTTAGAGGCCCGCGCGCTAATAAGAAGTGCTCTCTGCCGTCAGCGCAGACAGGTGCTTCCGTAGCTGGGACATGCTCCATTCCCTCGCCCGAAACCATTCTTTTCTTTCTTCCTCCTCGCCCGACCTTCTCTCTCCCCCCCCCCCCCTCGCTGACAGAGACCATGAAATGCAGAAATTAACAGCCCCATCATGTGGTGTGCGGCTGCTCGCGGTGAAAGCAGAAAATCAAGTTGTCACACGAGGTGCCGTGAGGAAAGCCACAACCTCATTCTCTCCCGGTGTCTAGAACAGCAAATGTTAGTTAACTGGATGGATCGCGGGGCTTTTCAGATTACAGCGCTCGGGCCGCCGCCGAATTAGTGCTTTGCTGTTTCCATAATAAACCAGTCGTCTTCAAAGCAAGTGTGCCATCCTCAGGCCCTAGGCTTCTTTCCCTTCGTGGCTTTTAACTAAACATTTGGCATGGAATGGCACTACAACGTGAAAGCGATATTTGCCCCCACAATATATGAGCTATGATTATTATATATGAGAAAAGTTGGCACTTTCGGACCTATCGAAACCAAGGCTAGTCTGCCGTTTCCTAGAGTTTTTATTTATTGTCTGTTACAGCGACCTCTCGAGGTACTTCGAGACAATAGTCTTGAGAGCTATTTTTCTCTTACATACAGCATCCTTCAGTTCAAAGCTATAGGAGTAGTCTATCAACTCCTATAGCCGGTTGGGTTCTTCTCTTCCAAATTAGCGGATTAGATGTAGCTAACAAGAAAAAGAACCTGTTTAAAGAGACAATAGCTTTACCACTGCGCATGCAGTCAAAGCAAATGCCCAAAGCTGAGTACTGGTGACATTAAGGCAAAAAAACGCTCCTGAACCCGAATAATTAAGAGTGCAGAGCATGAACCAGGCGGTTCCAGTTTATGGTGTCTCCCAAGGTCACTTAAAGATCCAAACACAACTCACCCAAGAGAGAGAGAGAAAAAAACAAATACAACCCCGGTACAGCAGCAGCTCGGGTTCCTGTCTCTTCCACTTCACACACACAAAAAAAGAGAAAGAAGCCAAGGGGAGTGTGTGGTGCAGGGGTTGGAGCTACAGCCTCAGCACCCACAGGTTGTGGGTTCAAATCCCATGCTGCTCCTTGTGACGCTGGGCAAGTCACGTAATCCACAATTGCCCCAGGTACGTTAGATAGAGTGTGAGCCCACCGGGACAGATAGGGGAAAAATGCTTGAGTACCTGGTATAAAAATAAATACCCTGGGTTTTGAGCAAGCTCTTTCATTACGTCCAGGAAGGGGTAATTTGTATTGTGTTTGACACCCCTCCCTTCAATCATTTTGGAAATGCAGGCCCTTATGATTGACTATAACACAAAGTATAAAAGGTCATCACATTTCACCAATGTGTGCAGCAAGAGGTATTGGAGAGACCTGAGCCCTTCAGATTCTTCCGGTTTAATGACCAAAGAACTCCGCCACAGACTAGTAAGGGCAGTTAACCAAACTTGCAACCTAACCCCCTCCCCCCCCCCCTTCACTTTTATGGGAACAGTAAAACACTTTATTGAATTTATGAGCCACAGATTGACTGAAGAATGAAATTTGAATTGAATTAGAATCAACTCTGAAACATAACCTCAACCAGAAACCCTTTCTATTGTCCCTTCCCTTCTATTGTTTCCCCTCTTTTTAGCCAAGACATAAAGTATAGTATTTGTAAGTTTCCTTGAATGTAAAGTACAGCTGCTGAATGCACTCATTTGTTTGAAATCATTTACATAGACTCCCTGACAGCCCAGCCAAGGACTTCTTAAAAGTATGCCATGCCTCCTGAACAGAGATTTTCTGGGGGGGGGGGGGGAGTTATTTTTTGTTTAAATTAAGTGACAAACAATATATGGGAAAGTAGTGCATCCAAACCACTAAACAAACTCTTTTGCAGATGAGGCTCTAATTCCACAAAGAAATACAATTTGTTTATTTGTTTTTTTTATAAATCTTTATTGATTTTTAAACTTTGACAATGCAATACAATTATCTGAACATAAATATTTCATAAAACGCATTATTAAACATACAATTTATACTTAGAACGATCATCTTCTACCCCCCTTACCAAATTACTACAATAAGACAAATTACGTAATTATAATATTATAATTAAGTATTTTAATAAACAATATCTTTCCCTCCCCCCTCCCTCTCCTGGATGTGTAAAAAAATAAATAAATAAGTAAATAAATACATTACAATTATTATGATGTTACAAATATAGTCAATGGACTCCACACTCCATTAAATGTACTGCTAAACCCCAAACACTCTGCATTCATTTCTTCATATTTATACCTGGTACAAACATTTGTCCACCAAAACGAGTAATTTAGTCTGATTAGGAAAAAGCTTCATTTAAGTCAGAATATAGGCATCTGGGAGAGGAGCTCAGCAGTTATGCTTCCATCTTGTCCTGTAGCCAAGCCATGCCCCCCCCCAAAATATACAAAAAATACAATTTGAATAGTTTCAAGTTTAATAATTCTCTTGATTAATCGCTTAATCATAATTCAAAGCGATGAACAATTTAAAATACATTTGATAGAAAACAATACAGTACATACTTTAAATAATAACATTGGGTTAAAAACTAGCACACTTTCGTATCGCGCATGAAGCCAGTCTGCAGATGTGTGATTTCGCGGGCTAACTTTCGATTTGACAGCATTAGTGCACAAAACTCAAGGGGGAGGGGAGAGAGAGAAGAGACTCCTCGCCGTTGTTTAATATTTGGGACCCTTCGGCCCAGCTAAGCCTGCAGTGTGTTGCCGGCTAATTTTGTGAGTTTGGAAGATAGGCCAGCGTGCCAGGATTTGCAAATCAGAGAGCTTTAGGTAGAAAGCTGGATATTGCCGTAGCAACGCAGCAAATTTCTTTTAATGTTTGAATTATTATGTAAATTATAAACACTCCAAGAGTTCAGAAAGCAGTCCAAAAGGTACAGATCACATTTGATAAAACAACAGTATATGTCATGAACAGTTCATGTTAAAATTGCTCTGATTTTCTCTTCAGCATTTTTAACCATGTTTTCTGTTTGCATTCCAGTGTTCCAGTAGTCAGGTTTTCTCCATGATTTTTTTTTTTCCCAAAGGGTGATAAAATAGATATGTTGGTGATGGGAGGGGGGGGGGCAGGGCTATAAATCAGTTAAATGTGTAAAACAAGTCATCTCATCTAAAAAAAAAAAAAAAAGAAGAAGAAACGGACCATTTCCATGTCTCGGCTGACAGCAACTCCTGAGCTACCCATAGCGCTATTCCACTTGATTTATAGAATAATGGGGTGACAAATGATGACAAAAATAAACTTTTACTGCACCACACTCCGCTCCTTTATTTATGAAATTTGGCCAAGTAGTGAAATCTTTTATCGTGGAGTGGAAACGAGCGGTTGGGGGGGGGGGGGTTGGGGAGGGGTAGTAATAGTAAAGCAGCGATGGAGGCCGAGTCAGTGGGAAATGGATTGAGGTACCGTAAGTACCGCATGATGATAAATGTGAGCAGCGCTTTGCTGACAGATGATCTAACAGGTGTTCATAACAACTATATAAGAGGATTTATTTATGACTAGCCACAGCCGCTGCACTGTAAATCAACTCCAGCAGCTGCACACCGCTGAAACCAACTCCCTGATGGAGGAACCGTGCAGGAACCCAAAGACGAAAACTCAGCCCAGAATCTTAATCATCAAATAACAGTTTTTACTTAATTACTCCATGGCGCAGAAATGAAAATTGCTTTCGATTAGAAAGCAGAAGGAACCACTCTAACTTTCAAGAATTGTATTTTTTTTTTTTGAGGGGGGAGAGAAGTATCAGGCACAAGTACATGATTTATTTATTTTTTTTTTGTTCCTCTGGTTTCTTACTAAAATGTGGTCAAAAGTAATGGCAATAAGGAATATTGGGAGAAGCGGCAGGGGAAAGTCGCTTCCTTCCTGCAAACACATTTTTAAAGGGCTTGGGAACTGGCGAAATGAACAAAAGAGATTAAGAGAATCGTTTTCCAAGCCGTTTACCTATATAAAATAGAAGTATATGGGCAGAAATGGCTCTTATAAAATTGGAGGGGGTGCTGAGCGCTGTAGCTTATTTCTGTTAAGTGCCAATATGCAGAAAGGAAATTCTTTGTTTGGGTTTTTTTTTTTTAACTTTTCAGATCATTGATCCATATTCACTTAATTCTCTTCTTGGTTGGGCTGAGAACTTTTCGGCACCCCCTGGAAGGGGAAGGCATTTCTAGAAGAGGAGTTGAGAAGGAGTTAGCATTTAATAAATGCGTTATAGAAAACCTTTATATGCAGGTAAAATATGAAGGGAAATTTGGACAATCTAAGTAAGAGGTGTAAAAAAAAATGTCACGTGTATATTTTCTATGGGGATACTTTTATCAAAGGGATGCACATAGGGCTCCTTTTACTAAGGTGCGTTAGGGCCTCAACGCGCGGAATAGCGCGTGCTAAATTGCCACACATGCTTAGACCTTAACGCCAACATTGAGTTGGCGTTATTCTAGAAGCGTACCGTGCGGCTTAGCACGCGGTAATTTAGTGCACGCGCTAAAAACACTAGCGCACCTTAGTAAAAGGAACCCATAGTTTCCCTTTGAAAATGATGTAATGTATATACTTGCTGCAAAATGTATGAAGGCCGGTTATTAAATTAGCCACCCTGTGTCTCTGGGTATATGCATTAATAAATAAAATATTCGTCCGGAAGCAGACTTTGGCGTACAAACTCCTCCTACAACAAGGGTAGGAACGATTTAAAGTGTTTAAGTATAAACATAAGAATTTTAAATAACTGGTTCAAGTGTTTAAGTATAAACATCAGAATTTACTTTTCAGTTTTGGGGGGTGGGTGGGGGTGGGGGAGATTTGATGAGCAAAACGCTGTCATTTGACCACAGCCCCACTTTTCCTGAGACAGATTTTTCATGAATATGCAACAACAGTTAACATATTTTCACAGTTCTGTGGCAAATTTGCATCTTTCAATATGCAAAAATCTAACTTTTTTTAAATCTCTCTGTTTTTCACTTAAATGCATCTCTCTTGCACCAGGAGTTCTCCTTATCCCTTAGCCCAGTTATGGCTTCTCACAGGGGCAAACGAGTTTATTTTGCACATAACATGAGCCTTAAATGCTGGACCAGGGTATTTGGAGTATGATTTCTATTTCTCAAATGTAATGCTAGCATTCCCTGTAGTACTTCATTGTGCCAAAGAAAGCTTTCTTCTGAAGTTCTTAGGCTGTAATACCTATAGGCAACCTATCAAGATGTGCATGCAAATTCCTTTTAATCACTTCTGTGGCTCCTAATAAAATGGAAAATGTTGATGTATCTTTCTTCCACATTTTCTTGGTCTCTTGACAGCATTTCTTGGTAGTTAAGGAGCTTCTTTCTCCCTTTCCACCCAATCCAGCGCAGTGGTCAGGGAGAGAGAGGGGAGATGCTATTGCAGCAACGGAAGAGGTACTGAGCCAGAGCAAACACAGCCCTATAGCTCTTAGAGCTAGGAAAGTATCCCTGTGCAGCTGAGTACTGTATAGAGTAGGTGATTCGGAGACAAATGGGTAAAAAATACTCCTCAATTAAAATATAAAAACTAAGGGCTCCTTTTACTAAGCTGTGGTAAAAAAAAAAAAAAAAAATAGGCATTAGCACATCGTTATACAGGTCTTTCCCACTTGCTAAGGCCATCTTTATGGCAGCTGTAAAAATCCCAATTTTCTATGTCTGGTTGGACAATTGAGAATGAATAATAACTTTCAGAGTTTTAAAAAAATTATTGAAAACATCTCTTTTTATGGAAGCTTTTTAAGTGACTGAAGGAATGAAGTGATTAATGGAAATGTTATCTGTATACTGTTTTTTGGTGGTTTTATCTTATGATTATGTTTGAATTTATTTTTTTTTTTTTTTGTAATCTGCTCAGGTATAAGCAGAATATATATTTTTCTCTACATAAAAAAAAAAAAAAAAATATATATATATATATATATATATATATATATATATATTAATGGCTGTGCACTAATGTAGTCATTAGCACATGGCTACTTTTTTAGATCATGGCTGAAGTGCTGACTGACACAGTAAGAACTCCTGTGTTATCCATGAATGCGCTAACCAGTTAGTGTAGGAATGTCCACTCTTTGCCCCTAACACAACCCATCAAAAAAATATAAAATATTATATAGCACACTGTTACTGCTTGCACATCCAAAATCTGTCACATGAGTCTGTATGTAGCATGTCCCATAATAGCCCTTTTTTTTTTTTTTTTTTTTTTGCAGCATTCCAGGCATCCACCACCCATTGATTGAAGAAAACTTCCTAGCATTGGTTCTAAATCTATCCTCTTAATTTTTCCGAATGTAATGTAATGTAATGTAATTTATTTCTTATATACCGCTAATCCGTTAGGTTCTAAGCGGTTTACAGAAAATATACATTAAAATTATAAGTAAGAAAGGAATGCCCTCTCATTCTTGCAGTTGTCGAAAGTTTGAAGAATCTGTCTCTCTCCACTTTCTCTATGCCCTTCGTGATCTTGTGAGTCTCTATCATATCCCCTCTAAGTCTCTGCTTCTCCAGCGAAAAAAGCCCCAGTCTCTCAAATCTTTCAGCGTATGAAAGGTTTTCCATACCTTTTATCAAACATGTCGCTCTCTTCTGAACCCTCTCGAGTATCGCCATATCCTTCTTTAGGTACGGCGAACAATATTGGACGCAGTACTCCAGATGGGGGCGCACCATTGCCCGATACAACGGTAGGATAACTTATTTCGTTCTGCTTGTAATACCCTTCTTGATTATTCCCAGCATTCCATTCGCTTTCTTAGCGGCCATTGCGCATTGTGCCGACGGCTTCATTGTCATGTCCACTATTACCCCCAAGTCCCTTTCTTGGGTACTCTCACTCAATAACAGCCCTCCCATCGTGTAGCTGTACCTCAGGTTTCTGTTTCCTATGTGTAAGACTTTACATTTCTCTACATTGAACTTCATCTGCCATCTCGTCGCCCACTCCCCTAGTTTGTTCAGGTCCCTTTGTAAATCTTCGCAGTCCTCTTTAGTCCTAGACCCATTAAGTAGCTTGGTGTCATCTGCAAATTTTATTACTTCACTCTTCGTCCCTGTTTCTAGATCATTTATAAATACATTGAATAGCAGCAGTCCAAGCACCGACCCCTGTGGAACACCACTTGTGACCCTCCTCCAGTCCAAGTAGTGGCCCTTCACTCCTACCCTCTGCTTCCTGCCCGCCAACCAATTCCTGATCCATCTGTGTACATCTCCTTCCACCCCATGGTTCTTCAGTTTCCGAAGTAGGCATTCATGGGGTACCTTGTCAAAGGCTTTTTGGAAGTCTAAGTATACAATATCTATAGGGTCCCCCATTGTCCATCCGTTTGTTAATTCCTTTGAAGAGGTGCAATAAGTTCGTCAGGCACGATCTTTCCTTGCAGAAGCCATGTTGGCTTGTTATCATAAGTTTATGCCTCTCCAGATGCTCCTCGATGCTATCTTTTTTCAGCGCTTCCGCCATTTTCCCCGGAACCGAGGTCAGACTTACTGGTCTGCAGTTCCCCAGGTCATCTCTCGATCCCTTTTTGAAGATGGGCGTAACATTGATTATCTTCCAATCCTCCGGGATCACGCCTGTTTTCAGGGATAGATTACAAACCTGCTGTAGTAGTTCCGTTATTTCCTCCTTTAGTTCTTTCAATACACTAGGGTGGATTCCATCCGGGCCCGGTGATTTGTCAGTTTTTAATTTTTCTATCTGGCTGTGTACGTCCTCAAGGCTTATTTCAATGGATGTTAATTTTTCTGCTTGGTCTCCTTTGAAGATTTGTTCAGGTTCCGGTATGTTGGATGTGTCTTCTTTTGTAAATACTGACGAAAAGAACATGTTTAGTCTTTCCGCCACTTCTTTCTCCTCCTTCACCACTCCCTTCCTATCTCCGTCATCCAGCGGTCCCACCTCCTCCCTAGCCAGCTGTTTCCCTTTAACATATCTGAAGAACGGTTTGAAATTTCGTGCTTCCCTGGCTAGCCTCTCTTCATATTCTCTTTTTGCTTTTCTAACCACAAGGTGACATTCTTTTTGATACTTCCTGTGTTCTTTCCAGTTCTCCTCAGTTTTGCCCTTTTTCCATTTCTTGAATGTATTCTTCTTATCACCTATCGCTTTCTTCACTTCTTTAGTTATCCACGCCGGGTCTTATGTTCGGCTCTTTTTGCACCCTTTTCTGAATCTGGAGATATACAGATTTTGCGCCTCACTCACTGTGCCCTTGAATAAAGACCAGGCTTTCTTTACAGTCTGCCATTTCTTTGTGCTGTTCCTAAGTTTCTTCCTTACCAATACCCTCATCGCTTCATAGTTTCCTTTCTTGAAGTTAAAAGTTGTCGCTGTGGTTCTCTTTCCCTTCGTTATTCCTACTTCAACTTTGAACTTGATCATATTGTGATCACTGTTTCCCAACGGTCCCTCTACTTCCATGACCTTTGCAGGTCCTTTTAGCCCATTTAGATCCAGAGTGGCATTTCCTCTCGTCGGTTCTCTGACAAGCTGATCCATGAAGCACTCCTGTATAGCCTCCAGGAATCCGGTCTCCCTAGCGCATTTTGAGTTTCCAAGACTCCAGTCTATCCCGGGATAGTTGAAGTCTCCCATAATGATCGTATTACCGCTTTTGCATTCTCGTTTCATCTCGGCTTCCATTTCTTCATCGGTAGTTTCGTTTTGCCCAGGTGGACGATAGTACAGGCCCATCTTTATCTTGGCCCTTTCCTTCCCGGTATTTTAACACATAGCGATTTCAATTTGTTGGTCATTGCTGCTGTGTCCACTCTGGTCGAGTGTATGCTTTCTTTTATGTATAGAGCTATTCCTCCTCCTTTCTGCCCTGACCTGTCCTCGTGATAGAGTTTGTACCCCGGCAGTGCTATGTCCCATTTGTTTTTTTCATTCCACCATGTTTCAGAGACCCATATGATGTCTAGGTTCTCAGTTTTGGCCATGACTTCTAGTTCCCCCATTTTGTTCCTTAGGCTCCTTGCATTAGTATATAAGCAGTTTAAGTCCTGATAATTTTTAGTCCTTGCTTCCTTTCCCTGTGCATCGATCTTTATTTTCTTCTCCTGTGCTACAATCTAGAGAATGACACGGTGACAAAATTCATCACCGTTCCTGTCCCCGCGGATAACTGCGGGAAACCATCTTCATGTCATTCTTTAAGGAGAGAGGGAAGAATCAGAGTATAATTGGGCACTACCACTGACCCGCAAGCTTTGCTTTGAAGAATGCTGGTGTAGAAGGACCGAGGTTGAAATAGACACTAGAAAATGACATGGGATTATTTCCCGCGGTTATCCGCGGGGATGGGAACGATGATGAATTTTGTCACTGTGTCATTCTCTACTACAATCCTCTTATCCTCCTCCTCTGGCTCAATCCACTCCTGTGTTTTGCCTGTTGTTTCTTCCCAGCATTTCTGCCACTTAGTATCTTCACGGGATACCTTCTTCCGAATCGTTGACACATGGTCGACTGTCGGCTTTCCCCTTCTTCTTAGTTTTAAGCCTGTTCTATTCCTCTCAAGTTTCAAGTTTATTAATTTTTAATATACCGACCATCAACTATCCGGTTTACAATAAAATGATAAAATAGGAGTAGGAGTAATGCTTATAAAAAGTAATGCTTATGAGAAGGGGGAGATGTGTACATAGAAGACATTTTACAATAACAAACATGATGGTGGGGTTAAAAAAGAGGGGAGGGGAGTAAGAGTACATTATTAGTGGTGAAGAAAGAAAGAGGAAAAAAAAAGGGTTGAAGGGAAAAGGAAAGAAAAGGGGAGTAAAACATTAGGGGTGGGATCGCTTCTTAAAAGTGGTTGGCTGACTTAATGATGAGGGGTTCAAGAGCAATGAAATGCATCTTGAAATAGGAATGTTTTTAGTTTTCTTGAATTTATCGATTAGTTTTTCATGACGGAGTTGGGATGGCAGAGCATTCCATAAAGTTGGAGCGACTACAGAGAAGTTAGATTTCCTGGTATAAAAGAATTCCTTAATTGAAGGGACGGATAGTAGATTCTGAGCAGCTGATCTGAGAGTCCGAGAAGGGCAAAAAGGGATGAGAAGTTTGTCGAGGAAAGGTGGTTGATGGGAAGATTTGATTTTAAAGACCAACATGAGGGTTTTGTAGGTAATGTGGTATGTAATAGGTAGCCAATAGGCTTCTTTCAGGAGAGGGGTGACATGATCGTATTTCCCTAACTTATAAATAAGTTTTATTGCCGTGTTTTGAATAAGCTGTAGACGTTGTAATTCTTTTTGGGGGATTCCGTTGTAAAGAGAATTGCAATAGTCAAGATGGGAGATAACTAGAGAGTGAACTAGGGTTGCGATTGCTTCAGTTTCAAGAATAGAAGTTAGGGAACGTATAAGCCGAAGTTTGTAAAAACAAGTTTTAACCACTGAACTGATCTGGTCATGAAAAGTTAAATCTTTATCTATGATTACCCCGAGTAATTTTATTTTTGTTTCCATTTTTACAGGGTGAGATTTAATGAAAATCTTTCCTATTATTGTTTCATTGTTTTTGGTTGAAAAAAATAGACCACGTGATTTATTGATATTATGGGAGAGTTTATTAGCGTGAAGCCAATCACTTATTTTGTCTAGTTTGGTATTAATTTCTTGTCTTTCAGAGTGGTTTGTAGTATCAATGGGGTGAAGTAATTGAATGTCGTCCGCATAAGCGAAAATTGTGAAGCCAATTGACTGGGCTAGAGTGAGGAGAGGAGACATAAATATATTAAATAGCAGGGGAGATAGAATAGAGCCCTGTGGGACGCCGTAAGTTTGGACTATAGGTGGTGAGGTTTCCTCTTTTGATTGAACTTTGAAACTACGTTCGGTGAAGTATGAGGTAAACCATAAAAGAACTTGACCTGTAATGCCGCAGTCTCTAAGACAGTTGATGAGAAGAATGTGGTCTACAGTATCGAACGCTGCAGAAAGGTCAAGGGAGATAAGGAGAACAGATTTTCGGAGGTCAAGAAAGTAATATATAGAAGAAATAAGACCTAGTAACGATAATTCAGTGGAGTAAGAAGAACATAAGCCAGATTGATATGGGTGTAGAGCATTGGTTTTATCAATAAATTCAGCAAGTTGGTTATAGATGATTTTCTCCGTTAGTTTAGAAATAAGAGGAAGGTTGGCGATAGGATGGAAATTTGTTGGTGAGGTTGAGTCCAAATTTTGGTTTTTTAGGTTTGGAAAAACGAGGGCAGATTTCCATGATTTGGGGACAAGACTATCAGAAAGGCTTTTTGTTACCATTTCCAATAGAAAAGGTCCAAAGAAGGAAAATAAATTTTTGAGAATTGAGGGAGGGATACTCTCTGTTGGATTGTTGGGTGCGTTTATAGATTGAAGGACTTTAAAAAGGTTTGCTAGGGATGGGGGTTTGAAGTTAGTACAAGTACTGAAGGATAGGAGAGTTGTCTCATCGGTGACATCTTGGGGAGATGCATGGATGGATTGTCCAAGATGAGATCTGATCTCCTTGATTTTCATCTCAAAGAAGAGTGCAGCTCTGAGGCGGGTGGTTGTGTGGATAGTGGAGGAGGTTGTTTGGCAGAAGTCTAGTTCCCGCCTTGCTCAGGTGCAGTCCATTTCTCCTGAAGAGCTTGCTCTTGCCCCAAAATGTCATCCAGTTCCTCATGAAGTGGAACCCCTCTTCCTCACACCATCTCCTCATCCATGCATTTATTGATTGTAGTTCCTTCTGCCTCTTCACATCTGCCCTCGGTACTGGTAGGATCTCTGAAAACACTATCCTCTGAGTCCTCATCTTCAACTTCCTTTCCAGAATCTTGAACTGTTCTATCAGTGCATTTCTGCTGTAGTCCCTCCTGCTGACATCATTTGTCCCGATGTGGATCATTACTGCAGTGTCTTCTGTCTCTGCTCCTTCTAGGATCTTTCCAATTTTGTCCACGATGTCCTTTGTTCTCGCTCCTGGGAGGCAGGTCACCAGTCGATCCTCTCTCCCACCTGCTATGTGGCTGTCCACTTGCCTGAGGATTGAGTCTCCCACAAGGATCGCAGACTTTCCCCTTTTCAGTTTTCGCTCCGGTCGCAGGTCCTCGGGGTGCTTAGCTGCTTCTTCCTCTATGTCCCCGGTATGCTTAGATGCTTCTTCTTCTGTGCATCGACTAGACCATTCCTCTCCTTCCTGCGGGATTCCTCTGTGGGTTTCTTCTGTGGGCATGTTAGTAATGTCATCTGAAGGTGCCAGGAAGAAACAACACTTCCAGAGCTCAGAATGAAATGCAACATTCTTCCCCTGTGCAGTTGTCACTTCAGTTATTTCTATAATATAACAAAGGTGGCAACTCTTAAGGAGGGTCTGAGCCTGACCAATCCTGTTATATACAGAAAACACTTGTTACAGGTGAGCAACAATGCTTTTTCCGCTGATAAGCAGGATTGAGTCAGGCACCTGAGTGATTCATGTGATCTGGGCTGCTCAGTGATGTATGATTTGACAAGTGTCCAAGAGCAGTCCATTCACAAAGAAAAATGCAAGAGTTGTTGGTATTACAAAGACAGTTTGGTAAATACAGTGGACTGGTCCAAGCAGCAGTGGGAACTGAAGGTATCAAAGTTGTTCCTTTGCAAATGCTGTCTAAGAAAGCAGATTTTATGACAGCTACACTGGTAGCAGTGACTGATTTTGTGAAATCTGGTTTTATTGGCTAAAAGAGGATCAGCTTGCTCACAAGAGAAACAGATACAAGATGCTAGCCAATTTGCCAATATTCATTTGGCTACTGGAACACCAGTTTCGTTGGGGTTGGAAACGAACAGCTTGTTTAATTCTGAAGTATGTATGTTTAATTTATTTAATATACCGCTTTACTTTACAATTATTGTCAGATCAAGGCGGTTAACACTAGGTGCTTAAAACTTCCCTATCTGTCCAAAAAGGCTCACAATCTAACTAAAACACCATATTAAACATTTATTAACATACTAACATATTAACCTAACAAAATAAATTTAATAAAGAAAATATCAGTGTAATGATGGGTGGATTATGTGTACTACAGAACTTAAGTTTTTTAAAGTTCTTTGATTGAGGATGTTTGCAACCCTAGTTGAGAACAGATGGCACAACTAATAAAGTATGGCATTTGGAGGACACTAAATGAGGTTACAACCATTTGTGAAGCACCAGGTGAAGAATTTCTTTGCTGTGACCGTGATACTTTGGATAGGCATTGGAAAAGCTAGGAGGGAAACTAAATGCTGCTCAATCTCTATGCTATCAGGGCTAGGGATTTGAGATTTGGATGATGGAGGACACTCATGATCTGCATTATCAGTGGTGAAAATATTTTCCACGTCAAAATAGGTGGATTACAAATTCTGGGTCAGAAGGAAAGCCCTGGTGCAGGCTGTAGACTAAGACAGGCTAACAGAAGAACACCTCGTCTTGGGATATATGCAGACAAACAGAAAGGCATGGGAGGTGTCTTTTCAACCAATGATCGAGTCTTTATTGAAAACAAGTGGTCCCAACCAGGATCCCAGTTTCGGCGTGTAACAAACGCCTTCCTCAGGGGACAACAATGGCTACAGTAGTTCAGAACTAGTAGATGTGCCTGGTGCATGTTTTCCCCTGAGGAAGGCGTTTGTTACATGCCGAAACTGGGATCCTGGTTGGGACCACTTGTTTTCAATAAAGACTCGATCATTGGTTGAAAAGACACCTCCCATGCCTTTCTGTTTGTCTGCATATATCCCAAGGCGAGGTGTTCTTCTGTTTGCCTGTTTTAGTCTACAGCCTGCACCAGGGCTTTCCTTGTGACCCAGAGGGAAAATCTGGGACCCAGCTTTGTCTATGACATTTTCAGAGGTGTAAAAGAAAACTTACTTAACTTTATTTTTTTTTTTTGTGGGAAACATAATGAACAAAAATGTTGAGAGGCAGAACAGACAAAATCTGTTTGAATGCAGGAGAACTTTGTTTTTATGTTTGTTCAGTAGAGCAGAAAACCAAAACTTAGAGGACTAAGGAGATTACTGGGCATGGGAAAGAACTTTACACATAGTTCTGAGATCTGGACAATTTCCTGCTGGAAAAGGGGATAGAAGGGTATAGATAGAGGATTACTGCACAGGTCCTGGACCTGTTGGGCCGCCGCGTGAGCGGGCTGCTGGGCACGATGTACCTCAGGTCTGACCCAGCGGAAGCATTGCTTATGTTCTTATCCGAGGGAACTGCTTCTCCATAGCCCACCCCAACCTACTGTAAACTACACCAAAAGCCCTTAATGCCTGCAGGTAACAACTTAGGGCTAGATTCACTAACCTGCCTGAATTGGAACAACCCATTTCCGATTTGGGCAGGTCTGACTGATTCACAAATCAGTCATATTCAAATGGGGGCGATGAGAGAAAAGCCCCCATTTCCGAGCAGGGATCGGACATGCGCAGACCCTGACAGTAGTGACAGGAGAAGCAGCAAAATATCTGCTCGATTAAAAAAATAAAAATAAAGCCCCCCCCCTGAACTGCTTCCTCCCTCCCCAAACCCCTACAAAATGCCCCCCCCCAAAGCCCCACAAAAGGCAGGAGGAATGCTGACTCCTTCCTGCAATGTGAAACCCCATCCTGATCTGGCTGCCCACCTCCCTACCTGTAGCTCTACCTAGGCCGGCAAGCCAAGCCGGGTCCTGCTCCCCCACTCCCTCCCTACCTTTAAGAATCATTGGGAGCAGGAGGGGTGCTCATTCCCTCCTGCTCCAGGCCTCCTCCGTGGCCAGCAGGATGACCGGGCAAGGCCCACCGCCTCCCCGTACCTTAATATTGTTGGGAGCAGGAGGGGTGCTCAGTCCCTCCTGCTCCACACCTCTTCGGCTGATGAATGCAGCTTTAGGCCATGCCCCGATGCATCATCTGATGTATGGGGAGGAGCCTAAGGCCCTGATTGGCTGAGGCGCCTCATGGGTTAAAACCATGGGCTCACAGTGCGGGGAAGGGCAGGAGAGATTCAGGGTGGCAGGCAGGAGAAATCCGGGGATAAGCAGGGCAGTGATTCAGGGCAGAGCAGGCAGGAAAGATTGGGGAAGAACATCGGGGAGGCAGGCAGGAGAGATTCAAGGCAGCAGAGAGCAGGGCCAGCAGAGAGCAGAGCTGTGAGCTGGGCTTCTATGGAGCAGGAGAATAGGAAAGATGTTTGCAACTGCTCCCCAGCAGTCGTTTTTTCTGAGCCCAGTTGGATTTGAAAAAATGGTTAGTGAATCGCGTCCCTGCTTATTTTGCATGCAGTTCTCCTCATTTACATGCGCGGATCGGAAGAGGGTCGCTACACAGGTTAGTGGATCATGCTGGGGTCGCAAAGGGCTCGCAAACCGATCGGTACATGATCGGATTGCTTAGTGAATCTAGCTCTTAGTTCTGAGATCTAAAGGAGCTGCTTCATCCTGGCATTACTAGATAACGCCCGCAAGTGTACACCTGACTCAATCCTGTAATTTGATAGAAAATACCCCTTCCTCACTGTGAACTCCATTTACCATTACACCAATTTAGTATTTTCCCTTGATCCACTCAAGTTTTCTGACAACTCAAGTTCATGAAATTGATCATATTTGTCTGCCAAGATTTACTTTGGCTAAACCGGGGGTCGGCAACCCGCGGCTCCAAAGCCGCATGCGGCTCTTTTCCACCTTTGCCGCGGCTCCGGTAGTGTGTCACGCAAGCATGCAGCTTACAAGTCTGGCGTCGCGGCGGGAAATAGCCATGCTGAGCAGTGAGCCCAGCACGTACACAGATGAAAGCCTTGCTTGCTGATTGGTCCGGCGGCCCCGCCCCACTGTGCCGCCAGACCAATCAGCAAGCAAGGCTTTCATCTGTGTACGTGCTGAGCTCACTGCTCAGCATGGCTATTTCCCGCCGCGACGCCGGACTTGTAAGCTGCATGCCTGCATCGCCAGAATTTAGGTAGGCTGTTTTCATCCCCATGGGAGTCTCTCTCGTGCGCTATGGCTCTAAGTCAGGGGTGCCCAACTCAGCAGCAGCGATCGACACAAGCTTCTGACGTCGGGGCCTACCCTCTTCGAGTCCCGCTTGTTTCAACTTCTTTTTCCACAAAGGCGAGACTCGTAGAGGGAAGGCCTCGATGTCGGCAGCTTGTCTTGATCACCGCTGCTGACGAGTTGCTGAAGAGAGCCGTGGAACAGGGGGGTGTTGCCAGGTGCAGGTAGAAGGGAAAGGGCCAGATGCAGGACTCGTGGGTGAGGGAGGAGAAGAGAGAGAGAAAGAGAGAGGGGAGGGAAACAAAAGGAAATATTTCATACTGGGCTGGGCCGGAGTGGAGGGAGGGTGGAAAGATTCTAGCTACAGGGTGCAGTAACAAAGGAAAAGGGGGGGAAAGCTGAAAATGGAGACAGTGACACAAAGAAGAGAAAGGGTAAGCAGGACCTACTGAATAAGGATAGAGATACAGAGGGGACATGAAGAGGAGGTGAAATAGAGACATAGAAGTAATGCTGAAAAAGTGGAGGGGGGGATAAAGACATTGAAAGGGCAAATGGTGAACATGGGGTAAAGACAAGGACAGAGACAAATGAAGATTCTGAAAAAGTGGTGAGATAGGGATATAGTGAGATGGACACAAAGAAGGGTGATGCTGGAAAATAGGTGGAATGGTAATTCTGACAAACACAGAAGGGAAATGCTGGATCAAGGAGAGATGGGGCTCAGGCTGGATGGAATGAGGAGAAATGCCTTGTTGGCCCGGAACTTCCTCTCCTACGTCAGAATTGACATCAGGGAGTGGAATGCTTGTCAGCGCGACGCTTCTGCAGGGAAAGCTTGGGACGGCGGTGGCTTGGGGGCTATTCCCCGATGGCGGTGGCAGCAAACCGAGTGGCTTGGGGGAGGGCACGGAGAAAGAAAGAAAGGGGGCAGACAGAGACAGAAAGAAGGGGGAACAGGGAGACAGAAAGAAAAAGTTGGGGGAGAGAATGAGGTCTGGAGGAGAGGAAACATACAGGAGGCTGAAAGAAAGGAAGAAAGATTGGATGCACAGTCAGAAGAAGAAAGTGCAACCAGAGACTCATGAAATCACCAAACAGCAAAGGTAGGAAAAATGATTTTATTTTCAATTTAGTGATCCTGTATATAGCATTAAGATAAGAAACAATATATGCAGTGTTAGATTTGTTTTATAATGGTTTTGCGGCTCAAGTTTTTTTTTTCTTTTCGAAAACGGGTCCAAGTGGCTCTTTATGTCTTAAAGGTTGCAGACCCCTGGGCTAAACCATGCTGTTTCAGATTCTGTAAGTCACTGGAGTCTAGAAACTATGCTATCTTCTATATAGCAGACTCGGTCACAAAAAAATCAAGGCAAGAAAATAATATATACAGGGCATGAAACCAAGTTTTAGCTAAGTTATTTTATGTATATATTTGCACATATTTAACAAATTTGAGATATTTCCCATTATATTCTTTGAAAAACGTTTAAAAATTGGCTTAAAAGTATGAAGGATTAAGCAATGATTGGGTGGTGAGGTAGTTGGAGGGTTTTCTCTCCTTTTTTGCCCCTCCATGTCTGAGCTTATCATATGTAAAGCTGGTATTGACAGACTTTTCTATTTTTTTGTGGGTAGTGTTTTGGGATATATATCTTCTATATAGCAACAATTCCATTTACTCATTAGCAAAGTGAGATTAACTGGCCTGTAGCTATCAGCTTCCTCTTTATTGCCAATTTTGAAAAAGGAACCACATTTGGACACCTTTGTCCTCTGGAACAACACCCAATTCTAAAAATGTGTAGAAATAATCAAGTGGCTGCCAGAAGTTCTTTCAATATCTTTGAATGTATTCCATGAGACCCCCAACACTATTAAACATAGAAACATAGAAATAGACGGCAGATAAGGGCCACGGCCCATCTAGTCTGCCCACCCCAATGACCCTCCCCTACCTTTCTCTGTGAATAGATCCCACGTGTCTATCCCATTTGGCCTTAAAATCAGGCACGCTGCTAGCCTCAATCACCTGAAGTGGAAAATTATTCCAGCGATCAATCACCCTTTCAGTGAAAAAGAATTTCCTGGTGTCCCCGAGCAGTTTCCCGCCCCTGATTTTCCACGGATGCCCCCTTGTTGCCCGGGACCCTTGAAAAAGAAGATATCTTCTTCCACCTCGATGCGGCCCGTGAGATACTTGAATGTCTCGATCATGTCACCCCTCTCTCTGCGTTCCTCGAGTGAGTACAGCTGCAATTTATCCAGCCGCTCCTCGTACGGGAGATCCTTGAGTCCCGAAACCATCCAGGTGGCCATTCTCTGGACCGACTCCAGTCTCAGCACATCCTTACGGTAATGCGGCCTCCAGAATTGCACACAGTATTCCAGGTGGGGCCTCACCATGGATCTATAAAATGGCATAATGACTTCAGGCTTATGGCTGATGAAACTCCTGCGTATGCAGCCTATGATTTGCCTTGCCTTGGATGAAGCTTGCTCCACTTGATTGGCAGTCTTCATGTTCTCACTGACGATCACCCCTAAGTCTCGTTCTGCTTCAGTTCTTGTTAGGATCTCGCCATTAAGGGTGTAAGTCTTGCATGGATTTTGGCTGCCCAGGTGCATGACTTTGCATTTTTTGACATTGAGGCAGAGAAATTATTTAAAGTTAGAAACTTGCATATTATATTTTTTCCTCTAGTAAAAACTATCCACCCCCTTTTACTAAACTGTGATAGCGGTTATTAGCCCAGGGAGCTGTGCTGAATGCTCCGCACTGCTCTCGATGCTCATAGAGTTCTTATGAGCGTCAGGAGCAGCGCAGAGCATTCAACGCGGCTCCCTGTGCTAATAACCTCTCTCACGGTTTAGTAAAATGGGTGGTATACTTCTTATTGATTTCTTTTACAAGTTCCCAAGGAGGCACTTCCACCTATTGCTGTATATTAATCTTTCTTCTTTCAAAGGGAAAGATTAGCTAAGGTTTTAAATCTTTGTTCCCCTATAGTGCTTTGTAAAATCTTCTGATCCTTGTATATTTTCCTCATTCTGTTCTCTAAGAAAATAAATTCCTGTTTTAATGTATTTCATTGATGAAAACAAACTACACTTTCGTGTGAGAGAACAATTCTAGATTGAAAAGTAAGCTACAGAAGCATACAAAAAATCACAAAGTCTTGATTGCATAAATTTTCATACCCGCTGAATCAAGACTTGGGATAACCCCCTTTTGCTGCAAAAACAACCATGAACCATTTACAAGTGTATAGTATATTAATTTTGTACAGCAAAATGGTGCCTTTTTTGGCAGGATATTTCAAGTGTTTTTATGTTTGCTGTGAATCAGCTGTGGACTATAGCCTTCAAACTATGTTACATCTTTTACTGGATTCAGGTTTGGGCTTTGACTAGGCCACTTGAGGACATTCCCCATTCTTTTTTTCTGAGCTACTTCACTGTTATTTTTGCTTGGTTCAAAGAAGAGCGGCCAAGATGATATAGGGGATGGAATTCCTCTCATATGAGGAAAGACTAAAAAGGTTAGGGCTCTTCAGCTTGGAAAAGAGTCAGCTGAGGGGAGATATGATTGAAGTCTACAAAATCCTGAGTGGAGTAGAATGGGTACAAATGGATAGATTTTTCACTCTGTCAAAAGTTACAAAGACTAGGGGACACTCGATGAAGTTACAGGGAAATACTTTTAAAACCAATAGGAAGAAATATTTTTTTCACTCAGAGAATAGTTAAGCTCTGGAACGCATTGTCAGAGGTTGTGGTAAGAGCGGATAGCTTAGCTGGTTTTAAGAAAGGTTTGGACAATTTCCTGGAGGAAAAGTCCATAGTTTGTTATTGAGAAAGACATGGGGGAAGCCACTGCTTGCCCTGGATAGCATGGAATGTTGCTACTCTTTGGGTTTTGGCCAGGTACAAGTGACCTGGATTGGCCACAGTGAGAATGGGCTACTGGGCTTGATGGACCATCGATCTGAACCAGTAAGACTATTCTTACATTCTTATCACTGTCCTGCTGAGAAGCAAATCATCTCTCTAGTCCCCTACCTATAGCAGGCTGCTATAGGTTTTCCACTATGATCTGCCAGTGTTTCATCATACATTTGTAACTGCCTCCACTGCTTTAAAGGATTCTAGTAACGTAATGCTGCCATCACGTTTTACTGTAGTGATGGTGTTAAGAGTGATGTGCTGCGTTTGTTTTATGCCACACACTTTGGTATCATCACAAAACCTTCTCCCAAATGCATGCAGCATCCTTTAAATGTTATTTTGGGGTGTTTTGTTGTTGTTGTTGCAAACTTTGCATAGCAAATCATGTGCCTCTTTTTCAGCAGTGTCTGCTTCTTAACACTATCCTATACAGGCCATGTTTGAGGAATAATCTTGATATTGTTGAACTAGGGTGTGTCAGTTTTGGTGATGTCATAATTTTAAAAAGTATTATGAAAAAATAGTACAATTTCATGTGGAAAATCGGCAACTAGCTTTAAATTTAGTGTAATATGTTATTTTACATACCTGGAATTTCTAGGAAATTATGCAAAAATACACAAATTTAATGCCTTCTGTGTCTCAATTATCACTTTATCTTACTTATTTACCCATCTTAACACTAACACGTTAGTTTCATTTTCTCATTCACAGGTTTTCAACATAGTGCTGTCATCGCAATAATCTAATATTGAAAATGTCCAAAAGAAAAACAAGACTGCAAGTTTGGACTCATTTACATCATTTAGTGTGATCAAACAAGGAGCTACCTGCAGCTGAACTAGCAACTGTCAGGGATCTCGTTTGATATGGGTTGTATTTGAGAGACATCAGTGATAAAGACAGACATTATTACAGCACTGGTCTGGTCAATGACCTAACGACCAGATTACTTACTCAGGGCTCCTTTTACTAAAGTGCGTTAGGGCCTTAACGCGCAGAATAGTGCGCGCTAAAGTGCCATGTGTGCTAGACCTTAACGCCAGCATTGAGCTGGTGTTATTCTAGAAGCATACCGCGTGGTGAAGCACACGGTAATTTTGTGCATGTGCTAAAAACGCTAGCGCACCTTAGTAAAAGGAGCCCTCAGTGGTACAAAGCAAATCCAAAATTCAGTGGTCCTGTTATAAACAGCCATGTTAGGAGTAAAGCAAAGTTGAAATCCACCATGTGGGAGCTCAACATACTGATGTACATACTTATCTGAAAGTATGACATAAAGAGTGGAATACACATACTTTGTGACTGTAGCAGAGAGAATTCATTTATGAAAGGTCAAAGAGAGAATGCTGATAGTGTTGGACCTCATCAAGATTGGACCAGTCGACCTCCCTGAGACCAGAAGACAAGAACTACAGCTCTCGTAAGGGAAGTAACTAACCTTGAGTGTTTCAAAAGCCTACTCAAGAGTAAATTATTCAAAGAAGCTTCTAACATTTGATTTAATTATTTATAGCATCTTTCTAATTCCCTTAAAAGAATCAAGTAGCAATGTGCCCTTTCCTTTTGTTTTTTCCTTATTTGGCTTTCGTTCCTATCCAATTTGTAGTTCTAACCCAATTTCCTTTTGTCTCCCGTTTGTCTGTCACATTTGTCCCCTTTTAATATGCCATGTACTAGTTGATGTTTTTTTTAAATTGTATTTCCTCTGTATGTGTTAATAGTATTGTTAATGGCATTATTTTTATTTTGTATTATGTTTTTGTTTTGTTTTGATATTTTATATTGTAAACTTGCTTAGAAATTGGATACGCGATCAAATCAAATTTTAATAAAAATTTGAAACTTGAAGAAAAGGCAGGGAAAAAGAAGGATAAAGAAAAGTAGAGAATTAAGAGTGAAAAAGAACAGTAAAAAAGCAAGAGATGATGGAGAGATCTGTGATTGAAATGGAACCGAGAGATTCAGATGATGTAGCAGAAAAAGCAATGGAGAAAACCTCCTGCTGCTCTACAGAAAGCTAGGAACAGGCTAAAATATAATACTGAGAATATAACCAACATAGCTATTGCCAGTTTAAGACACCATACTGTACTGAGATAGTAGAGATTGCTACTGCTGCCTGGATTGATGTAGGACTCATCACTCACTTGGACACTGCTTTGGTGATTGATCACATAAAGGTAAAGAGAGATCAGGTGAGAATCATGAACTATTTGAATGTACACTTTAAAGAGGAACTGCAGCAGAATGACAACAGTTGCATTTTCTTTGATGGTCATCGTAACGATACCTGGGTCATGCTACAGGCAATAGAGAATGGCAAAATGTATCCAGGTTTGATGAAAAAGAAACAATACACAGTTTTGTCTGGAGCCAGGAGGCAAATATCTGCTCCATGGTGCAACCTCAGCTGGAGTATTGCATTCAGTTCTGATCTCCTTATCTCCAGAAAGATATAGCAGCACTAGAAAAGGTTCAAAGAGTGACCAAGATGATAAAGGGGATGGAACTCCTCTCGTATGAGGAAAGACTAAGATGGTTAAGGCTCAGGAGGAAATATTTTTTCACTCAAAGAATAGTTAAGCTCTGGAACGCATTGCCAGAGGTTGTGGTAAGAGTGGATAGCGTAGCTGATTTTAGGAAAAGTTTGGACAATTTCCTGGAGGAAAAGTCCATAGTCTGTTATTGAGAGAGACATGGAGGAGGCCGCTGCTTGCCCTGGATCAGTAGCATGGAATGTTGCTACTCCTTGGGTTTTGGCCAGGTACTAGGGACCTGGATTGGCCACCATGAGCATGGGCTACTGACCTTGATGGACCATTGGTCTGACCCAGTAAGGCCATTCTTAAGTTCTTCTCAGAGGTGAAGGAAATGAGAAGACACAGCTTGGAAACAGCAAGGTGAGACCCAAGAAAACACCATCCATTAATACCGAGGCAACTACACTAACCCAAATACATAATCGGAGTGCCGGATTCTTTGAGTCTCTTCTTACCTGTATATCAAGACATTTCTGAGCAAGCCCATGGTGGTTCCAGAATGGCTATCACACATCCAGTCCATAGAAATGTGTGTAAAAATGACAACTGAAGCTGCTGGTCATGTGTACAACCAGGAATGGAGGGAACATTATATTAGAAATCAGATTGTCAGCTGGGAGCTCAAGAGCCAAAATAGAAGCAAACAAGATATGGAGGTGCATTTTTGATATGATGTCTAAATATGAGTTAAGATGTTTTGCAGAACACACACAAAAATCCAGTACCAAACAGATCCATTTTCAAAACTGCAAAATATCTACCTTATTTTTTCAAACATGGATGTTTGTGCTCTGGTGCATCTATCTTTTTGAAAAAAAACCCAACAAAACCCCACATCCAAAAGAAAAACACACAGAAGCAGCCATTGGGATGTAGGAGGGGGCCAAATTTTTAGGAGATTGGCCAGACAGACTTCCTAGCAGAGTAGTGGGCACAGCAGCGAACCCCCATTAAAAGTCTCAGGTGTACATCTCATCATAGCCCCTAACGATGAGACCTCCACAGCCCACCCCAAACCTACTGTACACCACACCAATAGCCCTTATTGCCTGCAGGTAACAAATATATGTGGGTACAATGGGATTAGGTTAGGGTTTGGAAATCTCACAAATTCCACCATAAGTTACAGTGGAATATGACCCTGCATTCCCATGTCTATGGGTCCCTACCTCAGCGTTTCTCAACTTGGTCCTGGAGTCAGGTTTTCAGGATATCCATAATGAATATGCATGAAAGAAATTTGAATATAATGAAGTGTTTTCACACTACGGTTTGGACAGCATAACCCACCTTTTTGAATCATTGTCTGTGACTTTGAACTGAATTATTTCAATATAAGACCCCTGAGGCAGGCCTTAGGGCTGAAACACATAGGTGTCGGGTCTTGTACATGAATTGAGCACCACAGGTCGCCTCTCTTGTTTTTTCTGTGTTCTACCTTGAGGATGTAGAATCTCCTGAGTATGATTATGGCAGTACAACATCCTAGTAATAAGCCTGCCCTAGTCATGTCCACACCACACCTCTACATGGACCCTTGACATTTAGATGAACAGCTTAGATATCCATCTAGAAAATAGGTTTCAAAAATAGCAAATTGGAAGGGGGTTGGCAAGTAAAACATCCATCCATCTGCCCCTTTATGCTACTTTTTGGACATTTTTCTTTTTTGAAAATGAGCCCCATGGCCTCTGTGCTGGATTTGGTTAAATTACATTAACTGCATAAATAGCATTTTAAAGACAATTATGTGGCTACAGATGTAATTCAGACTATTTGTACATTCAAATAAATATGACTTAATTTCTACATATTTCAACATTTTAAGCAGTTTCTGAAGATAGCTTTAGATTCAGCATGCAAAACTGCAAAATTTGGTCACTAGTAGTTTGTAAAGTTTAACAAAATAAAAATCTACCTCTAAAATTGACATGCTCTATTGTTGAACAGTCAATATTTTCCCACGTTTTGGAGCAATCTTAGGTCTCTCGGTGAGCTTCCTTAGTTTCCTTAAACCATGGCTTCTGACTTATTGTAAGAGACAGGCTGGTAAGTATAGTATATGTTGGTTTTTTTTTGTATGTTTTAATGACTTTTATTAGTATTGTATTTCACTTAATAAAACAAAATAAGCAATTATATCAAATTTTAATGAAAACTTGAAGGCAGCACTTTGGTAGTGGTAAATTATATCATTTACAATGATGGGCCTGACCATGCCTCAAGGGATATTCAAACACTGGAATTTTCTTATAGGTTTTTCCCAGCAGTTTTGAATTCTGCAAGTTTAAACTTATGATTCAGATTCACTTCATATATCAGAAAACACCTTGGCCCAGATTCTATAAACGGCACCTGAAGTTAGGGCATAGTTTAGGGGCGGATTCTGGATAAATTGTGGGCATGGTTGAGTTAGGCACACTCATTTAGACCAGGAAAACTCTTAAGGTTTCAATGACTACCAGTGCCTAAGACCACTTAGGTGCCATTAGGTGTGATTCTATAAATGGTACCTAGCAGAAGATTGAGAATTATGCTCAAAAACCAAAAGAGGAGACTGAAGAGCAGATGTACTTGATGCAGACATTTTATTCAATCAATAGAAAGTTGCTTGATGGTAATTGTAATCCACTTTTTCTTTAAAGAAACAGGGACCTAGCACGGGCCGTTTCGATTACAACATCTTCCTCAGAGGTCCCAAATTTCAATGTTGGAAAAATGTAGGGGATCGCAACAAATATATAAAATAGTCTGGACCTGTCTAAAAGGTTGGTTACCATGGTGAGATTCATCACGTGGCTATGCTGTGAACGAGAATTATGCTCCTTAGCACCTAGAAGTTAGATGCCATTTATAGAATCAGGGCCCTTGTGTCTTCAGTCAGAAATATTTGAATTAGCTTGAATACTAAGACTGGACACCAATGAGTTTTGTTAAAGAAATTTTTGTAAACAAAGAATTTTGGTTTATGAAGACTAATCTAATCTAATCTAATCCTTAGGTTTGTATACTGCATCATCTCCACGTTCGTAGAGCTCGACGCGGTTTACAGTAGGAGAAATAGGAAGGAACTACAACAGAGGGTTAGAGGTAGAAGTGTGAAGAAAATTTAGAGGACATTTTAGAAGACATTTTAGTTTATTTTGAAAATTTCCATAATTGTTCTCTCATGCTGAAAAGCATAGTGTATTTTGTATAGATCAAAGAAACAACATGGTTCGTGTTTTGGCTTATAAATAGCCTTCCTCGGAGGTCCTACAGAATTGTGTATATATGTATGAGTAAATGTAATCAGTTTTAATGGTGTGCTAAAGTGATTGTGCAATATAGTTAAGTGCCAAATGTGAATAATTTGGAAAAGAGGCAAGCATATAATTGAAAAAGGTGCTAAAAGGTGTAAGGTTCTGTGAAATTCAAAGGAGCAAAGGTATGAGCATGTAAGAATGAAAATTTTTAGAGCAAAGTGAAAATGAAATTATTGAAGGACCTAGTAAAGTCATTTGAGGACTACATTAAAAAATAATAATAATAATAATGAACCAAAACAGTCTTCTTTTCCTCTTACTTTTACTTAATTTCCTTGCAAAATGTTTTTTTGCTCTTACAATAGCTCCTTTCAATTTGCCCACTCCTTTCCAACTTCTTCCAGGTGTTCCCATCCAGACAACAATTCCTTGCCATAATTGCCCATCTAAACAAAGTTAGTTGGGGTTAAAAAAAAAAAATCTTTATTTCATTTTATCCGTTTGACAAAATTATTAGTCAAAACAAGAAATAATATAATACCAGTTTTAACATCTTTGAATAACAAAAGGTATATAAAGAAAGTTTACATAAGAAAAAAACTTTTCCATCAATTCAAAGGTACAAAATTAAACTCAGAAATCAAGTATGCTGGTTTGTATAATTAGACCTTAATTAAAGGGGAAGAAAGCTATGCATTCACTGAATCTTCTAAACAAACAATACATGAAAATAAAAAGATGGTGGCTGATTGGGAACAAGAACCTTATTAAACTGAGGGAAATGGTGGGGAGGAAGCTCAGAAACATCTTTAGGATGGAGACTGTAGGAAGCGCCTGGACCCTATTCAGGGACACCCTGCAGGAAGCACAAAGAATGTACGTCCCCAGTTTCAGGAAAGGCTGCAAGAACAAGCGGTCAAAGGACCCGGTTTGGATGTCAGCTGAAGTAAAGAGGGCAATAAATGATAAAAAAAGTATCCTTCCGGAGATGGAAAAAGGACCCAAGGGAGGAAAATCACCAGACGCACAGGAAATGCCAAAAGGAATGCCGCCGAGAGGTTAGAAAAGCAAAAGGGGAATACGAAGAGGGGCTGGCCAAGGGAGGTGAAAAACTTCAAGGCATTCTTCAGTTACGTAAAGGGGAAGCGACCAGCGAGAGAGGAGGTGGGGCCGTTGGACGATGGGGACAGGAAGGGAGTGATTAAGGAGGATAAAGAGGTAGCTGAGAGGTTGAATGCGTTCTTCTCGTCGGTTTTCACGAGAGAAGACACATCTAATATACCGGACTCAGAAGAGCTCACGAGTGGGGAACAGGCCGAAAAATTGGAGCACATAGAGGTAAGTAAGGAGGATGTCCTCAAACAGATAGACAGGTTAAAATGCGGCAAATCACCGGGCCCGGACGGGATCCACCCAAGGGTTCTGAAGGAACTAAGACAAGAAATAGCGGGCACAATCCAGCATGTTTGCAACCTATCCTTGAAAACTGGAGAGGTACCAGAGGACTGGAAATTGGCGAATGTCACACCTATCTTCAAGAAGGGATCGAGGGGTGACCCCGGGAACTACAGGCCGGTGAGCCTGACTTCAATTATAGGGAAGATGGTGGAAGCTATGATCAAGGACGGCATTTGTGAGCACATCGAGAGAAATGGCCTACTGAGAACAAGCCAGCACGGATTCTGTAAGGGAAGGTCGTGCTTAACGAACCTTCTGTACTTCTTTGAGGGAATAAGCAGTCGGGTGGACAATGGGGAACCCATAGACATCATTTACCTCGATTTTCAAAAGGCTTTCGACAAGGTGCCACATGAAAGGCTGCTTAGGAATCTGTGGAACCACGGGGTGGGAGGGGATGTGCACAGATGGATCAAGCACTGGTTGTCGGTTAGACTGCAGAGGGTTGGAGTAAAGGGCCAATATTCTGACTGGTGGGGAGTCACAAGCGGTATGCCACAGGGATCGGTGCTGGGGCCGTTACTCTTCAACATATTTATCAATGACCTGGAAAAGGAGGCAAAGTGCGAGGTTATAAAATTTGCAGATGATACCAAACTGTGCGGCAGAGTTAGGTCCAGGGAGGAGTGTGAGGACCTGCAAAGGGACCTGGAGAAGCTGGAGGCCTGGGCAAACAAATGGCAAATGCGCTTTAACGTGGAAAAATGCAAGGTCATGCATATAGGGAAAAAGAACCCGTTGTTCAACTACAAATTGGGGGGGGCATTGTTGGGAGACAGCAGACTTGAGAGAGACTTGGGTGTGCTGGTGGATGCATCACTGAAGCCATCTGCACAGTGCGCAGGAGCCTCGAAAAAATCCAACAGGATGCTGGGCATCATAAAGAGAGCATCACAACCAGGACGCGGGAAGTCATCATGCCATTGTATCGAGCGATGGTGCGTCCACATCTGGAATACTGCGTTCAGTATTGGTCGCCATACTTCAAGAAGAACATGGCGGTACTTGAGAGAGTCCAAAGGAGAGCAACGAAACTGGTAAGAGGGCTGGAACACTGCCCATACGCCGAGAGGTTGGATAGGCTGGGGCTCTTCTCTCTGGAAAAAAGGAGGCTCAGGGGAGATATGATAGAGACCTTCAAGATCATGAGGGGCATAGAGAGGGTGGATAGGGACAGATTCTTCAGACTGAAGGGGACAACAGGTACGAGGGGGCATTCGGAGAAACTGAAGGGAGATAGGTTCAAAACAAATACAAGGAAGTTTTTTTTCACCCAAAGGATCGTAGACACTTGGAATGCGCTACCGGAGGAAGTGGTCAGGCAGAGTACGGTACAGGGATTCAAACAGGGATTGGACGGATTCCTGAGGGATAAAGGGATCGTGGGATACTGAGAGAAGTATCCAGGAAATAAGTATAGAAACCCGACCAGGTCGTGCATGTGCAAGACTGGAGGGTTAGGACTTCGATGGGAAGATAGGACTTCAATGGGAAACCAAGGTGGCAAGGGGGCCCCTTCTGGTGATTCAGACAGGTCGTGACCTGTTTGGGCCGCCGCGGGAGCGGACTGCTGGGCATGATGGACCTATGGTCTGACCCGGCGGAGGCACTGCTTATGTTCTTATGTTCTTAAACTGAGCTGACTTGTAACAGAGAGTCTCTCAAGAATACTAAACTTGCTCTTTAGCAGAAATAAATTTTATCAACTGCTGAGGCTCAAAAAAAACAACCACCCATATCTATTCCCTTGATAGATCATCACACATTTACAGGGGTATCTGAGAACGAATGTTGCACCCAACTGCAATACCCTTGGTCTCAAAATAAGAAACCGTTTTCTTCTCTTTTGGGTTGTTCGTGACACATTTAGATACATTCTAATTAATTTTGTCATAAATGGTATATCCTTAAACTTAAAGAACAACTTAAGCATCCATTCTCTGTCAAAGTCAATTGCAAATTGTACAAGCAGCGTAGTAGTTGCTGGTACCTCATTATCAGATCTCTCTAGGAAATTTGTCAAATCCAAACTATCAGCAGATAAATTCTGCTGGTTTGGTTTCTGAATTGAAGATCTTAATTGGTAAATAATATATATTTGTGAGAGGCGGATAAGAGGCTTCAGGAACTTTCAAAACTTATTTCAGATATTTCTTAAATGTATCTTGCACTGGAATAAGTGGTAGTTTTGGAAAGTTTGTAATCCGAAGATTACATCTTCTGGTCATGTTTTCCAACATTCACCTTAAAATTAAGGTTTCCACTATCCCTTACCCACACCAGGGCCTGGGACTCCACAGTTTTTATTCTGGTCTCATGTCCATCCACTTTGTTTTCCTTGCTAGATAGTCTATTTTTCAAATCCAAATTTTCAGATACAACAGTAGTGTAATGTGTTGTAAGTTGCTGCATTTGAGTTCCCAAAGAGAGTTGCAGACTAGATATTGCTTCCCAGAGTATTTCTATATTAAAAACCTTGGGCCTCTGCAAAGGTGTTAGTTCAAAACCCACAGCCTCTGATGTAATTAAAGTACCTGAGACCTCAGCTGGAGATGGATTCAGTTTAAGGAAATCCTGAGAGATCCGCTGTTTCAACTCCTCCGAGTGCTCCGATGGCTGAATTCGCTTCACAACTCCTCCTGCTGAGTTGACTCCCACCCTCAGCTGGTCAGGAAAGAGAACACCCTGGAACATTCCTTCCACCAACTGCTGCTCGTTTGCGTCCCTCATTGGAGAAAGGCGTCCATCGGGCTTGCTGCTGCTGCCGAAGATTCGTCTGGGAAGTTTTTTCTTTTTTTTTTTAAGTCTAGAACATTTACTTTTGAATGAGCCCTCTCTACACCTGTCTTAATATCAAACCACACCATGTGGTGATCACTGGATGCCAGATGATCACCCACTGTATCATCAGAAACACTTCCCGTTTATAAGTACTAAGTCCAGTAGGGCCCCATTACCAACTGCTAGAACAGTTCTCCTTGTAGAGAATCCAGGATCTTCCTACTTCGAGAAGACCCCACAATAGGGATGCTCTAATCAACATCTGTCATGTTACAATCACCTATTAATACTTCCCCCTTTTACAGCTATATTCTGAATGTCTACTATTAAATCTCTGTCCACTTCTGTCTGTGAAGAAGGCCTGTATATCACACCAATGTAAATACATTTTCCATTCTCTCTTTCCAGATTGATCCACAGCACCTCTTTCTTCCCTTTTATAACATTATTCCCCCCTCCTTTTGTTCCTACCCTGTCTTTCCTGAACAGATAATAGCCCAGTATAAATATATCCCAATCATGGTTCTCCATGAACCACATCTCTGTGATTTTCACTATATCCAAATCAGCCGCTTTCATCACAGCCTCCAGATCCAGAACCTTGTTTGCCATACTCTTAGCATTAGTACATACTGCTTTCCAGACACAGTCCCCTTTTCTCATTTGTATAGAGGTTAGCGATTCACTTAGCTGGGGACTTATACTCACCTGGGGGCTCTGATCACCCTGCCCCAATGATTCAAGTTTAAAGCGCTCTTCAGCATTGTCAATCAATTAGAACGTGGAAGACCAAGGATTTGCAATTTCTTTTCCAGTTGTTCACCTTTGAGCAATTGAAAAGGACCTACCATTTGCGAAATACTGATGTATTTCACTATCTACAAGTTAAACATTATATATAATCTCTTGATTCTCAACATCTCACAGAATCCAGGAGAAAGGAGCTCTCTGAAACGTTTAGCCTCTCTGTGCAAACAGCAATTCCTTTGAGATTTCACCATGTTAGTTTGCTGGAATGCCAGATTGGGACCAACTTTGATGTACTGGTGGAACTATGGTCCACTGACTTACATTGTACCATCACAGCATTATCTATCCAGGCAGCGTTGAAGAAGACATTGAAATTAACATTCAACATTACTCACTGGGAATTACAACATAAATTTTTGCTGCGTCTTTATGTATCTCCTACCTGAGCATATAGAATATGGATTACCGTAGTCCCACACACTGTTGTCTTAAATGTTCATTTTCTTATGCCTCATTGGGCCACCAATTTTGGTTTTGTCCATTGGTGTCTGTATTTTGGGGGTCTTTGGGTTGCTATATTTCCTCTATCTGGCATCGGAGTTGGACTCCTACCCCACAAATGTTATTTGGATGTACTATGAGAGCTTCTACTCAACCAAGTATGATAGCTTTTGTGGAACGAGCAATATTGATGGGAAAGAAAGCTATCCTTTTAGCCTGGATGATACCTGAGGCACCTTTGGTGGCCCAATGGCGATCTTTGTTGATCATCCAAGTGTCTTTGGAACATCGTGGACTACAAGAACTTGACTCTGCTAAGGGATGATGTTTTTGTGCTGTTTGGGAACCATTTTGGTCTGATCTTATACCACATGCACATAGTAGAATTTTTAATATCTGAGATATTTGATATAGAGATTTATTTTTTGCTTAGCGGGATTGAGGATATGTCTGGGGGGAAGGGGATTTATGTGCTTGCAACTTGTTTTGGTTTCTTGTTACTTTGTTAAATATAAAGCCCTCTTCAGTAGGTTAGCCAGTCTACTGTTGAAAACACTTCTTCCTTTCTTTGATAGATGCACACCATCCCTGTTCAGCAGCACTTGGAAAATCATCCCACGGTTCAGGAAGCTGAAACACTTCGATACCATCCATACAGCCACGCGTTCATCTCCAGGATGCGAGCTTCTCTGCTCTTGCCTTTACCCTCAACAAGGAGGACTGATGAGAAAGCCACCTGCACACTCGACTGCTTCACCTTTTCTCCCAAAACCATAAAATCACTTTTGATATATTTGGAGGGGTATCTAGTAATATCATTAGTGCCAACATGGAGGAGCAGCATTGGACAATAGCCATTAGGCTTGATGAGTCTCAAAAAGCTCTCCATAACATCTTGGATTTTGGCACCAAGCAGAAATTGATGACTTGCAGTTCAGTGAGTTCAAAATTGTGTATGAATTGCTTTAAGTCCTTGATTCGTTTTGGAAGTATTTTGTCCTTAATAAGGAAAATTTGAAAAAAATAAAATGCGAGAAAAGGGTGGTAGTGAGGGTAAGATGATGTTTAGAGGAGGAAGAAGATAAAGACCAGCCTTATATTTTTTGTTTTGTTTAGCATATAAAATCAATTTTTATTTTGAGAACAGCAAAACCATTTAAGCAAAACAGTCGCACAGTGAACTTGAATATATAAAACTAATGTAAAGTTGCCTTATGATAACACATTCCATTGCGACAGCATGAAAGTTCAGCTTCAACTATTTTAACATATTTTGGATTTTTTATGCATAGGCAGCTTAAATTTCTTTGTGCTAAGTAAGCACTATTGCAGTTTTATACAGTAACTCGTTCCAAAATTTTTACCAGAAAACAAATTTTCTCGTGCCATATATCAAAACATCTTCAGGAAATTTCTTCTACATTAATAGAGAACAGAAATTGTACAGCAGGGAAAAAGCACTCTTGAAAAGACTGAGATGTTAACAATGAACATCTCTCAAGTTTCACTTCCCAATAACATTACTACAACACCAACAATCGCCCAAATCACTGAACTGTCACCCAGGAATTTAGAAAATTATTAGTGTTGAAATATCGGAATGTATTTTACAATGCATTTATAACAAATTGTTTCTGTCTTATTAATGCACGCATTACAGAACCACAAACAAAACTGCAAGATGCTTCCAGGGGTCATCTAGTTCTTCTAGGTAGGATCTACTAACATTTATATCATCTCAGAGGGTGGTGGATACATGGAACGCGCTACCAGAGGATGTGATAAGCAGAAGCACGCCACAGGGCTTCAAAGAGGGTCTGGACAGGTACCTGGAGGACACAGGGATTGAGGGGTACAGATAGGAAGTAGAGGTAGGTAATATAGATAGGATTAGAGGATTAGAGGCAGTTACAAAATTAGTCAGGGACACTGTTCAGGCAATTAGGCCTGATGGGCCGCCGCGGGAGCGGACCGCTGGGCAGGATGGACCTCTGGTCTGACTCAGCGGAGGCAACTTCTTATGTTCTTAATTTTAGCTACATCATCCAAGAATCACTTTACATCAGTACAATGCAGGATCATTAAATTGCGCCACAGTAAAACAAAAGGCCCACAATCCATGAAATTACTTTACTTTATTGTGGACTTAATTTTAACATATAACCTGATTTGAAATTCAAGAGCAGCAGGCATGAAAGAGTCGAGCTGGTATGCTTGTTCATAGGACAACAGTCATCAGTTATTCAGATATCCACAATGAATAGGGTTTACATCACAGTCACAATTGCTGCAAGAGAGTATCTTTTTATACCATTTTTTTAGAGCTTATTTTTCACATATGCTAATATTGTATTAAAATTTATTTTCAAACTTTGTACAGAGGGAAGCTAATTAAGGAGCAAAGTACTGGAAGTGACAAATGGGAAATATGTATAAAGGGAAGGGATAGTAAAATATATAAATTTTGGTTAGGAAGCAGAAAAAAAAACCCTGGAAGTACTTTCATACATGATACATACACACTAGCATTTTAAAGCAGGAGACAAGATTGTCAAGAGTGCCTTCTTCCCCCACTGCCAGATGGAAGGGCTATTATTATAAATGAAAGGCAGCAGTACTGGATGCCAGGCACTTTTGTTTTGTGCCAGATTCTGAAGTCCAGATGTAAGCAGGTTACCCCTGGGACAGGACAGGCTTCAGCTCCCGCAGCAGAATAGAACCAATCACAGTTTTCTCAGTGTTTATGATGAGCTGTGCTGTAGAGCCTTCCTTCAGCTCCACTGTGACTAGCATCAATGACCCACTGTGCACAGTTTTAGCTGCAAACCTGCAAGAGAGAGAGAAAAAAAGGCCTTGATATAGAGCAAATTGTAGGCAATGCACAGAAACAAAGAACTAACATTTCAGGCAAACTCGCCAGTTTCAATATAAGATTTTTCCATGCAAAAGCCAAAGTCCTAAAGAAATAATGGAAAAGGATAGTTAGATTTACATTCATCCCCATTTATTGTAGTCATTTGTAAATCAATCTAAAATACAAACAAGTGTTTTGGATTATGGTATTTCAAAACAAACTAACTTGTTTTCCTTTGGTAATCATTTAAGCTACGTCACTGTAAGTATGAAATACCTTAAAGCCTTGCAAATATGTTCATATATGGCAAACATGATTTGAAGTCAGGAACAAAATAAAAGCTTTAGAAGGCATCTACAGTATATTGTCTATATAATCCACATGGCAAACTGCAGTGAAATGCAAACAAAATATATCTTACATTTTTGGAAATGTTGGGACAGGAAACCAAGATAGGTCATTTATTCTTAAAAATACAAGTTATGCTGGTAGATAAGAATGCATTATTTACAGTTTAATTAAATATATTAATCTGCAATATATCTGTAAATTATATTCCAGCTACAGATTTCCAGATGTATTCTTTATTTAAATAAATGCAGTGAGAAACTTAAGTCTAATACTTCACTATTAAATTCCAAGACATGAAGAATCCACTAATTACATGGAATTAAAAGCAAAACTGGCCTTTTAAGCACTGCAATTGACTGAAAAGCCATTTTAGGCACAATGAACTTCTGTCAATCCTGTTAATTCATTCTGCATGCACAGTGAGACCCAAGAGACAGAAAGGGAAAGGATGGCAACAGCCTCATCCCCCATATTCTACGAGGACCATAACACACTTTTTTTTTTTTGTTTTGTTACTTCAGAACAATAAAGTTGCTGCACATGGTCTTTTGAAAACACTAACAAGTGTAGAGCAGGTCTGTAACCTGCTGTGACCCCACTTTGCAGGGCCAATCCCCTCTCCCCTTTCTGAATGACACGTGTCTGAATCCGAGCCATCTGCCTCAATTTGTGCAACATCTTCAGCCACAATAGGACTCAGTTAGCCCTGACAACAGCTCACACTATACAAAAATAAAACTGCTGTGCTGACAGCACGGTGTCCGCTATTCAAGAAGAAACCAACTGGTCAGTGTCTCATGTCTAACAATTAGCATGGGCCTTGCACAGCGCCTGCTGGGGCCCCAGGGATCTGTTTAATTACCATCAACATAAAAGAGGGAGTTTATCAGGAGACACTCAAAAAAACTTCACTCTAGACTTAATTAAAATATTAGCCACTTAAGCAGGAAGCAGATTCTCTTTAAATGAGAAGTAATTTCTTTTCAGAGTTTTCTCCTCACCACATCAAAAATCTCGTAGCACATTACACTAATTTCGGAAACATAAGTAGTAATTCTGGTGCACAAATTTCATCAGGCAAACCAGTTTATGTCTAATAATGGCAATATTTATTTTAAATGATAATGTGCAATCGCGTGAACGCTTACTTTATCAAACTCAAATTCCCTCCTTTCTTTAACAAAACCTCTCTTAACACAGCGACATGTTTTCCACAGTACAACTATGCAATAGAAGCCACAATTCGTATTACTCGGAACAACCGAGAACAGATATGTTATAAATACAAAGAGAAGTATACTGCTTTGGTCCTGCTTTATAATGATCCTGAGGACAGTACACCTGGCTTCCTATTCCCTAGGTATCCACACATGCCGGTTAAATAACTTTCCTTAAATGCCACTCACCACAAGTCTAAACATTTCTTTTGACCTTTGCATGACTGTATTCTTATTTTCCTCTGTCTCTGTAAGAAAGCCCTGATTGTATCAAATAATCTCATCACTCTAATCTTCCACTTGTGATGTTGTTCCTTGCTTTGTTCACTTGGTCTACAATAGATGGATCAGTACTCACATATCAAAAGGCTCATCAGCCTGTCAAAAATCTAGCAATAGTCATCTTGGATTCATATTTACTTAACACTTGTGGCTTTGGGCCATGCATCAGCAGGTTCTAAATACACACAAAGGTCTGCGATAGCTGCAAGGCTTCTTTTTATACTAGAACTGCACGTGATATAAGCCACTGCTGTGATAATGCAAATACATTAAGAGCTCACACTAATGCGTATTCTGCTCAGACATTTCAGTACTTAGGAACCTCAGAATCAATAATGTGAGCTTCAAAATTTGAACTAGGATATTACAGGAGTAAATGTGTTAATTTATATTGTAAGGAAGTGGCATTGTGCTGATCAAGGAAAACTTTAATATACATATACATTACATTATATTAGAGATTTCTATTCCGCCATTACCTTGTGGTTCAAGGCGGATTACAAAAGAGATAAAAACCGGAGGGTTACAATGGAAGAACATTTGTCCTTTCTAGAGAGGTAAAGAGTAGGTTATGTAGTTTCTGTGTGGCGGGAAGAGGGAGGGGGGGGAAGGACGGTAAGTTTGAAGTTAGGGCTGTTTCAGGAATTTCTTGAAGAGTATAGTTTTTATTTCTAAAGTTAGGTGTGCAAATAAGCACCTAAAGTTAGGCACCTAACCTAATTAATAAATTGGCTTCAATAATGAGCTTTAACAAGCTCATAACTGCAAAAACATTTAAATTGGGAGATAGGCGCCTATCTTCTGAGGTGCGGTTCTACAAAAGACAGGTACCTATTACCAAAGTAGGCGTTTAGGGGTGGAGAAAGGCTTAGGTGCCAATATGCACGATTCTATAAAGGACTTACCGTATTTTCACACATATAACGCGCGCGTTATACACGATTTTACAAACCTTGCACGTTATACATGTGAGCGCGTTGTATAAATTTTTTTTTTACATCGTTTCCCCCCCCCCGACGTCCGATTCACCCCACAGGACCGCTCGCACCCCCACCCCGAAGGATCGATCGCACGCACCCGCACCCCGAAGGACCGCTCGCACGCGCTCGCACCCCCACCCCGAAGGACCGCTCGCACGCACCCGCACCCCCACCCCGAAGGACCGCTCGCACCCCCACAGTCTCCCGTCCCCCCCCATCATGTAGAAGCTCCTACCGTTGTCCTGCTGCTTCCTCTTCCGGCGGTCCCGGCCCTTCTGTGAGCCCGGCGTCTGCGCTGCTTCCTCTTCCGGCGGTCCAGAGAAAGGGCGGGATCGCTGGAAGAGGAAGCAGCGCAGACGCAGGGCTCACAGAAGGGCCGGGACCGCCGGAAGAGGAAGCAGCAGGACAACGGTAGAAGCTTCTACATGATGGGGGGGGGGGTCGGGAGGCTGTGGGGGTGCGGGTGCGAGTGCGTGCGAGCGGTCCTTCGGGGTGGGGGTGCGAGTGGTCTTGCGGGGGGGTGAATCGGACGTCGGGGGGGGGGGCATCAGGCTTTCAGGGTGGGGACAGGACTTCAAGGGGGAGAGGAGAGTCGGGGTGGCCAGAGGAGAGTCGGGGCGGGCGAAAGGAGAGTCGGGGCGGCATGCGCGGTATACGGGTGTGCGCAGTATATAAAATTTTATTTACATAAATTAAAGTTTCCCGTGTGCTATACCCGTGTGCGCGTTTTACACGGGTGCGCGGTATATGAGTGAAAATTCGGTAGATGCCTATAATGTAGGCCTTTAAAAACACTCATTCACATGGACACTACTGGTTTTCCACTAGCACTTTACCTGTATGTGGTTATGACTCTGCACCAATCACATGCAGATAACCTTTTTGCACCACACTGCTGCTTGCAATTTAAAATTTATATTTTATTAGACACCATTTATTGATTCATTTAAAATATTCATACACACTTAAATTAACACACATTTTCTACAATTCATACCCTAGGATCCTTGAAGAAGGCGTGCTTAGCCGAAACACGGCCCCTGTTGGGTCCTCTTATGTGGATAGAGTTTTTATTGTGCTTATTGTTTTTTGTTCTTATTGTCAAGAATACTTTGAATAAATTACAACTCAAGGTCCGAGAACATTGACTTTCCACAGTCTCGTTTGTTTGGATTTGCTCTTCTTTTCCTATGGAAATTTGGGTCTTCTTGTTTTTGCCCTATCTTATAAGTGCCTAAGGGGTCCTTTTACAAAGGTGCGGTAGCGGTTTAACGCGTGGAATACCGCGCGTTAAACCGCATGCCGCGCTAGTCCCTAACGCCTCCATTGACGAGGCGTTAGGATTTTAGGCTGCTGCGGGGGTTAGTGCGTGATGAAATGTCCGATGCGCTAACCCCCGTAGCGCACCTTGATAAAAGGAGCCCTAAGTTTTACCCCTCTCTTTTACGAAGCCGCATTAGGCTTTTTTAAACGCTGGCCATGGCAGTATTTGCTTCAACACTCACAGGAATTCTATGAGCATTAGAGCTAATACTGCTGCAGCCAGTGATAAAAAAAGCCTAATGTGGCTTCGTAAAAGGGGGTGGGGTGTAAATTAAGTGCCGCTAAGTTTGATTCTGTAATGGGGGCCTAAGTGTGATTGACATTCAATAGGCGCCTATCTTTTTTAGGCACCAATTACAGAATCTGGCCCACAGTGACCAATGGGCAAACATGCAACACAGAACGGTGCAGACAGAATTCCCAACTTCCACATATTAACATAAAACAAAACAAAAAAATTCCACCTCCCCAAACAAACACACTAACAAAAGTCTAGCAAGTTAGAACATCTGGCACATCTGGCATATCATAGATTTAGGGGCATAGTTATAAGTGTGGGCTATTGTTAAGATGTATTATTTTACCACCAACTTGTGCTATTTTCACTCACATCCCACATTATGCAATGAGACTTACCCCTTCTTCTATTAAACTGCGCTAGCAGTTTTTAGCGCAGAGAGCTGCGCTGAATGGTCCGCGCTGCTCCCGACGCTCATAGAAACTCTATGAGCGTCGGGAGCAGCACGAGCTATTCAGCATGGCTCCCCGCGCTAGAAACTGCTAGCGCAGTTTAATTGAAGAGGCCCTTAGTTATGAATAACTGGGGTAAACAGTAAAATAATTTGTCACATTAACGGTAGCACTCATTGATAATTACACCCCTAAACTGGATCTCAAAGTTGTCAGCAGCTAAAAAGAGAAACTGCCAGCAAAAATATCTTCAAAGATCTATGCTTTTTGCAATGTTTTAGTTTAAAGAAAGCTAGAATAACTCGGATAAGTGAAAAGCTCAAATCTATTCCAAATACACTTTCACCAGAGAAATCTAAAAGATGTCATATAAAACATAAACAGTACTGCTTTGGTTCAAATAAGGTGTGCCATAAAAAAATGGAGGAAAAAGCCTCAGACTAAAGCCCTCCCACCTCCACAAAGGTGGTTGGGTGGTAACCTCACTGGCAAAAAAACTCCATTGCACTCCCAAAATGTGAAAACCCTAAGCAGGGCTGTCTGTGCTGGATGATAGGAGAAAAAAAACTTCCAACTTATCTTCTGTTGATCGGTACACCGACGGTGGCCAGCGTTTCTTGAGTCTGCTGCCTCAGGGTGTAACGAATCCGATCAAGCTTTAAACGGGACGCCGAAACGCATCTCCTATATCAAAGTATTGCAATAAAAACACTAGAAAAGACCAAAATGATGGCTGGCACCAATCGCAGCGAACACCGCATGAAAATGAAACTCATAACAATTAGTGCCTGATTCTAAAAACAGTGCCAAGGTTAGGTGCCGCTAGGCACCCTAATCGCAGACTCTGTGCGCAACTTAATTGTTATTAATTGGTTTAAATCAGTGTTCTTCAACCTTTTTACACCTATGGACCGGTGGAAATAAAATAATTATTTTGTGGACCAGCGGTTGAAGAACACTGGGCTAAGTCGTGGGCCAGATCAGACCCATCTCCGCCCCAGACCCTGACCCATAATAGTACTAATTGTAACACTATTTTTTCCATTCATTTTTCATATATACACAAAGTATAATCTTATTAACAACACATAATGGTTAACCACCAAATTAAACTACACAAAGCACACTGTATGCTTCTCAACATTCATTCCTACCAGCACACAGATAACCCCTATGCAAATATGGGACCAAAAACTAAAAGTACTAATATTTACAAAAGAAATCCTTAGATTCAAGACTCTGCATGCAGTACAACCCCAGAGAAAAAGAAACAAATGCATTTCTTCCTGAACAGTGCAAAATACAGACAGCAGATGTAAATTCTCAACATTGACACAATTCAACCACTAAATTAAAAAATAAAATCATTCCCCCGACCTTTGTTGTCTCCCTCCATGCTGTGCTTCAATTAGGTGCCTGCTTCCGCTTGGCCATTTTATGCCGCCCCCCGTGTTATCTTCAGGCCGGCCCCCTCTTCCTCACTGCCTCAGTGCACAAAGCCAGGCGCAGAATGCGCGTTAGAGCCGCTGCCTGCGGCAGTGAGGAAGAGGGATCCGGCCAGAAGATAACGTCGCATCGATCGTACTGCGGACCGACGGTTGAAGAACACAGTCTCGGGCCCAATGCATGTGCTAGTCCTGAGGACCGGTAAGAAATTTTTGCGGACCAGCATCGGTCAACGGATTGGCGGTTGAAGAACACTGGTTTAAATGACATGGTAATTGACCACGCCATTAAAAAACAATAAAACATTATTTTAATCAGTGGCGTAGTAAGAGCGGTGCGGGGCTGGTCTGCCCCGGGCAAGGCCATCCTAAGGGTGCGGCACCCTTCTTCCTCTCTGCCACCCCCCCCCACTCCTCTCCTTATTATGTGCACCCCTTGCTAACCCCTGTACTTTTACTTCCCTGGCGTGAGGTTGTTGGCCATGTCGGCATCGGCACTTTTTCCGTCATCACTTCCAGGACCTGCACCTAGAAAGTGACATCAAAGAGCGAGACGATACCGACGTGGGCACGCTGCTCATGCCAGAGAAGTTAAAAAGGTATGAGGAAAGGGAAGGGGGTGTGCGCGGAGAAGAGGGTGGGAGAGGGGTGCTACCGCCCCGGGTACCGTTCACCCTTACACCATTGATTTTAATGATCAATTTAGGTTGTGCATGGATATCCGCGTGGTGGTGAAGCATTTTGTGATGCCCGACACCTACTTGAAAAGTAGGCATGGTTAGGGGGCAGAGAATAGGCATGGCTTGACAGTCATCACTAGGCACTGGGAAATTAGGCCATGTAAAACCTGTCCTAATATATCAGCACCTACCTCAGTGATCCCTAGTGATGCCTTAGTGAGCTTAGGTGTCACTATGTATGATTCTATAAAGGATGCCTAGTGGTTGACTGACAACCATGCGGAGCAGTGCCTAGCAAGTTAGGTATTGCTAGATGCCTTTTACTGAATCAGGCCCTTAGTGCTCTTCACCAAGAGTGACTGAGCGTTAGCATCTGAGATGCAGCTGGATGATACTAAGTGATGTTAGTCAATCTTGGTAAAGCAGCACTAATTGTTCTGAGACAAAGTGTGATTGTGGACGCCATTAAGCATCAGTCGGAGATAATGACTCCTGAAGATGGCAAATTTCTGCCAAAACACGGCACAGTGTCGAATCTCTTGTACTATATTTCTGGATCAAATAAAACTCTTCTACTTATATTGTCTCTCCAGGCTATTGTTAACCCATAGTTGGAGTCTGCCAACTTATCTCTACTCCCCTCTTTCGTTTTGCTCCTGGAGAGCTCTATAGGTATTTTCTAGCTTCTTCCTTTCTTTTTGACTTAAATTTAAGCATCTTATATTTCCTTTAATTAGAGATGCCCACCAGTTTAGAGTGGTGAATAAACTACATTAGCTGAGCCAGGGCACCAATGGAAAATGGGACAGTTATTGGGGGGGGGAGGGGAAAAAGGGATAGGGAGATAAGGGGAGGGAAATGAAGGAGAGTTCAGATTGGAAGAGGGGTTAAGAACATAAGAATAGCCTTACTGGGTCAGACCAATGGTCCATCAAGCCCAGTAGCCCATTCTCATGATGGCCAATCTAAGTCACTAGTACCTGGCCAAAACCCAAGGTGTAGCAATATTTCATGCTACCAATCCAGGCAGGGTAGAATTAATTCATCGAGGGCCCCTAGGCACACAAGTTCACTAGGCCCCCCTGCCCTGTCCCCATTTATTTACTCTTCTTTTTTACTTCTTTATTTCCCTCTTGATTTCTCTTTTTCATTTATTTTAAAATTCAAAACAACAGTGCCAGTGTACAGTTTTTCTTCTATGCAGCCTCCAAACATCTCTGAATAAATCCCCCCCTTCCTAGAGGAAGAGATCTTCAGCTGGTCAGCTGGTGGGGTTTGGAAAGCCCACCAATTTATATTTTACATTTGGGTAGGAGGCATGGCGGGAAGAAAATTTAGTGCCCATTTTATTGGGCTAATACATTTCTCAATTAGCTTTCAGAGGTTAAAACCTCTTTCTTCAGGTCAGTAAACTATACTGCTGTTACAGTATCCCTGTCCTGACCTAAGAAAGGGAGTTTTGGTCTCTGAAGGTAGTTAAAAAAAAAAAAAGTATTAAAATTAGTCCAATAAAAAGATCACCTTATTTCCATTTTTTATTAATAAACGATCAGCACAGCTACAATAATACTTTATCCTAAAGCAAAAAAATAAATAAAACAAATATAATTTTTTTTCTACCTTTGTTGTCTGGTTTCTGCTTTCCTCATCTTCTCATCATTCTTTTCTTTCCATCCACAGTCTGCCCTCTCTCTGCCTCTTCCATATGGCATTTGCTCTCTTTCTATGCCTCTTCCAGAAATTGACTGCTTCTCCCTTCCATCTCTCCCTCCTCCCTCCCCCCCCCCCAGGTCTGGTATCCATCTACTTCTCTCCGCTTCCCCAATGGTGTGGCATCTGTGTTCTTCCCTTCCATCAGATTTTACCATCTCTCTCTCCTCCTTTCTTCCCCTCAGATCTGGTATCTGTCTTCTTTCTCCTTTCCTCCTCCTAGGTCTGGTATCTGTCTCCTCCCGCTCCCCCATGCTCTGGCATCTCTCTCTCTCCTCTCCCTTCCTCCTTTTCTTCCCTGGTCTTCCTTCTCAATTTATTTTCTGCCTCTGTTTAAATTCTTTCTTACTATTCAGTCCTCAGTTTCCCTCTTTCATTGTGTCTACCTATAGCTTGTTACCTCTTTCCCTCATCCCTTCCAGTATCTAACTATCCTCTTCACCCAATCCAGCATGTGCCTTTTTTCTTTCTCGTCCTCACTTCCTTCTAGCGTCTGTTCCTCTCTCTCATCCCCCTTCCATTCAATGTCTTCCCCCATTTCCATTCAGCGTCTGTGCCCCTTTCTCACTTCCCTCCCACTTCCATTCAGCATTTGTACCCCTCTCTCACCCCCACACTTTCATTCAGCATCTGTGCCCCTCTCTCAGCCCCTTCATAGTTCCATTCAGTGTCTGTGCCCCTCTCTCACCTACCCTCCCTTCCATTCAGCATCTGTCCTCCTAAACCTAAAGCACCTCTTCCTGTTATTGGGCCATCTCCCTCCTTTCCTCTCATCTTCATGGAAGCTTTCTAAAAGCAAAGTTTTCTCTTAGACCTGTCCTGAGAAGGGGAAACTATTGTCATTAGTAGTGGTGGGGAGCATGGGGAGGAGGTTGGAACTAGATCTCAAATATCCTTGGCCCACTCCACCTCTCTCCTCCCAGCGCCGGTTCGGGCTCTATCCACCTGGTGCTGCGGAGACCGGTATAATTGCTAGCGACAGGAAGTGAGCGGCTGCTGGACCGAAATTCCAACCATCTCCCCCCGGCCATCATCGCCTTGGAAAGCAAAGTCTAGGACCACACTCCAGCAAACCAAACAGGAACTATTCTGCCGTCTACATTTCCAATAACGTTACGTCGGAGGGGGTGTCATTGCAAGGTCCCGCGATGACTGTGTCTGCCGGCTCTGCTCAGGGAAGAAGTAAGTGACGTCAGAGGGGTTGGTCCAGCAGACGCAGTCATCACGGGACCTTGCAGCAACTCCTTGCATCTGCTGGTCCACCCACTCTGATGTCACTTATTCTGGTTGGTTGATGTCGATGCCAGGGGGAGGGCAATTTTGTTGATCTCCCAGGGGAGTGGAGGCCCAGCACTGCCAATCTTTCTGGGGGGGACCAGTGCTGCCGATCTTTCCTGGGGGGGCCCATGTTGCCAAGGGAAACAAACCCACCCAAGTCCTCTGTTTCATCGGGCCCCCCTGACATCTTCGGGCCCTAGGCACATGCCTACTGGGCCTATTCATTAATCCGACCCTGGATCCAGGGCAAGCTGTGGCTTCCCCGGTGTCTTTCTCAATAACAAGACTAAGGACTTTTCCTCTAGGAACTTGTCAAATATTTCTGAAAACTAGCTACACTATCCGCTCTTACCACATCCTCTGGCAACGTATACCAGAGCTTAACTATTCTGAGTGAAATTTTTTTCCTCCAATTGATTTTAAAAGTATTTCCCTGTAACTTCATCAAGCATCCCCTAGTCTTTGTAATTTTTGACAGAGTGAAAAATCGATCCACTTGTACCTGTTCTACTCCACTCAGGATTTTGTAGACTTCAATCATATCTCCTCTCAGCCGTCTCTTTTCCAAACTGAAGAGCCCTAACCGTTTTAGTCTTTCCTCATACGAGAGGAGTTCCATCCCCTTTACCATCTTGGTTGCTCTTCTTTGAATCTTTTCTAGCGCCACTATATCTTTCTTGAGATAAGGAGACCAGAATTAAACGCAATACTCCAGATGAGGTCGCCTTATGGAGTGATACAGGGGCAGTATAACATTCTTAGTCTTGTTAACCATCCCTTTTTAAAATAATTCTTAGCATCCTATTTGCTTTTTTGGCTGCCGCCACACATTGGGCGGAAGATTTCATTGTATTGTCTAGGATGACACCTAGATCCTTTTCTTGGTCACTAATCCCCAAGGTGGACCCTAGCATCCGGTAACTGCGATTCAGGTTATTCTTCCCAATGTGCACTTGTGTACATTAAATTTCATCTGCTATTTGGACGCCCAGTCTTCTAATTTCCTAAGGTTCGCCTGCAATTTTTCACAATCTGCATGCGTTTTAACAACTTTGAACAGTTTAGGTTGTTAGGGAAGGAGAGAAAAAGTAGACAGAATTACAAGGGGATTGGTGGAAGAGTAGAGAGATGATAAGGGGGGGAGGGGGGAAAGATGTGTGGATTTTTGGCAGGTTAAGAAACAGATGGATTTGGTGGAGGGTAGTGAGTGAGGTAGTGGTGGTGTGGGGAGGTATTATGTGAAAAATTTCTCCCTTCCGCCCTGGTTGTTTGTATCATGTCTGCGGGGTTTAGCTGGGGTTCAGGTATTTTGATTGTGGATGAATGGGACTGCTGGTTTGAGCATGAAGGGTCAGTCGGAGTTTGGGGGTGGAGTGATCACAGCCGAGTTGGGTGGGTGCACTGAAGTTGGGTCCTAATGTGGATTTGGTTCTGAGTACATGTACAAGAGAAGTGGGAATGAGAAAATTGGTTGACTACATTAAAGGATTTTGGAAATAAAATGTGGCCAAACATTTATTCCACAGTAGGTGGATGTATGTGTCATATTAGAAGTGATAGATTGTATGGGTGGAAAAGACTGATGTATGTGAATGCTAATGTTATGTTGTGTTCCTTTAATTGTAGATTAGAAGATAGAGCAGTAATAATTATTTCTTGATTTTTATCATTTACCTATAGCTGTTTTTAGTGATATTGCTCACTCTTTTTTATATCAAGAATATCTCTTGGAGTTATATTTTCAAATTCTTTGTAAATAAAATTTAAAAAAATGCATGCACCCAAATATAGAAAGAGAGTGAAAAGCTCTAAGGTAGATATTTTGCCCTGCTTCTGGTGGGTTCTTAAGATAGCTTTTCAAGAGAGATTTCTGATTTAGCTTTGAGTTTACAATAGGATGCTCATATTCTTTACCCTTGAGTCATTTTTAAACTTGTTTTGATTATATGCTTTATGTTTGTGACCTTCAGTCTCTTATTGAACATCATGAGACCATTTATATGAAATGTTCAGGTACTTTAGGTTAAATAACTGTGTGATTCATGATTTCCAACTTTGATGATTTAGGAGCTAAAAGGTGTAACCCAAGGCCATCACTTGGAAGTTCGGTTTCTCTATTTATGTGTGCTTTCTCTATTTATGGCTCTTGTTTATGGAAAGCTTTATCACACACCCTTAAAGAGGGAACAGGGTGCATTATTAGTATTTAGGAAGAAGATAAAGGTTGTGTTGTTTAGGGAGGTTTATGGAGATGAAACTGAGGATGGGTGTAAAACTATGGAATTCCAGAGTTCATGGTATATGCATTTAGAGGACTGTCTTTACTTTATGTTTAATACTATTTGTCTTTTTAGATTTCCTTATTTAAGGTTAATATTTTTAGACCAATGGTTTCTACCATATACCTTAAATATCACTCTCACTCTCGGACCTCAGTGGTGCCCCTGTGTGTACTATAAAGTTTTGACACGCACAGTTTATAAGCACCAGCCTCATCATTGGTCCATTTTCTATTTTCATAAAGTGCTTAATAGTGCTCTTATCTATAATTTATAGTTTAATGTAAACAGTACTCATCTTTTTATACAAACATAGCTAGGGGTTCATACTCCGAAATAGGACTATGTTTCGCCACAGTCTGTTTCAAGGATTTCCTCCTTTAAATACTGGTTCCATGATATCCTGCGTTTAATATGCTCTCCTATGTCGGAGTATGTACCCCTAGCCACGTTTGTACACACAGGGGCACCACTAAGATCCAAGAGAGAGTCTTTTTAGATGACATATAAGAACATAAGAACATAAGAACTGCCATCTCCGGATCAGACCCATGGTCCATCGAGTCCGGCGATCCGCACACGCGGAGGCCCAGTCAGGTATACACCTGATGTAGTTTTAGTCACCCATATCCCTCTATGCCTCTCATAAGGAGATGTGCATCTAATTTGCCTTTGAATCCCAGCACAGTGGATTCTTTAATAACCTCCATTGGGAGAGCATTCCAGGCGTCTACCACTCGCTGCGTAAAACAGAACTTCCTGACATTTGTCCTGGACTTGTCCCCCCTTAGCTTCAAACCATGTCCTCTTGTCCGTGTCGCGTTGGACAATGTAAATAATTTATTTTCCTGCTCTATTTTATCGAAGCCTTTCAGCATTTTGAACGTCTCGATCATGTCCCCTCGCAGCCTTCTCTTCTCAAGGGAGAACAGTCCCAGTTTCTTGAGTCGTTCCTCATATTCTAAGTTCTCCATACCTCTTATTAACTTCGTTGCTCGTCTCTGCACCCTCTCCAACAGTTTTATATCCTTCTTTAGGTTGGGAGACCAATGTTGGACACAGTATTCCAAGTGTGGTCTGACCATTGCTCTATAAAGCAGTATTATGACTTTCTCCGATCTACTCGTGATTCCTTTCTTTATCATGCCTAACATTCTGTTTGCTTTCTTTGCCGCTGCCGCGCATTGTGCCGACGGCTTCAGAGTCCTATCTATCAGTACACCCAGGTCCTTTTCTTGTTCGCTCTTACCCAGAGTTGCGCCTGACATTCTATACTCGTATTCCTTATTCTTACTACCTAAATGCATTACTTTGCATTTCTCCACGTTGAACTTCATCTGCCATTGATCTGCCCATTTCTCTAACTGATACAAGTTGCTCTGGAGTTCCTCGCTATCCTCCTGCGATCTGATTGCCCGGCATAGCTTTGTGTCGTCTGCAAACTTAATGATCTCACTGGATATTCCGTCTTCCAGGTCATTGATATAAATATTAAATAGGATCGGCCCAAGTACTGAGCCCTGGGGCACACCACTAGTCACTTTCTCCCAGTCTGAGAACTTTCCATTTATGCCCACTCTCTGCTTTCTGTTTTCCAACCATTTGCCTATCCACCTTTGTATATCTCCCTCTATTCCATGGCTTTGTAGTTTCCTGAGAAGCCTTTCATGTGGGACTTTGTCGAATGCTTTTTGGAAGTCCAAATATATTATGTCCACCGGCATTCCACTATCAATTTGCTTGTTCACGGTCTCGAAAAATTGAAGTAAATTCGTTAAACATGATTTCCCTTTCCTGAACCCATGTTGACTGGGTTTCATCAAGTCATGTGTATCTAGGTGCCGGACTATGCTATCCTTGATCAGTGCTTCAACCATCTTTCCAGGGACAGACGTAAGACTCACAGGTCTGTAGTTGCCCGGTTCCCCTCTCGATCCTTTTTTGAAAATTGGCGTGACATTCGCTATCTTCCAGTCCTCTGGTATCTGTCCAGTTCTGATTGTCAGATTGGCAAGTTTCTGCAATAGCTCTCCGATTTCAACCTTCAATTCCTTTAAAACTCTCGGGTGAATTCCATCCGGTCCAGGGGATTTGTCACTTTTAAGTTTGTCAATCTGGTAGTATATCTGGTCCAACTCCACTTCAACTGTGGTGAGGCTGTCTTCTATTACTCCACTAAACACTTTCACTGCTTCTGGTATTTTAGCGGTATCCTCCTCCGTAAAGACGGATGCAAAGAAGGAATTTAGTTTGTCAGCAATTTGTTTATCTTCCTTGATGTACCCTTTTCTTCCCTGGTCGTCCAGGGGTCCCACCGCCTCTTTTGCGGGTTTTTTCCCTTTCACGTATCTAAAGAAGGGTTTGAAGTTTTTGGCTTCTTGCGCTATTTTTTCCTCATAGTCCTTTTTGGCATCCATCACCGCCTTGTGACATTTCTTTTGATCATCTTTATGTATTTTCCATGCTTCGGTTGTTTTCATGTGTTTCCATTTTTTGAAAGAGTCCTTCTTTTCTTTTATGGCTACCCTCACCTGTCCGGTAAGCCATGCCGGTTCTCCCTTACCTTTTGTTCTCCCCTCTTTGGAGATCCTTGGAATGTGGAGATTTTGTGCTTCTGTGATAGTATTTTTCAGTAGGGACCATGCCTGGTCTACCGTTTCAAGTTTGTCCACCTTTTTCTTGAGTCGTTGTTTCACCATGGCTCTCATGCAATCATATTTGCCCTTTCTAAAGTTAAAGGTTTTGGTTAAGGTTTTGGCACGTTTTCTATTCCCGATGTCAAGCTTAAAGTTGATCACATTGTGATCGCTCGTCCCCAGCGGTACCGTAACTTCTACTTCTTTTGTCGGTCCCGTGAGGCCATTTAGTACCAAGTCCAGGGTGGCGTTGTCTCTTGTCGGCTCCTTTACCAATTGTTCCAGGAAGCAATCCCCTAGCACCTCCAGGAACTTGGCCTCCTTGCCGCAGTTGGAGGTTCCTAGTTTCCAGTCTATCCTCGGGAAATTGAAGTCTCCCAATATTATTACATTGCCCGTTTTGCTTTCTTGTTTGATTTCCTCTATCATTTCTGAGTCAGTTTCCTCCGCCTGTCCTGGGGGACGATAGTAAAGGCCAATTTTCGTGTCTGCGCTGTTTTGGCCAGGAATCTTGACCCAGAGGGACTCTAGCTTCTCTTTTGTTTCCGTCGTAGCCACTTCAACAGATTCTATTCCTTCCTGAACATATAGGGCAATACCTCCACCTTTCTGCCCTACTCGATCTCTTCTATATAGTTTGTATCCCTGCAGTACGGTGTCCCATTTGTTTTCTTCATTCCACCATGTTTCTGTTATGCCAATGATATCCATGTTCTCATGTCTTGCTATCGTCTCTAGTTCTCCCATTTTGTTTCCTAGACTTCTAGCATTTGTATACATGCATTTAAGTTCCCTTCGTGTTACCTTTTTGGACTTTTTACTCTTGGCTGCCCTTACAGTTTCATTTACGGTATCCTTTACTGCTCCTGTGTTATCTCCCGTGTTTGTTGTGTGGTCATCCCCTCCTGTGTCTGAGTTGTCCTTTCCTGCTTGTTCTCCTTTGTTGGCTGTGAGGTTGACCTCTCTTGTGTATGAGTAGTAGTCCTTTGGTGGAGGGGGGTTTCCAGACTGCGAACTAATAAAGGTTCATAAATAAAAACTTTGGCAGAGTATTATGATTCCATAAATAAGAATACAATTGTAGGGATGGTTTATAAGTGTACATACTGAAAGTCTATTGCCAAAACATTTTACTTAAAAGAATGCTTTTAAAACAGAATCATCTGAATTATGTTTGAAAATATTGAAGCCTTGTGTGTTCATCAAAATTTAGTAATTCAGCAAGTTTTTGGCATTATATTTATGTAGTTTTTATAGCTATTGAAAATGAAGTGTATTTTTTCTTGGCTGTAACCACATCAGTATTAAATATTTCAAAATTCAAGGCATAACTTGTTAATATTCTGGCACAGGTATGTGATACAATATGCTTTATGAGTTAACAGATGACGCTGTGTGTAAAAGCATTTCAAACTCTAGTCACACAAGGAACAACTTGCAAAGTACTATCACACATAGGCAAGACTAACATTACTAGTTTGTTATTGGAATAATTTGTGATAAGCACAAAAGATTAGTTTTTTAAAAATGAAGAGATAATGCCCTAAGTGCAAGGGTAGGCAATTCCGGTCCTCGAGAGCCAGAGCCAGGTCAGGTTTTCAGGATATCCACAATGAATATGTATGAGATGGATCTGCATGCACTGCCTCCTTGAGAGGCAAATCTATCTCAAGCATATTTATTATGGATATCCTGAAAACCAGAGGACCGAATTGCCTACCCCTGCCCTAGTGAAATGAGAGGAGGGGGGTAACCAGGTTGGTATCAGTAAGACACAACACGAATAATGATAATAACAAAAGGATGGTACCTAGGTACAAATTAGAGAAGTGTTTCCCAAGTCAGTCCTGGAGTAGCTCATTGCCAGTCAGGATATCGACAATGAATAGGAAGGAAAGAGATTTGCACACAATGGAGGCAGTGTATGCAAATCAATCTCATACATATTCATTGTGGATATCCTGACAACCTGACTGGCAAGGGGGTACTTCAGGACTGACTTAGGAAACACTAAACTAGGGTTGATTCACTGGAATTAGACTTTATAGAATCAACTATGACAAATCATAAGCATGGTGTCTCAACTGCTATGCAAATAAATATAATATGATGATGATGAATCAAGTATATTTATAACTACAATTCTCAGAGACTGGCTGGGTTGATACTGCAGATTGATTCTGGCAGAGTATCATCCAGAAAAGTCAAGAGGTCCTATAAGACTGGATATTTGTATAATGACCATGTTAATATTGGCAACCATTTAGATCAGAGATCTAAAGCTGTTGAATTTTCAGGATATCCGTAATGAGTATGTATGAGATAGATATGTGTGCTCACTGCCTCCAGTAGATGCAAATCTCTCTCTTGCATATTCACTAATGGCACACTGAAAAATCTAACTAGTTTGTTGTGGTCCTTGAGGAAGCAAGTTGAGACTCCTTGATTTACAATACAACAAATCCTTTGGTTCGTCCTAAAAAGAAGGGGTGATAGAGGCTATACTGCGTGCTCACTTATTTGAGATAGCAATGTAAAAAAGGTAGATGACAGCAACAATTGTCCTGTCTAAGGACTGATATTGTACAAGTGGCCAAGCTGGGATACCTTTAGAATAACTGGGCAGACTGGATGAATTACACTATAGTTGGTATTTTGTTGATATCATCTCGTTACTATTGTTAGTTTCACATTTAATCTTAAAGAACTGGATACCCTTCTAACATATTAATTCACAAAGCAAAGGTTTCTACAGTGAAAATAATATACTGAAAATTGCTCTGATAAAATTAAACAAGTTTAGTCCCTTTATATTGGCAGTTTCCCTGGTCCCTGATTTTTCTATTCTCAGTTCAATTTTCTCCTGTTTTCTATTCTGCTGGTTATCCAAAGCTGTGACAATAGCCTACTCAGGCTAAAATATCAGCCCCTTCCCCCCTTTCACCCCCACATGAAGCCTTCAATTACTGCCTGCTGAAGCAGACAGAATCCTATTAGTAAGAAAGACGATCACAAGATGCAATGCCCTGCCCTAGCTGTACAAAAATAATTAGCCCAAAGTTGACAAATGTGTAATGAGCACACAAAATGAATGTGTGTAAAAAAAACAGAGATTAGGATTAGTTTTCTAATTCATAATGCAATACAATGAATGGATCTAAACTGCCGCCTCATGGCCCTCTTACACCTTTGGCTTGCAGAGTTAGGAATTCAGTGGTATAGAACCTACATTAGTATCTAATTGGATATGATAATTTCAAAGAATGGGAAACAGGTGAAATATTGTAAGTTAATTGTTAGATGCTTTCAAATTAAATGTCAACACTATCATCAAAATTGTTAAAATAGCTCCAGTCGGATAGAGTGCTTAACTAGGTTGGTATTACAAAGCACAGAAAAAAAAAAGAACCTGAAAAGATAATATGGAGTAAATACAAATCAAAATAGGAAAACATAAATGTAGCGTGTGGCTACTCACCCCAGCCCTCAATATACAAAGGCTGCTAAACATTCAACATACTGTATAGGGCCCCAACAGTATAGGGATTGTGAACACAAGTCCTTCTGTGTGACTGAATGTAGATTATTTGATAGGGCTGACCTTTAGCAAATTATTCTGTATGGAGATAATTCTATACAGAGGGCACCAAGAACATATGTAAGTAATCAGAAAACCAGCATGTACCTCACGATTCTGTATACTGCGGCCAAAGCTGTGCATATTGTCAATTTGTGTGTGCAATTTAATTGTTTAACCACCCAATCAGTGCCGATAACTGCCAATTAACAAGCAATTAGTATTAATTGGCACTAATTAGAATTTATGCACACGACTTTCTAAGCATATTCTATAAATAGGTGCACGTAAATTCTAGTGCACGGATCTCAAAAGGGGGCGCGGCCAGGGGAGGAGCATGGGTGAGTCATGGGCATTTCTAAAAGAGAGATGCATTGTTATAGAATATTCCCAATCCACAGGTATTTGGACCTAGTTTTCACTGGCAGAAATGCCTGTACCTAAATGTTAGCTGCGCAGTTGGGTGCTACACTCGATTCTATAACCTGCACCTAATTCTGACCTTTTCGGCTCCGATTTTTTATGTGACAAAGAATTTACCTCATAAGGTATAAATTTATTCATTCAGTTTTCCTTTCTTTTTTCCCCGAGATATTTTATTGAAAAATATAATTAAAAATACAATAAATGTTCAACATATTTCAATAACATTCAGTTTTCTATACTGTTCTCTCAGGGGATCTCAAAACAGTTTACATGAATTTATTCAGGTACTCAAGCATTTTTCCCCATCTGTCTGAGCGGGCTCAAATCTATTTAATGTACCTGGGGCAAGTCTAACAAAGATGGCAAAACAAACCCCCCTCCTCTTTTACTAATGTGCACTAATTGAATTAACGCACGCTAAATACTAATGTGTCCCTAGACTAACATGCACGCGTTAGCATTTAGCACGCGCTAAATCGATTAGCGCACGCTAATTGGTTAGCGCACCTTAGTAAAAGAGGGCCAAAGTCTACAAAGCATGGTATGGTGAGACACAGCATGCCAATATTCCAGCCATGTGCTATTGTACAATATAGCATGGTGCCTAAATGCAATGTTGCAAAGTTTGGCGGGCAGAGTCTGGGTGTGGAACACAGTTAACACATACTATAATTTACACATTTTGTTTTCAGTACTCTAGGCATGAGCATTTACACCAGCTTTGTGGTGTGTAAATTATACATGATGATTGACGCTTCTGTGCTAGTAGTCTATCGAAGAAAGTGGGCACCTACTTTCCTTTATATAATAGGGCCCAAATAGCTGACTTCTTCGTGTCTAAATATAACCACCCCTTTATGAAATTGCCCCAATACATTAATCTACTTTATTGATTATTCATTTTGGAACAAATTCTATGAAGTCTGCCTAAAGTTAGGCGCCTACATTGGCATGCCTAGTCCACGTAGGCACCTACCTTTTAATAGGCTTAATTGGTGCCGATAACTGGCACTTAACACCTCATAATTTACATTAATTGGAACTGACAGGCAGCTAACTTGGTAGGCATGATTCTACAAAAGGTAGGCGCCTTGTCCAAAGCAGTTATCTAAAGGTGGGCATGGTTAGGGGCGGATCGTGGGCTTTTCTTTGCGTTATGTGCATGGTTATAGAATATGGGCCGATGTGTGCCTAACTTAGGTGAATCCCGGCATGATTTTTGTTGGCATAAGCTAAATACTGATAGCCTGAACATTTCTGTATTTTCCCCGACCCTGAAGAAGAATGAAACGCGTCGGTGGGGAATGAAACAGTAATGATTCAAAAGCTAAGTCTCAGTTTTCACAAGATGTTATAAATTTATAAAATTGATTTTAAGAATAAGCACTGGCACTTTAAACAGGAAATGAAATGAAATGAAACAAAAACTGCATAAAATTAACTAAAATTCACAAAAACAGATTGGATATAGATGAATTGAAAAACACCGATTTTCAAGTTCTGATGAGGACAGTCACCACACAGGCTCTTCTGTTGAGAATTTAAGTGTGGCACACTGAAGAACTTCGGTGGAACAAATAAATATATAAGAAGTTACTATTCAAGATTTGAGAATTCAATATTTAAGGAGGTGTAATTAAAGAACCAGTTAGTGGAAGTATTTATTTAACTGGTGCCACTATGTGTTTTGATAACTTAGGTAAAAGCATTTAGGCCAAGAAAACACTGGCATAAATACAGTGCACCCAAAAATTAAGATGCCTAATGCTGCTTAGGCCGTACTAAGCATGATTCTATACAGAGCGCTTAATTTTTATAGAAGTGCACTAGCCAGCGCCAATTTTTTAGGTGACATATTCAGAATCAGTCCCTTTATGTTTTATATCATTCTAATGTTAGTAAAAAAAATATTTACTAGAGCAATGTAGCATTAAAGAATGGTATACATGTTCTGTGCAAGCCAAGAAGCCTTTTACTAAATGGAGGAAAAAATATTTGGTGACAATTATGTACATGTCTTCTGGAGAAGCCAGAGGTGACTTCTTCAGAACCTATGTGGTTTGATTAAATACTGCATAGCGCTAGCTTTGGATTCTTATATATGTATCTTCACTATTATGTATCACGGCCTGCACAGATTATGTACCACGACCTGCACAGAACTCAGGCATTTCACGACCAATGTAGGGGCCTTTTTCTAAAGCTTAGTGCATGCTAGTGCACTTTGGTGTGCACTAACTGCTACATGGCCCATAGACACAAAATAAGACACACATCATTTAGCATGTGCTAATGTTTATTAGCGCAGCTAAGTTATAGTGAAAGCGCCCCATAGTCAACAGAACTCTGAGCTACCAGAGTGATAATATTAACTTTCATTTCATTATGTATTACATCCTTCAAGTCTTAAAAAAAAAAAAAAAAAAAAAATCACAAATGATAATTGGGCTGGTGTGGCCTTACGAGTGAGAAATTCTGGAATGGAATTTCTACTCTTACTGTAATTAACTAATGACAAGCTTGTTTATTCTCCTTTATACCCTCTGGAAGCTTTCATGTGGTTTCGGCATAACAGCAAACTGAGCGGTGGCAGTTACCTATGCTTTTAATAATATCTTGTAAAAGAAAATCTGTTATCACAGCCCTTGTATTTAAAACTGAATTCCAATCCCCTAAAATCATTATTACAGTCAGTTTTGTTGTGCTGTGAAAAATCTATTTCCAAATTTGTCGGTTTTAGACTAGACTTACACTGTAAAATGATTGGAATACTGATTGAAAAACAAAAGACTATACTGTATATTATTTCTTAAAAAAGAAATAACAATGGTGCATTTATAACTAATTCTCGTGTCTTCATAAAAACATGCAACTTTACAAACATTTAGCAGTAATTTCTATTCAATAATTAATCGGAATATCTATTTTTTTTGTCCACTAAATGGCAACTGCACATATTTTGTGCTTTAAGGTAACCATATCAAAGCAGTGCTGCCCTCTAGTGAATAACATACATTACTAGTGAGAACAATTTATTTTCATTAATATATGTTTAACGTATGGTATACATAACTTCGGAACATGCTGTTATGCTTTGTGGGGTGGGGGAGAAGAGGGAGTGATTTTACAAGATAAACATTTGTTTTCAGCTAAAATAAAATACATCTTTCCTTACTAAATTTTCCAAATTAAACCACACTTCTGAGAATGGCCCAAGTTGCTGAAAAGACTAATAAATAATAGCAACCAGAAATCTGTACAATTTGAGATTCAGTACAGTCATCAGAAAGAGTCACACCATTTATCTCAATCCTCCATTGCCCCAGATACATTAGACAGATTGTAAGCTCGCCGGGACAGTTAGGGAAAAATGCTTGAGTACCTGAATGTAAAACCACTTAGACCAGTGGGGCTTAAACCTGTCCTGGGGGACCTCCAGCCCAGTCGGGTTTTCAAGATATCCTTAATGAATATGCATGAGGCAAATTTGCATGTCTGTCACCTCTGTTATATGAAAATCTGCCTCATGCATATTCATTAGGGATATTTTGAAAACCCGACCGGCTGGAGGTCTCCCAGGACAGGTTTAAGAACCACTGGCTTAGACAACCTCCATTGATAGGCAGTATCTAAATAACTAATAATAAAATTAACTTGGCCTCTATAATCATATTACATACTCTACTTAGGACTTTATGTTCCTTACGTGATGGACATTTGCATTTATCCTCCATCTTGGGATGCACTCTAGATTCCACTTGCCATAGCACATTTTTCTATGATGCTCATTTCTTATGGAACGTCAGGCCTTTATCTCTGGTACCAACCATCTTTTCTAAAATTCAAAGTGGTCTTAAAAACCTATCTCTTTTCAGAAGGCCTATGGTGACTACAGCTGGCAACAGTGGCTGGTTTGGAGTATGGACATCCTTAACAGTCCTTTCTCTATTCTTTACTCCATGAGTTTGGCACTTCTTTATCCTCTCTTTTTTCTGGTATTATAACTTGTTTAGTAAACAGCCTTGCTAGGGCTTACAATCTAAGTTTGCACCTGAGGCAATGGAGGGTTATGTGACTTGCCTAAGGTCACAAGTACTATCAGTGGGATATGAATTCTGTTTTTCTTAGTTCTCAGCCCACTTCTCCAACTGCAAGGCTGCTTCTTCATATCACATTCTGAATAAGCTGTGTAGGGCTTCATATAAAAATCATAATGAAAGATGCCCAAGAAATGTTTCCACAGAAATAATAAGAGCAATGAGCTGAGTGATCAGTAATTAGCAGTCTAGGTGTTTATTAGGAGACTGTGGTCTTCTATTTTAAAATAGTTGTATGCAGAACTAAATAATATCTGAATGTTCAGTGAAGACATTGGTATGGAATTTTGATTAGACAACTCTAGCTATGAAAAAGGGAATATTGGTTTGCACTGCAGGCAGAGAAATGCTCCATAATGAGATCGTCAAGGGACTGGACAGTGAAGGAGCCTACAAATATCTGGGGCTCCTAAAGGATCATAACATCAAATATACCATGGCAAAGAACACAATCATCAGACAGATGAGAATACAAATTATCACACCTCATCAAACCCCCGTCAACTTATATCCCCCTCCATCAAGCTCTGAACAATCCAAGCAAACATCAAATCCAGTGAAGTTGACTAGATTCCAATGATCTTCTCAGATGATATCTGGCTACCTCCAACTTGCCAGCACTGATCTGGTTGGTTTCTGTGGAAATGTGGTCTGCTGGTGCCAGCCTGGCAATCTCATGTTTCCTTTATCTCTTCCACATTTTCTCTTTATCATCTTGCTGGTGGTTCATAGACAATGGCGTGAAAGACAAAAGCGCGCGCTGACAATTGAGCGCAGTGCACGCCACCGCGCCGCTCTAAATTACAGTTTTTAGGGGCTCCGACGGGGGGTTTTGTTGGGGAACCTCCCCAGTTTACTTAATAGACATCGCGCTGGCGTTATGGGGGGTTTGGGGGGTTGTAACCCTCCACATTTTACTGTAAACTGAACTTTTTCCCTAAAAACAGGGAAAAAGTGAAGTTTTCAGTAAAATGTGGGGGGTTACAACCCCCCACACCGCCCCCACAATGCGGCGCGATGTCTATTAAGTAAAATGGGGGGTTCCCCCCCACACACCCCCCGTCGGAGCACTAAAAACAGTAATTTAGAGCAGTGCGGCAGCGCGCGCTGCGCTCAATTGTCTGGGCGCGCCTTTGTCCCGGCGCGCTTTTGACCTGACACCCTTGCTGGTAGCTCAGAAGGCAGTTATAATGTACTACCACAAACAATAAGGGTTTCAACAGAATAACAATACTAATTCTACTGTTCAAAAGGATTAAAACCACAGAGAGAGCAAATAACTATCTATAATGGTGGCAGGTGGAGAAAAAAGCCTCAGAATAAAGTGACAATCATAAACACAAGTAGTATAGTGCTGTCATGAAATCAGTCATTGGCATAAAAAAAAAATATCCAACCGGTATAACTAAATCTTGCAGCATAGTTGAAACACTCACACAGGTTTGGTAGATTTCCCCTGAAGCAGCTGGCTTGACCAGTGAAACAGGATTTCTTGTTGGGTTTTCATTCGAATGGAACTGATCCTTGGGCAGCGTTTGGAAGCTATATAGCTGTGAGAAGAAACCCGTTTTTACAGGACTGTACCAGATAAGTGATCTCTAGTGCACTTTTAACCCAACTGTGAGTGTTTATGCTGCAAGGTTTGGTTATACAGGTTGGAGTTTTTTTATGCTAATGACTGATTTTAAGACAGCATTATACTACCTATATTTATGGCTGTCACTTTATTCTGAGGCTTTTTCTTCACCTGCTACCGTTGCAGATAGATTCACTTTCTCTTTGGTTTTAATCCTTTTCAACGGGAAAGTAGAGTTAGTATAATGATTATGCACTGCCATATGGAAGCTCAACAATTTGATCACAGATTTTGGCTTTCAACTCCACAACTCAGATGGGGATACTGAAGAGGCAGTTTTCACAGTTTGTGGTGAAGGTAGTCATGGTCATTGCTTAAGGACGACAACTGGATGGGTATATGATTGCAAAGTTGTGGAAGGAGCCCTGGATATGCCAGGTGGCATTATAGTATATTGGGATGGCATGGTTAAGGTGATATAACATAAAGGATAAAATCCATGCCTAGTTATGACTAAAGATGCCAGATTCTAGCTCAGGTTCTGATTGAGTTGGGAAAATAAACATGCAGGAGGGAACTGCATGGGTCAAGGAAAACCTAAAATCCACTCAAGTTGTTTGTTTGGGTTTTTTTGAGGAGTTGTGACCTGCTGGTATCAATCTGCCTGTCCAACGTCTTGCCGTGTTTCCAGGTTTTCATGCAGGTTACTTCAGGAGAGCTGGAGTTTAAACATGGCAGCCTCATCTATTCATTGCTGCTGCTACCAGGTTTTAATCAAATCTGATGCAGCTGTACCTCCACTCTCTGAACCCTGGCTTTTCAAATGTCATATGCCCAATGAATCAATCTTCTATTTCATTTTCTCTGTCACTCCCACTACCATCTGAGGTACATGCTTTGTACACTCACCAATGCACTTTGTCCAAAGCACATTTTATCATGGTTTGGCTGCCATCTCTGTCACTAGATTATGCCAAAACATTCACAACAGCACAGCAAAAATGAAAATATCACACAAAATATTATGGACCATCAGCATAGGGGTCAATCAACAACATTTAAAAAAAAAAAAAAAAAAGCTCACAAAGTTGTCAATGCTGCCAAACCAGATCATGTCACATTTAGTACCCACTTAGTAAAGTAATATTTTTTCATGGTTCTTTAGTATTTACTTCCCTGTAACCTCATATCATGTGCCCCCTCCCCTGCCTATGAATTCTATGAAGATCTAATCTTTCTGTATTTTCAAAGCTTATTAAAAAGCTGTCCAGTCATTGTACATGGGCTTGTCATGCCACTGGGGCTTGTGCGCATCTGAGAAGCTGAAAGCTATACCGTCAGTAGTTTAACTATCAGCAGGGCCTCCCAAGATAGACAGGTTTCAGTGGAGATGTCAGACTAATGATGTACCACCCATCTGGGCAGCAGCAGATGGGCAGTGTTGGAGGCAGAGGATTGCGTTTGATGCGACAATGGTGACAACATTGAATTTAGACTGCAGAGAAGAAAGGCCTGACAATCTGTATTCTGCCACGAAAACTTGATGATGTTCATCAAGTCACTTAAGACTCAAGCATGAGTTGATGGCACCTAACAAAAAGCTGTCAAATACGTAAAAAATGTTATCATGTCCGTACATTTGGAACATCTTAAGTCTTTCTTTCTAGGATCTGTGATGCAGCCTTTGTGATTAATTTCCCTCCCTGAACCATTTCAATTTTCTCAATGTCCTTATTAAGGTAAAGCTTCCGGAACTGAATTTTATGCTCAAAATGGAGTTGTAGAAAATTCTTATAATAGAGACAATATTATCTCTTTTACCTAATAGCAGCTCTACTTTTTTCATTTGAGCACACTGTAACCTTTTCCACTTGCATTTATTACAGATTGGCTACTGTGAGATCTGAGATGAGTACTCTGAGATCACTTTTTGTGTTAACAGTTTCCAGTTCTTATATTTATAATGGATATGTAGTTAATAAATGTTCTGTGATCCAACTGCATTATTTTATAATTTTTCACAATGAAACCCATTTGTTGGTTTACATTGAAGTCCACGTGCCACAGTTTTTCTATGTTTATTAACTGGAATAGTAGACGGCAGTACCAAATCTTATTCCTCAAGTTTTAATTTTTTTTGGACTTGATTTACTGCCCAGTGAGTAACCTTTAAGAGAGATGTACAATAAACTCAAATACAATGATATCTAAGAAAATAAATTCAATAGTTGAATAGCATACTTTTAAGAAAAGAAAAGATCCTCTAGGGCAGGGGCGGTCCCGTGAAGAATTTTTTGCGGCCTCACTCACGCTCGAGGATGATTCGATATTTTCCTTTGCCGCTCCCAGCTGTTTCCTGTCTTGCCGGCTCCCTCCTCCATCTTGCTGCAGCATTCACTCAAAACCGTGGGCAGCGGCTCCTACGTGCCTCCTGCGGATGACCCGGAAGCGTTCCCTCTGACGTCGTGATATCAGAGGGAACACTTCCAGATCAGAACCGGTAAGATGATGAACACCCGCGGCCCAGAACTACCGCGACTTGTGCCTACGAGCCCTCAACTAATTAATCTTGCCCTGATTAGACCCTTCTTCCAGCTCAACCACCAATCCCAGCATCTGCCAACATCAGACCCTCTTCTCCATGTCCCAGCCCTCTTCTCCCATTTCCTTCTTCATCTCCTCCTTCTCCATCTTCCAGAATCAGCCCCCTTCTCTCATCCTTCTTCTAGCCAAGTTATGAGATCTTTCTTCCGACTCAACATCCAGCCTCAATATTAGCCCCCTTTTCCCATCTGTAGCATCAGACTCTTTCTTAATCTATCTGCTGACAGCATTAGTTTCCTTCTCTTTCTCCTGTCCTCTCCCTGATCCAACACTTTCCTTAGTCTACTCCATCATTCTTGTCCAGCACTACCCCTTTCTCTTGTTCCTTTGCCCACTTCCCTGAAAATATAGTCTGGCAGTATTCCTCGTTCCCCGCAAGTAGTGTCTGCCGGTTATGGCTCTTACAGAGAGCACATGAAAAGAAAAGCTACTCTGGCTGACACTTAGGGAGTGAGTTCTAACGGAAGGAGTGTGGGGGTCTGGCCCACCCCCATTTCTTTTCTCTCTCCTTCCTGGGACATATGGATCCTTGTGTGGCTTGGATCCAACTGGAGCAAATGTGCCCCACTAATACACTGTGAATGCAGATTTGGGAAACCTCGAAGGGTCTATGGGCCCGGCACAGTGCGGGATCAGCTCATCGCAGCCCACTGCATTATCTGTGCTTAAACTCTTGTATCCTCTCCTTCAGGCCTGCATGTTACTGCTTTTCTTAAAAGGAAAAAAAAGAGAAAGAAAGAAAGAAAAATAAAGGGAGAGAGAGAAGTAATTTGACTTATGAAATGACAGGGCTGAACATAATAAGAGAACTGGAATTTAATCAGTGAAGTCCCCATGGGAGGGGCCTTGGGATGAGAGAGTGTCTGCAGCCACTGGAGCTTTCAAAAAAGAATTGCCGAAAGCTCTTACCCAGGAGGAGAAAGATGAAGGCAGAGAGACAGGGAGCCAGTAAGATAAGAGATGCTTTTGCAGAGTGAAAGTTGGATAACTTTTGGGAGTAGAAGGTGAATTGCTTTGGACTCTGGAGCTGCTCAGTGATCTTTTTTGTTCTCTGTCTGCCTGTGAGGGGAGTGGGGGGGGGTAGAGGCCTGGTAGGTGTTGGCAGTGTGTTGAGGGAGACAGTTAAGGTTTGGCAGTGGGTGAGGTATTAAGATGTTTTGTATTTTCTCCTGCATTAGGAAAGCTGTAGGAAGCAGGATTCCTCACTTACTAGGGTTGTTGGGGTTTGTCCTCCTGGGCTTTTGTCCGATTGTCGCTCCTTGGCTGCTGGGCTCTGACTGTACTCCACCTCCTGCTGAACCCCTGGGCATGGCCTCGGACCACTGGGGATCCCATAGAACCACCACCATCCTACACCATTCTCACCATCTACCAGTGGTACCAGGCCCCATAAGTAGAAGGGGGGAGATGATGGAAGGGGGGATTGGAGAAGGGGGCAGATGATGGAAGTGGGAAGAACTTCTGCCGTCAGCATCAGGCACATATGGGAAAGCAGCGGTGAGGAGGTGAGGGGCCCTCACCTCCTCACCACTGCTGCTTTCCCACATGCTGGATGGGGGGCATATGCTGGATTGGGGAAGAAGATAGAGCTAATGAGATAATGAAGGAGTGAAGGAAAGGGGTGGCAAGCTGTGAGTAGACACTGAAAAGATGGAACGGGGCCAGGGGCCCAGTGTACTTGTGTGCCTAGGGGCCCTCAAAGAATTAATATTGACCTGCCCAGAAGGGAGAAGGGCTTGAGACTTGAGAAGATTTGAGAGGGAGGGAGCACAAACTTAGGAAAAATGATGGAAGGAAGGAGGGAGGGGCATGAACTTAGGACACAGAATGAAGGGAAAGATAGAAGGAAGCATGAGCCATAAGATGGAAGAATGGAGGGAGTGAGGGAAAGAGATGCAGAGGTGAAGGAGATAATAGAAAGGGAGAATAGGGTGTCTGAGAGAGGGAAAGAGATGGTGCAATTGGGGAGATAAAGAAAGCGGAGAACTGTTGGGCAGAGAGAGGAGGGACGGAGACAGAGAGAGAATTATTGACATGGTGGTGGGAGAGGAGTGAGGTAGAGATGCATGGGCGCAGAGAGAAGGGGGAGAACATGCTGGGCCGAGGAAGCCTCCTGGATGGTTTTTTTGGGGGGAGAGAGTATTAAAAGAAGAAATTGTGGACCTGGGGAAGGGAGGCAGGCAGGCAGGGGGAGAGATGGGATGGGGGCAGTTGGGAAGAGAAAGAGAGAGAAGTTGGATCTAGGGATGGGAGAGAGGGAAAATGTTAGGCCTGTGGATGGAAGGCAGAGAGATGCAGCATCTCTCTTTTTTTTCTCCATTTCATTGTTCAGCATCAAGGGGGAGAGAAGAAGAAAAATAGAAAAGAGAGGGAGCAAAATGTTGGACCATGGAGATAGAGGAGGAGAGATGGAACCATGGGAGGGTGGGAGGGAAGAGAGCTGGGATAAGATGATGCTAGGGGGATGGAAAGAAAGGGACAGGGAATTATAGCCTGACCAGTGGAGAGAGGGAGGAGGATTCTGAAAGTGGTGAGCCATGTGGATGAGGTCCAAAGGAAGATGACAAGATGAGTGAGAGAGCAGTGAGTACAGTGGTAGAAATGTGGTAATGGGGAGTAGATAACAGGAAATAGGAGGCTGGGAAAGGAATGAGCTGGGAAATGGGAGAGCTAGGGACTGAGAGAAGATGGAGAATTGAGAGGTAGCTGAATATTTAAAAAGAAGGGTGAGAAAGAAGGCAAGATTTGAGTGGATAGAGGCAAAAAAGAAAAGAAAAAGTTAAGAAAGCTGAAAGGGAAAAATCAATACTTTGGAGAAAGGCATAAGAAGGAAATGGAACGAGAGAAGAGAAGAAAAAAAATGGACTGCAGACATTGGAAAGAGAATTAGTTGAAGATAGAGAAAATGCAGAAAGAGAAACTGGGACCAAGATGATGGAAAAACAAAACATCCAGACAACATGGTAAAAAAAATTGTTTTATTTTGAATTATTAATTGGAATATGTTAGCTTTGGAATATGTGCATCACAATTATTTTTGTATTCAGTGACGTAGTAATATACAGCTGATTTGGGGGAGGGACTGAAGCCCAAAATTAGTGGATGGGCACCAAACTTTTTCCCTGCCTGAATGCAATTTATAAATACTTAAGCTAATGGGGATTCCCAAGCCCTGCCAACTGAAAACATCTCCCTCCAGTCTGGCAACTCAAAATCTCCAAGCTCTGCAGCCAATGGCAATATCCTCAAGCTGCCCCTGCTTTTATGCATGCATGAAAGCCAAGGGGGTGGGGGAGGGAGGGAAGGCAGCAGCTCTGCAATATTGCTGCCATCTGCAGAACTTGGGAAGTTGGAGGGGGAGGAGGTGGCTGTCAGTTGGTGAGGCTTAGGGATCCCTACCAGCTACAGCAGGGGAGATATTCATTTTGAGGGAGTCTAAGCTCAAAGTGGGAGGCCTAAAAAATCAGTAATATTTACCCTGATTAAACGATCCTCCAAGTGCGCTGCTGACAGCTGTTCCAGCATCCCCGCTCTGATGAGGCTCTCCTCTGAAGAGGCTCACCGTAGCTGTAATAGAAGTGAATGGGAGAACCAGGAGTACGTATCCTTGCTCATCAGAGTGGGGATGCGGTAGCCTGTGGCTGCTCCCACTGTCACCGGTGTACATGGAAGATCACTCAGTCAGGGTAGTACTGCTTTTTTGGGTTCCTCTCCACAGTGTCCCTTTAATGAAGGTTTATTATTAGATACATACATCTTCTATATTAGTGATTGCAGATTTGGGACCTGCTCAACCTTTCTTTTGCTCATTGTCTAATATTAGTGTTTGTGCGGCCCCAGAAAAAAAATTTTCAGCTAATGCGGCCCAGGGAAGCCAAAAGGTTGGATACCCCTGCTCTAGGTTTCTCTCACTGACTGATGGAAGAATGGACTGATTCTCAATTTATGTGGTTTTACAGATAGTGATGTAACATTTTTTACACATTTTGGACGCTTTGGTCTCCTTACGAACTCACTGCAGTTCTTTTCCAAACTCTTCATCATTCTTTATAAAGCTGCTTTCATTATATCCATTCTTCCCAGCATATTCACCTTGTAACAGATTTTAGCATCGTCTGTGAATAAGCATATATTTCCACAAAGTTCTTGTTAACAAAAATACTGAAAAGAAACAGTTCCTGTGCTAAGCCATGGGGAACTCAACTGATCACTTTTGCCTTTGTCAATATGAGACTTAATTTACTATCACACTCTGTATTTTGCTACTTAACCAGTTCACCTATTTAAAAAGAATTTGTTTATGCAAAATTAAAGTTTACATTCACGAATGAAGGAAATGTTCCATGTTTATTAATTGCTGTAAACTGATCGAGCCTTCTCAGAATGATGACTCGGTATACAAAGTTAAGCTTTAGTTTAGTTTAGTTTAAAGGCGCTGATAAAGGACTGCATCATTGATCACCTAGATGGACACAATCTGATGAGGACCAGCCAGCACGGCTTCAGCAAAGGAAGATTTTGCTTGACGAACATGCTGCACTTCTTCGAGGGAGTAAACAGGCAGATAGACAAGGGTGACACGGTCAACATTGTATATCTGGATTTTCAGAAGGCGTTCGACAAGGTCCTGCATGAACAACTACTTCGAAAAATTGTGAGCCATGGAATCGAGGTTGAAATACTCACGTGGATTAAAAACTGGTTGGTGGATAGGAAACAGAGAGTGGGGGTAAATGGACAATACTCGGACTTGAAAAGCGTCATGAGTAGAATGCCGCTGGGTCGGTGCTTGGACCCGTGCTCTTCAACATATTTATAAACAACCTGTTAATTGGTATGACAACCGAGGTAATTAAATTTGCAGACAATACAAAGTTATTCAGAGTAGTGAGGATGCAGAAGGATTGTGAAGACCTTCAATGTGACATAAACATGCTCGAGAAATGGGCCGCAACATGGCAAATGAGGTTTAACGTGGATAAGGTGATGCATGTCGTAAAAAAAATCTTATACATGAATACAGGATGTCCGGTGAAGTACTTGGAGAGACCCCCCCCAGGAAAGAGACTTGGGAGTAATGATCGACAAGTCAATGAAGCTGTCTGTGCAATGCGCAGCGGCAGCGAAAAGGGCGAACAGAATGCTATGAATGATTAAGAAAGGGATCATGAATAGATTGGAGAAGGTTATCATGCCGCTGTACCAAGCCATGGTACACCCCCACCTGGAATATTGCATCCAGCACTGGTCACTGAACATGAAGAAGGACATGGTACTATTCGAGAGGGTCCAGAGAAGAGCTACTAAAATGGTTAAGGGGCTGGAGGAGTTGCCGTACAGTGAAAGATTAGAGAAACTGTGCCTCTTCTCCTTTGAAAAGAGGAAACTGAGAGGGGATATGATCGAAACATTCAAGATAATGAAGGGAATAGACTTAGTAGATAAAGACAGGTTGTTCACTCTCCAAGTTAGAGAGAACGAGAGGGCACTCTCTAAAGTTATAAGGGGATAGATTCCGTACAAACGTAAGGAAGTTCTTCTTCACCCAGAGAGTGGTAGAAAACTGGAATGCTCTTCCGGAGGCTGTTATAGGGGAAAACACCCTCCAGGGATTCAAGACAAAGTTGGACAAGCTCCTGCTAAACTGGAACGTACACAGGTGAGGCTAGACTCATTTAGAGCACTGGTCTTTGACCTGGGGGCCACCGCGTGAGCGGACTGCTGGGCATGATGGACCACTGGTCTGACCCAGCAGCAGCAATTCTTATGTTCTTTTTTTTATTTTTTTATTGTAATTTTCAAAATTATACATTATACAAAAGTACAAGAATGGAAATATAAAAAGGAAATAAACTACTGCTGTAGTAATACTAAAGCAACCAATAATTCCATCAAGTCCACATTAAGGGGGATTACTTGTTTTGACAAAAAAGTTACTAGACATAATAATAAGAAATTTTAGTAATATACTTCAAGTAAATACTTTACAAAAGGTCAAAAATTCTCATTTATCCCGGTCTCATTTAAATTAACTCCTATAGGCAGAAGCTATCAAATTCAAATTATAATGACTTATGAGTTTCTTGAACTACTTCTTATGTTCTTATATGGAAGACCAGATAGCAGATCCTAAAGACAGTGGATCTAGAGCAGTGATTCCCAACCCTGTCCTGGAGGAACACCAGGCCAATCGGGTTTTCAGGCTAGCCCTAATGAATATGCATGAGAGAGATTTGCATATGATGGAAGTGATAGGCATGCAAATTTGCTTCATGCATATTCATTAGGGCTAGCCTGAAAACCCAATTGGCCTGGTGTTCCTCCAGGACAGGGTTGGGAACCACTGATCTAGAGGATATCGGAGATCTCAAAGACTGGAGAACCAGAAGAAGAGCAGAGGAAGCCATAACAGTACCCCTTTGAAGCAGGACATACACATGGCCCTATATTACACAGGGCGGGCTCACCTTTGGCCTGGGTATTTGGGACCCAAGGCAGTTGCCTATCCCTAAATCCAGGCCTGATAAACAAAAGGGATTATCAACATAATGTACTTTATGAGGCAAACATTACTTTGTTAATAATGAACAATGATTCAGGTCAGAAATTTGGCATAACATAAGAACATAAGAAATGCCAGTCACCGGATTAGACCCTAGGTCCATCCTGTCCGGCGACCCGCACACACGGAGGCCAATCCCGGTGTTCCCTGCCAAAGACCCTGTTTACCCGTACCCCTCAATATGTTTTGCAAGAAGGTGTGCATCCAACTTGCCCTTGAATCCTGGAATTGTGGTCTCCGACACAACCTCCTCCGGGAGAGCATTCCAAGCGTCCACTACTCGTTGAGAGAAACAGTACTTTCTGATATTTGTCCTGGGCCTGGTGCCCCTCAGCTTCAGTCCATTACCCCTTGTCCAAGTCACATTTGACAATGTGAATAACGATGTGGTTTGCTCTATTTTGTCGAATCCTTTTAGTATTTTGAAAGTCTTTATCATGTCCCCTCGCAGCTTTCTCTTCTCGAGGGTGAATAATCCCAGTTTTCCGAGGCGTTCATTGTAGCTCAAATTCTCAAAGCTTTTTACTAGCTTCGTGGCTCGCCTCTGTACCCTCTCCAACAGGGTTATATCCTTCTTCAGGTAGGGAGACCAATGTTGGATACAGTATTCCAAGTGTGGTCTGACCATAGCTCTGTAAAGCGGCATTATGACATCCGCCGATCTGCTCGTGATTCCCTTCATTATCATGCCCAACATCCTGTTTGCTTTCTTAGCGGCCGCTGTGCATTGAGCGACGGCTTCAGGGTCTTGTCTATCAGTACCCCCAGATCCCTTTCTTGATCGCTCTTTCCCAATGCTGTACCTAACATTTTGTATTCATGTTCCTTTTTCTTCTTACCCAGGTGTATCACTTTGCATTTTTCTATATTAAACTTCATCTGCCACTTTTCAGCCCATTTCTCTAGCCGGTTCAAATCTCTCTGGAGTTCTTCTCTGTTCTCCTGTGACCCAACTGCCCTACACAGTTTTGTGTCGTCCGCAAACTTGATTAAATTACTTGTTGTATCTTCTTCTAAGTCGTTTATGAAGATATTGAACAAGATTGGCCCAAGAACCGAACCCTGGGGCACACCGCTTGTCACTTTTTCCCAATCCGAGAACTTCCCATTTATGCCCACCCTCTGCAATCTGTTTTCCAACCATCCGCCTATCCATCTTAGTATATCCCCTTCTATTCCATGGCTTTGTAGTTTCTTCAGAAGCCTTGCATGTGGAACCTTGTCGAATGCTTTCTGGAAGTCCAGGTATATTATATCCACCGGTTCACCGTTATCAATTTGTTTGTTCACCTCCTCAAAAAATTGAAGTAAATTTGTCAAACATGACTTCCCCTTCCGGAAGCCATGTTGACTAGCTCTATCAGGTCATGATTTTCCAGGTGTTGCACTATGTTATCCTTTATTAGTGCTTCAACCATCTTCCCTCGAACCAACATAAGACTCACAGGTCTATAGTTGCCCGGTTCTCCTCTCGTTCCTTTTTTGAAGATTGGGATGACATTCGCTATCTTCCAGTCGTCTGGTATTCGCCCGGTTCTGATTGACAAGTTAGCTAGGGATTGTAATAGTTCTCCGATTTCTACTTTAAGCTCCTTTAGCACTCTCGGATGAATTCCATCTGGTCCAGGGGATTTGTCACTTTTTAGTTTGTCGATCTGATAGTATATCATGTCCAAATCCACATTCACAGTGATGAGGCTTTCCTCTATTTTTCCCTTGAATACTTTCCCTGTTTCAGGTATTGTTGCAGTGTCCTCTTTGGTAAAGACAAATACAAAGAATGAGTTTAGCCTATCTGCAATCTATTTGTCTTCCTTTGTGCATCCTTTTCTTCCTTGGACGTCGAGAGGTCATACTGCTAGACTCACCACTTACTTTGACTCCACAAATTCAAGTAACCTTTAAAAACTATCTCTGTCACCTATGACAATGGTAATTATGAAATCTCTCTCCATATATTGAAAAGATGAGTCTGACCACAGTGCTTCATGCCAGATAATGTCATGACTGGATCAATGTAATGCTCTATACCAGTGGTAGGCAAACTAATTTGTCAAAGAGCCAAAGATCAGCAGTACAACGATTAAGATTTCTTTTGAGATCCATAGCCCGCGCCCGCTTGCGCTACGATAGCTACGTCAACCCAACTGACACCCCGCTCGCCCGCACATAGTCAAAATCGATTCATGGCAGAGCCTAGAGAATGACATGGGGAAAAAAATTTGTCTCCGTTCCCCACCCCGCCCCGCAAACCATCTGGTCCCATCCATACAAGCCTCGAATAGTTTTATACTGAACTTATTATATTAAAGTATAAAAAGAAATAATATTCTGTACAATTGTCAATTTATAAATCAGCATCTTCTCCCTACTCTCTCTTCCCCATTTCCCTTCAGCATCTTCAGCCCCCTCTCTCTCTACTTCCCTTCAGCGCACGTACATAAAAACAAGCAAGCAATTTTATATCATTTTCATTCTATTCATTCATAGAAATTAAAGTCTAAATAATGCCAGTCACATAACAAAACATGATTTTACAAAAATAATTCCCTGCACAGTCAAGCCTGCAAGGATTACTAGATGTCTTTCAGCAGCAACCCTCCCTCCCCCTTTCCTTCATGGCCAAGCCAAAATGATCTACCAACAATAAAATTTTAAAAAACATAAAGCACACTGTACACAGATCTTGTTTGGCAAACTTGCTGCACTTCTTTGAGGGAGTGAACAGGCAAATAGACAAGGGCGACCTGGTTGACAATGTATATCTGGACTTTCAGAAGGCGTTCGACAAGGTTCAGCATGAACGACTACTTTGGAAAATTGCAAGCCATGGAATCGAGGGTGAAATACTCATGTGGATTAAAAACTGGCTGGAGCATAGGAAACAGAGGGTTGGGTTAAACAGACAATACTCGGTCTGGAAAAGCGTTACCAGTGGTGTGCCGCAGAGCTCGATGCTTGGACCCGTGCTCTTCAACATCTTTATAAACGATCTGGACATAGGTACAACGAGCGAGGTGATTAAATTTGCAGACGATACGAAGTTATTCAGAGTAGTGAAGATGCAGGGGGACTGCGAAAATCTGCAATGTGACATAATTAGGCTCGAGGAATGGGAATCGACATGGCAGATGAGGTTCATTGTGGACAAGTGTAAAGTGATGCATGACGGTAACAAAAATCTCATGCACGGATACAGGATTTCTGGGGCGGTACTTGAAGAGACCTCCCAGGAAAGGGACTTAGGAGTTCTGATCAACAAGTCGATAAAGTCGTCCACGCAATGATAGGAATGATAAAGAAGGGGATCACGAACAGATCGGAGAAGGTTATCATGCCGCTGTACTGGGCCATGGTGTGCCCTCACCTGGAGTACTGCATACAGCACTAGTCGCTGTACATGAAGAAGGACACGGTTCTACTCGAAAGGGTCCAGAGAGGAGCGACTAAGATGGTTAAGGGATTGGAGGAGCTGCCGTACAGCGAAAGATTAGAGAAACTAGGCCTCTTCTCCCTCTAACAGAGGAGACTGAGAGGGGACATAATCGAAACATTCAAAGTACTGAAGGGATAAAGACAGGTTGTTCACCCTCTCCAATGTTACAACGATCTTCAAGAAAGGTTCAAAGGGAGATCTGGGAAACTACAGACCAGTGAGTCTGACTTCAGTACCAGGAAAGATGGTAGAAGCGCTGATAAAGGACCACACCATCGATCACCTTGATGGACACAAATTGATAAGGACCAGCCAGCATGGCTTCAGCAAAGGAAGATCTTGCTTGACAAATTTACTGCACTTCTTGGAAGGAGTAAATGGATAGACAGACAAGGATGACCTGGTCGACATCGTATATCTAGATTTTCAGAAGGCGTTCGACAAGGTCCCGCATGAACGTCTACTTCAAAAAATTGCGAGCCATGGAATCAAGGGTGATATACTAACATGGTTGGCGGATAGGAAACAGAGAATGGGGGTGAATGGACAATACTCGGACTGGAAAAGCGTCACGAGTGGAGTGCCGCAGGGTTCGTTGCTTGGGACTGTGCTCTTCAAAATATTTATAAACAACCTAGAAATAGGCACGACGAGTGAGGTGATTAAATTTACGGACAAAACAAAGTTATTCAGAGTACTGAGGACACAGAAGGATTGTGAAGACCTACAAAGAGACAAATACACTCGAGGAATGGGCCATGAAATGGAAAATGAGGTTCAATGTGGATAAGTGCAAGGTGATGCATGTCGGTAACAAAAATAATATGCACGAATACAGGATGTCCGGTGCTATACTCGGAGAGAGCCCCCAGGAAAGAGACTTGGGAGTTCTTGTAGACAAGTCAATGAAATTGTCTGCAGAATGTGCGGTGGCGGCGAAAAGGGCAAACAGAATGCTAGGAATGATTAAGAAGGGAATCACGAACAGATCTGAAAATGTTATCATGCCATTATACTGGGCCATGGTATGCCCCCACCTGGAATACAGCGTCTAACACTGGTCGCCATACATGAAGAAGGACACAGTACTATTCGAGAGGGTCCAGATAAGAGCTACTAAAATGGTTAAGGAGTTGGAGAAGTTGCCGTACAGCAAGAGATTAGAGAAAGTGGGCCTATTCTCCCATGAAAAGAGGAGACTGAGAGGGGACATGATCAAAACATTCAAGATATTGAAGGGAATTGACTTATTAGAGAAAGAGAGATTGTTCACCCTCTCCAAGGTGAAGTGAACGAGAGGGTACTCGCTAAAGTTAGAAGGGAATAGATTTTGTACAAACATAAGGAAGTTCTTCTTCACCCAGAAAGTGGTAGAAATCTGGAATGCCCTTCTGGAGCCTGTTATAGGGGAAAACACCCTTCAGGGATTCAAGAAATGGTTGGATAAACTCAACCGTTGAGTCCCTGGAGTCCTGCAGAACTTGCATGTCCCTCACAATTGAAAAATGTGACAGTAAAACAGCACCCTCTATTGGTGAGACTGTGGGTGGAGGACTCCTGCTCAGCTTAGAGGGAACAGTGGTTCCTACTGGAACAAAACATATGCAGGAAAGGCTAGATTCAAATAGGGCACTGGTCTTTGACCTAAGGGGCGCCACGTGAGCGGACTGCTGGGCACGATGGACCACTAGTCTGACTCAGCAGCGGCAAATCTTATGTTCTTATGGAGAGAGGAAGAGATAATGGTTACTGTGCATGGGCAGACTGGATGGGCCATTTGGCCTTTATCTCTCATCATGTTTCTATGTTGCCTCTATAATATTACCAAAATTTGACCCTTCCTCTCTAAGGATACTACTAAAACACTTATCTACGCCCTCATCACCTTGTGCTTAGACTACTTCAACTCGCTACTCTTAGGCCTTCCCGCTTAGCCATCTCGCTTCCCTCCAATCCGCCCAGAATTCGGCTACACAACTTATATTCTGGGAAAGCTGCTATACTCATGCTATCCCTCTCCTAAAGTTACTTCATTGGCTTCCCAACCATTTCCGAATACAATTCAAACTCCTCTTACTGACTTACAGATACATTCACTCAGCTGCCACTCACTATCTCGCTTCACTTATCTCCCCCTATGATTCCCCCCCCCCCCGTGAGCGCCACTCAGCTGCTAAGTCCCTCCTATCTGTGCCCTTCTCTTCACTGCCAACTCCAGACTCTGTCCCTTCTGCCTTGCTGCACCATATGCTTGGAACAAGCTGCCTGAATCCCTATGGCGGGCTCTGTCTCAGATAGTGTTCAAGACCCAGTTAAAAGCCCACCTCTTTGAGAATGCTTTTGACTCCTAACTCCTCTCACCTTGGGCTTTGCATCCCCAACTCTATATGTAATATCTGTTTGTCCAAGTTAGATTGTAAGATCTTCCGAGCAGGGACCGTCTATAAATGTCAATATATACAATGATTTGTACACCTTTCAGAGCTATATAAGTGATAAGCAGTAGTAGGAAAGCAGATAATAAAATTAAAAATAACACATAAAAAGACCGAGCTCATAATATAAGAAAGGTGTACACAGCGCTGTACAATTAATAAGCATTCTCTGCTCAGTAGAGCTTACAATCTAATTGGACAGATAGACATGACAAATAGGGTTAAAGATGCAGAACCCAAGGTGAGAGGAGTTAGGCGTTGAATGCAGTCTCGAAGAGGTGGGCTCTAAACTGGGCTTTTAACACTGCCAGAGATGGAGCCCGCCAAAAGGATTTGGGCAGCTTGTTCCAAGCATATGGTGCAGCAAGGTATAAGAGACGGAGTCTGGAGTTGGCGGAGGACGAGAAGGGCACAGGCAGGAGGGACTTATCAGCTGTGTTCAAAGCCAACCCTCCCAACTAAGAATGAACTGACCATTGGAGAAAGCCAATTCTGATTGGCAGAACCATCATATATAGTCTGCGACAAATTCCTGGTTCGGTTTCACTTTCATTTTCTGCAGAGAGTGGTCAACTAACAATTACACAAAAGACGTGTAATATGTGTGTGTTAATTTCTTTTGATTCAAGCACCAGTTATCATTAACCATATCAACACGATTATCAGTAACAATCCAGTTATCATTAACCATATCAACATGGTTTAATCTGGGTCCATACTTAGGATTGTAGTATGATTCTACATATTTGCTAGAAGTTCTCAGTTTGACAGTGCATCACAATGCACATCTTTTAAATTTCCTGCTTCTAATTTTGTCGTGTTTGGTTTCAGTTTCATGCTGCTGAGCATAATAGTATTTTCAAAGCAGAACATCAGTCAATTATATTCAGTTTATCATCGTTTCTACTAAAAGTGAGTAAGGACAATTGAAATAGTATAACCTCATTTACATATTCAGTAGTTAATGACTCTTAATTGACGTCTCCGCATCACTTTATACAAGCACAGTGGTCTGCAAAGAGCAGTATGTATTACAGAGAGAGATTAGGATTATTGCATTTATAACTTTGGAGAACGTGCAATATTATGACTCATGCATGTATGTGGTTAGCACTATAACTTACATACCCAAAGAATAAAGTAGTATAAAGATTAACCCAACATGAGTATTATACAGCAAAGGATAGACGTTTCTCCTCTGCTTGGCATTTATTCTGTTTAGCGCCATCTTTTTATCAGATTTCATTGAGCTTTTTATCAGCACTACATACATAAACTTTTATAACTTAACAAAATAAAGTATAACAATATCATAATTTCATATATACCTTTAAACCAGGACTGTGGCGTCGGAGTCGAGGAGGCAGAGACAATTTTGGGTACCTGGAGTTGGAGTCGTGGGTACCAGAAACTGAGTAGTCGGAGTCGAAGGATTTATCTACCGACTCCACAGCCCTGCTTTAAACTATGGATAACACAGCCACTGATCGAGTTTTTAGACCACTCCCTTTGTATAGTCTACCCGTCTCTTTTGTACATATACTTTTAAGCAATCTAACCTTTTCTCCATCTCCTTCTACCTTATTTCTTTTTTTGGTTTTTGTTTCTCTTTTTTCCCCTCTTTTGTTTTCTTTTTTTCTTCTTCATTTTCTTTCCCCCCCCCCCTTTTTTTTTTTTCTCCTCTTCTTCTTACATTTTTTCCTAACAGTGTCTCCTACAAAATAAGGTTATACAAATTCCACAGGCATTGATTTTCTGTTATACCCCTCGACATCTTTTCAATCAATGTTCAGGTATGTTCATTTATATTTTAAACAGGTAGTGTTCATACAACAGATATTGTTCAGTGGCTACGAACAGATATTGTTAGGTGGATAGCCACCTTTATTTTTATCATGATGACAAGCCTATAGAAAAGTTGCCTAATTTTTTAAATTTTAATTATTATTACTATCATTATTTTGCTTAATGTTTTCAGTCCTCTCCTCAGCTCTTTTTTGAGTGATAAAGGTGGTATGTTTTCATGTTTTATTGATATTATCATTTTGTATTTTTATTTTGAATCTTATCATTTTTTAGATGTTAAAAGGTCTACATGTTATTATACTATAATGCAATTTAATAATTTTTTATATATATCTTTTATGTATTATTATTACTAGCATGTCATCTTTGCACTTCAATCAATTAAGGATAAAAAAGTATTTTAAAGATATAAATGTTTGAAATGCTTATTTATAGATGTTTATTTCATAATGTTTTACTTTAAACATCACATTCTATATTATTAACAACACAAAATCTATGGGGTCCTTTTACTAAGGTGTGCTAGCTGTTTTAGCACATGCTAAATATTAACACGCGCTAAATGCTAACTCGTCCATTATATTCTATGGATGTGTTAGCGTTTAGCATGCGCTAAAACGGCTAGTGTGCCTTAGTAAAAGAGGAGGTATATTATTATACAAATTCCATGTTATTTATGTTAGCTATTTATTTATATATTTTTTTAACTTTTACACATATGAGTTAATTTATTATTTCATTTTAGATTTTATTTTGTTTTACACCATCAACTATGTATTAGATTCATTGTATTTGTGTCAGTTGAATATTTTCATGTTATTTCACACTTTAGACTCCTGAGACAGGCCCTCCGGGCCGAAACACAATTGTGCCGAGTCTTGATTATTTAATAGAGAAACTAATCTTCGCTGTTGTTTTTTGCTTCCCAACTTTGAGAAGAAGATATTTCCTGTTTCTTTGTGATACTTTGTCAATGCCATTATATCATTTTAAGGCTGCACAATGATCAACAAAATCATCTTAGTTTGCTACAGCCACCATAAAAAACACACACATTCTTAACCAGAGTTATGAAATTAATACAGGGATATCAAATAGGCTGGCATATAAACTCTCAGCAGGGAAAGCTGGAACAATTTTTTATAATTAGGGTGCATCAGAAAGGTTCTGGCCAGTGTATAAATGGATGCTTTCAACCTCAGATGTTGCAGTACTCACAGTTCTACCAGCTGTACCTTATTCTCCAGGTTATTCTAATGAAACTGTGGCTAATTTATTTATTTATTTAAAATTTATATACCGCATACAATTATGTGGTTTCCATATCACATACATAAAATCTTGTTTCCCTATGATTATCACGATCACAATTATCACAATTATTTCATGATTATAAGTTAAGAACTGTTTCCTGCCAATAGAACAATCAATCCAATTTACCTGTGTATATTGTCTTGCCCAGAAGGAACCACACCAAGATTTGCCACATTTACCATCTTCTGAATAAGTATCTGGGGTATAGAATTTTGAGGAGCAACAGTAACAATAGCAAAGTTCTCATTCATTCCTGTCAGCTTTCCTGTAATATTAAGCAAGAGAATCAGGATAATAATTTACACATACTTTGACTGCTAAATAGTTTTCTAAACACCTTTAGGCAGATTTACGAATATAAAGAGCATACACTTCTGGCATATCTCAATTAAAACTATAATAAAAGATTTAAAGATGCAAAAAAATGCAAAAAGCTCTAACTTATAATTAGGGTTTGATAAAGCAAATCTGAATGGATGGAACACATTATGTATATGATTTATTACAAGAAGTAAGACTTAGAACAATACATCTTAAATAAAGATCTCTTTTACAAAGCCACTGTAGTGATGCCGCCATGATAAATGCACAAAAACTCACAGGAACTGAATGTGTTTTGGAGCATTTACTGTGGCAAGATCACTACCGCAGCTTTGTACTCGTAAAAGGGGCCCTAAGTTTGTTACAAAGATCACTCTAAATAAATTTGTTAACTTCTAGCCACTTTAATATTTTCTGTGCTAAGTGATATCTAATATAATAAAACCCTAGACGCGCATGCGCACTCTTACCTGCGTGTTCCATGATCAGTAGGTCTGTGGTGGCAGGAGTGCGCATGTGCGAGAACCCAGCCTTACAGCACATACCTACACTTGCCGGCAGGACTGGCCACCAGCACTGGACTCCCTGCTCTCCACAAGATCACGGTGTCGGCTCCTCTCACGAGCCACACCAGCGTCAGAGAAGGCTTCCGACGCTGGCGGGGATCGAGAGGAGCCGCCGTGACACCTTTAAACTTAAAAAAAAAAAAATTTGCCAGGAGCAAGCCAGACCGCGGGGCGGGCAGGGAAGCGCCGACAAAAAAGACTCCAGCCGCTCGCCGCTCAACGGGACCAGGCAGGCAGGCAGCCACGCGAGGGAGGGCAACAGAATGAAAAAAAAGGTAACGTGCAGGGAGAAGCTGGGCCTGCCTGCGAGGAACGCAATAAGGGAAGGGGGGCCCTTGGAGCAGGCTAGACCGTGGGAAGGGAAGGGGGAGGGGCCTAAAGGAGCAGGTCACATGTGGTAAGAGTAGGGAAGGGGGGTGGAGGAAAATGCTGCAAAACACCATGGTTTAATAATAGATTCAAAAAGACATATTAATAAACTCCCCTTTCTTGCTTTCTAGTTTCTATGTTATTTTTTAAAGACCACTGTTTGGTCATTTTCAAAGTTATATCTGCTCTACTATTTACAGCTAAGTTTAAGGTTTTCAAGACCTACATTTCCGGCGTCTACATTGACATACAAAAAAATATTTTTCCAATGCAAACAACTGAAGGATGAAGAACTGGTAATAAAGGAAAGGGAATGGGACTTCTATACCATTTTTGTGGTTATACATTCAAAGTAGTTTACATATCTACAGGTACTTACTTTGAACCTGGGGCAATGGAGGATTAATTGACTTGCCCAGGGTCACAAGAAGCAATGCTGGGATTAGATCCCAGAACCTCAGTGTGCTGAGGCAGCATCTCTACCACTAGGCCACTAATAAGACCAGAACTAGTAGGAGGTAAAATACAAATAAAACAGGTAAAAATGACAACTTCAACACAGATGACAGAACCCTTGTATGCTTCTGTGAAGATATTTATTCCACTGCAATAAACTAATAGTAAAATCACAGGTAAATGGAATAATCCTCTTTCTTTTCTATGACTTGATATATAGGATAGATCTTGATTACAGTTTTATCTGTGGGCTTACATAGAAAATAGCTGTACATATTTCCCTCTACAAATTTCTTGTTGCTATTTCATTTTCTTAATGAGAGGCCAGAAATTTAGAGCCATTATATGCCCAAGTGTAATAGATTAAAAAATGAGGCAAGTAAATGACACATTAAGAGGTCCTTTTACTAAGGCACGCTAGTGCGTCTTAGCGCACGCTAAATGCTAACGCGTCTATTATATCCTATGGACGCGTTAGCATTTAGCGAGCGCTAAGAAGCACTAACGTGTCTTAGTAAAAGGACCCCTTAGTTTTACTTTTGATATTTTTAATTGTATTTTAAGGTAACTGAATTATGAAGGCACATGAAACATGTACAAATGGGTAATTATGGATGAAGTCTTGAGGACTAGCGCTACCAGCCACAAATTTCAAACTTGATACAATTCAGATCATTTGAATACATGCTGATTTGTTAAGACTGTATTCATTTAAATTGTAATTCAGCATTTCATTTTAAGTTTAACTCTTGCAAATTCTTTTAGCTTTCTGGTATAAACATGGTCATGAGAAGCTGGAAGAACATGGTATCAGTAGGTCTCTTTTCTAGCTCAGAATTTATACTTTTGAAGCATATACTGTTCACAAAACAAAAATATAGAAACCAGTTATCTGTTGCAACTTGAGTTAGTTTGATACAGTGCATATTTCAAAACTCTAAAACAAGGAGATCTGCTTTTGATGTTTTCTAAATAGTCTTTAAAGGTACATCTGAATTTGAACTGGTCTCACATTTTTAATTATAACAACACAAGCATACAACAATAAATAATTTGAAAATTTAACTGCTTAATTGCAGATTTTTTTTCCATGTGTTTCAAAATTTTAAAGCTATTATTCATTTTGACAGGGCATTTGTCCACTGCAGGCGCTATCAATATTTTGGTACTGAACATGGAATACGAGTATACAATGTCAGGTGCAACTCTGGGGAAGAGTGAACAAGAAAAGGACCTGGGTGTACTGATAGACAGGACCCTGAAGCCGTCGGCACAATGCGCGGCAGCGGCAAAGAAGGCAAATAGAATGTTGGGCATGATAAAGAAAGGAATCTCGAGTAGATCGGAGAAAGTTATAATGCCGCTTTATAGGGCAATGGTCAGACCACACTTGGAATACTGCGTCCAACATTGGTCTCCCTACCTAAAGAAGGATATAAAACTGCTGGAGAGGGTGCAGAGACGAGCAACAAAACTGGTGAAGGGTATGGAAAAACTGGAATACGAGGACAGACTTATAACACTAGGATTATTCTCCCTTGAGAAAAGGAGACTGCGTGGGGATATGATCGAGACCTTCAAAATACTGAAAGGAATCGACAAAATAGAGCAGAGAAGATTATTTACATTGTCCAATTTGACACGGACTAGAGGACATGTAATGAAGCTAAGGGGGGACAGGTTCAGGACTAATGTCAGGAAGTTCTGCTTCACTCAGAGAGTGGTTGACACCTGGAATGCCCTCCCAGATGAGATTATTGCGGAATCGACCGTCCTAGGCTTCAAGAGCAAACTAGATGCATATCTCCTTAAGAGAGGCATATAAAGATATGGTGGACTATAAATTACACCAGGTGTACACCTGGCAGGGCCTCCGCGTGTGCGGATCGCCGGACTTGATGGACCGAAGGTCTGATCCGGAGATGGCAGTTCTTATGTTCTTATGCTTCAACAAACACTAGGGGCTCCTTTTATCAAGCCACGCTAGCGGGGTTAGCGCGCGCGACTTTTAATCATGCGCTAACCCCCGCGCTGGCCAAAAAAACCTACCGCCTGCTCAAGGCAGACGTTAGCGGCTAGCGCGGCCAGCGGTTTAACGTGCGCTATTACGCGCGTTAAACCGCTGGCGCGGCTTGATAAAAGGAGCCCTAAGACTATTGGACATTGTTTAAATTTTAAATTCCTGTTCTCTCCTTAAAAACAAACTTTCCAAGATTCTCCTTCCCTCTGGTTTGACTATAAAATTATAGAGCAATGTAAAATATGCCATATAAGGTACTTCCTTGCAGAAATAGTTTTGCATCACCAAATCTGGGGGAAAATGCAGCACTATAAGCCTACAAAGGATATCCTAATTTTGAAGGGAAAATGTCTCAAGTTATCTCATTTTTATGATTCAAATATAAAACATTGTTATCAGAGCTGACTTAATGGAAGTTTCCCGTAAACAAAATATGTTAACATATGTTAATTACCTAAAGACACAATAACTTATTAAAACCTTAAACAATAAAATATATTGAAATCATTAGTACCTATCAAAACTGACTCGAACACTACTTGTCATATAAAGTATTAAAAACAATCTGAATACTCAGGGTAAAATTTTTAGAGCTACAGTATAATACCACATTGAACCTAACATTGTTTGGAGCTCTGCAAATAAAGTTAGTTTAGACACCAGAAGTGATCTCTGTTCTCATTCAAGACACCATCAAGAATCTTCTGAAGACTGAACACTGAGTCCATCTGCTTATTCTTGTACATCTGCTATAGTGCCCCTTTAATGGAATACGGTTCAATATGGAAATGCATACCTCTAAGGCAGGGGTAGGGAACTCCGGTCCTCGAGAGCCATATTCCAGTCAGGTTTTCAGGATTTCCCCAATGAATATGCATTGAAAGCAATGCATGCAAATAGATCTCATGCATATTCATTGGAGAAATGCTGAAAACCCGACTGGAATACGGCTCTCGAGGACTGGAGTTCCCTACCCTTGCTCTAAGGGAAACATTCACCAGCCCTGGTTTTTGTATACTTTGGCCAATTCACGTAATCAATTTGAGCGCATATGCAAACAGAAATACAAAGAAATTATTAAAGCTTTTGTTTGCTAGAAAATAATTGTAAATGCTGTTTTATGTATTTAAATTAAATTCTAGATGCCATCCTAAACCAGCTGGGTACAAATCAAAAGTTAATTGTCTAGGAATTATCATTCACAATGTTTTAATATAATATACTGTACAATGAAATATGAAAATATTAAGTTATGCCATTTCATACATAAAATGTATGTAGCTAGTGGGTACCTACTAGGTAGATAATAAGATGAAACAAGTCTAGTGTAAATGTTTTGTTTCCTTCAAATTGTATATATAAACAGCCATATTAACCACTGTGGTAATTCTGCATCTTTATTTGAAATAAAGTACAGATGGAACGAGTGGCATAAATGATTTTATAATTCCACTCTAGATTAATACATCATTAAAAAATAATCTTAACATCTATAGAAATTACTAAATGAACTGATGGTGGTTCATTATTTGTCTCTCCAGATATGCTATTGTACTATTACAGAGCTTGGGCGAAACCTTAGGTCTTTATTACTCAGGTAATAAAGTGCTGACAGCATTGGCAAATTGTCTTATGTTAGGGGAGGCGGGGCCAAGGACTCACTCTGAATACACCACAGCACATTGACAGTCCCAGCCTTAAAGGGAAATTACTGATTAGGACTTTTAAAATCCTTTTGAAATCCAGTCTAAGGAGTGGAAAAAAAATAAGCTGTTTTTATTTTTCTTAATGCAAACCTCTGTTGCTTTAGAAGTAAGTTCTTAATACAGTTCCTAACAGAAGCCTTCAGCATTTGGGCAAATTACATTTGATTAAAATATGTAAAACAAATATTACTGAAAAATGGTATACTCTCAAGTATTGTTTCATTTTTTACCAATTACCATGAATTACACAATATTCTAAGATTACCAATATACAAAGCTCAAACCTGTCATAGCCCGACATACTTTACCAGTACTATTAAAACCCTACAAAATCCCCTCAAATCTTTTCTACATCACTTCAAATTACCAAGATGCTGCTTCACTATGGTGCACATAAGGTTTTAACATGGAAAATGCGTATTGTCACTACACCTTAGTGAATCAGGCTTTGTATGTAGTTCGCAAAATGTCAAAATGGTTTTATACATACTCAAAAATAAAAGCTCAGATTTTTATGCAATAACAGTCAACCGTGCTTTTGTTATAAATTTAATCTGGAATTGAAGAAAGAAAACTAGTTGAATGAAGCAATCTATGGGAGAAAAAGGATATTAAGAGCTATTTTAGGATATGATTTGCTCTGCAGAAAAGCACAAACAAATATCCTGCTTCTAGCAAAAAGCTGTGCTAATGTTATCAAACGCCGGAACATTACATTCTGTTTCAGACTGTTTAACTTCCATATTGAGCAGAACCTTTCAAAACCACACAAGCAGCCTGAAACTGCTTTTAAGGAGAGCACAGGAGCTGCTATAACACTGCTGAGAGATGTGTATACTCATTTAGGATTTAAACCTTCTCCATTAAGCTCTATTGAAGAGCAAATGTTGAATAAATGAATGCAACTATGTTGATGTTAAAAGCCTGTTTTCCTGCAGCGTGTAATGAAAGGAAATGTTGTACAAAGCCAGTACTTTTGTCAAGCTCCTGTAAATGGAAAGATGGATAGCACTCAGACAAGTGAATGCATTGCTTCATATTTAACCTTAACACTCTTGTCATTAATGGTTTGTCTAACTTGTTCTATAAAAGACAAGGTACTGCTCCATTGAAGTAAAATTAAAAAATCAACTATACCATGCTTTTCAGAACAGAAGATTCATTATCGTTGGCTAATGTATTGGCATAAAGCAAAGTAACATCCTATCAAGTAAGGCACACATTCATTCTGCCTTCCCAGCACCCCCCTTTTTTTAAACTCATGCTGTTTTATTGTTATAGGCAATTTGTACCACTCAGCATGACAGTGTAAACTGAATCAAGATTAATTTACATGCAAAAGAACACTTAGGAGAGCAGCATGGTAAGCAAATGTATTGTCTCGATTGCTGAGGTGGAAAAGAACCTGGAAAGAAAAAAGGTACTCTAATTAAGGGGCATCAAATATGATTGCTTGAGGTAGGTAAGGGCCAGAAAGCAGTAAATGTCTGACCATTTAAAGAATTAGCATCTTGCTTGCTAGAAACACAAACTGGATGCATAAATCATAATAAAATTAAGAATTCATTTCAAAAATAGTTTTTCCCCTAAATTAAAATATATTACATGCACCAATTTTGTAATGGGTTGCTATCATTAAGTTTAACCAGTAGACTTTTCAATTCTTTTTTTTCTTAAAACCTTTACTTTTCAGGATACTAGGCTTGAAAATCACACGTAGCTGCAATGTTTTCAGTCATATTAGGTGCCATATTGCATTCCCCACTGGTGTACCACAGCATTGTACAGTAGATGGTGTCATATGTGGTAGAAAAAGTGGCAAAGGGGTAAAAACCACCACAGGAGAAACCCATCAAAATAAAAGTGGGAGAGAACCGCACAATACCTGGATGACTTACAGGAGGATTCTGGAAAATGCTTAAAAGATTTATTAAAATAAGCCATGAGGATAAAGTAGCAGGTCACAGGGGAATGATGTATTTATTGTAAGACCCAACACAGTCCATGTTTCAGCAAATGAAGCTTTCCTCGGGAGTCTTTAGGGAACAAGGCAACAGAAATTGTACAACCTGAAAATATATTTTAGAAGCCAAATTATATGTGAACCTGAAGTGGTACTAAATGAATTTATATAGTGCAATAAGAAAAAGGAAGACCATGTAAGTGCTCAAAAGTGCTAGGAAGCCACTGCTTGCCTTGTATTGGTAGCATGGAATACTGCTACACCTAGGGTTTTGGCCAGGTACTAGCGACCTGGACTGGCCACCGTGAGAACGGGCTACTGGGCTTGATGGACCATTGGTCTGACCCAGTACGGCTATTCTTATGTTCTTATGAAATTAATATAGCAGTTGCTCAATATAATGAGCCTAAAGGTATAAAATAAGTCCCAAAACATTCAGAAGTACACTTCCCCCTCCGTATTCGCAAATTCCGTGTCTACAGATTTGCTTATTCGCGGTTTTAAAACAAAAAAAGCATTTTCAGTTTTCAGGCTATTTTAAGCCCTGTAAGCTCCCCCTTAAGCCTTACCTGGTGGTCTAGTGGGTTTTCGGGACAGGAGCGATCTTCCCACGCTCCTGCCCCGAGCAGATCGCTCACAGGAAATGGCTCAAGAAACTATGGGAGCTCAAGGCAGCCATTTCCTGTGAGCGATCTGCACAGGGCAGGAGCGTGGGAAGATTGCTCTTGCCTGAAAACCCGCTAGACCACAAGGTAAGGCTTAAGGGGAGGCTTTCAAGGCTTAAAATAGCCGGGGGAAGTGGGGGTTAGGGGCAGAACCGGCCTGAATATTACTCACGGTTTTTTAATATTCGTGGGCCGGCTCTGCCCCTAACCCCCGCGAATACGGAAGGAGTAGTGTAATAGCAATTTGATAATGATTGTGTGGATAACCAAAGTGAAAAAGTGATCTTATACTACAGACTAAAAGTGATGGTGACTAATCTAATCTAAGGCTTGGCTTTATATTCCGAGTCATCATTCCAAGAAAACTCGATTCAGTTTACAATAGTTAACTTAACAGAAAAAAAAACCCATAAGGAATAATGACAAAATTTTAAGAAAATTAATTTTCAAAATGTTTAGCAAATAAAGTGTTTAAAGATTTACGAAAAAATGGAAGTGAACCAGAACTCCTCAAAAGAAGCAGAAGATCTTTCCAAAGTTGAGAAAATTTAAAAATCAAAGATTGACTAAAAATCTTGACTCCTTTAGTCCCTTTCCTGGAAGGAAGGGATAACTTAAATTGTTGGATGCCTCTTGCGAAAGAGAATCTGTAGACATTCCAAGATAAAGGAATAAGAGGAGTAAAGATACCATAAAGGATCTTGAAAGCAACACAAGCACATTTAAATTGAACTCTAAAATAAACTGGGAGCCAATGAAGACTCTGAAGCAATGGAGTCACATGGTCAAATTTACGCTTCCCAAAAATCAATTTCGCAGCAGTATTTTGAATCAATTGCAATCTGTAAAGGCAAATTTTTGTAATGCTGAGGTAAATAACATTGCAGTAATCAAGGCGAGATAGTATAATTGACTGAACTAAAATAGAAAAATGATGATGATGAAAAACCTTCCTCAGCATATGTAGATTAAAAAAACATTTCTTGACCAGAGTTAATTTGATCCTTAAGAGAGAGAGAGGAGTCAAAAAGGACTCCCAAAATCTTTGCAGAAATCTCAATTTGTAGAGAGGATCCAGAAACCAAAGCTACAGAAAGACGAAGACAATCTAATTTTGGACCTAATCATAATAATTTGGTTATATGCCAATATAAACAACGTGTATTACCAAATGAAGGTAACTACAGAATGGTGAAAATATTGTGGAGAAATAGAAACCTGAAACAAATAACCTACCATATATCACCACTGTGCCACATTGATAGAATATTAACCAGTGAAACTGCAATAAAAAAAGAAGACATATATGTGTATAAGAAAATGCACTAAGCAACAACTCTATGGTACTAGTCATGTAGATTTCAGAATATAGATAATTAAATGGCCAATATGATGTCGGTTTGTTATGTACTATTTAAATGTTTGGTGCTAGGAAATTGTCCTTAAGTACCTGGAAATAGTGCTGTGGGTGTATCAAGTCCTGTTCCAACTGGACATAGTAGGACTTTGGGATTTCCCTTGGCCTTCTGGGTCCTCAGGGGGTGGGGTTGGCAGGGCTGGTGTGCTTTCATTTTAATGCCAGGCTTTTTTGCTTGTTGTTTTTGGCACAGATGTTCTGTCTGTGGTAGCTTGTATTCAGCCTTTCAAAATGGGATTTTCTTCAGAGGTCTACCTTGTCATCGGCCCACCCCAGGGGGGCCATTCAGCAAGGCCATTAAAGTCAATTTCATGGTGGCTTGGTTTCATCTGCTCTTGCCCTATGATGGTAGAGATTTTGCAGGTGTTGGTGTTAGGATCTGAATTTTACTTTGCCTCCTAAGCATATCCTTGGTGTCCACAATGAAATTGTTAATGCCATTTCTTGTTTTCCGTGGCTACGGTTTCGTGCTTTGGCATCAGAGGCAGACAACCAGCCAACATCCATGCCAGCAGACTTGTTGATTGATCATTCCAGAGAATTAGCTCATCTCATAAGAACATAAAAATTGACCTACTGGGACAGACCAAAGGTCCATCAAGCCCAGTATCCTATTTACAACAGTGGCCAACCTAGGTCCCACAAACAGTACTTCATAACATGTTCATTTATAATTTTTACTTATTCATTGGTCTTCAGAAGTGCCAGTATTAGCCAATTGGTTTGATTGGTCAAATACTATGTGGCACTTGCCTCCTCATCAGACTATTATGTTTTATATAAAGTGCTTTAGTGCTTCTATACTTCAGTGCTTGAGTAAATAAATAAATAATCTTTCAACTTATCTTTTTTTGTACATTTTCTAAGTTTTCCCTTTGTCAATAGTTATCGGGAAGGGATCTGACATTCTATTTCCTGGATGACTCATCTGATTCCTGATTTGCTACTGCTGCCCCTGATGTCAGAAAAGAGGGAGGTTAAAAAGAGGAGCAAAAAATGCCACGGCCAACTTTGTCACAAAATTTTCAATGATCGGGATGGTGTGGAGCTAAAGCAGAAGAGGTAACTATTCAACTACTAAAGGACTTGCCGGTTGGGAAGAACCCCTTTCTTTAAAGATGTTTTTAGAGATGTTTGCAATAGCAGAAAGGTTTTTTAATTAAATTGATTTCTTATACTGAGTTTAATGAATGCATTTTATTGCAGGGGACTTTTTCTTGATACAGCCTTCAGGCGAAACATGTCGGAATGACAGGTCCTTTCCCGATAACTATTGACAAAGGGAAAACTCAGAAAATGCAGAAAAAAAGATAAGTTGAAAGATTATTTATTTACTCAAGCACTGAAGTATAGAAGCACTAATGCACTAAAGCACTTTATATAAAACATAACGGTCTGATGAGGAGGCTAGTGCCACATAGTATTTGGCTACTCAAACCAATTGGCTAATACTGGTACTTCTTAAGACCAATGAATAAGTAAAAATTATAAATGAACATGTTATGAAGTACTGTTTGTGGAGAACACGAGTGATAGTATAACAGTACAAAGGACTGCTGTACACATTACTTATACAACCTAGGTCCCAAGCATCTAGATCCCAAGTAGCAAAACAGATTTTATGCTGCTTATCTTAGGAATAAACAGTAGATTTCCCAAGACATCTCAATAATGGCCTAAAGATTTCTCTTTTAGGAAATTATCCAAATCTTTTTTAAACCCCACTAAGCTAATTGATTTCACCACATTCTTTGGCAACGAATTCCAGAGTTTAATTACATGTTGTGTGAAGAAATATTTTCTCGGTTTGTTTTAAATCTACTACTTAGTTGCTTAATCGCATGTCCCCTAGTCCTAGTATTTTTGGAGAGAGTGAACAAGCGATTCATATCACTTTCCACTCCACTCATTATTTTACAGACCTCTATCATATCACCCCTGAACCATCTCTTCTCCAAGCTGAAGAGCCCTAGCTGCTTTAGCCTTTCCTCATAGCGAAGTCGTCCCATCCCTTTTATCATTTTTGTTGCCCTTCTCTGTACATAAGAACATAAGAATTGCTGCTGCTGGGTCAGACCAGTGATCCATACTGTCCAGCAGTCTGCTCACACGGCGGCCTCTAAGTCAAGACCAGTGCTCCAAATGAGTCCAGTCTCACCAGTTTAACATGAACATGTCCAACTTTGTCTTGAAACCCTGGAGGGCGTTTTCCCCTATAACAGGATCCGGAAGAGCGTTCAGTTTTCTACCACTCTCTGGGTGAAGAACAATTTCCTTACGTTTGTACGGAATTTATCCCCTTTCAACTTTAGAGAGTGTCCTATCGTTCTCCCTACCTTGGAGAGGGTGAACAGTCTGTCTTTCTCTACTAAGTCTATTCCCTTCAGTATTTTGAATGTTTCGATCATGTCCCCTCGCAGTATTCTCTTTTCAAAGGAGAAGAGGCACAGCTTCTCCAATCTCGCACTGTACAGCAACTCCTCCATACCCTTAACCATTTTAGTCGCTCTTCTCTGGACGCTTTCAAGTACTACCATGTCCTTCTTCATGTACGGCGACCAGTGCTGGATGCAGTACTCCAGGTGAGAGAGCACCATGGCCCGGTAAGGTGGCATGATAACCTTCTCTAATCTGTTCGTGATCTCCTTCTTGATCATTCCTAGCATTCTGTTCGCCCTTTTTACCGCTGCAGCGCATTGGTGCAGATGGTTTCATCGACTTGTTGATCAGAACTCTCAAGTCCCTTTCCTGGGAGGTCTCTCCAAGTACCGCCCCAGACATCCTGTATTCGTGCATGAGATTTTTGTTACCGACATGCATCACTTTGCACTTATCCACGTTGAACCTCATTTGCCAAGTCGATGCCCATTTCTCGAGCTTGATTATGTCATGTTGCAGATTTTCGCAATCCCCGTGTCTTCACTACTCTGTATAACTTCATATCGTCTGCAAATTTAATCACCTCACTTGTCGTACCAATGTCCAGATCGTTTATAAAGATGTTGAAGAACACTCACCAACGCTGGGATTGGCAAACAGCCATCTCTCCCTCCATTCCATCCACCACTCCTCCCTCTTGCATCCCTTTCAATCTGTCATACTGTTCCCTTTCCACCACCATAACCTTTCTCCCTCTCATCTTTCTTTTCCCCATGCATTTGTACCTCACTCCTCTTCCTCCCTATGCCCCACAATTCTCCTTTCTTCCATTTCCTGTGTGCACATCTCTTTCCCTCTCACTCACGCCTAACAATTCTCCTTTTCTATTCCCTCCCTCCCTCCATCCTACGTCCCAAGTTTGTGCGCCATTCCTCTCTCCCATATCTGTCCCAAGTTCATGCCCCCTCCCTCCCTTCTTTGTCCCAAGTTTGTGCCCTGCCCATGTCCCAACGCGTTCCCTCCTTTATCCCATGTTCATGTCCCCTCTCTCCCCTCCTTTGGTCCAAAGCGTGCATGCACTCGTTCCCTCCCTCCATTCTGTTGCCTAACTATTTCAGTGCCCCCCCCCTTCAAGACTGTACCGGAGCCATCCAGGTCAGCTGACTCCTTCCTGCCTTCCAGCCGCACTTCTTCATAGGGCCACGGGCCCTGCATGCTGCTGACCTGGAAGCCTTCCCTCTGACGTCAGCTCTGATGTTGGAGAGTAGGCTTCTGGGTCGGCTACGGGCAGTATGCTGGGAGTGCTGAAAGCTGCTCTGTGGAGGGGCGAGTACGGTTGGAGGGCAGGAAAAGGAGGCACACTAAGCCCCTTGAGGTCCCTCCAACCCTGTGGGATCCCAGGGTTCCGCAGTATTCCCATTGTCCCTGTTCCCATTGTCCCCGTTCTCTGCTCCCTGCAGCTCTCTACTATAAACATACTGGCTGATTTTCAGCACTATATTACCAGACAGACATGTTGCTGACCATTTAAATAGCATTTAAATGTGACCCTGGGCAAGCCATTTAATCCTCCACAGCCCCAGGTACATTAGATAGATTGTGAGCCCACTGGGGCAGATAGGAAAAATGCTTCAGTACCTGTATGTACACCACTTTGAAGGTGGTTGTATAACTACAAAAAGGTGGTGTCCCTTATTCAGTGTCAGATAACTAGTTATTTCTGCTGAATATTCATGGTTAGCGGCTAAAAATTATCCGGCTATATCATGTGATAACTGGCAAATTTCAGCGATGATCAGCCAAGTTTAGTGACCAAACACTATAAACTCAGATCAAACAGCCAGTGCTGAATATTGATTTAGCCCTTGAAGTTTATGCTGACCAAAAATAAACCAGATATTCAATGTTAATTGCCAAAAACAGCCTGGCATTGAGTATCTGCATTCTCCGTTAACAGTTAGAGTTAGCTAGGCAGTGGCTAAATGCTGTATCATGCAACTATAAATGGAGTATGCCCATGGGTGGGTCAGAAGCATCTTACAGTTGTGCATGCAAGTTACAAAACACTATCGTTTATGCAAGCAACTATTACCTTTATGTGCCAACATTTATATCAGCCTTTGAAATGGCATAAGTGCTCATGCCTAAAATTAAGCATATACATGCCAGCTTATGCCCTATAAACGCAATTTTATATACAATTACTTTTATAGAATTGGCACATAGGCCCAAATTCTATATGGCAAATAAATGCACACAGTCGATTTGTGTGAGCAACCTAATTGTTTAACAAACCAATCAGTGTTACTTGGCAATTAACACCTAATTGATGTTAATTAGCATTAATTAAAAGTTACCTGCACAACTTTGTAGGCACATTCTTTAAAGTGGTGCATGCCACTGCTAATGGATGAATCTCAAAGGGGGGGGGGCATGGCCAGGGAAGAAGCACGGGATGATCACGGGTGTTCCTAAAACTTAGGGTGCACTGTAACAGAATATGCCCGATCTGCACACAACAAGGTGTTTTTATTTAGATCTGGATTTTCTTGGCCTAAATGTTATGCTGTGTATAGTCGCTAAGCGCGATTCTATATACAATGAGGCACTTTTATAGAACCGCACTAAGCATCATTCTGATTTGTGCCAATAGAATTTGAGGGGTTAGTGTCCATATTTTTGATACCCTTTGTAAAATCTGAATATCCTTTAGTAAAAGGGGCCTTAAACCATTTAAAAATGAAATGTACTGAAATCCCATTCAGTGACTCACCTTGGCTTGATGAGCAGCTGAAAAGCAGAGCGGCCAGCAAAGGGTAAGAATATCAAGAGAGGTTAAGAAAAATAATTCTAACCTAACTTTGCAGAATAACCATGCAAATGTATATGGGCCCATTTACTACATTGCATTTGCTGTTAATGTAGTAAATAATGCATATTAACTGTAAACCTGCAGCAATCATCACACTAACAAATAAGTAGGACTATTTACCAAGGAGGTGATTTGATAAAGACAGTATACTAGTTTATAAAATCCCTCCTCCCTCCCTACCTATCCACACAAGCCTGGAGGCAATATTGTGTATAACTGTACACAAATCTACGGTAGGCACATACAGAATTGGGTTTTGGACACAGTATAAATGGCATTGTGATTTATGCACATACATTATAAAATACAAGCTGGTGTAAATGTCTGCAGCTTCTTTTTTGCTGTGATTTCTGCAGCTTTGCAGGCAATTCTATAAAGACATAGGTGTGTTTATGTATCTTTATAATGTAGACTCCCACTTGCCCACTTAGGCAACATGTTATAAATGTATCCTCACTGTGAATAATTCAAATGAACATATTTGCACACACATTTATAAATTTGACCCTTTGGGTCAATGTGAAGAGTAATAAATCAGGACCCATATATTTGTAACAAGTAAATCTGGTATTACTTCTTTAGAACAGAAACAGAGATTTATGTGTTTAATGTACAACAGAGGCATAGCCAGCAAGACACCCAATTTTGGGTGAGCCTGGACCCAAGTAAGGAGGGTAGAAGTACCCCACAGACAATCTGATCTCTCCTTCTCTTGCCCAGGCAATCCAATCATTCAACCCCTCATTTAATCCCTTACTACCACCATGTACCTTTTAGAGTTCGGATCTTTACCGGCAGTGAGCAGTGTCAGCCACACAGCCCTTCCTTGTGACTTACCGTATTTTCACACATATAACGCGCGCGTTATACACGATTTTACAAACCGTGTGCGTTATACGTGTGAGCGCATTTTACAACTTTTTTTTTTCCAATTCCGATCGGCAACCCCCCTGCAAACCGGCATCCTCCCCCCCTCCCCCGCGATCCTACATCCCCCCCAGCACCGCAAAACATCTCTTACCCGATTGGGCACCGGCACCAGCACCAATGCACAGGACGTGCCAGTTCCAGTGCCCGAAGATCCTCCCTCGTTGGTTTGGGCTGGGCTGGGTTGGGCGGTGCGGGAGAGATCCTCCTTCTTCCTGCGCCGGGCTGGACTAGGCTTCGAGCATTTGCGCATGCTCAAAGCCTTCTGGTCTCGCTCTCTCCGAGGAAGAAGGAGGATCTCTCCCGCACCGCACAGCCCAGCCCAGCCCAGCCCAGCCCAGCCCAAACCAACGAGGGAGGATCTTCGGGCACTGGCTCATCCTGTGCATTGGTGCTGGTGGCGGTGCTCAATCGGGTAAGAGATGTTTTGCAGTGCTGGGGGAGATGTAGGATCGCGGGGGAGGGGGGGTGACGCGAGCGGGGGGGGAGGATGCCGGTTCGCAGGGAGGATGCCGGATCGGATTGAAAAAAAAAAGTTATAAAACGCGGGTAAGCGAGCGGGGGGGAGGATGCCGGTTCGGAGTAGGCGGGAGGACGTTTTAGCATGCGCGGTATACGCGTGTGCGTGCTATATTAATTTTTTTTTACATAAATTTGTGTTCCCCACGCGGTATATGGGTGAAAATACGGTACTCTGTTTATGTAGAAACAGGAAGTTCATTCAGAAGGAAGGCTGTGGGGCTGGTGTGAGCATTGTATTGGTCATACTGCTTGTAGCCGGCATAGATTTAAACTTTAAAAGATATGTGGGAGAGGTGTTGGGAGTTTTTAGCTGGTGGGGCCTGGGGATCTTCATCAATTACATCAGAGATGTGCTGCCTCTATATGGGCCTAAGTCCACCTGAGCCCATCCGTAGTTATGTCACTGATGTATGGATGTGAAATACTTCAAGTCAGGAATATATAAACACATCTTAACTTTAGGGCAATCTAATATAATAAAACGGTAAGCCGCGCATGCGCACTCCCACTGCGTGTGTCCGTTTTACGTGAGATGTAGGGCACCTCAGGTAAGAGTGCGCATGCGCGCTAATCTCTCTGGCTGGTCATCGGCGTCTTCTTCGCTCCTCTCCCCAGCACACTCGAACCCCCATTCAGCCTCCCATCTGACCCTCCCTTCGGCTCCCTTAGTCCCTTGCCGCCCTGACAAACGTCCTTACTACAGCAAGGGCGGCAGCACTCTAAACAGGCTGCTTCGCGGCCTGCTACTTCCCTGATTTGCCCCCCCCCCAGGCGGATGTCGGCCACGGTGGCTGTCGCCGGTTGCAGACCGCTATGGCTGTCGGCGGAGCCCGCTTTCAAAAAGGTTCTTTTTCCTGCACTGGAAGAATGAGCTCTCACTGGTGTGAAGCCGTGGCCAGCTGAAGGCGTGCAGGGCTGAGGAAGGGAGGGCCCTCCTCCCCTCTCCGTGTGGGAAGAGCCGCCGCACGCCTGCAAGGGGCCAGACAATTTAAAAGTAAAAACCACCGAAGCCATCTTACTGTATTCTCCTTCCCCGCCCCCACTTTTTAAAATTTTCAATCTCGATGTATTTTTCACTCCCCTGTCCCCCCTTCTCCCACTGTTACAGTTAGTACTTTTCAATTTGTCAACCCCCAATCATTTTAATTATAATTTATTTTATTCAATATTACTTTTTTTGTTTCTTTTAAGCATTGACTTTGTTTTTTTCATTGTAAATGTATTGTAAACTGTTTAGGTATTGTGAGAGAGAGAAAGGGCGTAATGCTGGACAGGGGGGAGCAGGAAGGGAGGGGGAAAAAGGAAGGGAGGCCTGCTGGACAGGGGGAGGGGGAAGTAAAACAAAAAAGGAAGGGAGGCCTACTGATAGACAGGGGGAGCAAGAAGAGGTGCTGATGGACAGGGGGGAGGTAAAACAAAGGGAGTAGGGCTGCTGCTGAATAAGGGGAGCAGTGAAGGGGTGGTGGTGGACAGCCAAAAGAAAGAAAGACAGAAATATAGAAAGTGGCTAAGGAGACAGAGAGACAAAGAAATAAAGACAGACACACACACATATATTCTAGCACCCGTTAATGTAACGGGCTATAAAGCTAGTAATTTTATAAAGCATTTGGGCTACTTATTTATTTTTAATTTAAACCTGCCCAACTATTTAGATTCAGAATGCTTATTTTTTATTATTTTTTTTAAATATACATGTACAAATGTGGTGATTGAGAAGATTGTGTATACTTGAATGTGCAAATGCATAGGAAATCCCAGAGATGTGGTTGCAATTTATAAGGGGGTGCTGAAATGTTCTCAGCCCAACCAACTTCCTAAATTCTGAGCATTATTTTGCCACTGTAGCTAAAATATTATTTTAATTTGCATAATCGTAATGCTATGTTTTGACATTGCTTCAGATCACTGATTGAACCATGTCAACAAAAAGTGTGGAATTTTCAAGTGTAGAATTCCAAGCTTTAATGAAGTTTCTATTCTTGCAGAAGAAAATTCCAAAGGAAATCCATGACTGTATAATGCAAACACTGAGTAACAAATGTCCATCATATTTAATGTGTCCATACGTCCCATTATGAACGGGACTGTCCCATTTTTGATCCCGTTGTCCCCACACACAGCTTCGGGATGCCGAAATGTCCTGTTTTCAGAGACAGCGTCCCAAAGCTGTACACGGGGACAATGGGACAGGCGATCACATCCCCTTCCTCCCTGCCATGCCAATGCCAGCCTCCCTCCAGCGCCCGATTCAACCCCCACCCCGGTCCGCTGCTGCTGCTTGCCAGCCTCCCTCTTTCCCTCCCTCCAGCGCCGATTCAACACCCCCTTGGTCCGCCGCCGCCTGCTGCCCAGAAAAGGAAGGTCCGGGTGCCGGCCCACTAGCCTTCTTCACGACGTCAATTCTGAAGTTGGAGAGGAAGTTCCGGGCCAGCCAGGCAGCAGTTTTGAGAATTTATATCTGCTGTCTATATTTTGCACTATATTTGTCTATTTTTCTATAGTTACTGAGATGACATTGCATATTTTAAAGTCATCTGCCTTGACATTTTTGAAACCCCCAAAATATAAATGATAATTAACATTTTCTCTGCGTATAGTGTGCTTTGTGGGGTTTTTTTAACTTTATGATTACCATTATGAATTAGTAAGATATTTTGTGTACATGAAAAATGAATGGAATAAATTGGGGGCAGGATTAAGGCAGGGCTAGGGCAGGATTGGGGCGGGGCTAGGGCGGGACTGACAATTACTAGATGTCCCATTTTCCTGAAAAAAATAAATGGTCACGTTAATCATACTCCACAGTGAAGAAATGGTGTGCAAACTATAACCATGGAGATTTCAAGACCGAAGAAGCAGCAAGTCTGAGAGTCCTCAAATGGTGTCAACTTCTGAAATTGTTGACCATGTCCATGACCTGATTTTGGTAGATCGACAAATATCAGCTAAACCAATTGCTGAGACAGTACAGATATCCAGGGAACGTGTTAAGTGTATAATCCACGAATAGCTGGGTATGCAGTAGCTGTCAGCCATGTGGGTACCCAATTGCTCAAATGCTGGACAAGAAATGACATCAAGTGGACACTTCCAAGTTGATTTTGCAGCATTTTCAGTGACCTAGTGCTAACATTTTGGAATGACTATTTACTGTTGATGAAATATGGTTACACCACTAAGATCCTGAGACAAAACAACAGTCCATGCAATGGTGGCACTCAGGTTCTTCAAAGTCAAAGAAATTCAAGACCCAAAAGTCAGCAGCAAAGATTATGGCCACAGTGTTTTAGGATCAGGAAGGTGTTGTAATGACTATCTTCCAAGGAGCCAACCAGTTAATGCAGAGTACTACTGCAACTTGCTGTGCTGATTATAGGAGACATTGAAAGAAAAAAAGGAGAGGGCTTACCAGCCTGTAATTCCCTACTTTTTCCTTACTTCCACTTTTGTGGATAGGGACTACGTCCGCCCTCCTCCACTACCACTCATGACTCTAGAGTAGAGAATGACACGGTGACGGTTTACCCGCGGCCACCGCATTTAAGCCGCGGGTCACCGCCGAAAACGGGGAAGAAAACTAGCAGTCGCTGCGGTGACGGGGACAAGGCCATTCACCGACCGCGGAAACGGTGAACAGGTTTGTCCCCGCGGGCCAATGTACCCCCTTCTAGGAACCGCTATTTACCGCCCGACGCCCGATTCACCCCCCCAGCAGGACCGCTCGCACCCCCACCCCGAACGACCGCTCGCACGCGCTCCCACCCGCACCCGCGATCGGAGCAAGAGGGAGCCCAAGCCCTCTTGCCCGGCCGACTCCCCGACGTCCGATACATCCCCCCCCCCCCCGGCAGGACCACTCGCACCCCCACCCCGAAGGACCGCCGACTTCCCGACAATATCGGGCCAGAAGGGAGCCCAAACCCTCCTGGCCACGGCGACCCCCTAACCCCACCCCGCACTACATTACGGGCAGGAGGGATCCCAGGCCCTCCTGCCCTCGACGCAAACCCCCCTTCCCCCCCAACGACCGCCCCCCCCAAGAACCTCCGACCGCCCCCCCAGCCGACCCGCGACCCCCCTGGCGACCCCCACGACCCCCCCACCCCCCTTCCCCGTACCTTTGGTAGTTGGCCGGACAGACGGGAGCCAAACCCGCCTGTCCGGCAGGCAGCCAACGAAGGAATGAGGCCGGATTGGCCCATCCATCCTAAAGCTCCGCCTACTGGTGGGGCCTAAGGCGCGTGGGCCAATCAGAATAGGCCCTGGAGCCTTAGGTCCCACCTGGGGGCGCGGCCTGAGGCACATGGGCCCAACCCGACCATGTGCCTCAGGCCGCGCCCCCAGGTGGGACCTAAGGCTCCAGGGCCTATTCTGATTGGCCCACGCGCCTTAGGCCCCACCAGTAGGCGGAGCTTTAGGATGGATGGGCCAATCCGGCCTCATTCCTTCGTTGGCTGCCTGCCGGACAGGCGGTTTTGGCTCCCGTCTGTCCGGCCAACTACCAAAGGTACGGGGAAGGGGGATGGGGGGGTCGTGGGGGTCGCCAGGGGGGTCGCGGGTCGGCTGGGGGGGGGCGGTCGTTGGGGGGAGGGGGGTTTGCGTCGAGGGCAGGAGGGCTGCAGTGCAAACATAAGCCTTTCATTAAGACAATCCTGGTTCGCTTTTCCAAGTTAAAACAATTAGAAAAATATTTCTGGAGTGCTGTAATAAATTAAAATTAATAGTGCTCAGAACCCCCAAGGTAACTTCAGGCATCATTTTGAAGCTGGGGGGGGCGGTCGTTGGGGGGAGGGGGGTTTGCGTCGAGGGCAGGAGGGCTGCAGTGCAAACATAAGCCTTTCATTAAGACAATCCTGGTTCGCTTTTCCAAGTTAAAACAATTAGAAAAATATTTCTGGAGTGCTGTAATAAATTAAAATTAATAGTGCTCAGAACCCCCAAGGTAACTTCAGGCATCATTTTGAAGCTGGGGGAGGGGGGTTTGCGTCGAGGGCAGGAGGGCCTGGGATCCCTCCTGCCCGTAATGTAGTGCGGGGTGGGGTTAGGGGGTCGCCGTGGCCAGGAGGATTTGGGCTCCCTCCTGGCCCGATATTGTTGGGGAGTCGGCGGTCCTTCGGGGGGAGGGATGTATCGGACGTCGGGGGGGGGGGGGCATCAGGCTTTCAGGATGGGGACAGACCTTCAAGGGGGGACAGTGCAGGGAAGTCAGGGAATTTATATTAATTAATTTTTTCTCTGCGTGTTTTGTTTTTGTATAGTTATTAACTAATATTTAACTAAGTTTTAAAGTTTTAAAGAATGTTTCCTTTATACGTAAATAAAGAAAAGTGAATGGGATTGCAGTGGCGGTGACGGGGCGGTGAATGGGGTGGCAGTGGCGGTGACGGGGCGGTGAAGAGGATGGTGAGACGGGGACGGGGCGGTGACGGGGATGGTGAGACGGGGACGGGGCGGTGACGGGGATGGTGAGACGGGGACGGGGCGGTGACGGGGACCAATTTTTTCACCGTGTCATTCTCTACTCTAGAGACTCATTGAAAAGATCAGTCAGCGGACCCACCAGAATTTCCCTAAGTTCCTTCAACACCCTTGGATGTACACCATCTGGCACCATCACTTTAGCTAGCTCCTCACAAACACAACTCTCTGAAAATCGATCAGGGTCTACCACTCCTCCATCCCTATTCATGTTTGTCTTCTGCGGTCCTGCTCCCGGTGCTTCAGCCGTGAACACAGAACAGCAATATTTGTTAAGCAATTCAGCCTTTTCTTTATCAGCTTCTACATATTTCTCCCCTTCACCATTGAGTCTCACAATGCCACTTTTGCACTTCTTCCTATAACTAATATATCTAAAAACTATATTGTCTCCCCGTTTTACTATGTCAGCTATTTTTTCTTCCATTTGCATCTTTGCTTTCCTGACTACACAAACAGCCTCTCTTAACTTTTCCAGATATTTTTGCCTGTCTTCCTCTTTCTGCAATCTTTTTTAGTTTATGAAAGCTAATCTCTTATTCCTTACCTTCTCAGCTACTACTTTTGAGAACCAAAGTAGCTTTCTTTTCCTCTTACTTTTACTTACTTGCCTCACAAAAAAATTTGTCGCTCTTACAATTACTCCTTTGAATTTTGCCCACTGTATTTCTACTCCTTCTAGACGTTCTCATCCAGACAACAATTCCTTGACGTTATCTCCCTTTGCTTTTGAATGAGCCCTCTCTATACCCATCTTAATATTAAACCGTACCATGCAGTGACCACTGGATGCCAGATGATCACTCACTGTAGCATCAGAATACTTTCCCTGTTTGTAAGTACTAAGTCCAGTATGATCCCTTCCCATGTGGGTTCCACTACCAACTGCTGGAACAGTTCTCCTTGTAGAGATTCCAGAATTTCCCTACTTCTAGAAGACCCTGCAATAGGGATACCCCAATCAACATCCAGCATGTTAAAATCTCCTATTAGCAAGACTTCCCCTTTTTTAGATATATTCTGAATGTCTACTATTAAATTTCTGTCCATTTCTTCCGTCTGTGAAGGAGGCCTGTATATCACACCAATGCAAATATTTCCCTCTTTCCAAATTGATCCACAATGCCTCTTCCTTGCCCTGAAGATCCTGCAATTGTGTGGCTTTAATATGATCTTTAACATATAACGATACTCTCCCACCTTTTCTTCCTACTCTGTCTTTCCTGAACAGATTAAAGCCAAGTATAACTACATTCCAGTCATGGTTTTCCGTGAACCACATCTCCGTGATCGTCACTATATCCAACGCAACGTCTTCCATCACAGATTCTAGATCCAGAATCTTGTTTCACATACTTTGAGCATTAGTATATACTGCTTTCCAAACATTGCCCCCTTTTCCCATCCATGAACAGGTATTCAGTGATTTACTTACCTGGGGGCTTTGGTCACCTTACCCCATAACTTCAGTAGATTAGCCAGCCTGCCGGCAAAGACACTTCCTTCCCTTCTTTGATAGATGCACATCATCCCTACTCAGCAGTCCTTGGAAAATCATCTCATGGTCCAGGTAGTCAAAATGCTCTTGACGACACCATCCATGCAGCCATGCATTCATCTCCAGGATGCAAGCTTTTCTGCCCTAGCTTTTACCCTCGACAGGAAGGATGAACGAGAATACCATCTGCACACCTGTCTGCTTCACTTTCTCTCCCAGAGCCACAAAGTCACTTTTGATACGTTCGCAGGGGTTCCTGGCAGTATCGTTAGTGGCAATGTGGATGAGCAGCATTGCAATCATCAGGCTTGATGAATCTCAGCAAGCTCTCCGTAACATCTTGGATTTTGGCACCAAGCAAGACAGCATACCTCTTGTGACATCATGGCTGGTCTCCAAATGGATGCTTCTGAACCCCCCTCAGAAGGGAATCGCCAACTTCTACTACTTTATACCTCCTAGTGGTCACGGATCCAGTAATTTGGGGGATTTCAAGCTTTGGTTCTTCCTTTCCTTGGGATGCTCTCATCTCCTCCACTTCCAGGAAAGCACACCGGTTCTTCAGTTCAAGGGTAGGAGAAGTCACAGTATCAATCTAGCTGTGTTCCGTAATCTGAGTCCAGCTGTCATCCCTCAGCACAGCCTCTTCTTCCCCACTGCTGGAAATCTTTGACACCTCATGAACTATTTCATTGATGTACCTCTCATTCTCACGGATGCTTCTCAGCCTTGCCACCACCTCTCTCAGTTCCTTTACTTCCTTTATGATAGATTCAAGCTGAAGACAGCTTGCACATGGAACCACTCCCTCTGCCTGGGTAACATTTTCTGTTTGCACAGAAGTTGTAACCTGAGCAGCAGCTTTGGTGATATGATGTTTCCAAGCCATACTGTGGTGCAGAAGTACTTACACCTGGAAGAATAAAGAAAGGGTATAAAAATCCTACCAAAGTAATGCCCTGTTCCTGGTTGGCTGAAGATCCTATAAATCAAAAAGCTCTGTCTTGGAGTGGGCTAGAGGGAATTAAATTAACACTAGAGCCTTTCCTCAAGTGCCCTAATCTGATGTTATGCCCTGAAATGCAACCTAAAACACTAATCTAGGCTAAAACACTGTTTTGTATTAAGCCCTAATAGAGACTCTAAAGGCTACACTATTGCCTAACTCAGGGGTAGGCAATTCCGGTCCTCTAGAGCCGGAGCCAGGTCAGGTTTTCAGGATATCCACAATGAATATGTACGAGATGGATTTGCATGCACTGCCTCCTTGAGATGCAAATCTATCTCATGCATATTTATTGTGGCCATCCTGAAAACCTGACCTGGCTCTGACTCTCGAGGACCGGAATTGCCCACCCCTGGCCTAACTGATTTTGCTGAGCTAAAAAAGAGAACTACAATGATATAACCTACTGAAACCCAAGTTCACCTTTCCCAAAACTATATCTTTAATGCTGAGCCTCTGGGCTTACTGAGGATTAAGCACAAGGCCAGCATTCCTCCCATCAAGGGTCACCCATGGAGTCTGATCTCTTAAGAAAGTCCTCAGAGTTCAGTCTTTTCAGCACCCCCTCATATGCATACAATTTTACAATTTCATATATATATGCACAAGGTAGACACATACATTTACACCTTTTGGAACAGATATACCTATGTTGCTTGTACACATAGGCACAGTTATGCAATTACCCCCAAAAGACAAATTTAAACAGCTTTTTGAAGGAAGTCATTTTATAGATGTCTAAGATAAAATAAGATTCATTCAAATTAGCAGATATATTACTTTTTATTGCAGCATATGTTATGGATCTCCATTTATAGGAATTTATCTTTCATTAACTTTTAAGTAAAAAATTGAAGTCTCTTATCAATGTACATGCACATTAAAAAAAATTTAATCATCACCAAATATACTTGTTCCTAGAAATAAAGGGCTCTTCATTTTATCTACAGTAAAAACAAACAAGCAAACACACACACATGCAATTTGAGAAGTATGGAGGACAAAGCAAACCTAGTTCCCAAAACACATCAGAATTACAGATACAAATCTCACCTTGCTCTTTCTTAAAATCTGTCTCTGTCATGGTCACGGGCAAAAACAATTCTCCAACGGGGGGCTGTACATTAACACTGAACTGGTTATCCTTTGTGCTAGGAAGAAATAAATCACACATTGTTTAAAAAGCTTTACAGTAATTAAAAATGTATGAAATTTTAGTAAAAAAAATATCTTACCAAGTTTAGTATTTGTTGCAGTTAATTTCAAGTTAAACTGTTGCTTATAAAAGTACAATAATTCACCATAAGTAAATGAAGAAAACAAGACCACCCAATAATAAGGGAACCACACTGACACCAGAAAGGCTAAGATTTGAGACAAAGGCTTAACTAAGATTAACCTGACCGCTATATAAGCTTTTCTTACAACTTAAAAGGTAACTTCAAAATTAGGTATCACCTGAACAGTACAGAATTTGTAAAGTGAGGTATGAACAGAAATGGTAAGAAGTGAAAATGAAAGAGTACATGTATGCATTATATCAATCTAAGAACTTAAGAACAGCCAATGGTCTATGTAGCCCAGTATCCTGTTTCTACAGTGGTCAATCCAGGTCCCGCTTTTGTTAAAACTTCACTGGCTCCCTGTAATCTCTAGGGTTTACTTTAAATGTGCCTGCCTAACATTTAAGATCTTGCATTGCACTCTTCCCCCTTTAATTCCTCTATCCTGGAACTCTGTGAGACCTGATATTACCAGATCTATCCAAAAGCTTAAATTATCTTTTCCCTCGTTAAAAGGCGTTATCTATATTGGAAAATTAGGGAAATCTCTCTACTTTAAAATTACTGAGCTTTGGAATAACTTTCCTGTCCAGCTGCGTAATTTGGGCTCTTTCCCATTATTTCGAAAACTTCTGAAAACGTGGATATTTTCAAAAATGTAATTTCCACTGCTCTCTATATAACCACTAATTCTTATTATATTTTCCCTTCTTAAACTCTTGTAAACCGTGTCGAGCTCTATCCTTATAGAAAAGATGCGGTATATAAGTTTAAGTTTTAGTTTAGGTCGTAAGTATTAATACTACTAATTATTTCTTTAGCACTACCAGATGTACGCAGCGCTGTACAGAGTCACGAAGAAGACAGTCCCTGCTCGAATGATCTTACAATCTAAACAGACAAGACAAACAAATAGGATGCCATGGATACAGTTAAGGGGAATTATTAATCGCAGGCTAGGTTGGTGGGCAGTGGGGAATGGGGTTATGGATTAAAGGCTATATCAAAAAGATAGGTTTTCAGTCTGCTTTTAAATAAGGTAAGAGAAGGGGCATGGTGGACAAACTCAGGTAGTTTATTCCAAGCATAGGGGGCAGCTAGATGAAAGGAACGAAGTCTGGACGTTGCAGTGGAGGAGAAAGGTACAGCTAAGAACAGTTGATCTGAGGAATGGAGTTCTCTGGGAAGTGTATAAGAAGAGTGTGGACACGTACCTGGTAAAAATCCAAATAGAACTGAATATAAATACAATGAAAGGAAATGAAACAAGAAAGACTAACTTCAATATCATGTACAGGATGTGATCATTGTAATTTAATGCAACACTCAATAGATAAAGGATGCTTCTTAAACATAAGAGTTTTCTGTTGTCTATCTGAAGTGACAGTTATATGGGCCTAAATTAATCAAGGGCAATATGATAGACTGATCAAGAGGTACAAATAATGTTTAGTTGAAATTACTTCTGCTCATGGAAATACCATTAGTTGCTGAATGAAGAATTCACATTGTTTTTCATATAAGAATAGTCACTATGGAATATTTTTGTTGAACAATCAATCAAAATATATTCCTTCTCTCTTATCAGAGTGTGGGTTACATCTAAAACATGATTAGATCCTCTTCGAAGTGGTTCACAATTTTTTTTTCAGATTTACAGATGCATATCACAACCAATATATAGTACAGTAAGAAAACAAAAGTACAAACAGCAGCAAATACAAGACATTAAGGACATAGCCCTCAAGTAAAATTACCATAATGTGAGTCCTCTCCATTTGTAGGCCCTAGACTGCCCCATAGACATAACCAATCACATAACTAATCACATGCTTGAGTACCTCAATAAATTCATGTAAACAATTCTGAGCTCCTTGAAGAGAACAGTATAGAAAATTGAACAAATAAATAAATAAAACCCTGTTCCACTTTCCTGCCCCCTCTGGTGATCTAGTGGTAGGCTGGGACAGGAGGGATCCCTCCCGTCCCAGCCGATTTTAACAATTATTTTTACCTCCCCGTGTACCTGTCTATCACCCGATTTTATCAATTTTTTGGCAAATATTTTAAATCAGATTGAGCTTTAGATAACCACTTTTAAATTGAAATTAAATACTGAAAAAACTAAATTCTTTTTAGCAACGCCCAACGAAAAGATAAAAGAAAACACGATTCATGTGTTCGGACTGGAATATAATATTGAACAATCTATAAAATATTGGGTGTAACTCTCAATAAACATCTGACTCTGGAAAAACACACAGACCTACTATTTAAGAAATGTACTTCGGTTTTATGGAAGCTTCGCACCATCAAGAAGTTTTTTGATTAACCTTCTTTTCGTTTGCTGATGCAGCCATCCATTATGAGTATTTTAGATTATTGTAATATTATATATTTAGGGGCTTACAACAAAATACTCAAAAAACTGAGACTGATCCAGAACACTGCGGTTCCCCTCATTTTTGGACTATAAAAATGGGAGCATATTACCCAATTTTATCAAAAACTTCACTGGTTGCCAGTTGAGTCCAGAGTTCTGTTTAAGTTTTCCTGTATTTGTTACAAAGCAGTTTTGGGGATGATACCAGATTATCTTGCTTTTCATTTTTCTTTGAACTATTCTAATAAGAGTAATTTATTTAATTATCCTTCTATAAAATCATGTCAATATAAGAAGTTTTTTGATAGAATTTTCTCATTCCGGGCCGCTAAATTGAATACATGGCTTGGAAAACCAATATTAAGAGGATACTTCTTATTCTGATTTTAGAAAATCGTTAAAGACACGCCTGTTTGACATGTTTACATCTTAGTTGTGGAATTGTTTAACTTATCCTGCTTTTTAATTGATGTATTCCAATTTGAATTGCTCGAGGAATGGGCATCGACATGGCAGATGAGGTTCAACGTGGACAAGTGCAAAGTGATGCATGTCAGTATCAAAAATCTCAAGCACGAGTACAGGATATCTGGGGTGGTACTTGGAGAGACCTCCCAGGAAAGGGACTTGGGAGTTCTGATAGACAAATCGATGAAGCCGTCTATACAATGTGCGGTGGCGGTGAAAAGGGCTTACAGAATGCTAAGAATGATAAAGAAGGGGATCACGAACAGATCGGAGAAGTTATCATGCCGCTGTATCGGGCCATGGTGCGTCCTCACCTGGAGTACTGAGTACAGCACTGGTCGCCGTACATGAAGAAAGACACGGTACTACTCAAGAAGGTGCAGAGAAGAGCGACTAAGATGGTTAAGGGGTTGGAGGAGCTGCCGTTCAGCGAAATATTAGAGAAACTGGGCCTCTTGTCCCTTGAACAGAGGAGATTGAGAGGGGACATGATCGAAACATTCAAGGTACTGAAGGGAATAGACTTAGTAGATAAGGACAGGTTGTTCACCCTCTCCAGGATAGGGAGAACGAGAGGGTGAACACCGCCCTAACTGAGACTAGCCCTACCAGCATACGTCCTTGTTGAGTAGGAACTTGTCTAACTTAGTCTTGAATCCCTGGAGGGTGATTTCCCCTATGACAGCCTCCGGGAGAACGTTCCAGTTTTCCACCACTCTCTGGGTGAAGAACTTCCTTACTTTTGTACGTTTCAACTTTAGAGAGTGCCCTCTCGTTCTCCCTACCTTGGAATAGGGTGAACAACCTGTCCTTATCTACTAATTCTATTCCCTTCAGTACCTTGAATGTTTTGATCATGTCCCCTCTCAATCGCCTCTGTTCGAGGGACAAGAGGCCCAGTTTATCTAATCTTTCGCTATAGGGCAACTCCTCCAGCCTCTTAACCATCTTAGTCGCTCTTCTCTAGACCCTTTCGAGTAGTACCGTGTCTTTCTTCATGTACGGCGACCAGTGCTATATGCAGTACTCCAGGTGAGGGTGTACCATGGCCCGGTATAGCAGCTTGATAACCTTCTCCAATCTGTTCGTGATCCCCTTCTTGATCATTCCTAGCATTCTGTTTGCCCTTTTCACCGCCGCCGCACATTGCATGGATCACTTCATCGACTTGTCGATCAAAACTCTCAAGTCTCTTTCCTGGGAGGTCTCTCCAAGTACTGCCTCAGACATCCTGTATTCGTGCATGAGATTTTTGTTACCTACATGCATCACGTTACACTTATCCATGTTGAACCTCATCTGCCATGTTGATGCCCATTCCTCAAGCATGATTATGTCACGTTGCAGATCTTTGCAATCCCCCTGTGTCCTCACTACTCTGAATAACTTCGTTATCGTCTGCAAGTTTAATCACCTCACTTGTTATACCAATGTCCAGATTGCTTATAAAGATGTTGAAGAGAAATGGGTCCAAGATCCAGGGGAGCCCAAATTCCACTGCAGTGGTCTTATGATATTAGGCAAGCCACTTAACTCTCCATTGCTGCAGGTACATAATCAGATTGTGAACCTTTTAGGGACAGAAAAATATCTACTGTATCTAAATATACAGGGTGCCCACAAAAACACTTCTTGATTTTAAATGGTTACAAAACCAAAATTTATTGGAATATTCTTTCACCTTTGAGGCTAGTTTCATAAACTCAAAGTTTCATATGGTATCTGTTGATTACAAAACAATAGCAAATGGAAGAGTAGATTTAAATACAGGATTTCTCACTTCATAAATATCACCAACAAAAAAATTTGTCGATATATTGAATTAATGAATTTCATACAATACCTCAATTGCTGTAATACCAACATACAGTTCAGTGCTACGAGTAATGCATCGACCATTAACTTTTTGGTCATTCAATTTACTTACAGCCAGGGTGTTTTTGATACAACTATTTTCACTTGCTCACTTGGAGCGCTGATCTCCTCCCATGGCTTCATGTATCATCTCTATGCTGATGACTCCCAGATCTACCTCTCTGCACCAAATATCTGTACTGAAACCCAGACCAGAGTCTCAGCCTGCCTGTCCAACATTGCCACCTGGATGTCTCACCACCATCTAAAATATGGCTAAAAAAGAGCTGCTCATCTTCCTGCCTAAACCCACATCTCCGCTTCCCTTGTTCTCCGTCTCTGTGGATAATACTCTCATCCTTCCTGTTTTGTCTACTCGTAATCTCGGGGTCATCATTGACTCCTCTCTCTCCTTCACCGACCAGATACAACATATTGTTAAAACCTGCCGCTACAAAATCCGACCCTTCCTCTCTGAGCACACTACCAAAACACTTACCCATGCCCTCATCACCTCATGCTTAGACTACTACAACGCGTTACTCTCAGGCCTTCCACTTAGCCATCTCATTCCCCTCCAATCCATCCAGAATTCGGCTATATGACTCATTTTCCGGGAGAGCCACTATACTCACATTACCCCTCTCCTAAAATCACTTCATTGGTTTCCCATGAATACAATTCAAACTCCTCTTACTGACCTACTCACTCACTCAGTTACCCTTCACTATCTCTCTTCACTTATCTCCCTTTTGAGCTCTGCTCAGCTAGTAAGTGCCTCCTATCTGTGCCCTTTTCTTTAACTGCCAACTCCAGACTCCGACCCTTCTACCTTGCTGTACCGAATGCTTGGAACAAGCTGCCCGAATCCCTACGGTGGGCTCAGACTCTGGCAGTGTTCAGGGCCCAGTTAAAAGCCCATCTCTTCAAGAGAGCTTTCGACTCCTAACTCTTCTCACCTTGGGTTCTGCATCCCCAATACTAAGGGCTCCTTTTGCAAAGGTGCATTAGGGCCTTAACACGCGGAATAGCATGCGCTAAAATACCAAGCGAACTAGCTGCTACCTTTTTGCAGATGATACCAAGATTTGTAACAGAGTAGACACCGAAGAGGGAGTGGAAAATATGAAAAAGGATCTGCAAAAGTTAGAGGAATGGTCTAATGCCTGGCAACTAAAATTCAATGCAAAGAAATGCAGAGTAATGCATTTGGGGATTAATAATAGGAAGGAACCATATATGCTGGGAGGAGAGAAGCTAATATGCACGGACGGGGAGAGGGACCATGGGGTGATAGTGTCCGAAGATCTAAAGGCGAAAAAACAGTGTGACAAGGCAGTGGCTGCTGCCAGAAGGATGCTGGGCTGTATAAAGAGAGGCGTGGTCAGTAGAAGGAAGAAGGTGTTGATGCCCCTGTACAGGTCATTGGTGAGGCCCCACTTGGAGTATTGTGTTCAGTTTTGGAGACCGTATCTGGCGAAAGACGTAAGAAGACTTGAGGCGGTCCAGAGGAGGGCAACGAAAATGATAGGAGACTTGTGCCAGAAGACGTATGAGGAGAGACTGGAAGCCCTGAATATGTATACCTTAGAGGAAAGGAGAGACAGGGAAGATATGATTCAGACGTTCAAATACTTGAAGGGTATTAAAGTAGAACAAAATCTTTTCCAGAGAAAGGAAAATGGTAAAACCAGAGGACATAATTTGAGGTTGAGGGGTGGTAGATTCAGGGGCAATGTTAGGAAATTCTACTTTACGGAGAGGGTAGTGGATGCCTGGAATGCGCTCCCGAGAGAGGTGGTGGAGAGTAAAACTGTGACTGAGTTCAAAGAAGCGTGGGATGAACACAGAAGATTTAGAATCAGAAAATAATATTAAATATTGAACTAGGCCAGTTACTGGGCAGACTTGCACGGTCTGTGTCTGTGTATGGCCGTTTGGTGGAGGATGGGCAGGGGAGGGCTTCAATGGCTGGGAGGGTGTAGATGGGCTGGAGTAAGTCTTAACAGAGATTTTGGCAGTTGGAACCCAAGCACAGCAAAGCTTTGGATTCTTGCCCAGAAATAGCTAAGAAGAAAAATTTAAAAAAATAAAAAAAAAAAAAAAAATTGAATCAGTTTGGGCAGACTGGATGGACCATTTGGGTCTTTATCTGCCATCATCTACTATGTTATATGTCTCCTCTTGAGCAGGTGGTAGTTTTTCAGGTAGCGCACGCTAATCCAGTGCATGCGCTAAAAACGCTAGCACTCCTTTGTTAAAGGAGCCCTATATGTCATGTCTGTCTGTTTGTCCAAGTTAGATTGTAAGCTCTTCTGAGCAGGGACCGTCTATAAATGTCAAAATGTACAGTGCTGCGTTCACCTTTCAGCGCTATATAAGTGATAAGTAGTAGTAGCATGCAGAAGTATCTTTTTCTGTGTGGACATTACAAGCTTATTGCTGGCTTTTATGTATTTCTATACTGCACAATTCAAAGTTATTTTATCCTGTACACTTTAATATTAACTTCAGTCTAGGGTGACCAGGTTACCCATTCCAGAAGAGAGACTTTTTGGCCAGTTCTGGTTTTAAAATTACATTCCAAAGCAGTGTAGTATTAATCCATGATTCTAGCCATTGAAATCACTGCCGCAGGGTCCCATAATACACCAGGATGAGGTTGACAGAAATCCAGGATTGGCCAAAAAGTCTCCCTTCTGGAATGAGTAATCTGATCACCCTACTTCTGTTTTTTGCATTACTTTTTGCTGACTTTATCTCTCAGTAATTTGTGTTGGATTATTGTATCTTCTACTAGATATTTATAAATGTCTTCCTGCTCAAATTCTTATATATTGCAGTCTTCAGTGAGAGAGGTGTTGAGTTCCTCTATTATGAGATTCATTCTATTAGACTCTTTAGAACAACTGTGTCAGCTACTCTAACTTCTCTTTTGATAAAATTTCTTTTTATTGAACTACTAAAATATGTACAGTATATCCCTAAACAGAAAGATAGTGTTTGTTATGCAAAACACACACCCAGTGATTGGCATCCAAGACCAATTGATCTACCCATTACCACTATCTCTCCTATTCCTACAAGCACAACTATAAAGCTATTGATCAGCTACATTGCTGATCGGTTTCTATTTTCTGATTTTGGGCAGGCCAATTAAGAAAGTGAGTAATTGTGATTACACTGCTTCAGGATCAATTACATCTGTTGCAAGACAAAGTACTCCTTTTGGACAAACGTAAAGAAAATAATTATGATCAGGGATGCTTTAGTGCTAACCTGTCCTTAAGAAAAACTCAAATAAATGACATGCATGTGTTTAGGAAAGCCATTATGGGAAATTCAAGAAAGTGAACAAATATGCTACATAATCTAGAATGAAATAACATTTACAAATGCCATCTCTTTAAAACTATTCAGAAAAGTAAGGAATAAGAGGTTAGTGGGGGAATAAGCTACAAAAAATGTTGGATTGTTGTTAAGTGAGTTCAAGCTATGCAGAGATTATAATCTTTGTGTGTATCAGTTTTTGGTTTGGAAGCATGTTTGTTCCCAATAAACAAATTATTTTAAAAAAATCATAAAAAGATCATTTAGAAAAGTAACCTTCAAAGAACATAGACTTGAAGAATCAATACAACAGATATAAATATAAGAAATAATTGTCAATTTCTTGTTAAACACTTGGAGGTTGAGTTAGCACTGGGGTAAGCAATTCCGGTCCTCGAGAGCCAGAGCCAAGTCAGGTTTTCAGGATATCTACAATAAATATGCATGAGATAGATTTGCATCTCAAGGAGGCAGTGCATGCAAATCCATCTCATACATATTCATTGTGGATATCCTGAAAACCTGGCCTGGCTCTGGCTCTCGAGGACTGGAATTGCCTACCCCTGAGTTAGCATATAGAGAGCTATTTATGCGGTCCAATTTATGTGCTAACCATGCCTGGTTAGTGCTGAATATAGAGTCCTGAGTGTGACTTACCCCTGAAACGCCCTGAGATAGCCCGCTGCTGGTTAAGCGCTAAATGTGAATATTCAGTAGGAATAACTATTTGTGGATAGTTGGTTATGTATGATTTAACCAGTAAGCAGCCATTTAAATCACTTTGAATATCAGGCCTTGGGTTCTTCTGAGAGGGAGGGATCTTGATCATCAGTGCTGGAAAGAAAGATAGTGACTAGAGAATGAAGATGGGGAGGGTAACAGGGAAAGGACCTTGGAGATAGGGAGGGAATGGGGTTTTTGAAAAAGGGAGGACGGATCAAGAGGAATATAGGTAGAAAATCAAAGTATAGGGCAAACAGAAAAGGAGAAAGAAGAGGGGAATCTTGGATAAAGAATGGGGAGATTGGGCATCAGAGGAAATAGGGACAAGCCATGCTTACATACATTTTATTGACATCAATTCCTTACCTCATTCAGTCACTCATTGTGCATTCCTTTCAATCCATTCGTACCCATACAATTGCACTTGTACTCCACCCCCCACCCACCAACAATTACATTCATACAGTGCTTCCCAATCTTCTCTCTCAATCTTTACATCCCTCTCTGATCCCCCCTCACTTCTTCCATTTCTTCACTCACCTTTCCTCACATTCCTTCCCTCTCTCTCATTTTCCTCTTTTATCTCTCACTTTCTTCCTAACTCCTCCTACTCTAGCTTGGGTTTAAGAAGAAACTGCCAACATGGTGCCAGCAACTCCTCCTCCTCTGCTGTTAGGGCTGACATGTCATGTTCTGAGCTGTACACAATTACTGGTGGCTCCCACAGCTAAAAGCATGATACCAACTCCTGTTAGTGGAGAAGGAAAATGCCTCTTGATGCACTACGTAACACACTGTCCTTCTAGTCTCAACCCTGGATTGGAGAGTAAGAGAAAGTATCAGTATAGGGAGATAGTAGGGGAATGGAAGGAAGGAAGGAAGAGGAAAGAAGAAAGGTATTGTCTTCACTGCTGTTGCAGCTTCTGCTATGGTCCAATTCTTGATATCCTGAGACCAGCCAATTCTGTGGCAATAGCCAGATTTTGCAGATCTTACAATAAAGTGGAATTGTGGAAAACCAGGGCTATACTAATAAATATATTATAACTAGAGCTTCTGTTCTGATGTGTTTATAAAATGTGCTGATATAGATCCTGTTCTATAATAAATGGAGGAATACGAGTGGTGCTGGATACGAGTGGTGGGAACATCCATTTTATAACCATAAACAATGTGGTCAAGATGGCATCACAAATATGTTCCCCAAAAACTCGGCACTATACAGTATAGGCCAAAATGGGGAGAGTGCAAAAGAATAATAATAATGCAACAAAAAATATATAAATCAATAAACAATAAGCAAACAGTGAGACCTCTTTACTGGGGAACTGCAATAGATCAAATCCCTAGCAGTATACCCCCAGGCAGATAACTCATATTTAACTTGACGGCTATAACCTAAATGAGTTTGCCCTGTACATCATAATGTCTCTTCTATAGTGAAAAAATAATGCTAAATAATACTGAATAAGTGAGAAATAATAATGTGAAAAGTTTTATAATGTACTCTCCTCATCTGACAAATGCTATCTTCAACTTTCTTTTGCTGATCAGATCAATCACAAAAAACAATGTGATTGAAAATCAAACTTATCTGAATCCAAATCTGAAATCACTGTTTTTGGCCTTTTGATATCATAAATATGTTCTGAAATATCCACATACAGGTTATGTGCAGCAAGTCATTTTAGAAACATAGATCTGTTTATTTACTGCATCTGTCACAGAGCCTCATCATATCCGTTATTAGGAGTGCTTTTGGTGGTGACCTAACCCCATCCAGTGGAGTGCTGCACAAAATGAACAACTTTCTAAACCTAGATGTCCATAGGACATTCATGCTGACAGACAAAGTTTCTGTCCCCCTTCTGAAATGGGAAATGCACGTGAATCTTTTCACCCCAGCTAGTCCTGCCCAAATTATGCCCAGACCATACTCCCTTGCCATATGCACGTTTTTGAGTTGTAGATGTGTGTATCCTAGTTTTCTAAAATCACAATCAAGGGAGGAAGTTATCAACATGGGTTACACTTTTAGTGTGTAATTTTAGTCAATCCTATCTACTAACTAGTTCTCATTACATAAACTGGGACCTGTGCAAAACTAGCACAAGTTAGTGATAAATAACACTTCTTAACAGTATCTCATACTGACGCCCCCTAGATATGTATGTGATATACACATCTAATTGCTTGTTTATTATATATAATATCTAGAACAAACAGTGCTTCCAAAATAACTGCCAATGGTAATCATTTTCAAAAGAAAAAAAATGTCTGAAAAAAAGCCATAAAGCAGCAAGACGTTTTTATCACCAAAAAGTTTTAAGTTGGGATTTTTGAAACTCTGATTTCAGATGTTTTTCTCTGCAGTTTGTCCAAATTTCAAGTGAGCATAATTTGAGCAGCACTTGGGTATTCCCAAAAGTTATACATTTTTCTGCCATAATGGAACCAAACTAATAGACCTATTTCAAGCATGACTAAGTTACAAAAAAGTGCCCTAAATGATCAGCTGACAATTGGAGGGAATAAGACATGACCCCCCTCTTAATCCCCCAGTAGTTACTGACCCCCTCCAACCCCCCCAAATATGTGACAATGATATATGCCAGGCTCTATAATACCTTCACATATGATGGCCACTCCTATTATAGCAAGCTGGTCCCAGAAGTAGGCCAGTGGTCAGTACACTGTAGAGAAGGGAATCCAGGATCATATCCCACTCTAATTGGTACATTTGTTGTACTAAATAGCTGTTGCACCCATAGGTGTCAGAATGGGTGGGGAGGGGGTCACAGGGGCCGTGGCCTCTTAAAAAATTGGCGATAGTTTGGCTCCCCTGCCTTACCTCCTCTTCTGGTGGCTGTAATTTTAAATCTTCAGTGTGTAGGGTATGTTCTTCCTTCCTTCCTTCCTTCCTCCTTCCCTCCAAGTGGGACCCTGCTGCATGACTTCTTCAGCTCCGGACTCCCCCACACCTTTAGATCCTTATCTGGTGTTGCTGCTTCTGTTTTAGCCGTAGACCTCAGAAACACCCCTCCTCTGTCCCATACAGGCTATATTCTCATAACGGGGAGATTCATGTGTAACCTCCTCATCGGTTAAGGCTTAAATTTTAATAGCTAATGCTCAATACTTTTATGTTTTTTTAAACACTTTTTATAACTTTTAAAACGACTAATGAAGTATGTGTACTTATCTTCAAAAGTGTTGCTGTACTAGGCTGGTGGACCCGACATGTTTCGCTGCCGCTTCGTCAGGGATCCCGCATAGACTCTTCAAATACAGCATGTGTGGATCCCTGACGAAGCGGCAGCGAAACATGTCGGGTCCACCAGCCTAGTACAGCAACACTTTTGAAGCTAAGTACACATACTTCATTAGTCGTTTTAAAAGTTATAAAAAGTGTTTAAAAAAACATAAAAGTATTGAGCATTAGCTATTAAAATTTAAGCCTTGACTGATGAGGAGGTTACACATGAATCTCCCCGTTATGAGAACATAGCCTGTATGGGACGGAGAAGGGGTGTTTCTGAGGTCTATGGCTAAAACAGAAGCAGCAACACCAGATAAGGATCTAAAGGTGTAATATAGAAAGAATACTTTAAAGGTGGGAAGCTTGGAATTGGATATTGGATTTATGCTAAAAGATTAATTTAGGGCAGAAAGTGAAAAAGGAAAGAAAAACAGCAAATGGATAAGAAAGCCCTGAAAACACAAGAGTACAGACAGAAAGAAGTGCAACCAAAGACTGGGAAAAGACGATTAATTCACCAGACAACAAAATTAGAGAATATGATTTTATTTTCAATTTACTGATTAAAATGTGTCAGTTTTGAGAATTTATATCTGCTGTCTATATTTTGCACTGTTCAGGAATAAATTAATTTCTTTCTATTTCTCTGGTGTTATAATGAATGTAGAGTCTGGTATCTTAGGGTTTCGTTTGTATGTATTAATACCTTTAGTTTGTGGAACTGTGTTTGCATAGGGGTTATTATTTGTGTTCTGCGTGTGTGACCAAGGCTAGGTATTCTGATAGGAATGAATGTTGAGAAGCATACAATGTGCTTTGTGTAGTTTAATTTTGTGTTTAACCGTTATGTGTTGTTAATAAGATTATATTATGTGTATATATGAAAAATGAATGGAAAAAAAGGTATTACAAGTAATACTATCATTATGGAAGTGGAGTCAGGGATGGAGCTTGGGTGGGGTCTGAGCGGAGCTTTTGGGCCTATCCCAAACAAAAAACCATTCCACTGCCTATGGTTGTACTTACTGTATATACTCAAATATAAACCAGGACTTTTAAAAATGGGGGTCCTGGGTTATATTTGGGCCAACACCTCCTCCCGGAATTTTTTAAGCCGCCGTCGCCACCAGGCTTTGCCCCCTCCTCCTCCCTGCCCTGCCGATCCCTGGCGGAGGTGCAGTTGGCAGGAGCAAGCTTTCCGAACTAGAACTTTCCTTCATTCCCTTGGATGTATCCTGTCTGGTCCCCCGTCTCTTTGTCTACTTTTAGTTTAGCTAACTCCTTTTAAACTCATCTTCTGAAATTCACTTGAGGTGTATTCCATTTTAATTTCTGTTTATGTTTGCTCTCTGCAGTCTAGCTCCCTAGCCCTTTTCTCACTGAATACCAAACAGAAATATTTTTATACTATTCCCCCCTCTTTCCACATTTCTTCACTTCTGAGTCCCACAATGCTACCTTTGTTCTTCCTCTTGTCACTAACATACCTAAAAAAAAAGGCTTGTCCTGTTTTACTACTACAGATTTTTTTCTTTCACTTGCATCTTTGCTCTCCTATTCTAGCTTTTCTTATCTTTTCTAGATATTTCTGCCTGTCATTTTTCTACAAGTTCTTGTAGTTTATAAATGCTAACCTTTTCTCTTTAACTTTAGGGCAGTAGCTGAAAAAAATTATAAAGGTGCATTTTGCTTCATACCTTTTCTTACTTTCCTCATAAAAAGATTTGCTGCACATATAACTTCCTCTCAAGTTTTGTGCACTTCTCTTCTATTTCCCCTAGATTTTCCTATCCTGCCAAGAGCTTCTGGAGGTATTCCTCTATCTTTAAAAAAAAACAAAAAACTTTTTTGACATCCAGGAACCTTACCGTTAACTGAACTCTCTCTACTGTGCTCTAATACTGAACCATGACATTCAGTGATCACTGAATATCAGATTTCACTCATGATACCATCAGAAACACTCCCTGTTAGTAAGCACCCAATCAAGTACAGAGGTTGACCAAATTTTGGGTTCAGTTTTGGCACTGAAATTGGCCCCAAATCCGTATTTGGTCTCATTTAGATTTCAGACAAAAATGCTGGTGCATTTTTTGGCTGAAACCCCAAAAAACTTTGGCCTGTATCCTTCCCCCCTTCCCCTGGGAAGAATGTGTCCATCCTTCCCTCCTCCCCTACAAAAAGATGAGCCCTCTCCTGTGAGCACCCTACCCCCCCCCTTGTGGGCTGGTGAGGTAAATACTCTGAAGCTCATAGAATTCCTATGAGTATCGGAGCATTTACCTCACTGACCTGCGCTAAAAACCTCTAGCATCAGGTAAAACCCAGCATATATATGATGGCTTTTACAGGCAAAATTAGTGCACTAATATTTATATCATTCAGTAACAAAGTATTCAGAACTGTAGAGGCTATAGAAAGGAAATATGCTTTTGTCTCAGTTCTGATCTAAACTATAGGTTTAGCTGAAGCTTTGTCATTGAGCTCACATTGCCCAAATCATTAAAATGAGTATGCCACTAGCATCTGAGGCAAATCTATTTACAGTGATGTTAGTCATAGTCTGCTGTTCAGTAATATTGATCTGTCTTGTTTGTCTAATAGGAAAATAATAAACAATTACTTGGCAATGTTGGAGAAAGTAATCAGTTTTTATATATCACTAATACAACAGACCTCCCAAAACAAAGGTGATGATCTGCATAAAATCAATGTGTTATGCCGCACTGCTTGTATTAATCATTGCAGAGAACCTCAGCACTAAACAGCATCAGAATTGCATCATTAGTATACGGAAAACATGCTAAAAAATTATAGCTATAATTTTTACTATAAATTTCAATTTTCTTAAAGCAGGATAATTTCAAGACTTTTAATAGTGATTTGCATACATTTAAACGTATGCAACAGTAGTTTGAACTTAAAACTAACAATGACATTTAATAACTCATTTCAATACATAACATGCCACTTTTTTGTAGTTTAAGACACAATCACTAAAACTACTGTGCACACTAAGGGTTAGTGCTCAGAATGCTTGGAGTTAAGTCACTCTGCATAGTTCTTCAACACTATAATTTAATCAAGCTTAACATGAATATTATTTGCTTTAACAAGAGCTACAAATCTGCTTAATATGGAGTTCAGCATCATAAGCATATAATCCTCAGAATAAGAATATGAAAGTTACATACATAGCATACAGAACAGCAAACTGTCTTAAAAAATAAAACAATTCACAAAAAGGCAGCAACAAATATAAAATAGTAACCGATAGAGCACTAAATAAATGTCATACAAAGAAAAGTTGCTTACCTGCAACAACGCTTCCAGAACTCAGAGCTAAACGATCGAGTCACATTATTATGACCACCTGCTAATATCCAGAATAACCATCTGATGCTGTGGGAGTGACTCAATAAGATGATGAGTGGTTGCTAGAGATATCTGGAGCAATGCAGACTGCAGCGTGTCTGACAGTTGCTGACGGGTGCGTGGTGGTACATACAGTCTTTGAACATGTCGATCGAGGTGGTCCAAATGTGCTTGACTGAGTTAAGAGCTGAGAAATTTGGAGGACAGGGAAGTAGGTGGAAGTCTTGGTCATATTCTGCGAACCACTCGTGGTATGTCACATTGTCCTAAGATCCCATCAGCCGTAGGGAAGATCGTCAACATGTACGGGTGTACTTGATCAGCAAGGATGGAGAGATACCTATATCGGTTGAGAGTGCCTTCCAGAGGTATCAAGGGACCCAGACCATACAAAAAAACATTCCTCAGACCATAACTCTGCCACCACCAGCTTGTGTACGTCCAACAATGGTTGCTGGATGTTTGTTGTCGGCGGTTTCACACCTGACACGCCAACATCCATCCGTTTGATGGAGCTTAAAATGTAACTTGTTGGAGAAAGCAACCCTCTGCCAGTCAATGCAAGTCCAATGTCAGTACTCCTGTGCAAAATGTATCCATATTTTTCTGATGAACACTCATGAGCATGGGTGCCGTCAACAGCTGTCTATTCCAGAGCCCCATTTGCAACAGGGTTTGCTGCACAGTTGTTTTGGACACACATCTGGAAGCCCCCTGGTTCATTTGGACAGCAAGTTGCTCCACAGTAGTGTGCTGATTGGCCTGCACCAACCTACACAGCCAATGTTCTCCTCTCACATCGATGGCTTCTGAGGCCCCACAGTTACCATGTCAAGTCATCAAAAAGGTTCCTTTCATCCATCATGGTACACTTTAACCACAGCAGCCCATGAATAGTTCACAAACTTCAACCTTTCCAAAATGCTGCTGCCCTTGGCCTGGTAGATGATAATGTTTTTTTCAATATCTGATAAACTGCATTTTTTCCCCATGAAAGCCATGGTTGCTATATTGGCAACTTGCTAACATCCCACCTTATAAATCCATGAAGTCTTTGCGCAACATGTGCATGCCTGACATCATAGGTAGGCGGTGGACATAATAATGTGACTCAACTGTGTAAAATGCTATGAGCAGCCTTCTCAAGCACAAGAGTCTCCTCAGTCAGTTTAAACTTTGGGGAAATAGGCAGCAATGTATGTGATTAATACTGCAGTCCACAGAGAACACCTTATGAATTAAGTTACTCTAATTTCTCTGTTAACAAGCATGACTGAATCAGCCATACAAGCTCAGGGTTGCTCTAGTATCGAAGAGAAATGTCCTGTTATTGAGGAGTAACTTACTGATATGTTTATATGAGAGTCCATTCATAAGGACAGATTGTTTAGTATTGCTTACTAAAGACTGATCCAGATACTAATATGAAACCAAAGTATGGAATGAAAACCAAGCAGCTGCTTTGCAGATGCTATCTAGTAATGCAGCCTTCAAGAGAGCTATAGTGGCAGTAGTGGCTCTGATTTGTTAAGGTTTAACTTTGTTAGAGGAATATCAGCTTGAATTGAATACATGATGCTAGCCAATTTACTAGTGTATACTTCGCCACAAGTGTACCCAGATGGCGAAGGCAAAAGGAAACAAAAAGCTGTATCAATTCTGATTGATACTGCCCTTTCTAAGGTAAGATGTAAAAACTTGTTTACAGTCCAGAATGTGGAGCGTTTTCTCATACTAATGTTTATAAGGCTTAGGATAGAACGTACGCAATACTATCTCCTCGTTAATTTGTAAGGGTGTGACTAACTTTGGATGTGACTCTTACAGATCCAGGCATGAACTCAAAATATGGCTATTTGAGAGGGCAGATATATTGAACTCTAACAGGATTGATTAATTTGTTAAATACTTATATAAATTTATTCTATTCTATTTTTATTATTATTTTATTTTGATTTCTAATATTTTATTGTATTTTTAATTTTTTGTACTCTACTTTGAACATAAGAACATAAGAATTGCTGCCGCTGGGTCAGACCAGTGGTCCATCATGCCCAGCAGTCCGTTCACGTGACGGCCCTCTGATCCAAGATCAGTGCCCTAACTGAGACTAGCCCTACCTGAGCACGTTCCAGTTCAGCAGGAACTTGTCTAACTTTGTCTTGAATCCCTGGAGGGTGTTTTCCCCTATGACAGACTCCGGAAGAGAGTTCCAGTTTTCTACCACTCTCTGAGTGAAGAAGAACTTCCTTACGTTCGTACGGAATCTCTCCCCTTTCAATTTTAGAGAGTGCCCTCTCGTTCTCCCTACCTTGGAGAAGGTGAACAACCAGTCCTTATCTACTAAGTTTATTCCCTTCAGTACTTTGAATGTTTCGATCATGTCCCCTCTCAATCTCCTCTGTTCGAGGGAGAAGAGGCTCAGTTTCTCTAATCTTTCACTGTACGGCAACTCCTCCAGTCCCTTTGTACTTTCATATGATTGAAAAGGTGTACTAGAAGTTCTGAAACAAAATTAAATTATTGTGATAAACCTAAGCTTCACTATGGAGTGACATGTGACACCACAGAAAATTGCCTTGCCACCTCAGTTTTACCTAGGTGGTTCAGCAGCTTCCATCTGCTCTCCCCTCAAGGTGACAAAGTCCAGTATCTCTCTCTTCCCCCAGAAAGGTTCAGTATCTCTCCTTTCTATTCTTTTCTCCTCCTCCACTCCTCCCCCCCCAAGTCCTCCAGTCTTCTGGTACATTGCTGACAATGTCATACACTGCAACAGACTACTGTTGGTCTACTCTAGAAGTGTTCCCTCTGCCATATCCCACCTACTCCCATGCAACTTCCTGTTCCTGTGTAGACAGGATGGAGTACTGAGAAAAAACTTCTGGAGCCAGCCAGCAAAAATCACTTAGTAGTAGCACTAAAATGTAAATAATATCAACATAGCTTAAGATAATTAACTATAATAACTAAATATGTAAAATTTCTCATTGAAATTCAGAGGTTTCTGAGAAAACTGGAAAAAAATGTAGAAGGTTATATTATTTGTCTCACCATGCAGACTTGATTTTGTGTTTTGGATTGTCTTGCTGCAGAAACCTTACTTTCTCCTAATGGGTGCTCTTCCTGGGGATTCTATCAGCTGGTTCAACACAGCAGCATAGAGGGGCCACTCAAAGGTTATCCACTGTGCCAAGTCACTTGAGAAAAAGCACACCAGGTTCTGAAGGAACTGTGTTTTCTTTCATCTCTCCTAACTGCTGCTCTTTCTGGGGATTCTATCAGCTGGTTCAACACAGCTTTCCCTTTCCAGGCTCTTGTCCAGCAGCAGAAGAGGGAAACCATTGGCGCGATGCGGCACGGCCCTGACGTGATGACCGGTGGATTGATGCTGGCATTGGAGGATCTCTTGTGGCCTGCCCTCTCTCCCTCTTCTCCTCGACGGACTTGCACTCCTGCAGCTGTGTTGTTGGACACATCGAAGGGAAACTGTCGGCGGCACCTGGCCTTGCCTGTGTCATGGTGGTCTTCATTGGCATGGTTCCTTGTGCCTGCTTCTTTGGTGGCGGCCGGTTGACCTGGTTCTGCAGACTGAACTTACTATCAAACTGCCTCAGAGACTGTTCTACCTCTTAAATATGTTTTATTTTATTTTTTATCTTCTTTCATTTTTTTCTATTTCTTTGATTTTTGATCTTGGAAATGTATTACATATTTTTATTTTAATCAGGTACTTTAGCTAGATTGTGAGCCTTTGCGACAGATAGGGTAGTTTTTCTCAAGTACCTAATTTCATTTTAGTTTGATACATTGTAAACTACTTAGGTCAGTAAAATGCAGGAGTGGTATATCAAATCTTAAATAAACATAAACATAAACCAATTATGCTTCAGTTTCAGCTCATAGACAGATGTCTAGACATTCATATTAAGAATTTCCTGGTACAATGCAAAATTCATGGATCCTTCAATAAGGGCAAGTTTTTCAAGTCTCGAGGTAGCAAAGCTTCCCTACATTATCACACCACCACCACCATGTTTGCCTTTTAGTATGATCTTACTGTGGAATACTGTATTTGATTTATGCCTGTGTTGTCCAAAGAGCTCTAATTTTGAGTTGTCTGTTCATAAAATATTATTCTGAAAGGCCTGGAGATCACCCAAGTGTGGTTTTGCACATGTGACATGAGCACTGATTTTACTGTTGGATAGCAGCAATTTCCCCCTTGCTACTGTCCCATGAATCCTATTTTTGCCTAGTTTTTCTTATTGTGGGTTCATGAACACTGACCTCATCTAAGGCTAGAAAAGCCTGCAGTTCTTTGGATGTTTCTCTAGAAAGTTTAGTGACTTCCTGGATGAGCTGCCACTGCACCCTTGGAGTAATTTTGGCAGGACAGATACTCTTGGGAAGCTTCACCACTGTTCCAAGTCTTCTCCATTTAGAGATAACTGCAATGGATCTCATGGTGGAGCCCAGGGCCGCCATCAGAAATTTCTGGGCCCCTTACTGAGCAATCCTATTGGGCCCCCCACGCACCCCTTCCCCCCCCCTGGTCCCCCCCTTCTTCCATGGGCCGAATACACACATACTTTTCTCTGTCGCCGCACTCTTTGACCAAAAGATTTGTAAGCCTGCAACTACGTCAAGGTAGACTCTTTAAGCAGCTCCCCTCCCTCCCCCTTACCTTTGTGGCCAAGTCAAAATGATCTACCAACAATAAAATTTTTAAAACACAAAGCACGCTGTACGCAGAGAAAATGTTAATTATCATTTATATTCTGCGGGTTTTCAAAGAGGTCAAGGCAGATGACTTTATGCAATGTCACCTCAGTAACAACAAAAATAGACAAATATTCCCCCTCCCTTTTTACTAAACCGAGATAGCAGTTTTTAGCGCAGGGACCTGCGCTGAATGCCCCACGCTGCTCTTGAAGCTCATAGGCTCCCTGCGCTAAAAAACGCTATTGCGGTTTAGTAAAAGGGGGGCATAGTGCAAAATATAGACAGCATATATAAATTCTCAAAACGGACACATTTTGATCACTAAATTGAAAATAAAATCATTTTCCTACCTTTGGTAATTTCATCAGTCTCTGGTTGCACTTTATTCTTCTGACTGTGCATCCAATATTTCTTCCCTTCTTTCAGCCTCCTGTATGCTTCCTCTCCTCCAGACCTCATTCCCTCCCCAAACTTTTTCTTTATTTCACCCTGCCCCCTTCTTTCTTTTTCTCTCTCTCCATACCCCCTTTCATTCTGTATGTCTATCTTTCTCTCTCTCTCTGTGCCCCATTTTTCTTTGTTTCACCAAGCCCCCTTTCTTTTTTTTTCTGGCTTCCTGTCCCCCCCTTTCTTTCTTTCTCCTTGCCCTCCCCTATGCCACCACCATTGGGAAAATGCTGCCACCGCCACTACCACTATCGGGAACAGGCCGGCGCCGAGTTCGCCCTGCTTCTCTTCCCCGTGGGGCCGACTAACTCTCGCCACTCGACATCGGAGAGGACGTTCTGGGCCAGCCAGGCAGCGATTGGCTGGCCCAGAACGTCCTCTCCGACGTCTGAATTGACGCGGGTGGCGAGAGTTGGTCGGCCCCACAGGGAAAAGCAGGGAGAACTTGGCACCGGCCTGTTCCCAATGGCGGCGGTGGCACTCAAGTGGCTAAAGAGACGCAGTTTGCCAGCCTAGGGAGACCACTGGAGGGTGGCCAGCTGTGCACCCCCTTGTGGCGTAAACCCGGGGCAGACCGCCCCCACCCCCACCTTGGAATGCCACTGTCTGTACCTCACTCCCTCCTTATGACCAAAAATTCTCCTTTCTTCTATTCCCCGTGTACACAACCATCTCTTTCCCTCCCTTCCTCTCTCCCAAGTCCTTGCCTTCTGTGTCCAAAAACACATTCCTTCCCCCACCTCAGCATCTCTTTCCCTCCCTTCCTCTCTCCCAAGTCCATGCCTTCTGTGTCCAAAAATGCATTCCCTCCCCCACCTCAGCATCTCTTTCCCTCCCTTCCTCTCTCCCAAGTCCATGCCTTCTGTGCCAAAAACCCATTCCCTCCCTCACCTCAGCATCTCTTTCCCTCCCTTCCTCTCTCCCAAGCCCATGCCTTCTGTGTCCAAAAACCCATTCCATCCCCCACCTCAGCATCTCTTTCCTTCCCTTCCTCTCTTCCAAGTTCATGCCTTCTGTGTCCAAAAACCCATTCCATCCCCACCTCAGCATCTCTTTCCCTCCCTTCCTCTCTCCCAAGTTCATGCCTTGTGTCCAAAACGCACTCCCTCCCCCATTTGCCTTCCAGCCCATCTTAGCAACTTTCTCAGCAAAATGTAGCTCGAGCCGCGTAGGCTTGTCTTCTATTTCCTGCCTGTCCCGCCGCGCACACATAGCCGACCAGAAGTCTTCCCCGACTTCAGTGCTGACGTCGGAGGGCGGGCTTTGCTTAAGCCCTCCCTCCGACGTCAGCGCTGACATCGGGGAAGACTTCCGATCGGCTGTGTGAGCGGCAGGGCAGTCGGAGTAGAAGACGAGCCTCGCGGCTTGAGTTATATTTAACTCCGCGGGTTCCCCATCGTCCCCGTTCATCTCTCTCTCCTGTGCACCCCCTTGGGGCGTGCACCCGGGGCGCACCTCCCCCCCCCCTAGGTACGCTACTGGCCCGGGCCCCCTGTCAGCTCCGGGCCCCTGAATGCAGGACTGGTAGTACTACCCTGATGGCGGCCCTGGTGGAGCCCATAGCTTCAGAAATAGCTTTGTAACCTTTTCTAGACTGATATATTTCTACAGCTTTTTTTTCTCATCTTTTCTGGAATTTTCTTTGTGGTGACTAATTCAATCTCATGGTAAGATTCAATATATAGTGAAGTTCTGAATTAAAAGAGCTGGCCACAATAAAGCCTGACTGTATTCAATCAGCTAAATCTAATTATCAATTACATTTGGTCAATTGGTTAACTGAGTAAATAAGGGGGCAGTCAGATTTTCACATGGGTCATATGAGTGTTTGGTAACGTTGTTTCTTAAATAAATTAAGCAATAATTTAAAAAAGTTCCCTCAGATTCCATTTCTTTAATTTTATATTTTATTTACAGATGAGAAACAATTCAGAATGATATACTATATAGAGCAGTGGTCTTAAAATCGTGGCCCAGGGGCCACATGTGGCCCACCAGGTACTATTTTGAGGCCCTTGCTATATTTATCATAATCACAAAAGTAAAATAAAACAGTTTCTTGATCATATGTCTCTTTAGCTATAAATTACAATATTATTATTAAGACTTAGCCAAAAGGAAAGATTTATAAACTATAAAGAGTTTTACCTCATGCAAAATTGTCATTTCTTTAATAAGACATTAACTATTTGTTCTGCGGCCCTCCAAGTACCTACAAATCCAAAATGTGGCCCTGAAAAGGGTTTGAGTTTGAGACCACTGATATAGAGTATATACAATAATATGAAAAATCAAGGAGTGGGGACTTTTTTACTTTTGTGTTACCTGTCTCATTCTTTCAATTTGCTGCACTGCATGTTAACTGACTAATGATAAAATCAAAGGGAATTCAAACCACCAATGTTTTAAATTGCATTTATTAATTCTATGTCTGTGTAAGATACCAAATGAATTTTAAGCCTATGCACATACAGACACACTTACTTGAAAGATATAAAATAACTCTTTATTGGTTCTCAGACTTGAGACTTGTTACTTCACAGGATCAGGGACTGCAGATTAATCTCTTAGCTTAAAATATCAGTCTTATCCAACAACCCTCGTAATTATGATACTCTTGAGGTCAATGGTTGCCACTCTCCAAACATTGGCTGCAACAGTTTATTCAGCATGAAAGGTTGGCTTACCACAACCAAGCAGATAGAAACCATCTCACATTAACAGTCTGCCTCACAACTCCATTCATTCCTAGGGCTTCTCCCCAGCCCACAGCTAGGAAAGGTTTTTGCCTTTGGAGCACTCTCCTCTCAGGACCTCTCTCAGGGAACTTGCTTCCTCTGGGACCTCTCTCTGACTGACTCCACTATAGGGCATATGAACTCCTCCTTGCCTGATGACTTACTCTTCCACTCTGTGAGCTAACATCCTCTGATATACAGTGGTGTAATTGCAGTATCAGTGAGGAAGTACCTCTCAGTCCCTTACAGACAAATGCCCTTATGTTTTAACTGCATAAAATTTATTGAATGGACATTTAATAACAAACAAAAATTGATTACATATGGTGAACTGTTTCAAAGAATACGTCTTCTTATCATGAGGACTACAAATTGATGTCTACAGTAATTCTATATGAGTGTTCGGAAGTCTATAAAGCACTGCCCTTCCCCTTAAGGATACTTCCTCAAAGCAGCAGAACCACCATAAGATCCATAGTCTTCCCCAAGGGGGAAGTGATACAGGAAAGGTGGAGCTAGAACAGCAAAAACAGGAAGTATAAAAGCTAGGTGAAGGAGACCCAGAAGGAAGCAGCAACATCCCAGGGCATATGCCTGCATCATCTATGTGTGAATTGCTACTGCTACAGTCAGGTATGCCAAGCCTCACTTGGATCTTGCAGCTTTTGTACTTTAACCTGAGTACTTGAGGAACCAGGCTAGGGACAAGTAAAGTATGCTGCTGTGTTGAGAGACAGTAGGGTATACAGTATCCCTGCAGGAGAAGGCCACATGAGGATTTGGTTGCATTATCATTCAGGTCTTTATGCTGTTTTTGTTTCTCCTACCTATGAATGGAACAAGGCCCTGACCTACAGCTTTAATAAATGTTATTTTTCATTGTCTGCTACAGCTTTGTCGATCTGTCTTATTTGGGCTCCGAACTCCACATTGTTCACATTATGAGAGAGTGTGGAAAAGTTCTCAGACCAACCAACTTTCTAAATTCTGAACATTATTTTGCCACTCTAGTGCCAATTTGCAGAATCATAATGCTATGTTTTAGCATTGTTTCAGATCATTGATTGAATTATGTCAATAAAAAGTGTGAAATTTTCAAGCATGGAACTCAGAGTTCAAGTGTGGAATAGAAGTTACTATTACTGCAGAAGAAAATGTCAAAGGAAATCCATGAATGTATGATGCAAACATTGAGTGATAAAGACCCATCATACTCCACAGTGAAGAAGTGGTGTGCAAACTTTCAACATGGAGATTTCAAGACCAAAGATGCAACAAGGTCTGGCAAAATTGACAGAGAAGGTGGTTTTCAAACAAATATCATAATTTATAGAAAAAAACCAACATTCTACATCCAAATCAAACAGGTTTCAGGCAGCATCACTCTACGGAACACTCGTTAATTGGCATGCCTACCTCTATTCTCTACTATCTGGATCACCATAAATCTATCCTTTTAATTTCTCTTGATCTCTCATCCGCCTTCGATACAATTGACCATAATCTCCTTTTGGATAGTAGAGACTATTGGTATTACGGATCATGTCTTCTCTTGGTTTAGATCCTATTTCACTAATCGTTCCTCGACTGTGTCATTCAACGCTACTTCAGAAAATTTCTCTGCAACTCATGGTATTCCTCAAGGGTCTATTCTCTCACCACTTTTGTTTAATATCTTTCTTGCACCCTTGATGACTCTCTGCCAATCCATTGATTCACTTATGCCGATGATATTCAACTTTTACACCCATTGGACACTGATAACCCTCTGGAAACCTTAGCAATCAATACAAAACTCAAACAAATCCATCAATGGCTTGACGCTATCAGATTGGAAAGACGGCCTTAAACTCAACTTTCTTATCACTATTAAGGGTATCATGCTCAAGACGACCAGCAATATCAAGATTCTCGGGGTTACTTTTGATCAAAAACTAACTTATCACGACCATATTAGTAGCATTGTCAAATTGACTTTCTTCAAACTATGTCAAATTTGTTCTGTATCAAAATTCTTATGTCCCAAGTCACTTAACACATTAATACACTCTCTGGTGATTTCAAAAATCGACTATTGTAATGCCTTATTTAAGAGAATAGCCCAAAAAGAAATATAGTGATACTTGCTATCAGAAACAACTGGTGACTAAATGTATTGTAATAACAGCAATCCATGAAATAGTGGCATTTTTTTACCAAAGTTTAAAAGCAGCCTTGTGTGAACCATTGAAGCCAGTGAATTAAGTTTCAATTTAATCCCATGGACTATCTTTATTTGATTAAGCAGTGTTTCCTATTCTCTTCCACATCAAGCACTTTCTCTGTGTGCCCATATATTCCCTTCCATGTCTGGCATTGCCCCTCTGTTTACATGCACCATTCCCATGCAGCATCTCTCTTTATATTCCTGTCTCTATTCTCCTCTCCATGCCCATTATTTCCCCTCTGTTTCTGTATACCTCCTTGTGTCTCTCCCTCTCTCTGCTGTATGTTCAGTATTTCATTCCCTCTTCCTTCATCTGTTTAGTATGGTATCTCTTTTCCCTTCTCTTCCCTTCAGCCCCTTCCACCCAACAGGTCCAGCACCTCTCTACCTTCCTTCCAACAGTCCCCCTTCCACAGGTGTAGCAACCCTCCCCCTCCTGCAGGTCCTGTAGTTCTCTCCTTTCCCTTCAATTCCAGCCCTCCTCTCCTTGGGTCAAGCACCTCTCTCTCCCTTAATTTCAGCTCCAGTCCCCCCGTTCCCCCCCAGTCCCAGATCCCCCTCCTGTGCCCTTTTTTCCTCTCCCAGTATCTGATTTGCCTTGCATTCCCTCCCTTTCTTCCTCAGGCCAATCTCTCTACAGGCCTGCTCAAGGGTGCTCGCAGCCTTCCCACTGCCGGGCTCCTCTTTATGATGCAACTTTCTGTCTTTGTGAAAAGAGGAAGTTGCATCATAAGGAGGCACCTGGCAGAGGGAAAGCCATGAGCACCATTCAGCAGGCCTGTGTAGGGATTGGCTCGCTCTTCTACAAGGTATATGCCAGCAGCAGGGAGGGAGGGAGGGAAGCCAGCTGGACCCGCTGGAACCATGAGCGAGGGAGAGCTGGAGCCGCTGGACCCGTGAGGGGGGATGGAACTGTAAGAGGGATAGGGATAGTGGGTAACTCAGGGAGCTGTGATCATGGAGGAGGGGGGACGGGTTCCCAGCAGGATCAAAGCCTTTTACTGCTCCTGCAGATTGGTAAAAAACTTTGTTCCCGCACCTGCAGTAAATAGATCAAATTTTCACCGATTCATGCAGTTTTACTGCAGTTGCCGCAGGTTAACCATGGGAAATGGTCACCATGTCGTTCTCTAAGTGGAAATATGCAGGACTCGCTGGGAAGCAGAAGAAAGTCAAAAAAAGTGAGGGACCAGAGTGAAGGAGATAAAGAGAAAAGAAGAGATGCCATAGTGCCAAGAAAAGGGGAGGGATGCTGGCTATAGTCTATGGGAACAAGGTAAGAGAGAGGATAAGCTGAACATAAGGATAAACAGGGACATAGAGAAGGGCAGGCAGAAGGTCAATGCTGAAGAGGAGATAGAAACACCGATAAGGTGATGCTGAAAGGGGGTAAATAGCACTCAGAGTGAGGCAATGCTGAAAAAGAGAATAGATACAGTACAAGGGTGCAATGCAGAAAGGGAGATGTAAATAGGGAAACTGAGAAAGGCAATGCATCTACCCTCAAGCTCCTGAGCCCTGGTATTGACAGAATAACAAAAAGAGTGCCATTTTCCTGGGTCATCCACACATGATGCAAGCATCAGGGCAACTGAAAATGCATTTTAGCAATACACTTATAGTGTCATGCAGATTACAACCAAATGTTATGGTGTCATGCAGATTACAACCAAATGTTATGGGGTCATGCATATTATAACCAAATGTTGGGAAACTAGAGCTTCTGATTTGCTATACAATAAGAGTGTTTTCTTTTTATGCTCCATCTAATCTAGTGATAAAGGAGATTTACAGACTTTAGGAGAAATATGGTCAAAGTAATTAAAAATTAGGCAACTAAGTCCTAAAAATGTATATACATTTCTGAAAGCAGTTAGTAATTTGTGTCTGTCCTTATTAATCACTAGAAAGAATACATTTAAATAATACTAGCCTAAATGAAATACAAGAAGGAAGGCTATTTTGGTCATAAAACAATAAAAGCTATTTGATATTTTTATCACTATCACAAATACTAGATAAAACTAAATTAAGAAAACCATTCAACATTTTCAAAAGTGACTGTTTATAAACAAATTTCTTCCAATCCAGAATTTCTTTTTAACTTGCAGTTTCATTTGGTTTTATGAATTCAATGAAGACGCAAGTATTTGATATGCTAAATTGCAAAGATACAGACAATTTTCTTTTAAGATATAAAAATAGAGAAGAATGATAGGGCATTTTCTAGTAATAGTAGCAAACAAGGTTATGAAGGAATAATCCAGAGGGATCCAAGAAGCAAGTAAGTTAACCAAATTGAAATTATATTCAGCTATTCTGTTTCTTCAGCAAGCTAATAATTTCCAGAAGGATTTTTACCGATTCATTTCTACAGAAAGCTTTGAAAAATGTATGACCATTAGTTATTCTCAGCTTTGGGCAAGTAAGGAAGCCAAGAAGTTCCCACACCTTGGAGATAGCCAACAAATTTATTTGTGGGTTTTTGGCCTACCTCCCCACTTACCACTGCATAATACATTATCTGTATAATTATTATATGTATGGGCCTCATTATCCCTTTTGGAACATGCAAAATTCACTCTTAGGACATTAGCACCATCTAGGATAAAGCAAAGTGGCAGGGCTGAGACAACAGTGTGAACTAAGAGCATGAACTTTAAAAATATGCACATTTAAACTTTGATAACCTCAATCTAAACTTGCTCTAAAATTTTTACATAGTCTGTACTCCATTTGAAACAATGAGGAAAGGTAAATGTAAAAAGTTGATAAACAAAGAAAAGAATGTTTTAATTTAAAAATCAGTTCTAATTACAAGGGCAAATCAAAACATAAAGGCAAAATATATTTAACAGCTTTAATAGAAGCAACTGTGAGCAACTGAACATATCACTTTTCCACATAGTCCCCATACAAGACAACATATTGTACTATCATTAGATCAATGCTGTCTTGTTAAAATGTTTATTTTATTTTTATTTTTCCTCTAACTCTACTTTTCACTTCTCTATTACCCTCCAGGTACTTTAGTTAGATTGTGAGCCTTCGGGACAGTAAGGGAATTTTTCAAGTACCTTTCTTATTTCTAATCTTAATGTATATTTTCTGTAAACCGCTTAGAACCTAACGGATGTAGCGGTATATAAGAAATAAATTACATTACAAAAAAAAAAATCTAACTTCTGCATTCCTGCAGAGAAGAAGTTTTTCGGATCTTCCTGAAGCCAAGTGAACACTGCTTTCTTTACTTCATCATGCTTTGTGTCTTGTGCTCTCTGGGTCAAAGTGATCTCATTGCCAGTGACAATTCTCTCCAGAATACTTAGATATTCTTCATACCGTCTCAGGAACTATGTCACAACCTCCACAAGGGTCACAGTGATGCACCCAAGTCTCGTTGCCAGTGACAATTCTCTCCAGAATACTTGGATATTCTTCATTCCATCTCAGGAACTGGGTCACAACCTCTACAAGGTGGTGCTTGTGCAGATCAATAAGCTGTATGGGAATTCATCATGTGCTTTCCTGTGTCTCAAGTCATCATGCATTACTTTGGTTCAACATCTGTAGCTTTGGTTCAACATCTGTAGCTGGAGTGCTCATTGAGCCCTGACATATAGGGTCCTCCCCTGCTTTCAGCTCTTAGCTGAGGGAAAACACAGGATGCTGAGTAGAGTGCCGATGTGCAGATTTGCATAACGTTGCTTGATAGGGAATCTCCCAGTGAGTTAGCCTGGAAGGTTTTAGATGCTTCCTCTGAGTCAGTGTTTGCTGGAGTTGTTAGTAAAGGTGGGAGAATTATAATTATTGATAGGAGCCAGGAGCCGCATTTGGATATTTCTCCTGCTGATCATCAGATTCAGCCCTCCTGTGAATTTTAACAGAGCAATCCTAAAATGGCACTGGGTAAGCCCCCGGTAGTGACTCTTGACTCTATTTGGTCAGCTTTAATTTGGTTAGAACTCTCAGTAACTAAAAAATCACTTGGACTTGCTTCAATTACAAATAAACTGGAACTGGATAAAGGGGAAAGAGTTGGTTTACTATCCGAGAGGGTGGTAAAATTGGAACCAACTGTAAAACAACAAAGTGATTTTATATCTACAATTGCTCAGGAGAGATTGTCTGTACAAAGAAATGAAACTATGGAAAATAAGTTGAGATAAGTAAATTTCAGATATGTGAATTTTCCTAAAGAGCCATTTGAATTACCAAGAGACAGTTTGAAGCAATATTTTTCAAAATTTGGAAGATTTCATCCTAGTTATTTCCTCCCCTTGCTAAATGCTACTTCCTGCCAATCAGATCTGGGCAAAGTGGTGGTGAAAGAGTTAACATCTCTGAAAATAGTCTTGATGTTTCAGCTATCCTAGAGAGATCTGGTAATGAAGAGACTAATAGAGCTACTTTATTAGTAACTTTTGTTTTTCAGTAAGATAAAAATATATTTACTTTGTACTGTCATAATCATAATGCTTTATTTCTTGGTCAGATATATTTTCTTTGATCTGATATACCGTATTTTTCACTCCATAAGACACACTTTTTTCCCCAAAAAAGTGGGTGGAAATGTCTGTGCGTCTTATGGAGCAAATTTAACCCCCCCCCCAGTACCATTAAATTCTGGTGGTCCAGCGGTGTATTGGCAGGAGCAAGCTTTCTGTGCTCCTGCTCCTCCCTCGCTGGACAGCTGCCTCATTATCTCGAGGCCAGCTGTGTACAAGGCAGGAGTGAGTTTTTCACACTCCAGCATGTGCCCGCGCCACTCCCTGAATAGCTGCTGTCAGTTCTCGCAGGACTTGTGAGAACTGATGGCAGCCATTCAGGAAGCGGCACAGGGCCAGGCTGGAGCATGAAAAGCTTGCTCCTGCCTTGTGCGCCGCTGGCCCCAAGATGAGGCAGCCATCCAGCAAGGGAGGGGCAGGAGCGTGGAAAGCTCGCTCCTGATGATACACCGCTGGACCACCAGAATTTAAAGGTACTGAGGGGCTGGGGGGTGGAGTGCTGGGACTTCCTATCACTTAGACCTGCCCTACCACTTAGATCTGCCCTGTACCCTGTCCTGGCCTACTACTAGACCACCAGAGGGGGTGCAGGGCAGGGGGGTACAGGGTGCAGAGCCTGGCAGGGATAGAAGGATAGGTTGCAGAGCCTGGCAGGGATGGGGAGACAGGATGCAGAGCCTGGCAGGGAGTGAGGGTTGTTGCAGAGGCTGGTATATATTAGTACACAATTTAGTTCAGAATGGTTTTTTTCTTGTTTTCATCTTCTAAACCTAGGGTGCGTCTTATGGTCAGGTGCGTCTTATAGTGCAAAAATATGGTAATTTCAAGATTTTGTAGAAAATAAGAAGAGATCTACCAGTGTTAGAGAGACCAATTTGGGTCAGGTGGGAAGTACTGTGGGAAATTCCAGTTGTTAAGGTATAGCTCTGAATAGGTGTAACGGGGAACCACTTTTTCTATAGGTTAAGAGGTTGCCTCATTTTCTTAGTTTGTATCTCCTAATTTATTTTTCTTGAATCCCCTCTTTTCTTTATATGAGTGCTGAAAGGAATTGTTTACCGTAAACTGTATTATTATTTTTCCTTTTTAGTGCTTACTTATTTTCCTTTGCTATTCAAATTGTTTGTGATTTGATATAATTTTGAAAATAAATTAAAAATTTTTTTAAAAAAAGAACAACCCATTTTACATTGTTCATTGTTTGCCATCCTGGAATGAATCCTGCCTGATCTGGATTTATTAAGTTGTGTAGATAAGAAGCTAACCTATTAGCCATTATTTTCACTAAAATTTTTAGGTCTACGCTTTGTCCTCTATTTTGAAAAACCCTTTTGGAGTCCCCCAGGGCTCACCACTTTCGCCTACACTGTTTAATGTGCATCTTTCATCACTAGGCTCTAAATTGAGTAACCTTGGTATAAAATTATTCAGTTACGCCGATGACATCACGATTATTATTCCATGCGGTACAACTCTTACCTATATTACTCACATTATTGAATCTGTCCTGAACTTGATGGATTCATGGTTGTTAGAATTTAAACTTAAATTGAATCATGATAAAGACTAAATTCTTTTTTGCTTCTTCCCATAAGACCTCCCATGAACTATCAATTAGGATTAATATAACTAAATATATAATATGTCCATTGATTAAAATATTGGGAGTCGTTTTTGATCAGAACTTGACTATGAAAACTCAGATTGATGCCGTAGTCCAAAAGGGATACTATACTTTATGGAAGTTACGTATCATTAGACCATACTTTGAAATTTATGCATTTAGACTTTTGGTTCAGTCTTTTTTTTTTTTTTTTTTGTAATTGTTTTTTTTATTGAAAATGAAGCATATCACAAAAAGAAGCAAAAGCCGTCACACAAGTCAACACCCCAAAAGGGGGAACAGCAATACTGTTCTGTTCTTGTTGTTTATATTACGGGGGTTTTATTGGGTGGGATATTTTGTTGCTGGTCCTTGGTAGGGGGTGGGGGTAGCGGGAAGGGGGGCTTGGGTTTTTGGGGGGGTTCTTTATTCTTCTTTGTGAAGCTATATAGCATTTTGGTTCAGTCTTTATTGTTGAGCCTTCTTGATTATTGTAACATCATTTATTTAACTACCACCAAGAAAAATATGGCCAGAATGAAATTGATTCAGAACACAGATTAATCTATGATCTGAAGAAATTCAACCATGTGACTCCTTTTTACCGTGGGTTGCATTGGCTTCCCCTGAAGGCTCATGTAGTCTTTAAATTGGGTTGTCTATGTTATAAAGTTGCTTTCGGCCTAGCTCCCCTCTATTTAATTGACAGATTTCTGGTAGCATCCCAAAAGAACAGTAGAAGATTGCATGCCCTCTTTGTATTACCCTCCATCAAGGGCTGTAAAAGCAGGAAATATTATGACCATAAGCTCTCATATCAAGCAGCCTCTATGACAAGGATTTCCGGCAATTGTTGATTACATCTTATTTTTATGAACACTTTAGAAAATAAATGAAGACATCTCTTTTCAAAATATGTCACCGAATAGATTCCTAATGTGTTTTTTTTATTTTGTAAGTTTTGTAAACTGCATTGAACTTATGGTTATGCGGTCTAGATATACAAAGTTATGTTATGTACATTTATCCCTTAATAAAGCTTAATACCATGAATACCCCTTCTTACCTTCCCTTCCCCAACCCCTGATCCTTCTTATCCCTCTCTTGGAAACGATCTCTGATCTAACTTTGTAACCCTTCTTCCATAACTCTTTTTGTAATCCGCTTTGAACCGAAAGGTAATGGCAGACTAGAAATCTGTAATGTAATATAGGACAGAAAGAGCCACAGCATGCATTGTCCTTTTCTGGTTTGCATAAAATAAAATAAGGATCCCCACTGTATTCATGGAGTAGAGAGACTTTCACTTTTCTTGAAGAGTTAAAGACCCTTGCTAACATATCCCCCAATAACTCCACAAAAGTCTTATAAAAACCACCTGTAAAACTGTCTAAACCTGGGGACTTCCCAGGCAGTAAATGTTTAATGACCTTCAGCACCTCTTTTATCATAATTGGCATATCCAAGAAAGCCCTAGCCTCCTGAGCAAGTGAAGGTATATATACTCCCTGTAGGTACTGATGTATGACTACAGTGTGAATATTGGTATGCCTTGAGTATAATTGATCATAGAACTCCTGAAAGCATTTGTGTATCTGTTCAGGAGTTGAATAATCCCAGTCACAGTTTAATGATTGCACCAGATTCTTAAGGGGTGGTAGATTCAAGAGCAATGTTAGGAAATTCTACTTTACGGAGAGGGTGGTGGATGCCTGGAATGCGCTCCCAAGACAGGTGGTGGAGAGGAAAAAGTTGACTGAGTTCAAAGAAGCGTGGGATGAACACAGAGGATCTAGAACCAGAAAATAATATTAAATATTGAACTAAGGCCAGTACTGGGCAGACTTGCATGGTCTGTGTCTGTATATGGCCGTTTGGGGGAGGATGGGTTGGAAAGGGCTTCAATGGCTGGGAGGGTTTAGATGAGATAGAGTAGGTTTTGACGGAGATTTAGTCATTTGGAACCCAAGCACAGTACCAGGTTGAGCTTTGGATTCTTGCCCAGAAATACCCAAGAAGAAAAATTTAAATTGAATCAGGTTGGGCAGACTGGATGGACCATTCGGGTCTTTATCTGCCGTCATCTACTATGTTACTATGTTACTTAACCAAATTTCTGCAATTATTAAACTGTGAGTCTTCTGGGATACCCCCAATTTTTTTTTTTTAAATTTATAAATTTAATACATTTACAATATCAAATGATATCAAAGAAAAAGGTTTCTTATACAAAATTTTTTACAACACTTTTACAATACAAAACAATCCTTTTCTAGCCCACTATATTGTGGAGACACATTTGCATTTTATAACATAATTTTTAAGGGAAAACAAAGAAATGGGTTTAATTCAAATAAATCCTAATCATTCCCTACTATATAGGACTCTGACATCCTACCAATTTTCTCAAACAATGAATCATATATAATAAAAGGAAAAAACAAAGATCTCATTTCTGTTCACGAGCTAACAAAAATTATTGCAGTTGAATGGGATCCCAAAAAACATATTCAATGTCTTGTAACTTAACAAATACTATAAACTCCTCTACGTTTGCCAAAAGGTGCTTAAAAAGATACAAAAAAGAAGGCAAAAAATGTCAGTAAGGACTCTATGAGTGTGTCTATCAGCTAATCACTGCTAACAAACCATACCACACAAATACCAAATGTCAATTAAGGAGTAGGGACGCTCTCAGTGTGAGGTTATTAGCGACGGGAGAACAAACTCCAGCGCTTCCACTTACAAAGACGGAGGGTTTTCAGTTTGATTCACTCTCTCACTAGTTCACTGTTTGTGACTTATTCATTGTTATTAATTCTGCACAGTTGATTTTGCACACTAGGGACGCCCGATGATGGTGTGCAGGCGGGGTGATTCACCTCCATCTTTGTAAGTGGAAGCGCTGGAGTTTGTTCTCCCGTCGCTAATAACCTCACACTGAGAGCGTCCCTACTCCTTAATTGACATTTGGTATTTGTGTGGTATGGTTTGTTAGCAGTGATTAGCTGATAGACACACTCATAGAGTCCTTACTGACATTTTTTGCCTTCTTTTTTGTATCTTTGTAACTTAACAAGACATTTACAAGGAAATTTTAAATAAAAAGATGCCTCAAGAGCTAATACTCTTGTTCTTAATTTCAAAAATTATTTTCTTCTTAATTGCGTAGCTCTTGAGACATCAGGAAAAATACTAACCAAATCTCCACAAAATTTGGTTAGCCTATTTTTAAAGTAAAGTTTCATTATCAACATTTTATCTGTCTCACTCATGCATGTTATCACCATGGTGGACCTACTCTGGATAACATCTTGGGTGTCTTCTAAAAACTCTGTCAAATTTATTTCATCTGTTACCAGGTGGTCCACTGCCTGGTCGGTTTTCTTTTTTTTCTGAGGAATATAATAGCAATTATTTATTGGGAAGTTGTCCGCATTGGGTAATCCCAGTATTTCTTTGAAATATTTCCTTAACAATATTTCTGAAGATAACAAATGAGTCACTGGGAAATTAACCAAGCGGAGATTCCTCCCCCTATGCATATTTTCTAACATTTCAATTTTAGAATGTAACAACGTAGAATCCTTAACCACAGATACTGAGACAGCTTGCAATGTACTACTTTGAGTTTCAACCACGCCTAATCTTTTTTCCAAATAACTTAAATTAGAATCCACATTCTCAAACTTTTGAGCCACAGAATGTGAGTAATCCAACGTTTGTTTCATTGATTCTCTGAGAAACCCTTCAACTCTAGAAATACCCAACCACAGATCTTTAAGGGTAATATCTTGTTTTTCCACTGCCTGTGGTTGCTCATCTACTACAAATATAAAATCAAGTGGTTTAGGTATTTCAATAAAAGCCAATTTATTTATCTGAGTAGATGGTACCACAAAACCAGTAGAAATAGTGGGAGTTATGTTCCCACTAACATCAGATATTGGATGAAGAGGGGGTGTCCTTTCGAGGGGACTCAACGATTCTCTGGATATGGGAGAGTTCAAATCAAGTATAGTTTGTGCTGGAGTTTCTATAGGAAATGTCAAATGCCTGTCCATAGGACCTGAAACAGCAGGTGTTGAACTCTTAGGCTTGACTTTCCTTTTACCCATAGTATCAAAATTAGATTATACGACCTGATCTCCCGCTCCACAGCTCCATGTTGCTCCAAGGGGTGGGACCTGCCCCTTAGGGCACGCCCCTTCTGTCACGCCCTGTGGCCGCATGGCTGCAGCTGCAATCGCGGCAGCAGGCTGGAATTTAAAGTAAAGCTGAGGCAGGGAGGACGGACCCGATGACATCAGGGGTCCGTCTTCCAAAGTGCCTGTCCAAAACAGCTGCGAGGCTCTGCTGCTACTGCAGGCTACTCGGGGCGGCGTCAAGGTCTCCTCCTGCGTCCACAGTAACAGGCAAGTGGCTCCCGGTCCCTCCGCAGCAGCAGGCTGCAATTTAAAGTAAAGCTGAGGCATGGACGACGGACCCGATGGCATCAGGGGTCCGTCTTCCGAAGTGCCTGTCCGAAACAGCTGCAAGGCTCTGTTGCTACTGCGGGCTACTCGGGGCGGCGTCAAGGTCTCCTCCTGTGTCCACAGTAACAGGCAAGTGGCTCCCGGTCCCTCCGCGGCAGCAGGCTGGAATTTAAAGTAAAGCTGAGGCAGGGAGGATGGACCTGATGATGTCAGGGGTCCGTCTTCCGAAGTGCCTGTCCGAAACAGCTGCGAGGCTCTGTTGCTACTGCGGGCTACTCGGGGCGGCATCAAGGTCTCCTCCTGTGTCCACAGTAACAGGCAAGTGGCTCCCGGCGGATACCCCGAATTTTAATATTGTGCCTTTGTGAGCAATTTTCAAGATCTTCAGTGCAGTCCCATAATGCTTTTCTATCAGTACTCAGACTCAAAAGTAGATTGAAAGTCTCCTCTTGCGCCTCACATTATCCCAAACTGTTTTCCATTTCTTTCTGGCGCATGTGGATGTCACCAATATCTTTTCTAATAGTTGCTAAGGTATTCTTCATTTCCTGCTGCACACTCTGAAAGTTAGACTTCAGATCCGCCATCCGTTTTCTCAGTTCTCAACCACTAACTAGTCTGCCAGCATGTTCAGAATCAGATCCAGAGTCTTCTTTGGGCTCTGACTCCACTGCTGCCATATTGCTTGGCTTCTTGGTTGCACTTTGAAATTTTTGAGCATTTTTTTCTCACCTTAGAGCTGCAGCTTTACTGGTTTCAGACTTCTGACATGCAGCCATATCATCCAGTGAACCTCCGATAAGTTTGCCAGGTTTTATACTCCAAGCTTACAACTACAGGTCGATCAGAGCTTCAGCCTCCTGCTGCCTTCACTGCAGGTAGTGTCACTTCTTCCTCCTTTTTTTTTTAACCTCACCATTTATCTATACTGGCAGTATTCTGATCTTTTTCCTTTTTCTAATATGTGGAATATATTTGGTCTAACCTTGTAAAATAATAATTTTAAATAGTATTCAAGCCACATGTAAACTTTTCACTTTGTAACCCTTCTTTTAGTTTCTAATTTGCTTATTTTATCACATTATCACAGTTTATCTTTTAAACAGTAGTAGTTTTCTTTAAAAACTTTCCTCTAGTGATTATATAAAATTTGTTCGGATAAGATCATTATGCCAAGGAGCCCCCACCATTACCCCTTGCAGCATGTCCTAATGAGACATTTACCCAATCAATATTGGAGGGCAACTGAATTCTCCCATTGTTATTCTGTTGTCATTATGTTGGCAATTTTGTTAGCATTTCACTGTCTGTTCTTTCATCCTGGATAGGCAGATGGTAGCATACTCCTACTGCTATAATCTTCCTCATCACATGTAGAATTTCTGACTATAAATATTCTATACTAGTCTTTAAGCCCGTTAGATTAACGGGTGCTAGAACATATGTGCGTGTGTCTGTCTTTTTTTCTCTCTCTCTCCTTAGCCGCTTTCTTTCTTTCTGCCTTTCTTTTTCCTTGGCTGTCCATCACCACCCCTTGCCTGCTCCCCCTGTCCATTTTTCCTTCCTTTTACCTCCACTGTGTCCACCACCACCCCTTCACTGCTCTCCTTATGCAGCAGCAGCCCTTCTCCCTTTGTTTTACCTCCCCCCTGTCCAGCAGCACCTCTTTCCTTCTCCCCCTGTCCAACATTAGTCCTCCGTTCTTTTTTCTTCACCTCCCCTGTCCATCAGCATCTCTTTCCTTCTCCCCCTGTCCAGCAGTAGGCATCCCTTCCTTTTTTATCCTCCCTCCTCCTTCTTATCCCTATGATACTCTTACCTTGCTCTGCCCCTGATCAGAGGTTCCCGACAGCTGCCCAGTTGCACCCATTGGAAAAGTTCCCACTGCCGCATCCCGCACCCCTCCTGACGCGGCTCCCGCTGTCCTTTCTGTCTGTCTCTGTCCCTGGCCCCCTTTGCCTGTCTGTCTTTCTGTGTATCTCCCTGACCCTGTGTCTTTCTTCTTTCCTTTCTGTCTCCCTTCCTCCCTCTGTCTGTCTGTCCAAAGCAGCATTCCATCCCCCTCCCCCCACACCAGTTCCCTGTGCACCTGCCCCTGTGTCTTTCTTATTTTCTTTGTGTTTCCCTTCCTCTCTCTGTCTGTCCAAAGCAGCATTCCATCCCCCTCCATTTCCCTCCCCCCACACCAGTTCCCTGAGCACCTGCCCCTGTGTATTTCTTATTTTCTTTGTGTTTCCCTTCCTCTCTCTGTCTGTCTGTCCGTCCAAAGCAGCATTCCCTTCCCCTCCATTTCCCTCCCCCCCCCACCAGTTCCCTGTGCAGCAGCATTAGCGTTTCCTCTACCCGCCCCTGTCCCTTCCCCTTCCCCTTCCCGCGGGCCGGACTACAAAGGTGGTGATTCCAGCAGCGCTTTTATCAGTCTCCACACGCTGCTTCGGGCCCTTCTGCCCTGATTTACTCTGGCACGTCCCTGATGACATCATCAGAGACGCGGCAGAGCAAATCAGGGCAGTAGAAGGGCCCGAAGCAGCGTGTGGAGACTGATGTACACGCTGCTTGAATCGCCATTCGGACCCGCGGGAAGAGAAGGGGGTGGGCGGCAAAGGAGAAACGGAGATCGGCGGCGGCGACAGGAGAAACGGAGAACGTCGTCTGGCTGCGGTCCGGCTTGTGGAGGCGATCTGGTTGTGACGTATTCGCGCGCATGCGCACTCCTTCGGCCACAGACCTACAGCGCACGGAACACGAAAATAGGACTGCGCATGCGCGAGTTAGCCTTTTATTATATAGGATGGAATTTTATTTCCTCTAGGACTTTTATCCTGTTCTACTATGCCATCCTTAATATATAATGCCAGCCCTCCACTAATTTGATTTGCCCTGTCATTTCGCTATAACATGTATCCTGGTATATAACATCCCACTTATTCATAATATTGAAGGGGTGTAACTTGTAGCTGATGTTTAAACAAAGTATGATTTTATGATAAAATTGTAATTTTTTATTTTAATGTAAATATAACTAATTACTATAATCCACTTTGAACTAGCCAGAATTAAAAGTGAAATCTAAATGCCAACATGAAGGTAATTAAATTTATCAGAGGCAAAATTATATAGAAGAGATTTAAATTAATATACTTATCTTTACTGACATGAGTGACACAACAGATCAAGTACCACTGCACTAGACAATGAAGCTTACCACAATTTGAAATTGGCAGTCTGTGTAGAATCAAAGAAGTCAATACCCATTGAAACTGTAATAGATTCTCCAGGCTGTAGGCATTCTGCAAAACAAAATTTAACATAGTAAATGATGGCAGATAAAGAAGACCTGAACAGTCAATCCAGTCTGCCCATTAGTTATACTTATTAAAAATACATGATTAAATTAATTTGTTTCTTTTCTTTGATATTTCTGGGCCATCCTGTATAATAAAACCCTAAGGGTTTCGTGTTCCCTGCCGCCGTGGTGTGTGATCCGTGGCCGTGTTCCATTTTAGAACCCAGTGGCAGGGAACACTCTGGCCATTCCCCTCCTCCCGCCCTCACTCACCAACTGCTGCTGCAGGAGGAAGCTGCAGGCAAGCTCTCTCCCAGCGGCGCCAGAGCCGCATCATCGCCACCCAGTACCGCTGCCGACGCCGCTCTTCAAAGGAGCCTGGTGAGAATAGCGGCCGCCTGTAACAAACTTCGCAGGCCGCTCAGCACCTCAGTAGCACGTTTCCTCTGATGTACCCGATCGCGTCAGAAGGAACTTGCTACTGAGATGCATAGCGACCTGCGAGGTTCGCTACAGCTGGCCGCTATCCTCACCAGGCTGCAAACGAACATGCTGGACAGGGGGAGCAGGTAAGGGGTGCTGATGGGCCGGGGAGCAGGGAAGAGGGACAGGGGGAGCACGGAAGAGGTGCTGATGGATGGGGGAACAGGAAAGAGGCTGCAAACGAACATGCTAGACAGGGGGAGCAGGTAAGGGGCGCTGATGGACTGGGGAGCAGGGAAGAGGGACAGGGGGAGCAAGGAAGAGGTGCTGATGGATGGGGGAACAGGAAAGAGGGACAGGGGGAGCACGGAAGAGGTGCTGATGGACTGGAGAGCAGGGAAGAGGGACAGGGGGAGCACAGAAGAGGTGCTGATGGACACAGGGGACATAAAAGGAAGAGAGAAGGGCTACTGCTGGACAGGGGGAGCTGGCAAAGGGTGGTGGTGGTGGACAGCGGAGGAAAAAGAGACAGAAAGAAAGAAAGACAGACAGAAAGCAGCCAAGGAGAGAGAGAGAGAGAGAAAGACACATCTATTCTAGCACCCGTTAATGTAATGGGCTTAAAGACTAGTAGACCATAAAGTCCACCAGGTACTGTCCTAGGTTCCAACTGCTGGAGTTGCCATCCAAGCACACTTCAGCCTATCCAGCCATCCCATTGTTTGCAGGATACCTACTGTAAAGTCTGGCCAGTAACGTCCTCATGTTCTAAGTTAGTGGAGTTTCCATTGATGCCATCCCCAGCCCATGCTACATCGAATCACCATATATGGGACACAGACCGTGCAAGTCTGTCCAGTACTGGCCTTAGCTCTTTAATTTATACCATTCTTCATTTTCTTATTAGAGATCCTCTGTGTTTATTTTTTAATACTGTCACTATTATCAACTAAATAATAGTTTTGAATTTCCTTCAGTGACTGAAGATTCAGTGGCAAAATATTTGGTGACACATTTGTATATACAGTAATTTATTTTATCTAAAATGCTAAACACTTTTACCTTATAAAAAAGTACATTTTTAACCCTTCTTGTATCCCGATATTTTCCCCTTTGATTTTCTTTCAATCCTTTTACTACTTCAGCTTTACAGTCTTTTTTTTCAATTCTAACTTTCTTCCCTAGCCCTTTCCCCTGTCCTATTTCTCTCAATATAGCCTTCTTCCTCCATAAAATTGCTTTTGTAGCTCCTTGCCACGAGATACACTTTTTTCTCGTCCATAGTTTTCTTCCTACCAGTTTCCCTTTGTCTCTGTTTCAACTCATGTGGTTGAGAGCTTACATTCTAATTCTTCCTGCTCCCTCACATGCTTCTACAAGCTATCCTCTATCCCAATTCTACATTCCTACTCCCACCTATGAAACTTTTTACTTCATCTCTATCCTAGCCTCTGTTTTCTTCTTTTTGTTCCATCCTAGATTTTTTTTCTCCCTTATCTGTCCCCATATCTAGTACAGTACTTTCTCTTTTTCCTCCATTCTTTCCCACTTCCCAATTCTTTATTTTATCCCACTCTTTCCCTCTTCTCCCAAATTATCTCCCAGCCATTAGAAAATTCGATCATTCCTTATATCAGCAGAAAGAGAACTGTGATTTTCTTCCTACCACTGTAATAAGGCAGGATGTATGTGTCCTTATCAGGATGATGAAGATGCATGAGATACTGAAGGAAAACACAATAAATGTCCAGTAAACACAATGAAAGTCCTTCTCATAAGCGTCCAACTGAAAAGACGGAAAAAACAAGAGCTGGTTTAAGTGAAAGGAAAAAATTACCTTAGGAAGAAAGAACAGAACAGTTCAAATGGTCAACCTGGACTCCAAGAAGTAAAAGAATGGATTTCTACAGGATAAGACCTATAGCTCAGAAATCCTGCAAATGGAAGAAATCGCCACCAAAAATACAGACTTCAATGTAAAATCCTTCAAAGTAGCCTTTCGAAGAGGCTCAAAAGGATACTTCAGCAAAGCCTGAAGAACCAAGTTAAGAGTCTATTCTGGACCAGATGGACAAAAGGGAGGCTTAAAATAAGTGATCTCCTTTTAAAAAAATACACATTGTTGGGATGAGTGGCAACCCTGAAACAGGCTAAGGCAGCCACCTGAAAAAGAATTATATAAGAACATAAGAACATAAGCATTGCCTCTGCCGGGTCAGACCAGGGGTCCATCGTGCCAAGCAGTCCGCTCCCGTGGCAGCCCCCCAGGTCCATGACCTGTAAGTGATCCTTTACCTAAAACGTGTATCCCCTATTCATTTAGTGTCCTGTAAAGTTACCCTCTATCTGTATCCTTCAATCCCCTTCACCTTCAGGAAGTCATCCAATCTCTTTTTGAAACCCAATATTGTACTCTGTCCTATCACCTCTCCTGGGAGCGCATTACAGGTGTCCACCACCCTCTGAGTGAAGAAGAACTTCCTAGCATTCGTTTTGAAACTGTCTTCTTTCAATTTTTCTGAATGCCCTCTTGTTTTTGTTGTCCCTGCTAGTCTGAAGAATCTGTCCCTCCCCACCTTCTCTATGCCTTTTATGATCATATAAGTCTCTATCAAGTCCCCTCTAAGTCTCCGCTTTTCCAGGGTAAAGAGCCCCAGCTTCTCCAGCTTTTCAGCATACGAAAGGTTTTCCATGCCTTTTATCATCCTAGTCACTCTTCTCTGGACCCTCTCGAGTATCGCCATATCCTTCTTAAGGTACAGCGACTAGTATTGGACGCAGTATTCCAGATGCGGGCGCACCATCGCTCGGTACAGTGGTAGGATAACTTCCTTCGTTCTGGTAGTGATACCCTTTTTGATAATGTCCAACATTCTGTTCGCTTTCTTTAAGGCCGCTGCACATTGCGCCGCCAGCTTCATTGTTTTATCCACTAATACCCCTAAGTCTTTTTCTAGGTTGCCTTCCCCCAGTACCCTCCCTCCCATCGTGTAGCTGTACATCTGGTTCCGTTTCCCTATATGCAAGACTTTACATTTCTCTACATTGAAGCTCATCTGCCATCTTTCTGCCTACTCACTCAGTTTGTTCACGTCTCTTTGTAGATCTTTGCATTCCTCAACAGTTCTGACCCTACTGGAGAGTTTTGTGTCGTCCGCAAATTTTATAATGTCGCACTTCGTCCCTGTTTCCAGGTCATTTATGAATACACTGAAAAGCAGAGGTCCCAATATTGACCCCTGTGGGACAACACTTGTGACCCCTTTCCAGTCAGAGTAGTGTCCCTTTACTCCTACCCTCTGTTTTCTGTCCGCCAGCCAATTCCTGATCCATCTGTGCAAGTCCTCAATACCATCCTCTAAGAGGGCCAGAATGTGAACCACAGAATAATTAAAGGGAGATATTCCTCTTTCCACACACCATGTATTAAAAAGTCTCCAGACATTAGCATAAGCAGATGTAGTTGATTGCTTCCTCACCTGCAGCAGAGTAATGATGACCTCTATAGAGTAACCCTTCTTTCTTAATGTTGATTTCTCAAGAGCCATGTCGTAAGTCCAAAGGGAAATGTATCTTCCATCTGGACTGGCCCTTGAACCAGAAGCCCTTCACAAAAGAGAAGCCAAATGGCTTGTTCACCAGCAGCCCAATCATTGTAGAAATACATCATATTAGCTGTGGGCCAGGGCTGAAGGAGAGCATGTATTCCCTCTGAACTGTACTCTTTTTTCTGATGAAGAACCTGGGCACTTTTGCATTTTGACGAGTCGCCATGAGGTCCAAGACTGAGTTTCCCATATCTGTGTGATCAAAGTGAAGATGTCCCTTGTTAGCCCCCATTCTCCTAGATCCAGTGAATTCCTGCTTAAGTAATCCATCTGAACATTCAGAGATCTTGCTACGTGAGCCACTGAAATTTGAAGCAAATGCCATTTTGACAAGCAAATCAACAGCCGACTCCATTGCCAGTGGAGAACTACATGACCTCCCCCCCCTCCCCTAGTTTATGTAGGTTATCACCGTGAGCTTATCTGACAGGATTCGGATTGATTTGTCCTTCAGAATATGAAGAAAGGCTTGTACTGCCATGCTCTGAATTCTAATTGATTGAATGGGCAAAAGGACTCTGACTTGTCCCAGAGACTCTGAGCTTAGTGACTGAGACGGTGTACTCCCCAGCCCAAAAGACTTGCATCTGTGACTACCACTATCAAAGATGGGTCAGCTAGTGATGTTTCTGAAAGGAGATTGGCCATTCAAAACCACCAGGACATGCTGTTTTTTGCTTGAGAAGTCCAAAGGAGATGGAGATTGTAATCCTGAGACATGGGAGACCAACGAACCAATAGGAACTACTGAAGGGGATATACATAGCCCAGGGAATCACATTGACAGTCACTGCCATAGATCCCAACACCTGGATATTATCCCAGGTGTGTGGATTTGGTGATAGCAACAACTGGTGAATCAGGCTTTGGAGCTTTCCCCTCCTGTTAACTGTTAAATCAAACTCCTAGATATTCCAAAGTCTGCATGAGAATCAAACAGCTTTTTGCAAAATTGATTACATAATGAAGAGACAGCAAGAGGTGAATAACCCTGGTAGTAATTTGACTGCTCTCTGGATGATATACACCCTAGAGCACAGAACGAACTCAAACGTGAAATTGCTGATCTGCTATTAGCGATATGTAAGCTGTTGTTAAAATCCTCTAGAGTACATGAAGGCTGAAGGGTGGCCAACGTAATGCTGATTTTTCTAAAAAGGGTCCCAGGGATGATCTTAGAAATTACAGACCAGTAAGCCTGACTTCAGTTCCAGGCAACACACTGGAAACTATTATAAAGAATATTACAGAACACATAGATAAATATGGTTCAATGGGTCAGTCAGCATAGGTTCAGTCAAGGGAAGTTGTCCCTCACCAATTTGCTTCTTTTCTTTAAAGGTGTGACTAAGCATATGGATAAAGGTGATCTGGTTGATATAGAGCTTTTGACAAAATTACTCATGAGAGAAAATTAAAAAGTCATGATAGAATGCAACGTTCTATTGTGGATTAAAGAAGTGGTTATTGGACAGAAAACAGAGGATAGGTTTAAATGACCATTTTTCTCAATCGAGGAGGGTGAATAGTGGAGTGCTGCACAGATCTGTACTGGGATATTTGCTCTTTAACATATTTATCAATGATCTGTAAATTGGAATGCCAAACTAAATAATAAAGAAACTGTGAAAACAATCCCATGAAACAGGAAAATGTAAAGGAGCATTCACTCAATTGTGTGACTAGTACCCGGGCCGTCCACTTCCTTGTGAAGGCTAACAAAGCTGAATAGTGACAGCCATGCAGGAGCAAGCCCCCTCTTATATCAGAGGTGACTTCAATGGAATCTCAAAAATATATTTAGCTTTGAAAGTTGGATTATGCTGCAAAGTTAAGTATTTGAAGCATTTTTGATATCACATTAAAGTCACCTCATTTTCAGATGAGCATAGACGGCTGCAGCTATATGGCCCAACATCGATTCTGTAAGCAGGCTCTAGCCATGACCACTGGTGCTATTTGTATGTTGCTGAGGAAAGTTAGATCCTATTTTCACCAAAAGCATTTCACCGTCCTTGTACAATCCATCATCCTATCCAAACTCGATTATTGTAATGCCATCTACTTAGGCCTAACGAAAAAAAGTCTTCGCAGACTCCAGCTTATCCAGAACACTGCGGCTAAGCTGATTTTTGCTAAACGCAAATATGACCAAGTCTCCCCTCTACTTACCAATCTTCACTGGCTCCCAGTACTTTCCAGAATTCATTTCAAATGCTCCTGCCTGGCTTTCAAGATCATTCAAGGCATCCTTCCGCCCCTAATCCCTCTATCCTTCCTCGCCCCGACACCAACTACCACCAGATCTGCCCACAGACATAAACTATCCTTCCCCTCTCTACACGGCATCCTCCATGCAGGTAAACTGGGTAGATCCCTCCTCTCCAAAATCACCGGCCTCTGGAACGACCTCACTGTCCCGCTGCGGAACCTGGACTCCCTCCAACTATTCCGAAAACAACTGAAAACCTGGCTTTTCTCTAGCATATAATAATCTCTTCTCCTGATTACATCCCTTCTTTTTATGCTTTGTAAACTCTTTCTCTTCTCTCTTCCCATATTTTTTAAACTCTGTAAACCGTGTCGAGCTCCACTTCAGTGGAGAAGATGCGGTATATAAACCTAAGGCTTAGTTTAGTTTAGTTGCAGACAAGTGAAATGTGGACCTATATTTTGTCCTCTGCTAGGAGAGCCCTTGCCTGAATTGTGCCCAGAATGGCAACTATTAAAGAAATGATGTTTGTAGGGTGCCAAATAGAGTTTTGAATGTTGATGATGAAATACAAAATCTAGAGAAGATATACCATCTCATTCCTGGGAGTGAGGGCATGGATTAAAAAAAAAAAAAAGCCACTAGCAGCCAGTCACTGAGATACAGGAAGACTAGGTGACCTTTCTTGTGGAAGGTGGGCAGCTGTCACTATGGGTATTTTGTGAATACTGTACTGGGGAGCCAATAACAGACCAAATGGAAGGACCCTGTATTGAAAGTGGCTCATCCAAAGCATGAATTCCATGCATTTTCTGTAAAGATGATGGATTAGTCTATGTATATGCACATCCTTGAGATCTAGGAAATACAGCTGGTCCCCTTTTTTTTTAAAGAATGGTAGAATGGAGGAAAGAGTATTTTATTTTAAATTTCCCCATGTGATGAAATGAATTCAAGTATGAGATCTAAAATGGGGGTATAAAATAAAGATGGTAATTTTGGAGGTGGGGTGGGGGGAAGCTGAGAACACTTAGCCCAAGCTCCACCCTATACCACATATTTGTCCATAGATACACTTATCACTAAAATAATACCTGAGAAAGTAGAGAGATCTAATCTAATCTCCTTCATGCTTCTTTGTTCATCTTGATAAAGTTCCATTTAAAATTATTCGGTCCCATAGTAAAGAAATCACACCCATAATCAGCTACATAATCAATCTATCTCTGCTTACAGTGACAGTCCCTGATTGCACAAAGGAGGCTGTAACTCCTATCATCAAAAGAGGTAAAATCACTGAAGGAGGTTATGCCAAATTCTGTCCAATCTCTAATCTGTCTTTATTGGCAAAGACTTTAGAAAAAAACTGTCCTGGGGCAGTTCACGGAATACATGGAAGATAATAAAATTTTCCACTTTCAGCAATCCAGATTCAGAAGTCACCATAATACAGAATCCCTTTTGCTAGCTCTAACTAACAAAATCCTATGAAAAGCTGAATTGGGACAAAATCCTATGAAAAGCTGATTTGGGCTTTGATGCTTTATGGATCCAACTCAACTAGACAGCAGCTTTTGATACAGTCTCACATCCGAAACTACTACAAAGATTTAAGGAGTTTGGTTTGTATTCCACCGTCTTACAATGGTTTTCCTCTTACGTTACTAATCGTTCCTGTTCAGTTCACTGGAACAATGAAAGGTCAGAACACAGACACATCAAATCAGGAGTTCCACAGGGGTCCTTCTTATAACCAACTCTTTTCAATTTGTATCTGATCCCTTTAGTGAAGTTATTAGACTCCTGGAACATCATATTCTACATCTTTCCAGATGATGTACAGCTGTTAATATCTGTGGGTAACAACCAAGAAGAAGTAATTTTTGACCCCAATTGAAAGTTGAAGGATCTTAACATCTAGCTAGCAGACAACACCCTAATTGTAAATGCAGACAAATCCATAGCTATGAGGCTATCATGCAACCAATCTGTCCTATGTATACTTCCAGAACTCGCTGGCAAACCCATCCAACTTAAGTCCAAAATCCTGCCACTGAGAGTATGCTGCAACTCTGAGCTAAGCTTCAGACCTCAAATAGTAAAAATGTGCTTCTACCACCTAAAACTACTGCGACAATTAAAACTTGTCTAACTGAAGATAATCTATCAAAACTAATTCATGCTTTTATTACTAGCCAGCTAGATTACTGTAACATATTATTTTTAGGGTCAAGAATAGCCAACTTCTCCTGCCTACAGCTAATCCAAAACACTGCGGCCAGGCTTCTAAAAGGCACACGGAGAACTGACCACATTATGCCAGTCTAGTCTAGTCTTCAAACTCTGCCATCTTCATCTTCCAGAACATCTGTATAAGAAACTGGCCAGATATCAACCTAATAGAGCTTTAAGATTATCTCAACATGACCAATTTGAAACCCCAGGCCTGAGAGATGTAAAATTACAATCAACTAGAAAAGAGCCTTTTCATATGCGGGTCGTAATCTATGGAACTCCATACTTCAAGGATTCATTGAAGAAACCCCCTACCTTTCGTTCCAGAAACCATTGAAATCAACTCTGTTCTACCAACATTATGGAACCCTATGCAATTTCTCGCCATAGTCTGGGTATGAGAATTTATCATTTACAACAATGACTCTAATTCTTACTGATATTTGTGTTTCTGATTCTCATATCTTCATTACCCCTGCCCTCTTTCTCATCTCCTGCGCTTTCGTACCCTCTATTTACCCTTTTGCCTTTCTTCTACCCTCTGATGGTTTGTAAACATGTAACTCCTATCCCTAATGTATTTTAGGTTGTTTTTTTGTAACCTCCACTTCTACTGTAGTAGTACTGTAAACCGCTTAATACTCACGTACTAGCAGTATATCAAATGTAATAAATCCAATCCAATCCAATAGTAATGTCCTGGCCAAAATTCAGTTCAGTTTATTTGATACACCATAAATATAAAAACAAAGTTTAAAATCTAAATGGTTTACTATAAAAAAAAAGATTTAAGGGGGAGGGGCATACCAATAAAAAGTGTAAACAAACGATGGATAACAGGACAGAACTGAAACACAAAGATAACATTGTAAGGATTGATTATAATAATTCAAAAATTCTTAGGGGATATTGTAAAAACAAACAAACATAAGTACATCCTATCCTTTGTAAACCGCATTGAACTTTATGGGACTGTGGTATATAAGCTGATTATTATGTTATTATTTCTTCTACAAAAAGAGAAATCAAATCAGTAGAAGGGAAGAAGAGCTATGTGGTGAAGGCCTGCGAGAAATAATAAGATTTTAGTTTGGTCTTGAATAATAAGAATGAAGTTTCTATTCCAAGGTAGAGAAAAAGAGAATTCCATAAAATTTCAGAGAATGTTAAGAAACAGTTGCCTAAATGAAGGAACGGTTAACAGGTGCTTTTGGGGGAAGCAAAGGGTTCTAAAAGTAGAACAAAAAGGAGGGAAGACCTGATGATTGGATCTGAAAAGAAAGAATATTGTACTTAAAAGGAATATAAAATGCGACTGAAAGAATGTGTTCTATCAGGAGAAAGTAATATGGTAAATGAACAGTGATATAGAAACATGACGGCAGATAAAGGCCAAATGGTCCATCTAGTCTGCCCATCTACAGTAACCATTATCTCTTTCTCTCTCCGAGAGATCCCACATGCCTATCCCAGGCCCTCTTGAATTCAGACACAGTCTCTGTTTCCACCACCTCTTCCGGGAGACTGTTTCACGCATCTACCACCCTTTCCGTAAAAAAACATTTCCTCAGATTACTCTGGGGCCTATCACCTCTTAACTTCATCCTATGTCCTCTCATTGCAGAGTTTCCTTTTAAATGAAAGAGACGCACATTTATATTACGTAGATATTTAAATGTCTCTATCATAACTCCCCTCTCCCGCCTTTCCTCCAAAGTATACAGATTGAGATGTTTAAGTCTGTCCCCATATACCTTATCACGAAGACCACACACCATTTTAGTAGCCTTCCTCTGGACCAACTCCATCCTTTTTATATCTTTTTGAAGGTGCGGCCTCCAGAATTGTACACAATATTCTAAATGAGGTCTCACCAGAGTCTTATACAGAGGCATCAATACCTCCTTTTTCCTACTGGCCATACCTCTCCCTATGCAACCTAGCATCCTTCTAGCTTTCGTCATCACCTTTTCAACCTGTTTGACCACCTTAAGATCATCACATACAATCACACCCAAGTCCCGCTCTTCCGCTGTACCATTCCCTCAGGTTTTTGCAGCCCAAATGCATGACCTTGCATTTCTTAGCATTAAATTTTAGCTGCCAAATTTCAGACCATTCTTCAAGCTTCATCAGGTCTTTCTTCATGTTATTCACAACATCTGGTGTGTCTACTCTATTGCAGATTTTGGTATCATCTGCAAAGAGGCAAATCTTTACACTAAATTTCTAAGCTCTAGGAGAGCTGTTCTGTCCAAGTGACAAGCAATATCATCACACACTTGTGTCCTGCTTGTTGATGAAAACAACAGAATCCTACAAAAAAAATTTTTAAATGCCTGAAGCAACTTCCAGAAATCTAGGACTGATCCCTAACCATTCTGCACTGCTTTAATCTAGGTTTAGTATGGATTTGAAGTCAAAAGTAGCCCCAAAGCAGATTCTGCTATTTGTGGCACAGGCTCCTATGAGATGAACTGTAATATAAGCATATTCATTCTTAATATTACATTGAATGCAATTTCATCCTAGAGGAGGAATTAATAGTGTGGGTTGAATGATTTACACAAGACTGTAACACTGATTTAACAACATATTCATTGCAAAGCAGATCTGCACCAAAATTTGTGTTCAGAAAAATTGAATTTTTTTACATAAGATCTGCACCTGGTCCATGAAAAGTTGATTAGTTACCCGATGGCTCAATCACGTGTTGAAAAATGTAGTAAACCTGTATCTGTGGTAGCTGACAGCTGTTATGCATGGATAGCCTACAAATCCTGGTCTCCATTCATGCACACTAATACCCCTCAATATGATTTGTAACTAATATCACGTTTAAACTGTTTAGATTATTTCTAAGCTTGTTTTAGACACATTTTAGAAAACCTGTCCCTATTTGCAAAAAATATTATATACAGTATATATATCACAATACAAATATATTATACTAGCCTTCAAACTGTAGAAAAACCTATAAAATCATAAAAAATATAATAAGAACATAAGGATAGCCTTACTGGATCAGACCAATGGTCCATCTGGCCCAGTAGCTCGTCCTCAATGTAGCCAAACCTGGTCACTGGTAACTGGCAAAACCCCAAATAGTAGCAACATTCCTTGCTACCAATCCAAGGCAAGCAGTGGCTTCCCTCGTATCTATCTCAATAACAGACTATGGTCTTTTCCTCCAGGAAATTGTCCAAACCTTTCTTAAAACCAGCTATGCTATCTGCTCTTACCACAACCTCTGGCAATGTGTTCCAGAGCTTAATTATTTTCAAAGTGAAAAAATATTTCCTCCTATTGGTTTTAAAAGTATTTTTTGTAACTTCATCCTTGTATTTATTAATGGAGTAAAAAATCGATCCACTTGTACTACTTGTTTTACACCACTCTGGATTTTGTTGACTTCAATCATATGTCCTTCTCAGCCATCTCTTTTCCAAGCTGAAAAACCCTTCCCTTTTTAAGTCTTTCCTCATACAAAAGGAATTCCATCCCTTTTATCATCTTGGTCATCTTCTTTGAACTTTTTCTAGTTCAGCTGTATCTTTCTTGAGATAAGGAAACCAGAATGGAGAGCAATATAGAGGCATTATAACATTCTTAGTCTTGTTAACCATCCCTTTTAAATAATTCCTAGCATCTTGTATTATATTTTGGCCAACGCCACACATTTTCTGGAAGGTTTCATTGTATTATCTACAGTGACACCTAGATCTTTTTCTTGGGCGCTAACCCCCAAGGAGGACCCTATCATCTGGTAACTATGATCTGGGTTATTCTTCCCAATATGCATCACTTTGCTTTTGTCCACATTAAATTTCATCTGCCATTTGGACACCTAGTCTTCCAAATTTCTAAGGACTGCCTGCAATTTTTCGCTATCTGCAAATTTACTCACCTCACTCGTTGTTCCAGCTTCAAGATCATTTATAAATAATTTAAAATAGTACTGGTCCCAATACAGATCTCTGTGGCACTCCACTATTTACCCTCCTCTATTGAGGAAAAATAGCCATTTAGCCCTACACTCTGTTTTCTATCCAATAACCAATTCCTAATCGACAACTGAACTTTGCCTCATATTCCATTACTCTTTAATTTTCTCAGGAGTTTCTCATGAGGAACTTTGCCAAAAGCTTTCTGAAAATCTAGATACACTATATCAACTGGTTCACCTTTATCCACATGCTTATTCATATCTTCATAGAAGTCAAACAAATTGGTGAGGCACGATCTCCCTTGACTGAGCCCATGCTGACTCTGTCCCATTAAATCATGTTTGTCTACGTGTTCCACAATTTTATTTTTTATAATTGTTTCCACTATTTTGCCCGGCACTGAAGTCAGACTTACCAGTTTGTAATTTCCCAGTTCTCCCCTGGAACCCTTTTAAAAAATCTGCATAACGTTGGCCACCCTCCAATTTTCAGGTACTAGACAATTAGACAGTTTACAGATCACTAACAGCAGGTCAGCAATTTCATATTTGAGCTCTTTTAGTACCCTGGGATATATACCATCCAGTCCATGTGATTTATCTTTTATTAACTCGTCAGTTTGGCTTAGTACATCTTTCAGATTCACCGAGATTTCTTTCAGTTCCTCTGCATCATCACCCTTAAAAAAATTTTCTGGTTCAGGATGCTTTTAATTTTTCTTCCATAAAGACTGAAGCAAAGATTTCATTCAGTCTCTCCGCCATAGCTATATCCTCCCTGAGCGCATCTTTTACTACTTGATCATCCAAAGGTCCCACAGATTTCCTCACAGGTTTTCTGCTTCCAATGTACGTACAAAAATTGTTACTATGAATTTTTGCCTCTTTGCCAAGTTTTCTCCATATTCTTTCATAGCTTCCTTTATCAATGCTTTGCATCTAACTTGCCAGTGAACATAAGAACATAAGAATTGCTGCTCCTGGGTCAGACCAGTGGTCAATCGTGCCCAGCAGTCCACTCACGCGGCAGCCCTCTGGTCAAAGACTAGTGCCCTGAGACTAGCACTACCTGCGTACGTTCCGGTTCAGCAGGAACTTCTCTAACTTTGTCTTGAATCCCTGGAGGGTGTTTTCTCCTATGACAGACTCCGGAAGAGCGTTCCAGTTTTCTATCACTCTCTGAGTGAAGAAGAACTTCCTTATGTTCGTATGGAATCTATCCCCTTTCAATTCTCCCTACTTTGGAGAGGGTGAACAACCTGTCCTTATCTACTAAGTCTATTCCCTTCAGTACCTTGAATGTTTCGATCATGTCCCCTCTCAATCTCCTCTGTTCGAGGGAGAAGAGGTCCAGTTTCTCTAATCTTTCGCTGTACGGCAACTCCTCCAGCCCCTTAACCATCTTAGTTGCTCAGAGGGCTGGAGGAGTGCTTATGTCTGTTCTTATTTTCTTCATTTGGATCCTTTTCCCATTCTTTAAAAGATTTTTTTTTTTTGCTTCAACAGTCTCTTTCATGTAACCTTTTGACCATGCTGGCTTTTGTTTCCTCTTCTTTCCACCTTTGTTAATACGTGGAATACATTTGATCTAGGCTTCTACGGTGGTATTTTTAAATAATATCCACACCTGGTTTATAGTCCTAACCTTTGTAACTGATCCTTTTAGCTTCTTTTTAACCATTTTCCTCATTTTCTCATAGTCGCCCTTTTGAAAATTAAACGCCGCTACAGTAGAAACACAGAAACATGATGGCAGATAAAGACCAAATATGCCATCTAGTCTGCCCATCCACAATAACCATTATCTCTTTCTCTCTCTCTGAGAGATCCCACGTGCCTATCCCAGGCCCTCTTGAATTCAGACATAGTCTCTGTCTCCACCACCTCTTCCGGGAGACTGTTCCAGGCATCTACCACCCTTTCTGTAAAAAAGTTATTTCCTTAGATTAATCCAGAGCTTATCACCTCTTAACTTCATCCTATGTCCTCTCATTGCAGAGTTTCCTTTCAAATGAAAGAGACTTGACTCATGTGCATTTACATTACGTAGGTATTTAAATGTCTCTATCATATCTCCCCTCTCCTGCCTTTCCTCCAAAGTATACAGATTGAGATCTATAAGTCTGTCCCCATATGCCTTATGATGAAGACCACACACCATTTTAGTAGCCTTCTTCTGGACCAACTCCATCCTTTTTTATCTTTTGAAGGTGAGGCCTCCAGAATTGTACACAATATTCTAAATGAAGTCTCACAAAAGTCTTATATGGGGCAACAATACCTCCTTTTTCCTACTGGCCATACCTCTCCCTATGCAACCTAGCATCCTTCTAGCTTTCATCATAACCTTTTCAACCTGTTTGGTCACCTTAAAATCATCACATACAATCACATCCGAGTCCCGCTCTTCTGTCATGCACATAAGTTCTTCACCCACTAAACTGTACTGTTCCCTCAGGATTATGCAGTCCAAATGCATGACCTTGCTTTTCTTAGCATTAAATTTTAGCTGCCAAATTTCTTCAAGCTTCACCAGGTCTTTCTTCATATTATTCGCACCATCTGGTGTATCTACTCTATTGCAGATTTTGGTATCATCTGCAAAGAGACAAATCTTACCTGACAGCCCTTCAGCAATATCGTTTATAAAAATGTTAAAAAGAACAGGCCTAAGAACACAACCATGAGGCACACCACTGGTAACATCCCTTTCCTCAGAGCGATCTCCATTGATCACTACTCTGTCGCCTTCAACTCAAATAGTTCTTGACCCAGCCTGTCACTTTGGGACCAATTCCAAGGGTACTCAGTTTATTTATTAGACGTCTGTGTGGAACAATGACAAAGGCTTTGCTAAAATCTAAATATATCATATCTAGTGCACATCCTCTATCCAATTCTCTGGTCACCCAGTCAAAGAAATAGATCAGATTTGTTTGATAAGACCTACCTCTAGTGAATCCTATAATCCACAGGATTCCAGAAACTTTACCATTGTGCTTACCACAAAATTCAGACTTACCGGCCTATAATTTCCTACTTCTTCCTTACTTCCACTTTTGTGGAGAGGGACCACATCCGCTCTTCTCCAGTTCTCCGGTACCACTTCCGACACTAGAGACTCGTTGAAAAGGTCAGTCAGCGGACCTACCAGTACTTCCCTAAATTCCTTCAGCACTCTTGGATGTACATCATACGGTCCCATCGCTTTGTCTACCTTTATTTTAGCTAGCTCCTCACAAACACAACCCTCTGAAAATGGATCAGGGTCTATTACGCCTCCATCCCTATTCACGTTTATCTTCTGCAGTTCCACTTGAGGCGCTTCAGCCATGAACACAGAACAGAAATATTTGTTAAGCAATTCGGCCTTTTCTTTATCAGCTTCTACATATTCTTCCCCATCATCTTTGAGTCTCACAATGCCACTTTTGCACTTCTTCCTATCACTAATATATCTAAAAAATGTCTTGTCCCCCGTTTGACCATGTCAGGTATTTTTGCTTCCTTTTGCATCTTAGCTTTCCTGACTACTCAACCAGCCTCTCTTAACATTTCCAGATATTTTTGCCTGTCTTCCTCTTTCTGTGATCTTTTGTAGTTTATGAAAGCTAACCTCTTATTCCTTATCTTCTCAGCTACTACTTTTGAGAACCAAAGCGGCCTTCTTTTCTTCTTTTACTTACTTGCCTCACAATAAAGGATTGCCACCCTTACAAACACTCCTTTCAGTTTTATCCAGGACATTTCCACTCCTTCCAGGCATTCCCATCTAGACAATAATTCCTTGATTTTAAACCCCCATCCGAACAAAGTTAGATTTTTAAAAGTCTAGAACCTTTGCTTTTGAATGAGCCCTCTCTATACCCATCTTAATATTAAACCATATCATGCAGTGATCACTGAATACCAGATGATCACCCGCTGTAACATTAGAAACACTTTACCCATTTGTAAGCACTAAGTCCAGTATGACTCCATCCCACATGGTTTCCATTACCAACTGCTCCTTCTAGAGAATCCAGGATTTCCCTACTTCTAGAAGACCCCGCAATAGGAATACCCCAATCAACATCCGGCATGTTAAAGTCACCTAATAGTAAGACTTTCCCTTTTTTCTATATATTCTGAATGTCTGCTATTAAATCTCTATCTACTTCATCCGTCTGTGAAGGAGGTCTGTATATCACACCAATGTAAATATATTTACCATTTCCTCTTTCCAAACTGATCCACAGTGCTTGCAGATCCTGCAATTGTGTGCCTTTAATATGATCTTTAACATATATTGTGCAAGCATATAATGCTACACCCCCCTCCTTTCTTTCCTACCCTGTCTTTCCTGAACAGATTATAGCCCGGTATAACTACATCCCAGTCATGGTTCTCTGTGAACTATGTCTCTGTGATTGCCACTACATCCAACTTGTCTTCTTTCATCACAGCTTCTAGACCCAGAATCTTGTTTCCCATACTTCGAGCATTAGTATATACTGCTTTACAGACATTGCCCCCTTTTCCCATCTGTATAGAGGTATTCAGTGATTTACTTACCTGAGGGCTTATAGTCACCCGGGAGCTTTGATTATCCTGCCCCATCACTTCTGGTTTAAAGCCCTCTTCAGTAGATTAGCCAGGCTGCTGGCAAAGACACTTCCCTTCTTTGATAGATGCACACCATCCCTGCTCAGCAGCCCTTGGAAAATCATCCCATGGTCCAGGAAGACAAAACGCTCTCGACACCATCCATGTAGCCACACATTCATCTCCAGGATGCGAGCTTCTCTGTCCTGGCCTTTACCCTCAACAGGGAGGATGGATGAGAATATCACCTGCACACCTGTTTCACCTTCTCTTCCAGAGCCACTTTTGACATGTCCGCAGGGGTACCTGGCAGTATCGTTAGTGCCAATTTGGATGATTGGTTTGATTAGTCTCGGCAAGATCTCTGTAACATCCTGGATTTTGGCACCAGGCAGACAGCATACCTCGCATGACATCATGCCTGGTCAGCAGATGGATGCTTCTGTACCCCTCAGAAGGGAATCGCCAACTACCACTACCTTATGCCTCCTAGTGGTCACGGATCCAGCAATTTTTGGGATCTCAAGCTTTGGTCCTTCCTCTCCTAGGGATGAATTCTGAAAACCCAACTGGATTGCGGCCCTCGAGGAGGGACTTTGACACCCCTGCATTATGATCACTCTTTCTCAGCGGACCCAACAGAATTACCTCTTGTATTATGCCTTGCATTCCACTAAAGAAAAATCTAAAATAGCTCTCCTTCTTGTTGGTTCCTGGACCTGTTGCTCCAAGAAGCTGTCACTTATGACGTCTAGGAATTTTACCTTCCTAGCACTCTCTGAGGTTTCATTATGTTTCATTAAATATCATATATTAATTTCAATTTCAGGTAATACAGTACTATTATGTATTATTGCTTATAAGTATTAAAATAATGTTTGTTGATATGCAACTGATACTATATGCTATCCAGTCTTAAGAAAAGTGATTATTAAGCTGATATACTTTGCCACAATGTCATACTAGTCTGGAACTAGAGAAAAGACAAGAGGCAACAGAATATCTATTCCTTTTCAGACTCCAGAGCAGCAAGGTATTCTGCTCTAACTCCTCTCTTCTAGGCAGCTTAAAGGGAAGAGGAGGGGAGGAGATGAGCTGGAGAAGAGCAGAGAACAGTCATTATGCTTGCTAATCTAGTTCCCCTACTTGCTCCTGCCCCTGGCTTGGCTCCCCTCTCCCAACTCCACAGATCTACTTCCTTTTTGATAACAAATTAAGCTCTAAATTATGATGGATAAAAACAACTATAAATTCCTGGTATAGGTGACAGCAATTCTGACACAAAATGTGAGAAAGTAATTGAATATCAAATGATAATAAGACATCTGCATATTTAAGTTTCTCTTTTTGGAATACAAGTGTTCAGTTTTAAATAAGCAAACATAATCAGTTTTCAAAACAGCATTAGTGAGACTGCCCCATGCATACTATGGGGCCTTTTAACTAAGTTGCATTAGGCACTAAAGCACACCTAATGCAGCGTTAACAGCCTAGTACAGCATGTACAATCAGTGTCCTGCGTTAGTTTTGCCGTCTGCACACTCTAACTGTGGGCTATTTACTTTTGGAATGTGACAGTGAAAAGGTGGCAACTGAATACCCTCAGAATTATCGGAAGAGCCCTTACTACCTCCTAATTTGGTAGGCGCCTACCACTTTGAGGTAAGCGTCTACTCCAAGGTGCCAATTAGAAAGTAAGCGTGGTTAGTGGTGGATTCTGGGCAGGTTGTGTGTGTGGTTTGACTGAGGCGCCATTTTATAAATGGTGCCTAATGAATTATTGACAATTGCACTCAAAGCCACCTAGATGTTAGGCACCATTTATGGAATTAGGGCCTCCATACCTCTGCTGAGTTCTTTATGATTTACCTGAATTGACAAAAAATAAATCAGTCCTTCATTGATGAACCTTGAAACAAACATTTATGCTAGTTTTCTATTTCAATGGCCTTTCACGCATATTTATTTATTTTTTCTGCTCCATCCTGGTCAATGGAAAATAACCTTGGCAAATCATTATTAGATTTTCAAAACTGACTAACATTTTGCATAATTCAAAAGTGTTTGCACCACTGGGTAAGGTTTGAAGCAGAACTATTACCCATTTATTTGTCTGTTCTCTTATTTGATTTTGTCTTATTCCTTTCTATTTTGTCCAATATATCTACTTCTTGTTTTGATTTTTGAATTATTTGATGGGAAAAAAATCAAGAAGCCCATTTCTGCAGGCACACTACCATTTTACTCACAGAAATGCCTTTGAAAATTCCCCTCTTGGTAAGTTAGATCAGTTTGAAAACTGCCTACCCTGTGTTTTAAACACAACTAAACTTAAAAAAATATATATATATTAGTTGAGAACTGGGCCTTATGCTGCAATAAACAAACTGGAAAGAGTTTTTACTTCTGAGCTTTCTGGCATTAATAAGGCTGAAGCATGGTAACTGACAAGCTATAACATGCTAATTGCTTGTATTACAGCTTAAAAAGTCTGTCCTAATTGTTAAAATAATAGTAAATGATTTCAGAAAAAATTACCTATAGGGATGAAGGCATGCATCTTTACACCCAATTGTGATAGTTTTTCCTCTATGTGAATATTTTCTATTTTTTGGTCAGCTGTGCTGGTGAATGTTATTTGTACCGACACCATTTGTTCTCCAAAAATGCATGGCTGTCTTGGGAAATGATACTGGGCTGCTAAGCCATTTGTACTCATTCGATGGAGAAGTTCATGAGTCTTCATGGGCACATAGACTGGGTTGCTGACCTGTGGAACAAAGACAAGTAACTGAGAAAATATAGCTAAAGTAACAAACATAGGGCTAGATGCACTAAGAGAATCAGTCTGCACCATTCCAATTTTTTGGGCCAATTTAAAAAGAGCTACTGATGCACTAAAAAGTTTGCATGCAAACGATTCACGTGCTTGTTCGTCGTAATCCCCAAACTCGGCCTCCAATTGATCATTGTGAGAGCGACTCTCACACATGCACAGAGCCGGCACAGGAAGCTCAAACAGCTGAGATGCAGGGGAAAGCCTCCTGCCACTCAGCTGTTCGGGGCAGGAAACCTTTTTTTCTTTTTTTTTAATGGTACAGATGCTGTGTGTGTTACACAGGAACAATATCTGCCCCATTTAAAAAAAAAAAAAAAGAAGCACCCCCCCCTCCCCGCCGGTCACAGTCCGCCCCATGAACTGGCATTGTGAACTGACCCCCCTCTCCACCCCCGCAGGGAAAACGGCAGGAAGAATGCCCACTTCCTCCTGTTTTGTCGCCCCCCCACCCGCGAAAGAAAATTGGCAGGAGGAATGCCCACTTTCTCCTGCTGTGCCGACCACCCTCTGTGAAAGAAAATTGGCACCTTCTGACGTGCCGACGCAAACACCTCCCCCCCACAAAAGAAAATAGGCAGAAAGGAAACCCACTCCCTCCTTCCAACGGAGCACCCTGAACCATCCCAACTGGGAGAGGCCTTAAGTGTCTGAGCCAATCAGGGCCTTAGGCCCCTCCCCTTGCATCACATGATGCACCGAGGGGGGAAAGCCCGCCATTTAGGATAAGCGGAACTTGAAGGAGGAGGGACTGTGCTGCCCTACTCCTTCCAACCCTAAAAGGTACGAGGGTGCATCTGGTGGCAGGAGGGAATGGGCATCCCTCCTGCCTTTTTGGGGGGAGGGGATGGTTTGGGGGAAATCCATTAGCATGAGGGAGGGGGGCTTCCCTCCTCCCAATTTTCTTTCATACAGGGGGCATCAGCTTGGCAGAAGGAAGAGGGCATGCCTTCTGCCGTTTTCACTACTACGGGGAGGGGGTCAGTTCATGATGGTGATTCATGGGGAGGGACTTCATCAGCAGGGGAGGGTGCTTTTTTTTTCTTTCTAATGTAGCAGATATTGTGCATGTATAACATGCACAGCATCTGTGTCCATTAAAAAAAAAAAAGTTAAGACAAGTGAGCGACTGGTCTTGACCAGTTGCTTTTTTGGATTGGGGAATGAGCGATCATGCAGAAAACCAGGCGGTAAGCCGTTTTCTGTATCATGTCGACAAATGCAATCGTCGCTAAAGCTGTTATGATAGGTTTAGTGACGATCGCTGGCTTTAGTGCATCTGGGCCATAGTTCCAGTTGACATTAAAAGAAATGCATGTCATTCAATTTATCTGAAAGTCATATTTCCATAAAAGGCAAGGTATAGCAAACTTAAAATATATTATACATGAAACTAAAACAGCAACATCAGTCTTAAACAATATAAATAAAACTATAAAACTCAGTATATAATAAAGAGTATGACATAAAAACTCTAGCCAAAATATAAATAAACACAGATTACAGATCACAAGATATAATATACCACTTAATTTATTACACTCACAAAAGGCCTGCATGTATTCAAAATCGATTCGTGGCAGAGCCTAGACAATGACACGGGGAAAAAATTTGACTCCCCCATGAGCTCGGTCCCCGTAAACCATCTGATCCCATCCACACAAGCCTCGAATAGTTTTATATTGAACTTATTATATTAAAGTATAAAAAGAAACAATATTCTGCACACTTGTCAATTTATAAATCAGCGTCTTCGCACCATTCTCTCTTCCCCATTTCCCCTCAGTGTCCTCAGCCCACTCTCTCTCCACTTCCCTTCAGCGCATGCACATAAAAACAAGCAAGCAATTTTATGTCATTTCCATTCTATTCATTCATAGAAATTAAAAGTCTAAATAATGCCAGTCATATAACAAAGCATGATTTTACAAAAATAATTCCCTGCACAGTCAAGTCTGCAAGGATTACTAGATGTCTTTCAGCAGCTCCACTCCCTCCTTCCCTCCCTCCCTCTCCCTTACCTTCGTGGCCAAGTCAAAATGATCTACCAACAATAAAATTTTAAAAAACACAAAGCACACTGTACACAGAGAAAATGTTAATTATCATTTATATTCCGCGGGTTTTCAAAGAGGTCAAGGCAGATGACTTTATGCAATGTCACCTCAGTAACAATTATACAAAAATAGACAAATATACCCCCTCCCTTTTTACTAAACCATGATAATGGTTTTTAGCGCAGGGAGCTGCACTGAATGCCCTGCGCTGCGCTTGATGCTCATAGGCTATTGCAGTTTAGTAAAAGGGGGCCATAGTGCAACAAATAGACAGCAGATATAAATTCTCAAAATGGACATAGTTTGATCACTAAATTGAAAATAAAATCATTTTTCCTACCTTTGTTGTCTGGTGATTTCATGAATCTCTGATTGCACTTTTTTTTCTGACTGTGCATCCAATATTTCTTCCCTTCTTTCAGCCTCTTGTATGCATCCTCTCCTCCAGACCTTATTCCTTCCACCAACTTTTTCTTTCTTTCACCTTGCCCCTTCTTTCTTTCTCTCTCCATGCCCCCTTTCTTTCTGGATTTCTTTCTTTATGCCCCATTTCTTTCTTTCTTTCGCCATGCCCCCTTTCTTTCTTTCGCCATGCCCCCTTTCTTTCTCCATGCCTCCTTTCTCTCTCTCCCCCATTTCTTTCTTTCTCCATGCCTCCTTTCTTTCTGTCTGTCTCCCTTCTTTATTTCTTTCTGTCTCCCTGACCCCCCCTTTCTCTCTTTCTCCCTCCCTCCACTAGTATAAACACACATAGGCAACTATTTGTCTTTATATAAAGTTGACTTAAAATAAAGCTCCTCTTTATAAAAGTTACCCTCAATATGACTGGGAAATATGCATTCCTTGATTTTGTTTGTTTCCTGAACAAGTGCCTATAGGCTGCCACTGCCGTCATCAGGGAACAGGCCGCCGCCGAGTTCTGACTGAGCTCTCCCTGCTTCCCCGCTGAAGCGTAGGGCTGACCAACTCTCGCCACCCAACGTCAATTCTAACGTCGGAGAGGAAGTTTTGGGCCAGCCAGGCAGCGATTGGCTGGCCCAGAACCTCCTCTCTGAAGTCAAAATTGACGTCGGGTGGTGAGAGTTTTTCGGCCTTGCACTTCAGCGGGGAAGCAGGGAGAACTCGGCGGCGGTCTGTTCCCGGATTGCAGCGGTGGGAATCCCAGCGGCAGTGGCTTGGGGGAGGGCAGGGAGGAAGGGAAGCAGGTTGGGTACGAGCCGCGAGCCGCACTCAAGTGGCTAAAGAACTGCAAGCGGCTCGTGAGCTGCAGTTTGCTGACCACTGCTCTATACCATCACTAAAATCTGACCTTGTTACTTTCTGAGCACACTACCAAAACCCTTATTCACACTCTTATCACCTGTTGCTTAGATTACTGCAGCTTTCTTCTCACAGGTCTTGCACTAAACCATCTCTCTCTCCTCTTCAATACATTCAAAATTCTGCTGCACTTATGTTCTGACAGTGTCGCTATGCTCATATTACCCCTCTCCTAAAGTCACTGCACTATCCATTTCCACATAAGGTCAACACCTCTTATTAACTTAAAAGTGCATTCATACTGCAGCTCCTAAGTATCTCTCCTCTCTTATTTCTCCCTATACTCCTCCATGGGAACTCGATTCATCGGATAAGTTTATTTATTAATTTATTAGATTTTTTAGCCCATCCTCCTAAAGGAGCTCAGCACGGGTTACAAATCAAGTACTCAAGCATTTTCCCTCCCCTGTCCCGTATATGGATATTCAGTTGAGGACAGGCTGGGGAGGGCTTCGATGACTAAGATGGTTAAGATGGGTTGGAGTGAGCTTTGATGGAGACTCCAGTATATGGAACCTAAGCACACTACCGGGTAGGGCTCTGGGTTTCTGGCCCAGAAATATCTAAGAAAAAGGACCATTTAAATAATTAATTTAAACTAAAAAAAATTAATTAATCTAATGTACCTAGGGCAGTGGAGGATTAAGTGACTTGCCCAGGGCCATAAGGAGCAGCATGGGGTTTGAACCCACAACCTCAGGGTACTGAAGCTGTAGCTATAACCATTACGCATCTCTTATCTGTACTCTTCTCCTCTATTGCCAACTCCAGACTCCGTCCCTTCTATCTTGGTGTGCCATATGCCTGGAATCTGGCCAACATAAGCAAGACATTAAGAATATGTGAAAAGGTTCTTACTAGATTACAGTTGTTTCAAAATACAGTTGCTAGACTAATCTCTTTGGCTAGAAAATTTGAAAGAGTTTCACTGCTCTTGCGTAAATTGTACTGGCTTCCAATTAGATACAGGATTTACATCTCTTATGTGTTCCAGCTAATTCTATTACTACACAGAGTAAGTAGTTTTAAACTTTAATTTCCAAATGTATTTAGAGTAATTAGGAAGAATCGACTGGTACGATCATTTTCTTATGAGGCTGTTCAGACATGGAACAGTCTTCCCTTAGAAATAAATCTTACCTCCTCTTTTACAAAGGTGCGCTAAGTATTTTTAGCACGCGTGTGCTAAACGCTAACACGTTCAAAGACTAACATGCACGCATTAGTGTTTAGTGCGTGATTAGTGTGCAATAAAATGCTTAGCACACCTTTGTAAAAGGAGCCCTTAGTCTTCCCTTAGAAATAAGAAGCCAAGGTTTATATATTATTTTTCATAAAGCTTTAAAGACCTACTTTTTTTTATAAATGCTATTCTTGATATTTTAACACTTTGGGCTCCTTTTACTAAGGTGTGCTAGCGTTTTTAGTGCACGCAGGATATTACCGTGCGCTAGGTGGCTAGAAATAACGCCGGCTCAATGCTGGCGTTAAGGTCTAGCGCGCATGGCTATTCTGCGCGTTAATGCCTTAGTGCAGCTTAGTAAAAGGAGTTCTTTGTGTAATAATTTTTAAATATATGTGTTCCCCTTAATGTAGGGCTTTTCTTCTTGTAATCCACATTAAATCTGAATTGAAAATAAATGGAGTATAAGATTACTAATTAGATTAGATCCTGATTTCTAAGTGATTTCTACTATTTTGGCAATATGGAGAATATACTTTAGCACAGACTATAGAAAATGTATTGAAAATATAGTTTTTTTTGGGGGGGGGGTTGAACTTTTACAGAATACACTGACATTTTTCAGACTGTAAAGCAGTCCACTAGCAATACTGTTAATGCTAAAAAAAAATTCCTGCTCCTCAAAGAGTCAACAGCAGAAGAACTTTCTGGCAACACTGAAGTAAACGATTACAAACTGTATTTTATCTAACAAATGGTTAAGTAATAAGAAACATTTTTGTACCTTTAGAAGGTTTATGAAAATAAACAATCAATTCTGCCAACACAACATTATTTCTATAAGAAATCTGTGTGACTTCTGGTGCCTGTACAGACAGAGACAAACCACACATATTTTATCAGTTTATTACAGTAAGCAAATAAGCGTGGAATGAGAGTGCACATAACTGTCTACTTAACGCTTACTGAAACATTTATAAAAGCTGTTATCTCCCTAATAACAGACAGATAGCGTGCAATTTTAGAGAGGAGAAAAGCTTCATATTTTTTAACACTTCACTAAAAAGTAACTGAAGAGTGTAAAATGAAAAATACTCTCTGCAGTTAGCTGGTAATGGACCATATTATCAACTCAAGTTAGATTTATAGGATACAAACTAATAACTAATCGTTGCTTTATGACTGAGCATGTCTGCTTTTTTTTTCTTTTTATAGATTAAGATTAAAGTCATGAAACTTCTTAGAATGTAGCTATTCAAAATGACTGAACGCTAATATTTAAAAAGGAAATGAAAAGAAAAAATAGGAAATCTGAAACATGGCCAAGAACAAACCTTGCAATAGGAAATAACATTAATATTTGAAATGAAAGAAAATTAATCTAACAAAACAATTATGTTTTGTTTCCTGACACTTTTAAAGCTGCCGGTTGTAATTACATTTGAAGTCTTTTTATTTTATTAATAAAATTCATTTTTGAATGATAAAATCTATATGCCTCTCAAAAACAAGCATGATCGGTTATGTGGCATGTTAAAGGTGAAATCAGCTAGAGAACCCCATTTTCTTTTCATTAGGATTCAGGAATATTAAAATTCTTGGAAATAAGAAAGATTATCACATGAAACCCCCAGATGGTTTAAAAGATGATAAGTATAAGTAATCCCTTGTAACTGTTAACATGGGTGCATCATCATCTTAAGGAGGTGAGGTTATGTGAGATAGAAATGAAGAAGAAAGAAAATGCTGGAGTATTCAGCTTTTTTTTCTGCCCTATTATCTTTCTGCTCTTATTTATTTAATTCGTTTTATATCCCGTCCTCCTCAGAGAGTTCAGAATGGGTTACAAAGAAACCTAAACAAACAAAATACAGACAATTAGGGCTATACAATTAATTAATATACATTCAACCTTTCCTTTCTTTATTGCTCATTTCTCTTTCTGTTCATTTTCTTATTTCTCCTTATCCCACTCACTTTCCTCTCAGCCTCATACCTTTTGCATCTCTCTTGCCATGTGCCTTCTCCTTCAGGTTCTTCTTTTCTCCATCTATTCTTCCTTTCAGACACATTCTTTTGCATCCCACCTAAATTAGACTCCTATCCTTTAGCAAAGTTCCTCTCCCGCTCCTTGCTTTTTTCTGACCTCTCTCATTCCACTTCTTTCTCAGATTCCTCTCCTCTCAGTCTCTCATTCTTCTACATGTTCCTCAACCCCCAGCATAGCAGTGAGACTAGTCAGGAAACCAGAAAAATATTGAAGGAAATGGAGTGTTTTATTGATTCCCATCACTGCTTCTCACCCATGTACAGTATTTCTTTCTAAATAAAGTGTGCAGGCAGAGCTGCCATAGGGATCAAAAACACGAACTCTTCATGTCCCTGGATGGCTGATATCATGGGAAAGAGAATGGAAAAATAGTAGGCCATGTTAACATAAGAACATAAGAATAGCCTTACTGGGTCAGACCAATGGTCCATCAAGCCAACAGCCCATTCTCACGGTGGCCAATCCAGGTCACTAGGACCTGGCCAAAACCCAAAGAGTAGCAACATTCCATGCTACCGATCCAGGGCAAGAAGGCTTCCCCCATGTCTTAATAACAGACTATGGACTTTTCCTCCAGGAATTTGTCCAAACCTTTCTTAAATCCAGCTACACTTTCCACTCTTACCACAACCTCTGGTAACGCGTTACAGAGCTTAACTATTCGCTGAGTGAAAAAATATTTCCTCTTATTGGTTTTAAAATATTTCCTACAGTTTCATCGAGTGTCCCCTAGTCTTTGTAATTTTTGATGGAGTAAAAAATTGATCCACTTGTACTTGTTCTACTCGACTCAGGATTTTGTAGACTTCAATCATATCTCCCCTCAGCCTTCTCTTTTCCAAGCTAAAGGACCCTAACCTTTTCAGTTTTTCCTCATACGAGAGGAGTTCCATCCCTTTATCATCTTGGTCGCTCTTCTTTGAACCTTTTCTAGTGCCGTTATATCTTTCTTGAGATAAGGAGACCAGAATTGAACGCAATTCTCCAGGTGAGGACGCACCATGGAGTGACACAGAGGCATTATAATATCTTTAGTCTTGTTTAATAATAATTTAATAATTTCTAGCATCTTGTTTGCTTGTTTGGCTGCTTCCACATTGGGTGGAAGTTTTCAGCATATTGTCTACAATGACATCCAGTTCACTTTCTTTGGCGCTAACCCCCAAGGTGGACCCTAGCATCCGGTATCTGTCATTTGGGTTGTTCTTCCCAATATGCATCACTTTGCATTTGTCCACATTAAATTTCATCTGCCACTTAGACGCCCAGTCTTCCAATTTCCTAAGGTCTGCCTGCAATGTTTCACAGCCCACATGTGTTTTAACAACTTTGAACAGTTTAGTGTCATCTTCAAATTTAAACACCTCACTAGTCGTTCCAATTTCCAGATCATTTATAAATAAGTTAAATAGCACCGGTCCCAGTACAGATCCCTGTGGCACTCCACTGTTTACTCTTCTCCATTGAGAAAAATGACCATTTAACTCTACCCTCTGTTTTCTATCCAAAAACCAATTCCTAATCCACAACTGAACTTTGCCTCCTATCCCATGACTCTTTAATTTTCTCAAGAGCCTCTCATGAGGAACTTTGTCATAGAAACATGACGGCAAATAAAGGCCATATGGCCAATCTAGTCTGCCCATCTCCGCGAGATCCCACGTAGAGAATGACACGGTGGCGATTTACCCGCGGCCACCGCATTTAGCCGTGGGTAACCCGCCGAAACGGGGAACGAAAAATAGCAGTCACTGCAGGGACGGGGACAAGACCATTCATCGCCCTGTGGAGCGGTGAATGGTCTTGTCCCCGCAGTGAGGCATGAAGGATCGCGCAGTCCCCGCAGCCACCACCCGCCTGCCCAATCGATCCTAGTGTTTAGCCAGCTCTCTCCCTTCTCCTCACCTTAGTTTGTAGGCTTTCTTTTTCGGCGACCCGCACGCTATCAAAGAGCCGGGCACCCGCTGCTGCTCAGTTTCGATCTTCTGCTCTGACGCAACCGGAAACAGGAAGTTGCAGCAGAGCAGAAGATTGAACACTGAGCAGCCGCGCGTGCGCGGCTCTTTGGGAAAGCGTGCAGGTCGCCGAAAAAGAAAACCTACAAACTAAGGTGAGGAGAAGGGAGAGAGCTGGCTAAACACTAGGATCGATTGGGCAGGCAGGTGGGGGCTGCGGGGACCGTGCGATCGCTCATGTTCCCGGCTCAAACTGGAAGGAGGGAGTGAAAGGGAAAAGGATTCTGGGCCAAGGGGATGAAGACGGAAAGAAAAACCCACAGCAGGAAAGAAAGGGAAGGACAGGCAGGTGAGCTAGATGCTAGAAGCAGGGGGGGAGGGGAGAAGAAAGAGGGAAAAAAGCTAGATGGGGTTGAAAAGAAGAGACACACTGGTATGGAAGAGGAAGATAGGGGAAATCTGGACACAGGAAGGTAACAGAAAAAGGGGAAATTATGTGCATGGGGCATAGGGACAGAGACATAAAGGGGACATGCCATGGGGATGGTATATGGACACAGGGGGGGGGGGCAATGGCAGATACATAGGGGAGATATTAGAAATGGGGAAAATAGGAGCACAGAAGCGAGATGGTTTGTGGGGATGGGACAGGGACAAAGCTCGCAGGCTCCAGTGGCTTGCAGAAATTACATTGTAACGTGCCATGAAAATAAGAGGGAGGAAGGTAGATAGATAGGCCACGCGAGAGGAGCTGAAGGGTGGTAGAAAGGAACAGATGGTAAAGGAGGGAGGGAAGGGTGGTGGTGGAAAGGAATAGGACAGATATTGAAGGAGGGTGGAGAGAAACAGACCCTGAAGGGAAATGTGGAAGACAGAGTGGGAAGAAGACAGATGCCAGACTATGGGGGAGCGGAGGGAAGAAGATGGGTGCTAGACCAATTGGGGGGGGGGGAGGTGAAGGGAGAGGCACAGTAACAGCAAATGGAAGACGCAGAGAGAAGACACACAGTGGATGGAAGGAATTGAATGAGAAGATGTGGAAAGCAGAAACCAGACAACAAAGGTAGAAAAAAAAATTCTATTTATTTATTTATTTTTTGCTTTAGGATAAAGTAGTATATTAGTTGTGTTGATAAAAATTTATAAACAAAGCCCTGCCAGCTGAACATCTCTTTCTCTAGTTCAGTAGCAGGAACTTTGATTTATAAGAAAGGAATAAGCTAAATATTATAGTACTAAGGCTTATATGGATGCAGCGGGGACGGTGACGGGGTGGTAAATGGGAAGGCAGTGGCGGTGACAAGGTGGCGAAAGGGATGGCGGTGACGGTGACGGGGCGGTGAAGGGAACGGCGGTGACAGGGCGGTGCAGAGGATTGTGGGCCGGGGACGGGGCGGTGACGGGGACAGATTTTTTCCCCGTGTCATTCTCTAATCCCACGTGCCTATCCCAAGCCCTCTTGAATTCAGACAATATAGATACACTATATCAACCGGCTCACCTTTATCCACATGTGTATTCACACCTTCAAAGAGGTTAAGCAAATTGGTGAGGATAGATTTCCCTTGGCTGAACCCATGCTGACTCTGTCTCATTAAATCATGTTTGTCTACGTGTTCCACAACAACATCCAGAAAAATAATTGTGGTTCAAAAAGTATTATATGCTAAAACATCACAAAACGCCTGATTTTCCAAGAATTTCCTTTCTTTTCTAACCCCCTGTTTTACTAAGGTGCGCTAACCGATTAGCACGCGCTAATCGAATTAGCACACGCTAAATGCTATCGCATCCATAGACTAACATGCACGCGTTAGCGTTTAGCGCATGCTAATTTGATTAGTGTTCTAATCGGTTAGCGCACCTTAGTAAAACAGGGCCTAAGTCTGTCATAACAAGTTTATAAAAGGAATCTAGTAATGGGTCAATCGAGCTAGGAGGTATCCAAGTGGATTTAGGAGTTACTATAGATCTATCTTTATTACTATAGTATCTTCCTTTGGAAAAAAAAATTTTAATTTTCAATGTCCGTATAAATTTTTCCACGTCAATTTGAGTCTTGAAATAATCAATGTTTTTTGTTGGTACAAAGGTTAAACCTTTTGAAAGAACTTTCACTTCATCAGATGTTAAACAACGTCTTGAGAGATTGATTAAGGGGAATCTCTGCCCTCTTTGAGATCTCATCTGTGGTCTTTGATTGTAGTTGTAGTTCAGAGGTTGTCCTTGTCTCCGTCTGCCCCTCTGCTGGTAACGTGGCCTGGCTTCTAAAAAATCGTCATCAGAGCTGAAACTACTAGCCAACTAAGAAAGTCGGCCTGCACATTTTCCACTCCTGCAATGTGCATGGCTGAGAGAGCCTACAAGTGAGCTTCTGCTAACTGGAAGAGGAGTTGAGCTTCTAGACGCAATGGGGCACTTCTGGTGCCTCCTTTCCTGTTGACATATGCTACTGCCGAGAAGACTCACTGCCTTGCCATCCAGAGACTTCTCTAGTGCCTGAAGTGCAAGATGAATGGTTCTGAGTTCTAGGTGATTTATAGACACTCTGCTGAGCTGGAGTCCAGTACCCTTTGACTAGGTGTTCGTTGCAAAGCCACCCCTACCCCCTCCCTGCCCCAAATGTAAAAGCTAGCATTGGTCATTAGTATCTCCCAGGAGGAGATGCGAAGCTGACCTCAGCCACCACTGCATCTAGGGTCATCTAGGCCCTTGCTGCAGCCAAAGAGCATCTGCCCCTGAAAAGGAAGCCTGCTTAGCATACCTTTAGAGGCAGAGAAACCTGTAAACTACCCAATCCAAAGCATATGTTGCTGTGGCCCAAGGAACCACTTCTTTGGTCACCAACATTGACCCCAAAACTTCCAAATAATGCTAAGTTGTAGGAACTGACCTCTGTAGCAGCTCTGAAATCTGCTTCTGGAAGAAACACTTGACCCAGGGCTGAGTTGAACAAGACTCCCAGGTACTGAGTCAGTTCCAGCTGACTCTTCTTGAAGTTGACTATCCAGCCCAAGTCTTGGAGGAGTTGCGCCACTCTCGAAACCTCCAGTTCACCTTCCTCTTTGGACAGAGCTCTGATAAGCCAATCATGCAAATATGAGTGCATCTGAATCCCAGCTTTGTGGAGATGCGCTGCCACCACCACCATCACTTTAGTAAAGGTGCAAGGTGCAGTGGCGCAGAGAACTGGAAATGTTGCTCCAGCATATGAAATCACAATTACCTCTTGTGTGCTGGGAAGACAGGAATGAGAAGACAGGCCTCCAGCAGATCGAGGGAGGCGAGAAATTCCCCTGGCACCACTGCCGCTAAGACTGATCGTTCTCCATGTAGAAGTGCAGTACCTTCAGTGCCACGTTGGCCGACTTGAGGTCTACAATTGGCCTCCAGTCATCTGAGCCTTTCTTTGGCACAGTGAAGTAAATGGAGTATCTGCCTAAGCCCGAGTCTTCATCCAGGACTGGTTCTATGGCCTGAAGAGTCAGTAGCCTTTATTCTGTAGCCCAAACTTTGAAGGTTCTCTCCAGGTGGCCAGTCGGCTGGAGAATCTCCAAAGTGGTCTGGTAGGAGGGAACACAGAACTCGATTTTGTACCCCTCTTGGACTACATTCAGGACCCAGAGGTCTGTGCCAATCTAAGACCAGACCAACCAAAAGGTCGACAGCTTGCCTCCTACCTGGGGGTGTGTGTAGGGGGGTGGGGCCTGGCCTCTGTCCTGGCATCATTATGCTTTCTTAGAGGCTAGGGAGGAGCGAGGGCCCAAGGCTTGATGTCTCCTGCCCCCACTGAACGTCTGATGTGGCTCCTGAAAGGACCTCTGCTTTGCTTGGCCTCCTGCATAAGGACAGAATCTTTAAGAGTTTTGAAAACTGCCATGACCCAAACTCCAGGTCATCCTGGGTCTGCCATCTGGTAAAACCTTGGGGCAATGGTACACAACTCTGGCCATCAGGCCATCCAGGCCCTTGCCAAAGAGCATCTGCCCCTGAAAAGGAAGCCTGCTTAGCATAGCTTTAGAGGCAGAGTAACCTGTCAACTGCCTAATCCAGAGCATCCATTGGGCAGAGATAGTTTAGGCTGAAACTTTGCTCATAACTCTAATTATATCATACAGAGCATCCACTATATAATTCACCCCAGAGAGGAGCATTTGGGAATCCTTGTTGAACTGTGGATCTGAGGCTCGAGACAGGCGGGTGTGGCAAGCATGTGCCACAAAGAAAGATGCAGTCTCTAGAGCCAAAGCTACAAATTACCACTTGAGGAGCAAGTCCACTTTATGGTGCTGAGTATCCTTTAACATCACTCCTCCTTCACTAGGCAGGGAGGTTCATTTAGTGATCTGTGCCACCAGTAAGTTCACCTTCGGCTGAACAAACAGCTGCTGAAAATCCATCACCGTCAGATAAAGCTTGGCCGCAGTCTTAGTCACTCGCAGGGACATTTCTGATGACTCCCAGTGGTCCTTGACCAGCTTGGTATTGTCCGGAAGCGAGGGAAAGAATGTGGTCAGAGTCACAGAGCTGTTCATAACCGATCACTGGGATGAGGAAGCTAGAGGGACTTCCAGCTTCAATTCTCACACTGAGGCACAAATAATGCCAAAGAGCGTAGAGGTTTTGAACAGCTGGCACACAGTGGAATGTATTTCTGAGAAAATTAAAATATCATGGGATAGGTGGCAAAGTTCAGTTGTGGATTAGGAATTAGTTATCGGATAGAAAACAGAGGGTAGGGTTAGATGGTCATTTTTCTCAATGGAGGAGAGTACACAGTGGAGTGCCACAGGGGTCTGTACAGGGACCAGAGCTATTTAACTGTTCAAAGTTGTTAAAACGCATGCGGATTGTGAAAAAATTGCAGGCAGACCTTAGAAAATTGGAAGACTGGGCGTCCAAATGGCAGATGAAATTTAATGTGGACAAATGCAAAGTGATGCACATTGTGAAGAATAACCTGAATCACAGTTACTGGATGCTAGGGTCCACCTTGGGGATTAGCGCCGAAGAAAAGGATTTGGGTGTCATTGTAGACAATATGATGAAATCTTTTGATCAATGTGCGGCAGCAGCCAAAAAAGCAAATAGGATGCTAGGAATTATTAAAAAAGGAATGGTTAACAAGACTAAGAATGTTATACTGCCCCTGTATTGCTCCATGGTGCAACCTCATCTGGAGTATTGCGTTTAATTCTGGTCTCCTTACCTCAAGAAAGATATAGTGGCGCTAGAAAAGTTTCAAAGAAGAGCGAATAAGATGGAAAAGGGGATGGAACTCCTCTTATATGAGGAAAGACTAAAATGATTAAGGCTCTTCAGCTTGGAAAAGAGACGGCTGAGGGGAGATATGATTGAAGTCTACAAAATCCTGAGTGGAGTAGAATGGGTACTAGTGGTTCGATTTTTCACTCCTTCAAAAATTACAAAGATTCCATGAAGTTACAGGGAAATACTTTTAAAACTAACTGGAGGAAATTTTTTCACTCAGCGAATAGTTAAGCTCCGGAACGTATTGCCAGAGGATGTGGTAAGAGTGGATAGTGCAGCTGGTTTTAAGAAAGGTTTGGACAAGTTCATAGAAACATAGAAAAAAGCAGCAGAAAAGGGCTATAGCCCACCAAGTCTGCCCATTCCAAGTATCCCCCCCCCCTGAGTTTACTCCCTTAAAGATCCCACGTGAGTATCCCATTTTCTCTTAAAATCCGTCACGCTGCTGGCCTTTATCACCTGGAGTGGGAGTCTGTTCCAATGATCCACAACTCTCTCGGTGAAGAAATACTTCCTGAAGTCGCCATGAAACTTCCCTCCCCTGATTTTCAGCGGATGCCCTCTGGTGGTCGAGGGTCCCATGAGCCGGAAGATATCATCTTCTGACTCGATGCGTCCCGTGATATACTTATACGTTTCAATCATATCTCCCCGTTCTCTTCTTTCCTCAAGTGAGTACAGCCGCAATTTCTTTAGTCTTTCTTCATACGTGAGATCCTTGAGCCCCAAGACCATCCTGGTGGCTGTTCGCTGTACCGACTCGATCCTCAGCACGTCTTTTCGGTAGTGTGGTCTCCAAAACTGAACGCAGTACTCTAAGTGAGGCCTCACCATGGCTCTGTACAACGGCATCATAACTTCAGGTCTCCTGCTGACGAAACCTCTGCGGATACACCCCATCATTTGTCTTGCCCCTGGAGGAAGCCTTCTCCACTTGATTGGCAACCTTCATGTCCTCGCTAATGATCACTCCTAGATCGCGTTCCGCTGTGGTCCTAACCAAGGTCTCACCATTTAGTACATAAGTTCTACGCGGGTTTCTCTTTCCCAGGTGCATTATCTTGCATTTTTTAACATTGAAGCCAAGCTGCCAAGTAGTTGACCATTGTTCCAGCAGCAGTAGATCGTGTGTCATATTATCAGGTAATAAGCTTCTGCCTACTATGTTGCAAAGTTTGGCGGCGGCGGCGAACAGTGATACCTTTCCTCTAAGTCCTTGCGTCATATCTCTTATGAATAAGTTGAATAGAATCGGACCCAGGACCGAGCCCTGCGGCACTCCACTTATCACGTCCGATGCTTCGGATGGGGTACCGTTCACCACCACCCTCTGATGTCTGCCGCTCAGCCAATCCCCAACCCATGTAGTTAGAGTGTCTCCTAATCCTATCGATTTCAGCTTGTTCAGTAATCTTCGATGAGGGACGCTATCAAATGCTTTACTGAAGTCCAAATACACTACGTCCAGTGACTCTCCGGCGTCCAGTTGTCTAGTAACCCAGTCAAAAAAGCTAATCAGATTAGATTGGCAGGATCTACCCTGGGTGAACCCGTGTTGGTGTGGATCACGCAGTTTTTCTTCGTCTAGGATTGTGTCAATATTCTGTTTGATCAGTGTTTCCATGAGTTTACACACTATAGACGTGAGACTCACTGGTCTATAGTTTGCTGTCTCTGTCCTGCAGCCCTTTTTGTGGAGTGGGATTACGTTGGCGGTTTTCCAGTCCAAGGGGACCCTTCCTGTGCTTAGGGAAAGATTGAAAAGAACAGATAATGGTTCTGCAGTGTTCCCTCTAAGCGGGCGGGTGTTGTGAGCAAACTTTTTTCACTGTGAGCTAAAAATATCGGGCGCCAGCAAGTTATGAGCCAAATAAATATGTTGCTTTCTACCACAGAACTTCCTTACGTTTGTATGGAATCTATCCCCTTTCAACTTTAGAGAGTGCCCTCTCGTTCTCCCTGCCTTAGCTACTAAGTCTATTCCCTTCAGTACCTTGAATGTTTCTATCATGTCCCCTCTCAATCTCCTCTGCTCAAGGGAGAAGAGGCCCAGTTTCTCTAATCTTTCGCTGTACGGCAACTCCTCCAGCCCCTTAACCATTTTAGTTGCTCTTCTCTGGATCCTTTCGAGTAGTACCGTGTCCTTCTTAAAGTACCAGTGCTGGACGCAGTACTCCAGGTGAGGGCGTACCATGGCCCGGTACAGCAGCATGATAACCTTCTCTGTCTCTTCAGTCCAGCATCTGCCCCTTCCATTCACTGTCTGTCTTTCCCTGCCATCTCTCCTCCTGCCCCCCCCCACCCCCCAATTTGGTCTAGCATCCATCATCTTCCTTCTGTTCCCCTCATGGTCTGGCATCTCTATCCTTCCCTCCCCCCTGTGGTTTTTAGCATATCTCTCTTCTCATTTCCTCCACTCAGATCTGATCATTCTCTGCTCTCTCTTCCCTTTTCTTCTCTGGTCTTCCTTCTCTATTTTCTGCCTCCATCTAAATTAAATTCTTTCTTACTATTTAGTCCCGTTTCCCTCTTTTCACTGTGTCTACACACAGCTTGTCACCCCTTTCCCTCACCCCTCCATTATCTTACTATTTTCTTCCCCCTTTATTTATCTCCTCCTTCCATCCAGTATGTGTTCTTTCCCCACTTCCATTCAGCATCTGCTCTCCCTTCTCAACTGACATCCATCTGCCTTCTGCTCTCTCTCCCTTCTTCTCACTTCCATCATCTGTCCCCTTCTCTCTCTCTCTCATCTCCTCCATTCCATCATCTGCCCCTTCTCTCTCTCTCTCTCCCCCCCCCCAACTTCCATCATCTGCCCCCCTTCCCCTCACCTTTGTGGGTCACTTTCTTTCCCCTGAGGGTGGCTCATGTCACAGGGGAAGCTTTGGCCGAGCAGAACCGCTTGATTGACAGTGGAACTTACTTGATTGATGTCGATGCTGGGGCCCGTTGCCGTTTGAAGGAAAAAAAAAAAGGTGGAAAAAAGGAACCTGTAAAGGCGAGAGGAAGGGAAACCTCCAGGACAGCTGCTTTTTGCCCTCCTTCAGCGGCCCAAGAGTTCAGACCAGCAGCGGCAGCTGTGTATGCTTTTAACTTCGGCACAGAGCTGCCCCTAATCAATAGTTTAGCGCGGTTTCATGAGGCAGCCTCGGGGCCTTTGATAGCCGGCCCGCTTCGATGATGCGATGTGGGCCGGCCTAGCAAAGGCCCCGAGGCTGCCTTATGAAACCGCGCTAAACTATTGATTAGGGGCAGCTCTGTGCCGAAGTTAAAAGCATACACAGCTGCCGCTGCTGGTCTGGAGGTGCGGAGACAAGGCAGGAGGCAAACGCGGTGGAAGGCAGGAGTCCCGGCGAAGGCAGGAGTCCCGGCACAGCGACTGCAACAGGAAGTTGCAAGTCAGCTGACGCCGGCCTTTCGTTGCGGCGGGGACCGAATCCTTCGCGGACCGGCAAGATTTTGTTTGCGGACCGGCGGTTGAAGAACTGTGCTCTACACTGTGTGCGCTGTGACGAGAAACTTGTGCGCTGCGAGGTAATATTTTGTGCGTCAGCGCACCCCAGCGCAGCTTAGCGGGAACACTGCTGCCAGGACTTCCCTTAACTCCCTGAGCATTCTGGGATGTAGGTTATCTGGTCCCATGGCTTTGTTTACTTTGAGTCTTGATAGTTCGTCGTAGACGCTACTGGGCGTAAATTCAAAATCTTGAAATGGGTCTTTCTGGTTATCTCCCGTCTGCAGCTGTGGACCAACTCCCGGCGCTTCTCGGGTGAATACTGAACAGAAGTATTGGTTTAGTAGTTCTGCCTTCTCAGAATCTGATTCCGCAAAGTTACCGTCCGATTGCTTCAGGTGTACTATCCCATCTTTGTTTCTTTTCCTGTCACTAATATAGCTGAAGAAAGATTTATCCCCTTTCTTAATTTTCCGTGCTAACTCTTCCTCCATTCGGAGTTTGGCCTCTCTGACTGCTGTTTTGACAGCTTTAGATCTGTCTAGATAGTCCTCTTTTGCCCCCTCTCTGCCTAAGTTCCTGGAGGAAACGTCCATAGTCTGTTATTGAGAAAGACATGGGGGAAGCCACTGCTTGCCCTATATCAGTAGCATAGAATATTGCTACACCTTGGGTTTTGGCCCACCAGGATGTTTGAAAAAACAAAAAAACAAACACCCAATTGGGCAGGAAAATCAAATCGAATTGAAAAATCAATTCAATAGGCAGAAATTCTTCAAAATTACACAATTCCAGCTCATAGTACAATCCCTAATACTAGGCCTGCTAGACTATTGCAACATCCTTTATCTCCCCTTCCCTGAGACAATAACAAAACAATTACAAACAATTCAAAACACAGCACTGAGACTCATCATTGAGGAAACACGACCATGTTACAGAGGCCTACCTCAACTCACACTGGCTTCCAATTCCAGCAAGAATACTATTCAAATTCTATTGTTTACTATTTAAAACTATAAATGGAGACAGCCCAACTTACCTGAACAACCGCCTCATCCAAACCACCTCAATCAGGCACAGGAAAACTCATACCCCATTCACGCATCCTCCAATCAAAGAAGTTAAAAGGAAAAAACTATATGATGGCCTTCTGGCTACTCAAGCAGCAAAACTTGACAACCAAATCTCCAATCTACTGAAAACGACCCCAGATTACAAAACATTCAGAAAAAAAATAAAGACTTTACTGGTCAAGAAATCCCTGAAAAAGACCTAACACCATATATATATACTGGTCAAGAAATCCCTGAAAAAGACCTAACACCATATATATATATACTGCTCAAGAAATCCCTGAAAAAGACCTAACACCATATCTAATATAATAAAATGATAGGCCGCGCATGCGCACTAAAAAAAACGTGTTCCCTGGTCCGTCGGGAAAATACGAGTGCGCATGCGCGCCTACAACGTCACCACAGCCTGCTCTCCGTCTCCACCTTGCGCCGCTGCAGGCCCCACACTCGCAACTCACACATCCGCTGCAGCCTAGCAACTCCGACCACAACCTTCCACCCTCAACCGCCTATGCCGGCTCAGGCTGGCGCGTTGAGGAGTCGGAATGCAGACCCGGAAGAGCGAAGGAAGCCTCACACTGAGCAACTGTATTTACACTGTGCAACGAGCCTCTGCCACGGTCCCGGGTTCCTCTCAGCCTACCCTTCTCGCGTCTGGCCGGCTACCTTAGTCCTTTGCCGCAGCCGCCACCCCCTTCCCTTCCCTACCCGCGGTCGACAAAACTCTTGCCTCCAGCAGCCGCCGCAGCACTGTAAACACGCTGCTTCGCGGCCTCTACTGCCTTCATTTGCTCTTCCGTTTCTCTGATGACGTCATCAGGGACATGGAAGAGCAAATCGGGGCAGTAGAGGCCGCGAAGCAACGTGTTTACAGTGCTGCAGCGGCTGCTGGAGGCAAGAGGTTTGTCGACCGCGGGAAAGGAAGGGGGTGGTGGCGGTGGCAAGGGACTAGGGGAGCTGGCCAGACCGCGAGAAGAGAAAATCGCGTGGGCCACGAAGAGACAGGGAGGAACTGGGAAGAAGGAAGAGGGAAAGGGGCCTGCTTTGGGGTAAGGGTGTGCTTGGAGGCACACAGCTTTGCTTGGGGGGGAGACAGAAGGGGGGCCATGGAGAGACAGGGAGGAACTGGAGCTGGAGAGGGAAAGGGGCCTGCTTTGGGGAAGGGCTGTGCTTGGAGGCAGACAGCTTTGCTTGGGGGGGAGACAGAAGGGGGACCACAGAGAGACAGGGAGGAACTGGAGCGGGAGAGGGAAAGGGGCCTGCTTTGGGGAAGGGCTGTGCTTGGAGGCAGACAGCTTTGCTTGGGGGGGAGACAGAAGGGGGACCACAGAGAGACAGGGAGGAACTGGAGCGGGAGAGGGAAAGGGGCCTGCTTTGGGGGAGGGGTGTGCTTGGAGGCAGACAGCTTTGCTTGGGGGGGAGACAGAAGGGGGGACCACGGAGACACAGTCAGGGAGGAACTGGAGGGCCAGAGGGAAAGGGGTCTGCTTTGGGGGAGGGGTGTGCTGGGAGGTAGATAGCTTTGCTTGGGGGGGAGAAAAAATGGGGGGCCACGGAGAGACAGTCTGGGAGGAATTGGAGGGGTAGAGAGAAAGGGGTCTGCTTTGGGGGGAGGGGTGTGCTGGGAGGCAGACAGCTTTGCTTGGGAGGGGAGACAGAAGGGGGACCACGGAGACACTGTCAGGGAGGAATTGGCAGGGTAGAGGGAAAGGGAGCTGCTTCGGGGGGGAGGGGTGTGCTGGGAGGCAGATCATTTTGCTTAGGGGGGGAAGACAGAAGGGGGGCTACGGAGAGACAGGGAGGAACTGGAGGGGGAGAGGGAAAGGGGGCTGCTTTCTAGCACCCGTTAATGTAACAGGCTTAAAGACTAGTATATATATATACTGCTCAAGAAATCCCTGAAAAAGACCTAACACCACAAGTCCTCTTCCTTCCCTCCACGAAAACACACCAACCCCCAGAAACAACCTACTCTACTCTCTATTTCCCCTGAAAATGACCAGACATCTTTTGTAACCCACCTTCTATAACTCTTTTGTAATTCGCCTTGAACCGCAAGGTAATGGCGGAACAGAAATCCCTAATGTAATGAATAGAATCAAATTTTTTTCCCTGAATTGGGCAGCATTAGTTCACACTGTGAAAATGATGAAAGCTCCAGTTATAAAATATTATACGAGTATGTCACCCATCCTTTTTCAGAAGGATGTTATAAACAGATTACTTACTAAATTTGTATGGTTAGGAAAAACACCTATAATTGCTCTTGCAACATTACAGAAAGTTAAAGAGTTGGGGGGCGTCAACTTTCCCAATTATACCATCATGCTTATATATTGAGACAAAGAATGTATTGGATACTACCGGAATTATATGAAGAAGTGCCTGATTGGCTACATTTAGCGTCTGATTTGATGTCACCGCTCCAACTTAGAGAGAGAGAGAGTGAAAGAATATGACATTTTTTAATCTACGTGGCAAGTTTTATCTTTTTTTTGGATGATCTGCTTCTTACTCCAATTATAGGTTCTACACAAATATCTCTAGGGCTGAATCCTGTGAATACCATCAATAGATCCACGATTCTTTGGAAAACCTGGATGCAAACCTGGATGTCAAGGATGTTTGGCTACTTTTCAGACTTTGCAACAGAAATTTGCTTTACCATGCTCACAATGTTTTAAATGATTACAACTCCAGCATGGTATTAAGGCTGGTTTCTCATTGCTTAATACTCTGAAGGAACAATCAAGCTTGCCTGTTATATGTTTTACTATGGGGGTTCAAAGTCATGAAGCTTCTAGCTAGTATAAGCTTTTATGCTCATATTTACTTAAGAAACCTCTTTCTGGACTTCAATCTCTTTGGTCTAGAGAATTGCAATGTTCTGTTTAGAAACATAGAAAATGACGGCAGAAAAGGGCCAAAGCCCATCAAGTCTGCCCACTCCATTGACCCACCCCCCTGACTTTACCCCCTTAGAGATTCCACATGTAAATTCCATTTACTCTTAAAATCTGGCAAGCTGCTGGCCTCAATCACCTGTAGCGGAAGTTTATTCCAACGATCAACCACCCTTTCGGTGAAGAAATATTTTCTGGAATCGCCATGAAATTTCCCTCCCTTGATTTTCAGCGGATGCCCTCTTGTGGCCGAGGGTCCTTTAAGAAAGAAGATATCATCTTCCACCTCGATACGGCCCGTGATATATTTAAACGCCTCAATCATGTCTAATCTAATCTAATCTAATCCTTAGGTTTGTATACCGCATCATCTCAAAGTTCGTAGAGCTCGACGCGGTTTACAGTAGGAGAAATAGGAAGAAACTACAACAGAGGGTTAGAGGTAGAAGTGTGAAGAAAATTTAGAGGACTTGGGATGCCAAGATATAAGAGTTTCCTTGATTCCTAAATTGGAGGGAGACTTACATTTTTTGAGAAAAGCCAGGTTTTCAGATGTTTGCCGAAAACCTGGAGAGAGCTCAAGTTCTGAAGAGGGGAGGTAAGGTTGTTCCAGAGCTCAGTGATTTTGAAGTGGAGGGAGGTCCCTAGCTTTCCTGTGTGGGAAATGCCTTTTAGCGAGGGGAAGTATAGTTTTAATTTGTGGGAGGATCTGGTGGTATTAGAGTTTGAGGAATTCCAAGAAAGAGGGATAAAGGGAGGGAGGATACCATATAGGATTTTGAAAGTTAAACAGGCGCATTTATAGTGGACCCTGGCGATTATCGGAAGCCAGTGGAGCTTGGCCAGGAGCGGGGAGACATGGTCAAATTTACTTTTAGCGAAGATGAGCTTGGCCGCGGCATTCTGAATCCATTGAAGTCTGTGGAGGTTTTTCTTAGTTAGGCTTAAGTAGATAGAGTTGCAATAGTCCAATCTGGAGAGGATGATGGATTGGACAAGGAGGGTAAAATGTTTTTGATGGAAGCAGGATCTAACTTTCCTCAGCATGTGAAGGCTGAAAAAGCATTTTTTTACCAAGGATTGGAGGTGGTCATTGAAGGACAATGTGGAATCAATGATGATGCCCAAGACCTTGCTCGAGAACTCAAGCTGCAGAGAGGAGCCAGAGGGTAGTGGGATGGAGGTGGGTAGGTGATCTAGTTTTGGACCGAGCCAAAGAAGTCTTGTTTTGGACTCATTCAATTTCATTTGCACAGTGTGGGCCCAGGATTGTAGGTTCATTATACAAGAGGATATGTTCTTAGACAGGTCGGTGAGGTTCGAATCGGTCTCGAGGAGGATGAGGATGTCATCTGCATAAGTGTAAATTGTTTCAAGGGGGGATAGGTGGAGGACATAAAGATGTTGAAAAGGATAGGGGATAGTGGAGAGCCTTGCGGGACTCCACAATTCGGTTTCCAGGGGGAGGATGAGGTGCCATTCATATTAACAATGTAAGAACGAGAGTGGAGGAATTTAGAGAACCAACCTAGGACTGTGGAGTTGATACCTATCTCAGAGAGTTGGTAAACAAGAATATCATGATGAACAATGTCGAAAGCAGCGGAAAGGTCAAATTGTAGGAGGACGGCGAACTTGTTTCGAGAGTGAAGTTGTTGAACCCTTGAAATCAGGGAAGACAGTAGGGATTCGTTGCTGAAGTTAGGACGAAAGCCATATTGATAGGATAAAAGAATAGAGAATCTCTCTAAGTATGATGAGAGTTGGGAAGAAATGATGGACTCTAGCATCTTGGTTAGGAGAGGGATATTTGCAATTGGGCGATAGCTGGATGGTATGGAAGGGTCAAGGTCAGATTTTTTCAGTAGTGGGGTCAAGGCGATATGACCCATTTCTGGGGAGAAATGGCCCAACTGAAGGGCGGAGTTTATGAGAATTGTGATAGAAGAAATAGCCTGAGCGGGAATGTTCTCGTATAGGTAGGAGGGGAATGGGTCCAAGGAGCAATTACAGGATTTCAGTTTGAGGCAGAGATTGAGAACCAGGGATTCAGATACGCGCTCAAAGGTGGTCCAGGATCTGTCAGCTGGGATAGGGTTGGAGACCATTAGGGTGGGAGTGGAATCGGTGGGCACTAGGGAGTTGTAAGAGACTGAAGGAGGGAAAGAGCATCTCAAGGAAGAAACCTTATCGTTGAAGAATTTTGCTAGAACATCGGCTGAGGGAGAGGAGGGGAGCACGGTGGGGTCTCTTTTGGAGGTTAGGAAGCGCCAGATGTTGAATAGAGTACTGCTTTGATTGTTGGACCTGAAGATTTTGTCACCATAGAATTTCTTTCTTACATTTTTTAGTGCTGTATTGTACAGCTTTATATTGATGTCCCCTCTCTCTCTTCGTTCCTCAAGTGAGTACAGCTGCAATTTATTTAGCCTTTCTTCATATAGGAGATCCTTGAGCCCCGAGACCATCCTGGTGGCCATTCGTTGAACCGACTCAATTCTCAGCACATCTTTCTGGTAGTGTGGTCTCCAGAATTGTACACAATATTCCAGATGAGGTCTCACCATGGATCTGTGCAATGGCATTATGACTTCGGGCTTCCTGCTGACAAAACCTCAACGGATACAACCCATCATTTGTCTTGCCTTGGATGAAGCCTTTTCCACTTGATAGGCAGTTTTCATGTCATCGCTAATGATCACTCCTAAATCACGTTCTGTCTTAGTCCTAGTTAAGGTCCCACCATATAGTGTGTAAGTTCTGCACGGATTTCTGCTGCCCAAGTGCATGACTTTACATTTTTTAGCATTGAAGCTTAGCTGCCAAGTCGATGACCAGTGCTCCAACAGAAGTAGGTCCCGTATCATACTGTCTGGCAAAGTGCTTTTACCTACTATGTTACACAGTTTGGTGTCATCGGCGAACAATGATATTCTACCCTTAAGCCCTTGGGTTAGGTCTCCTATGAATATGTTGAAAAGGATCGGGCCCAAGACTGAGCCCTGCGGTACTCCACTGGTCACCTCCGATGTTTTGGAGGGAGTACCATTTACTACTACCCTCTGAAGTCTATCGCTTAGCCAATCCTTAACCCATGCAGTTAGTGTTTCCCCTAATCCCATCGATTTCAGCTTATTCAATAACCTGCGGTGTGGGACGCTATCAAAAGCTTTACTGAAGTCCAAGTACATGATGTCCAGGGACTCCCCCACATCCAGCTTTCTCGTTACCCAGTCAAAGAGGCTAATCAGATTTGATTGGCAGGACCTACCCTTGGTAAATCCGTGTTGGTGGGGATCCCGTAGATTCTCCTCGTCCAGGATTGTATCTAATTTCTGTTTGATTAGTGTTTCCATGAGCTTGCTCACTATGGATGTGAGACTCACTGGTCTGTAATTCACAGTCTCTGTCCTGCAGCCCTTTTTGTGGAGTGGAATAACGTTTCATCTGAGAATTGGAAGAAAATATAGTCTCAAAGGATGCAGAGTAATGCATTTGGGGATTAATAATCGGAAGGAACCATATATGCTGGGAGGTGAGAAGCTGATATGCACGAACGGGGAGAGGGACCTTGGGGTGATAGTGTTCAAAGATCTAAAGGCGAAAAAACAGTGTGACAAGGCGGTGGCTGCTGCCAGAAGGATGCTGGGCTGTATAAAGAGTGGCGTAGCCAGTAGAAGGTGTTGATGCCCCTGTACAGGTCATTGGTGAGGTCCCACTTGGAGTACACTTCTCCCTCCATATTCGCGGTTTCGATTATTCATGGTTTTTAGCTTGCTGGCTCCTCCCCACAAATTACATCAGCTTGCATAGAGAAATCGCTGATTCAAAACTTTTACAGAGAAAATCGCTGATTCCCAGCACTTTCTTCACTTCCTCTCCTTCAGGAACAGGCCAGGCCTCCCACCATGTTATTCGCGGTTTCACCATATTCATGATGGTTTATAATAAAAAAAACAGCGAATAACATATGAAAAAGTTATTCGCAGTTTTTCTGTATTTGCGGTTCTGTTAATCCCCTATCACAGCGAATACGGAGGGAGAAGTGTATTGTGTTCAGTTTTGGAGACCGTATCTGGCGAAGGACGTAAGAAGACTTGAAGCGATTCAGAGGAGGGTGACGAAAATGATAGGAGGCTTGCACCAGAAGACTTATGAGGAGCAACTGGAAGCCCTGAATATGTAATAATAATAATAACTTTATTTTTGTATATCATAATACCACAAGCAGTTTACAGAGGAAGAGACTGTACACAGACAGCGATGTTACAGAAAATATTATCAATTACATTAGTAAGCCGAGAGAGGTTAAGTATATCCAGAAGAATATCAGAGATACAACAAGTATTTCAGAGATACAAACAAGGCATGAAGGAGTCAGAGAAATTTATCAAAGAGATAGGTTTTAACTGATTTCCTGAAGGACTGGTATGAGGGTGTATTTGAAATGAGGGTGGTTAGGCATTTATTCCATTTGCCTATATATCCTAGAGGAAAGGAGGGACAGAGCGAGATATGATTCAGACGTTCAAATACTTGAAGGGTATTAACATAGAACAAAATCTTATCCAGAGAAAGGAAAATGTTAAAACCAGAGGACATAATTTGAGGTTGAGGGGTGGTAGATTCAAGAGCAATGTTAGGAAATTCTACTTTACGGAGAGGGTGGTGGATGCCTGGAAGGTGCTCCCGAGAAAGATGGTAGAGAGGAAACGGTGACGGAGTTCAAAGAAGGTGGGATGGACACAGGGGATCTAGAATCAGAAAATAATATTAAACACTGAACTAAGGCCAATACTGGACAGACTTGCATGGTCTGTGTCTGTATATGGCCATTTGGGGGAGGATGGGCTGGGGAGGGCTTCAATGGCTGGGAGGGTGTAGATGGGCTGGAGTAGGTTTTGATGGAGATTTCGGCAGTTGGAACCCAAGCACAGTACTGGGTAGAGCTTTGGATTCTTGCGCAGAAATAGCTAAGAAGAACTAGATCTAATGCATGTTGGAGTTGTAAGACGGAGGTGGGTACACTGGACCATCTTTTGTTTTATTGCCTGCTGGTTCAAACATTCTTGCAAGAAGTTTGGAATAAAATATTGGAATAAAATATTGGAATAAAATATTGGAAGGTCGTAAACCTTTCTCATATGGTATGGTGATATGTGGAATGAAAAGCACCCCACTTTAAATATTAGAGAAAAAGGCGATAATATATCATGAACTCCAATATATAAGGGGTTATAAACCTTATATATATAAGCCTAATTAATTCAAAAGTTTCTAAGGTCATACGATCCTCAGCGAGGCCACCTCCCCACTCAATATATGTTCACAATAGGCGGCTTTACACCTCCACTCGTCATTGGATCCTTATATTTTAATTTCTTTTATATTCTTTTATGCTTTTTATATAAGCTTTTGTTCTTTTTTACTTGAAAACTTTATAAATATCAGCTAAAATAAGTTTACTTAGCTTTAATCAACTCAATTTCTGGTCTCAGTTCACAGAATGGGGGATAACCGACATGTTTCACCCATGTGTTCTACAATGGTTTTTTCAAGGCTATCACTCCCCATAACTTTCACTCCATTCCGAACAGACCAATTTCTTCTCCAGAAACTTTTGAATCAATTAGGCTTATATATATAAGGTTTATAACCCCTTATATATTGGAGTTCATGGTGATATGTGGAACACATGCTACTTCAGTATCCTTATTGGCGGTAAACAAAAATAAGTTGTTCCTGATATTGTCTAGAGTGGCATTACAGTTAATAGTCAAAAACTGGAAAGACTTCACTCTTTTGAACTTCTATTTTTGGTGTGAAACTGTGTGTCTCTATTATCAATATGAAGCTAATTTAGCTGAAAGTTCTGGGAATATGACCTCCTTTGTAGATGTGTGGGGCCCTTTAAAGGGTTTTGTTAAGCAGTGTGTGTGATTGTATAAATGGCCTGCCAGACAAATGGGAGGGAGGTAGGGTGGGGGGTTCGGGTAAGGGAGGGATAGGTAGATAGATATTGATGTGATTTTGCTAAGATTATCTTAGTGTATGTATGCATATGTTATGATCTATTTGTGAATTGCATTATATATAAAATTTAATAAAGACTGAACTAAAAATTTAATAAAGACTGAACTAAAAAAAAAAAGAAAGATACAGTGGAATTAGAACAGGTTCAAAGAAGAGCGACCAAGATGATAAAGGGGATGGAACTCTTCGTATGAAAAGGTTAGAGCTCTTCAGCTTGGAAAAGAGATGGCTGAGGGGAGCTATGATTGAAGTCTACAAAATTCTGAGTGGTGTTGAATGGGTACAAATGGATCAATTTTTTACACTGTCAAAAATTACAAAGACTAGGGTACACTCAATGAAGTTACAGGGAATCCTTTTAAAATCAATAGAAGGAAATATTTTTTCATTTGGAGAATAGCTAAGCTCTGGAACGAATTGCCAGAAGTTGTGGTAAGAGTGGTTAACATAGCTGGTTTTAAGCAAGGTTTGGCAATTTCCTGGAGGAAAAGTCCACTGGCTGTTATTGAGACAGACATGGGGGAAGCCATTGCTTGCCCTGGAATGCATAGAATGTTGCTACTATTTGGGGTTTTGCCAGGTACTAGTGACCAGGATTGGCCACCATGAGGATGGGCTACTGGACTAGATGGACCATTGGTCTGACCCTGCAAGGCTATACTGAATTCAAGAGGGCCTGGGATAGGCAAATGGGATCTCTCAGAGAGAGAAAGAGATAATCATTACTATGGATGGGCAGACTAGATGTGCCATTAGGCCTTTATCTGCTGTATGTGGGAGTAGTTTCAGAGGTAGTTTGGCATTGTAAAGGCCTTTCATGAATCTAAAAATCAGAGGATATACTGCTAAAGGCTTGTTGTCTAGTGGTGTGTGAAAAACACTTATAGTACTGAGATGAACTCTCACTGAATAGTCTTTAGTCCAGAATTAGAAAGGTGTAGGAGATTATCCAGTATGGATGGAAGAGGACAGGTCACTAGATTCAGAGATTTGACACTATACCACAATGAAAAGCTAGTCCACTTGAAGCGGTCGCAGTGCCGTGCAGAAGGTTTCCTTGATGCTTCAATGATAGCTGACACTAGTACAGACAGTGAAAGAGTATCTACTGGTTGGGAGAGAGATATTACACTGTGTGAGCTAAAGAACTTTGATTGGGATGTAATAGAAAGCCCTTGTTCTCTGTCAGCAGTGTTAGAAAGATTTGCAGAGTGATGGGTTTTCATATGCTCATCTGCAGGAGGAGAGAGAATCAAGGTTGATGTGGCCACCGAGGTGCTATGAGTATCATGGTGGCTGATTGCTGGTAAAGCTTGAGTGGCATTTTCCTGGGTAGAAGAAATGCATAAAGGAACTTGCCTTGCCAGTCAAGCAGAAAAGCATCTGTTTCCAGGTGATTGGGAGTGTAGAGCCTGGAACAGAAAAGAGGGAGCTTGTGATTGAAGGGGGGAAGCAAATAGGTCCCCCCAAGTCAGAAAGATCTGCCACAAGATGGAGATGCTGAGCAACCACTCATGTAGTTGTAGAATTCTGCTCAATTTGTCAGCCAATACATTCTGTTTTCCTGCTAGGTAGACTGCTTTCAGGAAAATGTTGCGAGCAATGGCCTCTTGGCAGAGGCAGCAAGATCCTGTTCCACCCTGCTTGGTCAAGCAATACATGGCTGCTTGGTTGTCTGTTCAAACCAGTACTACTTGATTGAGGAGATGATCCTGGAATGTGGACACGGCATTGCAAATTGCTCATAGCTCCAGAAGATTGATGTGAAGACATGTCTCTGCAGGACTCCAAGAGCCCTGAGTGTGGAGGCCATCTAAGCGAGCTCTCCATCCAAACATAGTGTCAAAATCTTTTGATGAGGTGGTATTTGAAACAGGAGACTTCTGGAGAGATTGATTGGAGACATCCATCACAGAAGTGAGTCTCTGAATTGCAAGGTCACTGATAAACGCTGGGACAGAAGACCAGTTGCTTGAGACCATTGGGAGGATAATGCCCACCGAGAATTCCTGAAGTAAAGATGGGCAAATGGGACTACATGTACTGTGGAGTTCATATAGTCGAGGAGTGGTAACATGTGACGTGCCATCAGGTGGTGACAAGAAGAGACTTTCTGGAAAAGCTGAAGTAGTATGGTGAGTCTCTGCAGAGAAAGGAAAGCACATGTTTGGTTTGTGTCCAGAAGAGCTCCAATATGCTCCCAAGTCTAAGTGGGCTCTAGGTAGGATTTAGGATAGTAACTCAAATCTCAGGAGTTTGAGAAGTTGAATTGTTGAATTCAAAGCTTGCTGAGCCTGTTGGGGTGTGGAAGCTTTGATCAACCAGTCATCCAAGTAAGGAAAAACATGGAAACTGTATGAGCAAAGTATCGCTGCCCCTACCACAAAGTAGTTGTTTATGATAGACGCCACTTAGAGAATCGTGCTTTTAGGTGAAAGACTGGTCCTTCCTTTGCCTAAACCAGGGGGGTGTCCAACATTTTGGCTTCCCTGGGCTGCATTGGCCGAAAAAAATGTTTCTGGGGCCGCACCAACGCTGCAGCAAGACAGAGGAGGGAGCTGGAAAGACGATAAACACTTGGGGGCAGCAGAGGAAAACACTGCATCACCCTCGACCGGGGCCGCACAAAATACTTCACAGGGCCGCATGTGGCCCTTGGGCCACAGGATGGATACCCCTGGCATAAACGATCTTGTTTTTGGCATTTGGGACTTGGGCAATTTCTTGGTCGGGAATGTGTTCTAAACATACACATAGTGGTGGTCTGGGTAATTAAACTGCTGAACGTACAAGTTATTTTCCTTATGAGATGGCGGGGATGTCACTAGTGAAAACTAGAAGAAGTCAGAAATTGCTTTGATAAATAATATATGAACTGACTTCGCATTCAACACAAACCTGTCTAAGAAGTGTAATCAATATGTTTTAAGTTGCTCAGAAATGTGAAACTCAACAAGGGGGGAACGCACCCCCCTAGAATGGGAACAAAGTTTACCTCCCAGGAACAGTTGCAATGATTGGAGGTAAACTTTGCTCCCATTCTAGGGGGGTGCGTTCCCCCCTTGTTGAGTTTCACATTTATGAGCAATTTAATACATATTGATTACACTTCATAGACAGGTTTGTGTTGAATGCGAAGTCAGTTCATATATTATTTATTGAACGTACAAGGTAGGCAATTTTTGAAAACAAACCACATTTTGGACGTTTTTTTTGAGAATTTACATTTCCTTGCAGCCTACTTTGTGTGCTTAGGGACTTAGGCCCAAAGGGGACTTAGATGTTGTTTTAGATTATGCCCCTCCACATTCATTACTAAGGCAATATTAATGAACATTTGTGTAAATCAGAAAATGTAGAATATATTTTTAAGTATTCAATTAGTGCTACAATAGTGTCTACCTACATCTGTAAATAAAAGATTAAAAATTATGTTAATTATGGTATAATAAAATCCCAAATCCACTACATAAAAATGATAAAACCAGCACATTTATTTTTATATTTATATTAGTTCAGAAGAGTAGTAATTAAATATATATTATGCAAATATATACTCCTTTTCCCAAGTTACATAAAGCCACAGATAATTTTCACTTTCTCTCTGGTCTTGTAGTTAAACCAACTTTGTTGTCAGATCATTCAGTATGACCCCCTTGGTGGGGAGAGGTATATACTTATTAAATACATGTTCTGACAAACATGTGTCTCTGTCACTAAGCAATGTCTTAATTTCTAATCCTTGTCTGGAATCACTGCTTTGACAAGTGCCGTTACTGCTCAAGGTCTGCATGGAGCTTCAAACTGCTTGTTATCACCCAGTGACAAACTTGACACTATGAAGAGTCCCCTGCTCACTGACTGATCCTCCTCCTTCTTTGTATAAGCATCTAACAATTCATTTCATAACCTTGACTTTAAAACCCAGCAAAGAGCCACAATTTCATGTTTTCATAATTTTCCACTGTAAGTTCTGAAAAATACAGTCGCATCTACACACTGCATTTTCAATAACGAAAACTATTTTAAAAATAATCTACATGTAACACTATCTAAATATATATTACTTTAATTTAACTGGTTGCCTAGGGAAATAATTTAACCACCAGAAGTAGTAACTGTTTCCTTTCTGAGAAAAACAAACACCTTCATTTTGCAGTCTAATTTGTTTTAAATACTTTACAAACTCCCCACATGTTTTTCTCCTTTTCCCATGGAAACTGTTTGCTAGCTTACTGTACCAGTGAAATAAAATTTCTCTAGGTGATGGTGACATACTTGAGAGGCAAGTAAAATCTCAAAAAAAAAAAAAAAAAGCTGCTATACTCTGTGTGGGACACACAGCACCATTTCCTATGGGCATTTATTACCTGTTAAAAACCAATCTTTTGGTGAGTGGCAGTTCAGGGTTTTTGAGAGCAAGCTGCAATATTTCTTCGGGTCTGCTGAGTCATAATTAAAGCTGAACTGAGCGGAATTGGAGAGGGAAGGTCAGCGAGGTGCCGTATGAGAAATGAGGCTAGGCTGATGGGCACCAAATGAACAAATTATGATGGGCCCCACTCAATGTGATGAGGTCAAATGCTTGTTTCTACCCACTGACAGTTCAATTTCCCTGAAATGTCTCCCGATTCTCTATGAGCTAATTATGAATGAAAAGTTATCAACTGCCCACACCAAAGAGGGCTTAAATACTATTTCTTGGTGTTCTTAATGTCAAAATATTGTTAGAAACAGCATGTTGGCTCAGGATTTTACCCCAAACACAATACTTAGGTTAATCTAAATACAAGTGATAAACCGGTTTGCTACTTTTCTTGGAAAGGACATACTAGAGTACGACTATACAATGTTCACCTGCCACTGTCTGCTTAAGAAAAAATGATGATACTATATCTGTATCTAGATTTTCTAATTATTTGCAGAACATTACTAAAATACGTATTAAAAACTGTTATCATCCTCAAACAGAGTTCAATGTTTTGGGGGTTTTTTTTGTAGTACTCCTGGATTATTATCTTTTGGCAACAATTCTCAGAATTACCCTATCCAGAATTATACAATATAATTTCAGAACCATCAACAATATGCAGATATCTCTTACAAAATATCAGTTCCAGAGCAACGATTTTCAATGACATGTATTTTTCATAGATAATTGGTTCGTTTGCATTTATATATACATGAACCTTGAGGCACCACTGGATGTATAAAGCATTGTAAAATGATGGTAAGTCCCTGCCTTGGAGAGTTTATACGTAATCTAAATGGGCTCCTGAGGCAAGGGAAGATAAGTGTTTTACTTACCTTGAGTACTGCACACAGTTCTGGCTGCCATATCTCAAAAAATATATATAGCAGAATTAAAAAAGGTTGAAAAAAGAGTGACCAAAATGGTAAAAGGGATGGAACTCGTCTCATATGAGGGAAGACTAAAGAGAATGGGGTTCTTCAGCTTGGGAGATATGATTGAGGTCTACAAAATTCTGAGTGATGTAGAACAGGTAAAAGTGAAATCGATTTTTCACCCTTTCCAAAAGTACAAAAATCAGGGGACGCTCAATGAAATTACATGGGAATACTTTAAAAACAAATAGGAAGAAACATTTTTTTAAACAAATAATTGTTAAGCTCTGGAATTCATTGCCAGAGGATGTGATTACAGTGGTTAGTGTAGCTAGTTTTAAGAAAAGTCTGGATGAATATCTGGAGGAAAAGTCCATAGTGAGTAATTGAGACAGACATGGGGGGAAGCCACTGCTTGCCCTGATTTGGTAGCATGGAATGTTGTTATTATTTGGGTTTCTGCCAGGTACTGTGTCCTGGATTGTCCACTGTTAGCAACAGAAAACTGGGCTAGTTGGACTATTGGTCTGACCCAGTATGGCTGTTCTTATTTTCAAGAACACAAAGAATATTAGTGGGAGTAGTTGTCCACCGTCCTAACCACTAGGCCATGTCTTCTCTTAGTAACAGTTACAACATTATGAGAATTAAACATTATATCATACTTAAGGGATCACACTGGCCTATATTTATTTTATGTGATGTAATTTTTGACTGCGCTCACATGGGGCTCAGGAGAAGGAGCAGGTTAAAAACTTAAAACTGACTTAACAGTAACATTTTTAATTTATGAAAGTTATTACTACCGTATTTGCCGGCGTATAAGATGACTTTTCAGTACCTTAAAATCCTCCCCAAAGTCGGGGGTCGTCTTATACGCCGGGTACTGTTTAAATGCCCTTACTTTACATTAGAGAGCTGCACGGGGACGCCCCTAGGGTCGCGGGGATCCCGTGGGGACGCCCCCTAGGGTCGCGGGGATCCCATGGGGACGCCTCCGAGGGTCACGGGGCTGGATGTACTCAGTCTTCTGGATGTACGCGGCTCTTCTTCTCCCTACCTTCTCTGCTTGCAGCACAGAGCCGAACGGAAGTCTTCCCGACGTCAGCGCTGACGTCGGAGGGGAGGGAGGGCTTAAACAAAGCTTAAACAAAGCCCTCCCTCCCTCCGACGTCAGCGCTGACGTCGGGAAGACTTCTGTTCGGCTCTGTGCTGCAGGCAGGGCAGATAAGGAGAAGGAGAGTAGCCTCGCGGTTCGAGTGGCTACCAAAGGAGAGGAGCGGCCCGCCCCGCCCCGGTTGCAGCACAGCCGACCAGGTTCCCTTACTTTTGTGGCACTTCCCCGACCAACCGATAACAGCCCGGGTCTGACAATCCTCCCTGCCCTGTAGCCGCGAATCTAAATTACCTTCTTACAGCAGCTGTAAGAAGGTAATTTAGATTCGCGGTTAAGGGCAGGGAGGTTTGTCGGACCGGGGCTGTTGTCGGTCGGTCGGGGAAGTGCCACAAAAGTAAGGGGACCTGGCCGGCTGTGCTGCACCCGGGGCGGTAGAGAAGGTGTGCGGAAGAAGGGGTAGTCAGAAGGTAATTTAGATTCGCGGTTAAGGGCAGGGAGGTTTGTTGGACCGGGGCTGTTGTCGGTCGGTCGGGAAGTGCCACAAAAGTAAGGGGACCTGGCCGGCTGTGCTGCACCCGGGGTGGTAGAGAAGGTGTGCGGAAGAAGGGGTAGTCTTATACGGCGAGTATATAACAAACTCTATATTTTAACTGTAAAAGTTGGGGGGTCGTCTTATACGCCCAGTCGTCTTATATGCCGGCAAATACGGTACTTGCTGCATGTACTCTTCAATATACAATAGGTAATGGGTATAGCTATTTTTGAATAATTAAAATACACTGCTTTTTGATCGCTGTTGATAATTTTGAAGGTTTTACATCTATGAAATCAGAAGATTGGAGGGAGAGGGGATAATTATCAATGTGAGCTACTTCACAGACAGGGTGGTAGATGCCTGGAATAACCTCCCAAGGAAAGTGGTGGAGAGGAAAACAGTGATGGAATTCAAAAAAGTGTGGGATTAAAATAGAGGATCTCTAATTAGAAAACGAAGGATGTAAGTTAAGGAACTAAGGCCAATATTGGACAGACCTGCATGGTCTGTGTCCCATATATGGTGACTTGGTATAGGATGGGCTAGGGTGGGCATCAATGGGAACTCCACTAATTTGGAACATCAGGATGTTAGTGGCCAGACTTTATGGTAGATTCCGTTGGGAGATGACCCGGTATATAAATTGAAAACTAGATTAGATTAGATATCTTGCAAACAAGATGGTTGTATATGCTGGACAATACCAGACTTTACAGTCTATGGCCCAGAAATATCAAAGGAAAATACAAAAGAAAATGCAATTCTGGACTTAATTCTAAATGGACTGCGAGGACCGGCACAAGATGTAGATGCAGAAGGGACGCTGGGAAACAGCTTCGATCTGGATGCAGGGGCGAAACATCAGTCCAGAACGACAGTCACGGCACTGAACGTCCGAAAAGGGAATTACGAAGGGATGAGACTCATGGTGGGGAAGAAGATTAAGAAGAGGATAAGCACTGTAAAAATGTTAGAGCAAGCTTGGTTCCTTTTTAAGGACATAGTCATTGAGGCACAAAATCTATATATACCGCATATCAACAAGAGATCCAAGAGGAAAAAGAACAAAAAACCGTCCTGGCTCACTGTAGAGGTGAAGGAAGTGATCAGAGACAAGAAAACTTCGTTTAAACCATGGAAAAGGTCAAAGACGGACGAAAACTGGAATAAACACAAATAACATCAACTCAGGTGCCATAAGGTGGTAAAAGGGTCAAAAAGAGACTATGAGAAAAAATAGCTAAGGAGGAGAAAAATTTCAAGCCATTCTTTCGATATATTAAGGGGAAACGACCTGTGAAGGAAGCAGTGGGACCGTTGGATGACCATGGAATAAAGGGAGTGCTAAAGGAGGACAAAGCAATCGTCGACAAACTGAACACATTTTTTGCGTCTGTATTTACCGAAGAGGATATACACAGCATACCAGAACCCATCAGGCTATATGCTGGAAATGAAGACGGGAAACTGGCAGGGTTAATGGTCAGTCTAAAGGAGGTATGTAGGCAGATTGATTGGCTTAAGAGCGATAAATCCCCGGGACCAGATGGCATCCATCCGAGGGTCATCAAGGAACTGAAAGAGATTATAGCTGGACTGCTTCAACTCATAGCCAATCTGTCAATCAAATCGGGAAAGATTCCGGAAGACTGGAAGGTGGCGAATGTTATACCAATCTTCAAGAAAGGTTCGAGGGGAGATCCGGGAAACTACAGACCGGTGAGTCTGACCTCAGTACCGGGAAAGATGGTAGCGGCGCTAATAAAGGACCGCATCATTGATCACCTTGATGGACGCAGGCTGATGAGGGACAGTCAGCACGGTTTCAGCAGAGGCAGATCGTGTTTGATGAACTTCTTTGAGGGAGTAAACAGGCAGATAGACAAGGGCGACCCGGTCGACACTGTATATCAGGATTTTCAGAAGGCGTTTAACAAGGTTCCACATGAACGACTACTTCGGAAAATTGCAAGCCATGGAATCGAGGGTGAAATATTCAAGTGAATTAAAAACTGGCTGGAGCATAGGAAATATAGAATGGGGTAAATGGACAATATTCGGACTGGAAAAGCGTCACCAGTGGGGTACCGCAGGGCTCGGTGCTTGGACTCGTGCTCTTCAACATCTTTATAAACGATCTGGACATTGGTACGACGAGTGAGGTGATTAAATTTGCAGACAATACGAAGTTATTCAGAGTAGTGAAAATACATGAGGATTGCGAAGATCTGCAACGTGACATAATCAAGCTCGAGAAATGGGCATTGATATGGCAAATGAGGTTCAGCGTGGATAAGTGTAAAGTGATGCATGTCGGTAACAAAAATCTCATGCACGAATACAGGATGTCCTGGGCGGAACTTTAAGAGACCTCCCAGGAAAAGAGACTTGGGAGTTCGGATTGACAAGTCGATGAAGCCGTCCACGTAATACGTGGTGGCGGCGAATAGGGTGAGCAGAATTTTAGGAATGATAAAGAAGGGGATCATGAACAGATCGGAGAAGGTTATCATGCCGCTGTATCGGGCCATGGTGCATCCTCACCTAGAGTACTGCGTCCAGCACTGGTCGCCGTACATGAAGGAGGACACAGTACTACTCGAAAGGGTCCAGAGAAGAGCGACTAAAATGGTTAAAGGGCTGGAGGAGTTCCCATATATTGAGAGATTTGAGAAACCGGGCCTCTTCTCCCTTGAAAAGAGAAGACTGAGATTCAAGATACTGAAGAGAATAAACTTAGTAGATAAAGACAGATTGTTCACCCTCTCCAAGGTAGGGAGAACGAGAGGGCACTTCCTAATGCTGAAAGGGGATAGATTCCGTACAAACATAAGGAAGTTCTTCTTCACCCAGAGAGTGGTAGACAACTGGAAAGCTCTTCCGGAGTCTGTTATAGGGGAAAACACCCTCCAGGGATTCAAGACAAAGATGGACAAGTTCCTGCTAAACTGGAACGTACGCAGCTGAGGCTGGACTCATTTAGAGCACTGGTCTTTGACCTAAGGGCCGCCACGTGAGCGGACTGCTGGGCAAGATGGACCACTGGTCTGACCCAGCAGTGGCAATTCTTATATTCATGAATTTTTTAATGGGTTAACTTATGGGCAGACTGGATGGACTGTTCAGGTCTTTATCTGCCGTCATTTACTGTGTTACTATGTCATTTTACCACTACCTCATGCTACTGTAGCACTGGTCCTATTTCATGTAATAGGAACAGTTACTAATAACTGGAGTTAATAGTAGCACTTCTTAATAGCAGCTCACATTGAAAGTATTTAGGGGGAAGTTACCAACGTGGGTTAGATAAGATGGGTTCTTTTACTATTAACCCGTTATTAGTAACATAAAATGGGGCCAGTACTAAAACAGAATTTGTTGTGATAAAATAACTCATCTTAGCAGCAGCCCATGTTAATACCTTCTGATATATAAAACTCAATGTTGTGTTTACATATCATATCCTATGAAGAATAATATGTAAGGAATATAAATAAAATGCCTTAAGATGCCACATGTGGCACTAGCTGCAATCAAATGACTTTCAGTGTTCAGAGTTCCTGCCCAGGAAGCCATACATAGGGATGATGATGATGATATACCGCATATACTTGAATATAAACCGATCAGAATATAGACCGAGGAAATCTTTTTACTCCTAAAAAAGGGGTGGAGGGGGAAGGGGAAGGTTAACTCATAACTTTATATTCAAGTGTCCTGCCATACCAGGTTCTGTACCTAGCCCCACTCCGTCCATGCCCCATGCTGGGCTCTGCATCCAGCCCACCTCTTTCCCCTGCCTGGCTTTGCACTCTGCCCCACTCTCTTCCTCCTCTGATGCCTTGCATGCCTTTCTTTGGGCCTGCTGTGAGCCCTGTTGGCAGTGGGGTAGTGAGGGTGACTGGCGCCCCTCTCCCGCCTCTTCCCCATCTCCCCTGCTGCATGCCCGCCCTTTCCCCGTACATTTTTAACTTCAGTGCGAGCAGCAAAGAACTTGCTACCTGTGTCAGCTTTGAAGCTCTCTCTGATGTCACTTCCTCCTAGAAGTGACATCAGAGAAAGCGCCAAAATCAACGCGAGCAGCAAGTTTGTTGTAACTCACACCAAAGTTAAAAAGATATGAGGAAGAAGCGCGGGCACACGAATGGCAGGGGGAGGAGTGGAAAAGGGGGTGGGGAGGAGGAGGGGTGCTGGTGCCCTGAGGAAGACCATGCCCAGGGTGGACCACCCCCTTACTATGCCTGTTGGTCTAGCCGTGAGCCAGGACAGGAGGAATCCCTTCCGCCTCCTGTCCCAGCTGACACAAAAACATCCCACCTCTCTCCTGCCTTCTAGAAAGCCTACTTTGAAAGCCATGGTGGTCCAGCGGTGAACCAGAGTAGAAGCGATCTTCCTATGCTGCTGCCCCTTGCTAGCTGCTTTTAGTTCCCACAGAAAACCTCATGAGACCACAGGAACTCATGGGAACTTGCAGCAGTCATTTTTGGCAGCAGCTTACAAGGGGCAGTAGCGGCGTAGGAAGATTACTTCTGCCCTGGTTCACCACTGGACCACCAGGACTTTCAAGGTAAGCATTCTAGAGGTCTGGGAGGCAGAAGGGATGTGGAATGTTTTAGAGTTGGCCGAGACAGGAGGCGGGACGAATCCCTCCTGTCCCAGCTAACTGCTGGACCACCAGGGCCTATGGCAGGCTCGGGAGAGGCCAGCAACAGGTCTGGGATGGGGACGGGTGGTCAAAGACTCAAACATAAACCCACACCTCCATTTTTGGGCCCCAAAATCTCAGTTTATATTCAAGTAAATATGGTAATTGTCATGAAATAGAGGTGAGAAGACCAACTGAAGACTGCCAACCAAGCATAATACAATATTTTAACTGAATGCCTTGCAAGAGGGGACAGAGAAAATGTGTGTGTTTTCATCCTCCAACACAAACTATGAAATTTGTTATTGATGCTTTTCCACAAAAATATTAACCTGCTTCACACATAGGAGCAATTGCTTCCATCTCATCTAGGAATTAAAGCATTTTATTAGAAGCATTAAAGATTATTAAAACTTAATGCCAGTACTTTGAATCTGAATGTCTAAATAGCACAATTAACAGGATAGTAAATGCAGTGTGGTCATTACAGAACCTTTTCTAGAAGTTGATTTTTTCTAATTCTTTTGGTAATTGCATTGTTCTAATCCTGTATTATAAAGGCAGCTTCTTGCCTATCATTTGTACTTTCCTTGTTAATCCTGACTCAGCAAATTAACCTTTAATTACAGCTGTTTAAATTGAAATGAGCCTCTTGTCTGGCTGGGGCTGCCCCCTTTCACTGCCTGAATCTGATGAAAATTTTTTGGGTCAATGAATATGTCCCATGCCATGTCTGATAGCTGCTAAAGATGTGAGGAGGTAAATTGTACCTTAGACACATGTGATGTAAAATTTTAAGGGCTGTTTGCCTATAAAACATCCTAAAATTGGAATTCTCATTTTCTCACACTTTCTTTAACAGCAACCTTTGAAAAAGAAGTTGAAATGAAAGCTGTCTGAAATATTTTCTTGTAAAAACTGAATTCTAAGATTCGTTTGAAGACACAATTCTGTCATCTAGTTACAGGATCATGCTTGCAAAATCTGATCCCTCTGTTTGAAATCATACACAGGATGAGCCACTGAATACACGTCTTTCGTTTGGAGTCAAACAATTAAAGTTATGTAAGAGACAAAAAAGGATTATGTGAGTTTTCCTGTCACTGTTAATCTTTATTTATAGATCAAAGAGATGAAACAAAGGAAACAAAGTAGACTTTCAATAATGTGCACCAGATATGAATTTAGAAAAATAGACTTTATTGATAGGCTTTATAAATGCTGTACGCAATTACAGTGCTGAATGATTTGAATAATAGACTGTCTGACATATTCTAAGATAAGTGGCTGCTACATTTATGCAATATTAGGGTCATATACTCATCTATTTTTACTCTACTCTCTCCTTTGCCTCATAATAAATTAATTTCTTAGTGTTAGTTCGGCATGTGCCCCACAGTTAAATTCATTTTCTCTCCCACTGAAGGTAAGAAGTAAAGAAAAAAAATGCAATAATAGGTCTGATTCTGGTCAAACATCAGCATTACATGCCTTCTACAATAACAGCTTTTTTGGCACTCTGCCACCTTACAGCTTCGGATATATAGAAAGCTGTTAGCGAAAATTGATTTACTTAAAGTCTGCTTTTGACATTGCTAAAACACATAAAATATTGCTTGCAAACATTAGCTCTAGAGTGTAAAATAGTATTTTTCATAACAAACACTTGCAATTTTGTCACTGCTTAAATGCAAAGCGCTCACAATCACTATTTTGCTCACAATATCAACTTACTTGTATCTTAACTCTACTGGTTAATATTTTTATTTTTATGACTACCTTCTCTTTTGCACAAATATATTTAACTGCTTATTGTTTTTTGTAAATGTTATCTTCAGGCCCGCTAAATGGTTGTTTTAAATTTTATTTTCTCTTTCAGCTGCTAATTCTATAACTAAGGGGAAGGATATTTCTAAACTGATAAGCGTTAATGTATTTTACAATAGAAGATCCCTTTTGATTTTAACAGTTTTGTATAGCTGTCAACAAATACAGTAAAAAATATATTTTTGATAGTACAGTAAAAGCACCACTTATACCCATTCAAACATAGAAACAACTATTTTCCCCACCCACTTGCTTTAGATATCATTTGAGACACTTAAGACATACTATGTAAAACTATTTTAGGCTATTATACACTAGCAGAGAAAGAAACAAGATTAGCCAGGTCCTTAGCCCTTGACATGATGCCCTCTCAACTGTATGCCTGACTTGAGATTAACTGGCTTCTGCAATGCCCTCACTCTGCCCTAAGTACTAGCAAAATTCTCTTCAAGGCAGGGCTGAAAATGGATCACAGCTGCAAGCGAGTTTAAGGCAAACTACTGTTCTACATGCCATTGCCCCTAAAAAGTACAGAAAAATTAATTACGGGGTCCCGGTTTATATTCGAGCAAACGCTTCCAGCCAGAATTTTGCAGGGAGGCCACCGCCAGGCTCTGCCCCCTTCCCTCTTCCCTGCCCTATCCTCACACCTCTGCAGGAGCAAGCTTTCCGAGCTCCTGCCCCGCTGCTAACTGGCTGCTGCAGATCGAGTTTCTTTGGCTGCTGATCAGCACGAGCAGGAGCGCAATTTGGTGCTGAGCAGCTTCCATACTGGCTCCTGAGAATTCTCAGGAAAATTTGCGGGAGCAAGTTCAGAAGCCACTCAGTGCCGAGCAGCAGCAGCGCCAAATCGCACTCCTGCTCGTGCTGCTCAGTGACCGAAGGAACTGGATCTGCGCAGCCGGTTAGCAGCGGGGCAGGAGCTCAGAAAGCTTGCTCCTGCCACTGCATCTCCACCAAAGATCAATAGAGGTATGAGGATAGGCAGGGAGGGGGGTGGCAGAGCCTGGGAGGAAGGGTGCAGAGTCTGACAGGGGAAGGAAGGAAGGGTGGCGGGTGCAGTGCCTGATGGGAGGGAAGGAAAAGTGATGGGTGCAGAGCCAGACAGGGGAGGGAGGGAAGGAAGGGTGCTGGGTGCAGTGCCTGACAGGGGAGGGAGAGAAGGGTGCTGGGTGCAGTGCCTGGCAGGAAGGGAGCTGGGTGCAGTGCCTGATAGGGGAGGGAGGGAAGGGGGCTGGGTGCAGAGCCTGTCAGGGCAGGGCACTTGAATATTAAGCTGCCCAACTTATATTCGGGTCAACCATTTTTCCTCCTTTGGGGAGAAAAGGGGGTCTCAACTTATATTCAGATCAACTTATATTCAAGTATATATGGTACACTAACTGAACTGAAACTCTAATCATCAAAAACTCTTTTCAGTAAAAAGAGAAACAATAAAAGCAAAACATGAACTTACAAAAAATGGCCAGCCCAGCCTGATGATCCAATAGCTTGTAGCCCACTTTGCTACATATTATTCAAACAGAGGTTAATCAAATTCATTTAAATCAGGCTTCAATTCTGAAGCTTGGTTTTTATTCCATTCAACTAGAAACGCTGAAGACACAAGATTATTGGCCCCTGGAGTGCTAGGGAGGTAAAATTCCTAGATGTAATAAATGACTGCTTCTTGGAGCAAGTGGAACAGGAACTGACAAGAGGGGGAGATATTTTAGATTTTGTCCTTAGAGGAATGTAGGGCACAGTGCAGGAGGTAACTGTATTTGGTTCGCTGGGAAATAGTGATCATAACATGATTAAATTTGAACTGATATCTGGAGCGACATCGCTAAAGAAATCTACTGTAGTGGCATTTAATTTTCAAAAGGGTGACTATGATAAAATGAAGAAAATTTTTAAAGAGAAGCTACAAGGATCGGTGGCAAAGGTTAGCACTGTAAACCAAGAATGGATGTTATTATTTTTAAAAAGGGGCCCTAAGTTTGAAGTAAAGGAAACGATACATTATTTATAATAAAAAGTATGTAAAAGAACCAGTGTGAACTTAATATGAATGCCCAAAAAGTTTAACCAGTCTACTTTTTTCTCTCTACTTTTTTCTCTCATAGAAAACAAAGAAACATTATGGCAGATAAAGGCCAAATGGCCCATCTAGTTTGCCCATGAGCAGTAACCATTATCTCTTTCTCTCTCTAAGAGACCCCCAAGTGCCTATCCCAAGCCTTCTTGAATTCAGACAGTCTTTGTCTCCACTGGGACACTGTTCCACACATTTACCACCTTTTCTGTAAAAAAAGTATTTCTTTACATTACACCTGAGCCTATCACCTCTTAAATTCATCCTATGCCCTCTCATTGCAGAGCTTCCTTTCAAATGAAAGGCGCATTTACGCCACATAGCTACGAGTATTTAAACATCTCTATTATATCTCCCCGCTCCCACCTTTCCTCCTCAAGGTAAACATATTGAGATCTTTAAGTCTGTCCCCATACGCCTTATGACCAAGACCACGCACTATTTTAGAAGCCTTCGTCCCAACCCACTCCATCCTTTTTATATCCTTTTGAAGGTGCGGCCTCCAGAATTGTACACAATATTCTAAATGAGGTCTCACCAGAGTCTTATACAGGGGCATCAATACCTCCTTTTTCCCACTGGCCATACTTCTCCATATGCACCCTAGCATCTTTTTAGCCTTTTTTCAACCTGTTCATCCTTCTAGCTCTTTTCAACCTGTTTAGCCACCTTTAGATCATCACATACAATCACACCTTGTGAGTTGAGATACAGAATCCTAGCATTCAGACCATTAGGCACATTGCAGAAGAATTCTTTACATGGTGCTCAAAATTGCAGGCCAAATTTGAATAAACACCTAATTTGCACATGTAGTTTAATTGAACAAGCTAATTAGCAACAATAATTTGGTGCTAATAAATTATCTGTGTTAATTGTCATTAAAGAAAATTTGTGTGCACATAAACTTTATGCGTGGATCAGAAAAGGGAACAAGGCCATGGGAGGAACATGGGTGGATTAGGGACATTCCTGGAATTTATGCACTGTGTTACAGAATTTGGGGGGATCTACGTCTAATTTAGGAATGCGTTTCAGTTGGTATAAATCTTTGCATCCAAAATTTGCACAGATCTCAATGCCAAACCTATTTTATAATGCTCAACCCTGTGCGCCGTATATAGAATGTGCTAATTTTTATCGGCACCCAAATTTGAGCACCATTTAAAGAATTGAGTCCAGAATGTACAAACCCTCTCTGTCCCTAGTGGGCTCAAAAATCAAAGGGTTTTTTTTGTAACCGGGCCAACGGAGGATTAAGTACCTTGCCCTAGGTTCACAAGTTACTGCACTGGGAGTTGAATCTAGTTCCCCAGGTTCTCAGCCCACTACACTAACCATTAGGTTACTCCTCCAGTCGTTTTACAAGTAAAGCCAAAAATAATGGCAAAAAGAGATGTTCCAATATGTATTATCATATGCTTTTCTTTAAATCACTGTATTATAAAAATTGGTAAAATTATCCTGAACAGAAAAACATCACTTTGCAGAATTTTAAAATGACTATCACAACATTGCTCCATTTTATGCACAATATTTAAAAACCATTCAATGCTGGAAAAAGGTCATTTTAATTACTTACATTGATGACAGGTGAGGAATTAGACAATGATAAACCTTGCAGATCTGCTACTAAACTTGGAGACAGAATAGCAGATTTGGGAGCTGTTACAGAAGATGAAACTGGATTAACTGTAAGAAAATGTTTTAAGGTTACTAGTGGAATATAAAAAGCAAAATTCATGTAATACAGAACTATTACTACATTAATTCTGCAGCATACCTAATATTTTCAAATCAATAAATAGTATGTTTGCAGTTGTGAGGTAGTCAGGTTTTCAAAGTTAACCAGTGAATATGTTTTCAGTAATCTGACATCAGTGATATTTACAATCTGTAATGCCACAACCATGTACGTATATATATATACCAAAAATGTGAAAAATCTCTTCCAATACATAAACTGATTCATACTTTAAAGAGGCCCTTTTACAAAGCTGTGTTAGTTTTTAGTGCTGGAGGTGGTATGGAGCAGAGAGTAGGCATGTTCTGCAATCTGCCCTAATTGGTTAGCATAGCTACATTGAGAAAAGTCATTATTGGCAAAATAGAAAAATCAGTCATTTCCCAGCAGGGCTAAAAGTGGCCTTAGAGTAGTAAAACTCAAGCTGGAGATAGTGTAGAGTCCCTTTTTAGCACTGCTTACTAAAAGAGCTCCTAAATGTTGTCTCTGGATTCATATATAAATTTTTATTCCTTCTTTACAGAGTACCTTAAATTGGATTACTATAGGTAACAAAATGCAACAACAGAGGAAGAAACTATTTCTTTTTAAAATACTTATAGCTAGGCTCCATGTAAGCCTAGGCGGGTTACATTTAACTCATCCCCTTCACAAAATATTGTCTCTGACTAATCACCCTTCTCAATAATTGATGGACTGTACATGAATGAATTACTCCTCATTTTTAATATCTCAATTGAATAATTTGGTAACCAATCTAGTATATAGCATATTTAGGGAAAAGGTGACCTCAATTGCTTGCAGTTATTTTAACTTTAGAACTAGTCTTGTCAATATAGCTTTAATGCAAGCTATCATTGGTCCCTTAAATTCCCCTTTCTTATTTTTTTGTTTCGTGTCCTGCACCGCAGAGAACCAACTTTTGATCCGTACTGTTTTGAGAGATGCCCCTGAGGTTGCCCCTGATGAAGGATACGAAACGGGGCTATGTAGGGCAATCAGCTGGTACCCCCCATTATATAACAAACAGCGGTTTACAGATAAGTTCCTGTTTTTCAGCCATTTTATTAAGGGTTTAAAATTTAGTTGATCTTATCAAAAAGTAACTAGTTACATTGATGGTTACCTAAAAATGTAACTAATTACAGTAACTAGAATTACTATAACTAGTTACTACCTAGCACGGCAACAGAACTGAATGCAAGATGTTAGCCTATTTGCTAGAGTTCATTTAGTGATGGGAATGCCAATTCTATTGGGAGTCAAAGAACTGAATAGACTTTCTAATGGATTCAGTTCTTTTCAGGTCATAAGCAAGAGCCTATTCACAGTCCACAGTGTGGAGGGTGCTCTCACAGGGATTCTTATAAGACTTTGGGCAAAAGATTGAAGCACTTTATCCTCATTTTAGTTTGGGTAAAAGTTCAAAGCACAATCTTGCGACAAAAATGTGTGCAGTTACAGGTAACTAGGATGAATGTGAAAGGTGAAATGGAACAGACTCAAGAGTAACCAAAGGAAACATTTTTTCATGGAAAGGGCAGTGAACGTGGAGAATGGCCTCCTGGTGGAAGTGGTAGAAATGAAGACTGTATCTACATTCAAGAAAGCCTGGGACAAGTGATTAGGGATCTCTAGGGGAGAAGAAGGGATAGTAGATGGTATGGATGAGACTGAATAGACCACATACTGACTGATATTCAGCATTATTTAATCAGCTAGAAATGGAGCTGACAGGTTATATAGAACTTAACCAGTTAATGCAAAAATATTCAGCATGAGGTAACCAGTTATCTCAAGTGAATATTTCCAGTTAGCAGTTAAAATTTAACTGGCTAGATAAAAATAGCAGAAGGAAGGTACATTGTTCAGTTTCGTATCATAGTATGGTCCTATTGAGGCTATGTTCTGCATTTTTCAATTCTTCTATTGTTTTACATATATGATAAATTTTAATTAAAAAATTTGAAATTGGAAAATTTAACTGGCTAAATCACATGATATCTGGCAATTTTCAGCACTGACCAGCCAAGTTTAGTGACAAAATTGGGCTGCACAAATAACAGTCCTATCTTTGGCTGCTATAAACTTAACTGTCCAAAGCTGAATACTGACTTAGCTGGTTAAGTTATGCTTGACAAAAATAAACCAGATCCTTCTTCTCCCATTAGGGCTTTCTTCTTTAGTATATCATCAACTTACTTGCAAATACATTGGGTGACTCCTTATGTTAGCAAATCAGGGGTTGGGAGCTAAATAAATAGGCACCTAACTTAATTATAAAATTGGGTTGAATTATGAGCTTTAACAAACTCATACTGTAATTGAAAAAAAATTAAATGTAATTGGAAGATAGGCACCTATCTTTTTAGGTGCTATTTTACAAAAGATATGCACCTATCGCATGGTGCTTAGTGGTACCTAACATCAAAGTGTTTATGGGTGCAAAAAGACTTAGGCGCCACTAGGCGTGATTCTCTAAAGGATTTAGGTGCTTATAATGTAGGCCTTTAAAACCCTGGCACCTAAGTTTTAAGTTAGATGCAGCTAGGCATGATTATGTAATGGGTGCCTAAGTGTGAATGACAAGCAACAGGCATCTAACTTTAGGCGTCAATTACAGAATCTGGCCATATGTATTTATGGTCTCAAAATTCCTCTTAGGGAAGCAAATGTCCTCTTAAGCACAACCCAATAATAATTTAAAAAGCTATGTTTTTGTCTGTTTATTTGATATTTACAATTTAAACATGAAAAATTCATATATATATATATATATATATATATATATGAAACAATCACACTAAAGAAAATAAGAAATAAAAATAAGAAGGCAATACACCCATTCACTTTCCTTCCAGAGCAGTACCAGATCTTTCAAATCAAAGTATGGGTATTATCCAAGGACACAGAAGGGACTATAAAAAATTAATTCTAGAGAAAACAACATGGGGTTATAAAAAATTTAATTCGAGAGAAAACTTTTAATGAAACAGAATCAATAAAAATATATCTACTTCACTGAAAGCCTAGAACATATTTACACAGAAAAGTAAGGGGATAAAAGGCAGCCCAATAGTCAACCAAGACCAGCTCCAGCACTAGACAAACTAAGCAGTTGCCTAGGGTGGCAACATTTTCAGGGCAGTAATCTCTGCAACTCTCTCCCATATGCAGTCTGGCATCTCTCCCTCTCCTGTCCCTTCTCTTCTGTTTGCAATCTGGCATCTCTCTTTCTACCCCCTGTATGTAAATCACTTTGAGTGTGGTTGTAAAACTACAAAAAGGTGGTTTACAAGTTCAGTACCCTGTCCTTTCCCCTCCATGATCCATTAAGTCACCCCTTCCACCCTTGATATACAATAGCAGAGGCAGGTGGTAAATCACACGTTTCTAGCAGCCACTTCAAAGAAGTTCTATGGAAAAAGGCAGTGTGTCACAGGGAACTTTCCAAGGGCACAATCAGACAACATGTATAAATCACTGCCTGTCACTGCCAGCTGTATCGAGAAGTAAATAGAAGTTTGAAGGTACATTGAGGGGGGGAAGGGGAAGCTTACCGAATTATGGGATAGGGGGAAGGAGAGATGCTGGACCACAGGTGAAGAAAAGGAGAGCAAGAGATGCTGGACAATTGCAGTGAGGGAAGAGAAAAGAAACGATGTTGTGCTATAGGGGGGAAATATGCTCGACATGGAGGAGAGGGAAAAATGAAGACAAGGAAGGGGGAAATGGGTAGAGAAGAGAAAGGAGAAGCAAGGGTAGGGGACACAGAGATGATAAACTAGCAACTTGGGGTGGGGGAGAGACTGAATGTTTTTTGGAAGGGGCAAGAGATGCTGGACTTAGTCATAAATTTGTTTTAAGTACAGACATATTAATTTTCAAAAAATTATTGAAAGAGGTCAGGGGATAAGTGGGGGTTGCTAAACCTTTGGAGGGGGTGTCAGTAGAGTGAAGCTTCACCTAGGGCATCAGATACCCTTGTTATGATCACATCCTTAATGCTGTTAATGTAGGCTGTGATTTTAATATCTGTCCATTCATTAAATCAACCTCATTGTTATAGTACCCACAAACTTTTTCATAAGTGGAGTGGAAAGGATAGATGCGAATTGCTTGTTTCTCTTTCCAAAAATACTAGGACTAGGGGGCATGCGATAAAGCTACTAAGTAGTAGATTTAAAACAAACTAGAGAAAATATTTCTTCACACAACGTGTAATTAAATTCTGGAATTTGTTGCTGGAAAATATGATGAAACAGTTAGTTTAGTGTGGTTTTTAAAAAATTTCGATAATTCCCTAAAATAGAAGTCTGTAGGCTATTACTGAGATGGCTTGAGGAAATCTACTGCTTATTACTAGGATAAGCAGCATAAAAATTTGTTTTACTATTTGAGATCCAGCTAGGTACTTGGGATGGCCACTGTTGGATACAGGATGCTGGGCTTGGTCTGTCCCAGTATGGTACTTCTTATGTAAATTTATTTTTCAGCTTCTGAAGTAAAATGACAGTTGGGCCACATAAGTAGCCAAAGTCCCTTCAATCCTTTTCATTGCAGTCCCTAAAAATACTCCAAAGAAAATCCTCATATTTATTCCTTCATTGGGAATCAAGAACCAGAACCAGCATAGCTACAGCCTTAGAAATACCAGATGGAGAAAAAGAAAGTTAAGCAATTTATCAGCTTCACTTTAACTCCCTGCCCTAGTGAAGACTCCATAAGCATGTACCCCATCACTGCTTCCCAAGTTTGGGCTGCCAGGTGCTCCTGATTTGTCTGCCCTGTTGAATCATCTACCTCAGACCATGCAACCATCACCAGACAGAGATAACACTGGCACAAAGGCGTCCTTTTTAGAGAGATACAAGAAATATTTTGGCAGCAGAGGTTGCTCATTTTTGCACAATCTCAATACCAGTGACACTGAAACTTCCTCCATACTTGCCAGTCCTTCTGCCTGTCTCACGAAGTCTGTCAAAAAGTGCATGCCTGATAAGAGTCCATCGGGCCTGTCACTGGTCTCAAAAATTCCATGGGGCATGATTTTGTTTTAGCCTTCCCTTTCTCCATCACACCAGTGAATAAGCAGAAGGAAACCTCTAGGAAGTAGGGAGTCTCTAGCTTAGGGCAACGCCATCTTGATTCTATCCAGGACAAATTCCTTTTTAAAGGCATTATTGTGCTACACATAGACAACTGTAATCAAGTACTGTTTAAGAAAGGAAAAAGGAAACACTGGTGGGAAGCCCTGAAAGGGAAGACGCACTAGGCAGAATCATGAAGCTGCAGTAAATCCTTTTATATAAGTATGAACTCAACAAGTACACCTTGACTATACAAAAATTTCTGTCAATTTTTTAGTATCATACATCTTTGGGGGAAATAATCTCAAAGGCATTTAAAGCAGTATACATTTTGAGTAGCAAATGATAAATTTAGAGAATTTTTGAAGATGGGAATATTTTAACTCTTCATAATCCAAAGAGGTAAATTTCTAAAATATAATTCCTTTATTTTTCTGGCCATCAAATGTTTATCATCTAGCCACAAACTAGGAAATAATTCAGGACTATGCTAGGTAGCAAATTAATACTGACATTTTCTAGTACCAACTAATTGCATCTCTGTAGAGACCCATACAATTTGTTAACTTCAGTGATTTGTGCTCACTGTGCAAGTCACCCTCAATTAATAAGTTTATAGACAGTGATCACAAGTTACTTGCATGTTTAGCCTTCTAAATCTTATCTGCCATATTTTATCTAATGCATTGCAACTGCTCTTGTGCCAGAAAATAAATTGAGCTGAAGTTTCTTCAGTCAACTTCATGAGCACCAACAGGTATATTGACAGGTATTCATGCAGAAACAATTTGGACAGACATCTGTATATGGGTAACTCATTTTTCTTTATGGTGAAATATCACTTGCTATAATGCACCTCAAGGATAATGGACAGATACCACTGGAAAATAATTTATAGCCTATTTCAAGGTTTCACTGCCCACAATGTACTCCTGGCTCCTCTTCTCACTACAAACAGGGTCTGTCTGTCATTGATGACCATCTTTCCATTATATTCAAAAATTAATCTTTTCTTCAGAAACATGTCTTAAATAGAAAACATTTGTCTAACAAAATCTACTATAGTTAATAGTTCTGTTTCTACTATATACACTTGTTAACGTATGTTGTTTTTATTTGTTAAACACAATACATTTGCATCTGCGTATCTGTGCAGTGAAGAACTTGCATAGAATTTACCCACCTGAATAGAATTCTGCATCAGCAGCTCTCCTCTATTTCCCTTTCCCTGAGTTTTGTGAGAGGAGGTACGCGGGTACATATCAGGTCAGGTCATTCTCTTCTACCATCCTAGGCCTGATTGCTTATTAGAACCATGTAGGCCATGATACAGCTAACTACGTGATTCAAATGAGTATTCAGGCCTAGGATGGCAAAAGAGTATGCAGCCCAACATGCAATATTTCCTGCCTCCTCTTGTCATGCAATTGGAGCAGGTAGGGAAGTCCAGTTAGACTGGGTAAGTGCCTAGGATGGAGGAGGGGAGTGAAATGTTAGATAGCGACATAGGGGTATACTATGTGGATGAGGGTCTTAAACTTGGGACATGGGATGTTACTTGAGGATAAGAGCAAAGCAAGCTCTGAGGTGTGCCCTGAAGGTGGAAGCAACAGCAAGCCTAACAATGTGTCTTGGGTGTAAGAGGTAGAAAGAAGGTGAGGTGGGATATTTGTCTAGGAAGGAAATAAGGAGAGATGGGGGTTTATGCATGTGAAAAAGGAGAGAGAAGGAAGGATGCGAGTATGTGCCAAGAAGAGAAAGATGGAGAAGTGAGTGTACATGTGTGAGAGAAGACCTTGGGGACCCAGAAAATTAAGGGTCTTGTTGGAGGCAGAGGGATGGGGGGTAGTGCTACAGGGAGAGCTGAAGTGAGTGAAAGCTCAGAAGGATAGAGCCTGGAGATTTCAAGGCTGGAGGAGGAAGGCCTTATGATTTAGGAATTCTGTATTTAAAAAAACACATCCTGGGGGGTGGGGTAAGGGAAGTAATGGAATTTTATGATTTTATGAATGGTTTCATGAAGGTTTGATTTATTTGTTTGTATATTAGCTGGGAGGGAGGGGGGAAATTTCTTTGTTGCAGTAATACTTGAAAGTTTGCTGCGTTCGGTTTATTCCTTCCAGAGGGGAGACGTGGTTTTTGAGCCTAAGCTGCAGTTGCTGTATGATTAACAAATGTGATTACAGAGAGAAAAATACAGTGAAAACCTGAAGTGGCTTCAGCTCCTGAGGCCTGTGTGATGAAACGCAAGATTGTGTTGGGCTGGCTTGAACATCCTGTCAGCTGTTATTCAAGAGAGAACAAGATCTTATCATGAAAGCAACAGTTTAATCCATGAAGCACCAGTTTGGCAAGGACATTTTAAATAAAACACTGGACAATGTGGAACTAATTATCCAGGTTTTCAGGGCAACAAGGGCATTTGCCTGGGTTGTCTGTTGAAATAGGTGTTTGTTATAAGTCAGAGGGAGGTATATTTAATATATTTCTAATATTTTTGAAAAAAGTAAGGTTGATTAATAAATTATTAATGTTGTGTGCATATATATGTATTAGTTTTTCTCTTCTACTAAATGTATGTTATGTGGTATTATACAATGTACATATATGTGATTCATTTATGGTGCATTTGTAGTTTGAAAATCAATAAAGAATTTAAAAAAAAACCAAACCCCCCCCCCAAAACCAAAAAACAAACTATGCAGAATATTAATTTTTTTTTGCACAGAACTCTACTACCATTTATCATTTCTATACACTTATCCCTCCATATTTGCAAGGGATGTGGGCAGACCATGGCCGCGAATATGAAAATATCACGAATAACTTTTTTATATGTTATTCACTGTTTTTTGTAACAGCCAGCATTTTTGCAACTGAAACCGCGAATAACTAGAGCTGAAAGTACCTGGGAGTGTGCCGGATACCGAGTATGTGAGCAGCTCTCTCTCGAGCTCGCTGGTTGGGCTGGCTGGGCTTCGTGCAGGCTCTGCTTCCTCTCTGTGTCGCAACAAGAGGGGCGGAGCGTAGTCCTGCATGAAGGACACGTCCGTTTTCAAAGCACTCGGTACTTGCGTTTCCTGCGCTGTCTTCTTCAGTTCTGTGCTCTGAGAGGCGAGAGCGGCTGGCGGAGGAGATGATGCGCTGGGTTGGCAGAGGAGATGATGCACTGGGTTGGCGGAGGAGATGATGCGCTGTTTCTGGGCAGGAACTTTTAATCATAATGTAATTTTTTGGGGCGGAGTCAGCAGCCAAAAAATCACGAATAAGCGAATCCACAGATGCGGAAACCACGGATACGGAGGGAGAAGTGTAGTGCTAAAAGGCATACACAGCACTGTAGATTTAAAAAGTAGTAGATGGCCCCTGCTCATTAGAGCTTGCTATCTAATTTGGACAGACAGGACATATAGGGGTTGGGGAGTTTCTTGCAGAGAGAATGATAGGATGGACATAGGTATCTTAGGGTGAATGGGAGTTAGGAGTTGAAAGAAGCCTCCGAAAAGTGGACTTTTTAGCTTGGGTTTGAATATGGCTAGAGATAAAGCTTGACATAATGACTCAGGAAGTCTGTTCCAGGCATATGGTGCAGAAAGATAGAAGGGTACGGATAGGACAGACTTATCCGATGAAAGGAGTTCACAGGGGGGTGCATAGGGGGGAAGAGATTAAAGGGCTGCAGAGAGAATGCACTTTTAGGTCAGTAGGATAAGCTTGAACTGTATTTGGAAATGGATGGGGAGCCAATGAAGTGATGAGGAGAGGGGTAATGTGAGTATGGCAGCTCTGGCAGAATATAAGCTGTGCAGAAGAATTTTGAACAGACTGAAGGGGAGAAAGAAGGTTGAGTGAAAGACCTGAGAGAAGCAAGTTGCAGTAATCTAAGTTAGGGGTGATGAGAGTGTGCATAAAGGTTTTGACAGTGTGCTCGGAATGCAGAGATCGGATATTGGTAACATTATAGAGGAAGAAGTGACAGGATTTAGTGGTTTGTTAGATCTGAGCGGAGAGAGAGAAGTCAAAGATGACCCCGAGGTTGCAAGCTGACAAGACAGGGAGGAGGAGGAGTGTTATCCTCAGAAGTAGAGAATGGGGAGGAGGTGGGTTTAGGTGGAGCTCAGTCTTAACCAAATATTCAGGTGGAGCTCAGTCTTAGCCCTATTCAGTTGTAAATGGCGGTGAGACATCAATGGGGCTATGTCGAACAGGCAGGCTGAGACTTGGGCCTAGATTCTTGTAGAGATATCTGGTGTGGTGAGGTAGATCTGGGAGTCATCAGCACAGAGGTGATACTAAAAACCATGAGAGGAGATCAGGAGTGGGTATAGATGGAGAAAAGGAGAAATCCCAAGACAGAGCACCCCCTCTTTCTCTCCGGTCCTCTTCCCTGTTGGCACTCCCCACTGGCGTCTCAGGGCCTGTCTGGAGGGCCTTTATTTTTAAGGATATTTTGTTATAAAGGTCCTGCACTCATGTATTGCTGGAACACTTAGTGACGCCTATTTTGGAAGTGCTAAGTGATCCAGTATTAGCTCAGCTGTTATTCAGTTATTGTACATTACCAGGATAATGTTTCCACATACATCATGCCTTTTCCAGAAAATTTCTCTAACATGCACTAATATATATATTACTACAGAATGCTTTAATGATGTCATGTGGTACATCTGTTAGCATCTGTTAAGGATTAATGCTCTTCAGTACATATGCTCCTATATGATTTGATCAATACCCTCAAAATTATGCTCCAGTTTTGCAGGATAAACGTAAGATTTTAGGGCTCTTTTTACAAAGGTGCGTTAGGGCCTTAACGCGCGGAATAGCGCGTGTTAAAATGCCTCGCGCGCTAGCCGCTACTGCCTCCTCTTGAGCAGGCGGTAGTTTTTCGGGTAGTGTGCGCTAATACGGTGCTTGCGCTAAAATAGCTTGCGCACCTTTGTAAAAGGAGCCCTTAATGACAAGTTATAAACTGTAAAATGTCACTAGATTTAGCCTTAATGTACGAGTGTGAAAAGCAACCAGGAAGGCATATAGGTGCATATGTTGAGCTTATTTTATAAAGCAAATATATGCAGCAACTTCTAGCAATGATAGAGCTTGAAAGACTGTTAGGTTTTTTGCCCTGTCATATAGAATGTATATAAGCCTTTTTCAAAACTTGGAAAAATCACTGGGGCACAAGAACTGAAAATTACATTAACACAGTACTTGGAGAAGAATCAACATTTCATTTAATAAGGCCTCATCAAGAGACCACCATATCTTACCAAACATTCAGATCAGAAAATCTGCAGCAATAATTTGTCATAATTTAGAGACAGTGTAGTGATAAATAGGTACTGCCACCACCAAATACATACTTAAATTGAACACAATCTGAAATTCTAAGGGTAAGGCTGTCCTAAAGGTATTGTTTTGCTTATACAAATAAGGAGAAGAGCTGATACTTGAAAACTAACTGTGTAGCCATAAAAAGTGAAGGGACACTGAAGGGTCTTTGACATAAATTAGGATATCTTCACCATATAATGGCACACCTGGGCTACAAAGGAGAAGGCCGCCGCCGCCTTAATTCCAGCAGCCGCCAAATCAAACAAGCGCTGGAGAATGAAATCCACGCTGCAGTCTTGAACATTCTGCAGGACCACCCCCCTACCCGACACTGGGGAGAGAAAGGTGTATGGTAACTTGTGCCACCAAAGAATCCACCTTCGAGGAAGTACGATGCTGGTTAAAAACATCTGCCATAGTGCTTGAAGGCCCTAGCCCATACTAAGGGGCCTTCAAGCACCTTCCAAATGTCTGTGAAAATCTAAACTAGGTCCAGATGATCAGAAAAACAGCGGAATGTAGCCTAGGAGCATTCATGAAGGAACAGTGTGCAGAGACAGGCTGCCCAGTTTCCAGCTACAATACCTGGAGGAATTCAGGGATCAAACCACCAGATACACGAGTTTGAAAAAAATCTGCAGATTTGGGACTCCACCTGGATCCAGGTCTTGGAGATCTGCGAGGATTGTGACATCTCCTGTCTGTCTGTGGAAGCCGAGGCAGTAGCAGAGCATCTGGGACAATCAAAGTCACAGCTAGCATACAGACTGGGACCACAGTGTGTGTGGTGGGGGGGAGCAGGAAAATATAACTGTGTTCCAAGAAGGAGGATTCCCCCGACCAACAAAGATGCCTCTGGAAGGGCATATGGCATTAATGTCTGAGCCAAATAAGCCTGGTACAGCGTAGCATAAAATTTTGAGGAAAACCCATCAGCCAGGCCAGGAGCCATCTTCTGTGGACCTGTTGGGAAACTCTGGGAGGACTAGAAATAGCTTGCCACCAAAACAGGCTTGTGTTTCTCCAGAGTGTCAACTATGCACTACACCGGGCCCCCCCCCCTTCACCAAATTTTCAGGCGCTTAGTCAAAAACAGTGGAAGGACTCCCTTCAGGGGCTGAGGGTACTGGGGCTGATTTAATTTTGCACCCTTCCCGCACCACATGTGAAACACAGCGGCGCACTCAATCACCATCCACCATAAATGGGACATGAGTCCACTAAATCCTACCTTAGGGAGTCCATTGGGGCAGTTTTCTTGCACAAACGAAGCTTGCAGAGGCTAAAATTAACTTTTATAAAAGATCATGAAAATCCAAGATGGTCACTACAGGTGCCGATTTTATAATAAAATCACCAAGGAAAAGCACAGGATCCTTCAGAAAACGTCATTTTTTAGATTTTAGGGGAGAGCTAGGGCACACAGAGAAATCACCCAAAACTCCTTTTTGAAGACCCCACAAAATCGCTGATTCAGGCTGTCAGCCACTGTGCTATGTGCTGCTTGGAACGGCATAGAAAGAGGCCAAAACTAATTACAGGCAGATCCTCTGCCTCAAACAAGAAAGCAAGCTGGACTGCTGAGCTTCTGACTGCCCCCCTGGCCCGACACCAACAGACGGGAACCTCTGCCAGACAACAGCGCAGACGCGACCTGGCAGAGGTATGCAGTCGGCTCCAATCCCGGGCATACCTCCACGGAGCCACGCAACCTGCGCTTAGCCCACTAGCGGACGAACCTGGGGTAAGCAAGTTCCCAAGGGAATGGTCCCTGAGCCCCGACCTGAAGTGTAGGCTGTCCAGAGGACGCACTGCCCTGCAGCTAACCCCCTGGAAGCAGACTTAGCACAACGTCTGTGATCTCCCGCAGTCAGAGCTGTCTCTGCAGGGAACTTTTGCAGCACGAGGGCTGAAAACAATTGAAAAGACTGAATTTAAAGAAAAATATGAGCAAAAAAGACGACCTCCTACAGTCTGGCTTGTAGGAAACAAACAAATTTTGGGGGGGGAGGGGCCGGTTCTGAAGTAAGAGGGGAGGAGTTCAAGACTCTGTGTTAAGAGGTATCCTACAAGCTCTGGCGAGTATGGGAAAATAGCCCAATAGTCCAGAAATACAGTGGGATTTTGCAAGAAATATTGGTATTACTGATGGCCATAGTATAAAAATGATTAGTATTAGTTTATACTATGCAGAGTTGTGAAAAAGGATAAGAATAATCCATTCCATGCAAATATAGCTCATGTATTTTTATTGTGGATATTTTCAAAACAAGACTGGCTTGGGGTTCTCCAAGGGCTGGGTTGAGAAACCCTGCTCTAGTCTCTATATGCAGCCAATAACTAATTAAGGGCTCCTTTTATGAAGCCATGTTAGGCTTTTTTTTATTATCTCCAGCCATGGCGGTATTAGCTCTGACGCTCATAGAATTCTTAAGAGAATTGGAGCTACTACAGTCGCGGCTGGTGATAAAAAAAGCCTAACACAGCTTCCTAAAAAAGGGGAGGTGTTCATAAAATGCATCTTACTGTGTTTTCCTCCTTATCTTAGAAAAACTAGTGTAAATAAGCACAGATAAGCAAAAAAGATGACTTAACACAATAGTTCTCAAACCTGTCCTGGGAGTGGGACCACCAGCCAGTCAGGTTTTCAGGAATCTCAAATGAAGAGAGATTTGTATATAATGGAGATGACAGGCATGAAAAGTGTAAGAGTTACAACTTTGGTTTTGTGGAAGCTTTTTGTATATAATGTCCTAAGTATATATTGATTGACTCACTATGGATATTCATTAGGGATATCCTGAAAACCTGTCCACAAAAAAAGGTTTGAAAACCACTGGATTAACAGAGAGGCAGAAAACTAGGTAAAAAGCAGTAAGCAGTTTCATTCAATATTACAAAGATGAAAAGAATAATATAAATGAATGGGATCCCAACAGAAAATAGCTAAAAAAACCCAAAATGAAACCCAAAATTCTATTTGGACAGGCATACATAGTTATGCCAAAATTCTATTTGGACAGGCATACATAGTTAACTCTCAGGTGCCAATGGGTTGAAAAAGAATCAAAAGGACAAACATGCTCTAATACTAATACCATTGTGCACTTGACAATGATAAGACATTTAAGGTGCTAACTAGAGAAAACATTTTAGAGTCTTCTTGTAACTGAACAGAATTTTACAGTTCACAATTTTTAAAAAAATCTGCTGATAGTTCTGACATATCAGGGCAGCTGTGGTGGGAAGACAGACATCTTGGAAGCAATTCACGACTTAAAAGCTATAAAAATTAATTTAGTTATGCAATCACAGATTACTTTCAGCTATAAAACTCTCCTTTGATCTGCCTTGATGTTATCTATAAAACATATTGGTTCTGCCTTATTTTCTCTGCTCACTAACATTATAAACAGCATCTTCTGTAAAAATTGTAAATACTTACTGTCATCTAAGTCTAGTAGCGAAATCTCTTGTTTACTGAAAGAGGTTTTAGGTTGCATTGATTTCTTTTCTTCTTTCTGTCAAAATATTAAATGCAATTATTGAATATTGCCATAAAAATTCATTATTTTACATACAGTAGCACAATACAACACTTTTCCTCCTTTGGACTGCTCTGACGCACATTTAAAGTATCATAAAGGTGAGACAGGCATTGGCATTGACTATCTAAAATTAAGAGCAAAGGGTAATGATATGACCTTACCACAGCACACAGCAATTTGGTGCATTACTGTGGAAACAACTGATTTCCTATCTCTCTATATTCCATGAGTATGGTGATTACATAGCTCAATGTCAATAGCGATAAAATAAAATAATCCTAGTTTTAGTCCACTACTTATAAAGGGGCACTATTCTGCTTTTCACAGGAAGCTCAAAGGGAAATCAAAACTATACCGTCATGAATACAATGTGATAAAAAGAGAACAGGTTAAGCTTGTCACCCTGGACATGGAACTACAGAAAATATTTAGGGTCCTAGTTACTAAACTATTATAAAATATCACGCTAAACATAGCAAATTATACCATACAAGCCTACCCTACTCAGGTACCATCAGAAACACATGCAGTAAATTTCATTTACCATTACTGCAGCCAGAACATCACATGTTTCTAGCTACAACAATGAAAAGATTTTGGGCCCAAAATTGAGCCTGCTGTCTTTTAAAGGGCTTGTGTCTGAACAGATATCCCCTAATCAGAGGCATAGCGCAAGTAGATGGCACCCACCACCCACTTCTCTGCCCCAACTCCTTCCCACTCCCCCATCGCACATGCATCTTCGCTTTACCTCCCATGCCTCTCTGGTTCTTCGTCGGCAAGAGCAAAATCTCCAACCTGTTGCTTGCTCCGGCCTCACTTTCCCTCTGACATCACTTCCTCAGGAAGGGATGACAGAGGGAGAGCATCAGGTTGGAGATGTTGCTCATGCCAGTGAAGAACCAAAGAGATACCGGGGCGGGGGGGGGGGGGGGTTTGAAAGGAGGAGAGATGCAGAGGTGCCGGTGCTGGTGCTCCCACCCAGAGCAGTCCATCCTCCTCTTACTATGTAACTGTCCCTAACCCCTATTCCAGCACCTCCAGATAACTAGTGGGGGGTCTCCATAGCAGTTTGAGGAAGAGGGTGCTTGATCAACCCCCAGGTGTCCCTATCCCAGTGGGTGTTTTATTTATTTTTATTTAATGTTTTATAATTCATATCCTGCTTTAACCAAAGCGGGTTACAAAACAAATACACACAATAAAACCACAAAAACTTACAAAGAAATACAATTAAAAAAAAAAATCAGAAAAAAGAAATTACTTAACACAAAATCATCATTTTAAAAATGCTTTTAACTCAAATTTGCAACTACAACTCATTCAAATATTTAAGGGCTTCTTTAACAAAGGTGCTCTAGCATTTTTAATGCATGCACCAGATTAGCGCGCTAGCTGAAAATCTGCCGCCTGCTCAAAAGGAGGAGGTAGCGGCAAGCGCACGCATATTCTGCACGTTAAAGCCCTAGCGTGCCTTTGTAAAAAGAGCCCTAAGTATGCTGAGGAACACCTTCTCTAAAACTAAGGCAGATAAAGGCCATATGGCCTATCTCGTCTGCCTCTTCATGCTATTTACTGTTGCTTTCTTTACCTTAGAGATCCAATGTAGTTATCCCATGCTTTCTTGAATTCATATGGTCTTTATCTGCCTTAATTTTTCTCTGTTTCTAATATAGGGTTAGTTTTAGAGAAGTTGTTCCTCATGCACATCTTCAACCTAAAAAAATTTGACCACATTTCTTCTTTCTACCAAAAACTACACTGGCTAATGACAGTCGAACGAGTACTCTTCAAATTTGGCTGCCTCTTTTACAAAGCACATCAACAAGTCAAGTCACTCTTCTCCTTCCCACCAGTCAAAGGCTGCACTTAGAAAAGGTTCATCAACAAACTCCTATCATAATAATAATAACGGTTTATATACCTCAGGACCATGAAGTTCTATGCGGTTTACAATGATTATTAAAAAATGTTACAAATTGAGTAGAATTGACATGGTTAATATCTATTGTTTAGCAGTTCTAGAGATCTGGTATTGATAGAGATTGTACGAATCAGTTTCCTATGTACTTTAGGAACAGATATGTTTTCAGTTGTCTCCTAAATTCCCTATATGTATTGGCAAGTGTAAGTAGTTGTTTCAGATCGTTGCCCCATAATGCTGCTTGATAAGAGAGAAGATGTTGGTGATGAATTTTGAATTTGCATCCTCTAACTGAGGGGGGGGGTAAACAAAATTCAAGTTGAGCTTCTTTTATGTCTATTGGTTGAAAAGGAGAATAGGTCGGTTATGTATTTGGGAGCTAGACCGAATAGAACCTTGAAGCAAAAGCTGCCGAACTTAAACCTCAGACGCGCCTCCACTGGCAATCAATGCAGGAGTCGGTAGGAGGGAGTTATGTGATCGAACTTCTTCAACCCGAAGATCAGCCTGACTGCTGCATTCTGCACCAGTTGTAATCGCCACATATTCTTCTGGGAAATTGCCAGATAGGCGTTGTTGCAGTAATCCAGTTGGCTCAGTATGAGGGATTGTACCAGAAGCCACCTCCAGAGACCAAGAACTAAGCCAACTGACCAGAATATCAACCACCTGCATGCACTTCAGAACGCTCCTAAAAACACACCTTTTCACTAAATTCACCAATCCTCCTTAAGATACATTCAAATGCGACTTCCATCAACGACAACCGCCCAATGTTACACTGTAATCAGCAGATACTGTTCAGTTCCACCCTTTCTAACCCTACCTACATTATAATACTCATTTTCTGCTCAGCCATGTGTAACTCATTGACAATATACAATATCCCCCCTTGTAATCCCCACTGTCACCCGAGATATGTTGTAGCTCACTGACAATGGCCAGTCTTCACCTTTTTTTGTAAACCACATAGAACCGAAAGGCTTTTGCAATATATAAATAAAAATTTATGTTATGTTATTTCTTGTATCCATCACCTCCACCAGGAGGCCATTCAATACATTCATCGCCCTTTCTGTGAAAAAGTATTTTCTGAGCTAACTTCTAACTCTATCCCCTTTCAATTTCATCCTATGCTCCCTCATTACAGAGCTTCCTTTCAATTGAAAGATACTTACCTCATGCACATTTATGCCACATATAGGTATTTAAACATCTGTCATATCTCCCCTAGCAGCTTTGCTCTGGATCGACTACATCCTGTTTATATTGTGAGGCTAGAAATTTTTTCTTTTTAAATCACTGTGAATTTTACAGACTAAAAGTAATGAATGCTTCTTGTAACTGGTTCTGTGATTGCACACTTGTTAGGTTTGTTTTTAAAAAAAAAAACAACAAAAAAAACTTCTTTAAAAACACCTCTGTGAATTTTATAGATTGAAGGGGATGTCTGCTGCTTGTGACTGGTTTTTGGATGGCAAACTTGTTAGAATGCTGGTGCAAGTTTTAAAACTGCTCTGAATTTTACTGACTAAAGGAGTGTATGCTGCTTGTAATTAGTTTTGTGCTTGCACACCTGTTAAAAGCTCTTGTGAATCTTTACAGACTAAAGGGAAAGAAACTGCAGCAGACCTCACATCATATACCCTGAAGAAAGCTGCAATGTTAGTTTCTACCTGATAAGACGTAGCGAGACCTGGACACCTGCAACAAGCACAATGCCAGCTGCGGAACCCTGAGAGAACATGTGCTGTTGTGACTGTTCTGTGACTGAACACCAGTTAGAAGCCTGGTGCAAGTTTTAAAACCTTTGTGAATTTTACTGACTAAAGAGAGTGTTTGCTGTTTATGATTAGTTTTGTGCTTGCACACCTGTTAAAACCTTTTGTGAATCTTATATATTAAAGGGAGTGTATACTGTTTGTGGCTAGCTCTGTGATTGAACACCTTTTAGAAGCCTGGTGCACTTGTACGGTTGTCCAGAAAAACCTAAAGTTGTAAAAACTGTGCGAATTGAAGCTTTTCCTATGAAGTGGCAGATAGACTAAACATGTTCTTTTCGTCAGTATTTACAAGAGAGGACACATCCAGCGTGCCGGAACCTGAAAAATTTTTTAAAGGAGATCAAGCAGAAAAGTTAACATCCATGAAGGTAAGCCTCGAAGACATGCTCAAGCAGATAGATAGATTAAAAACTGACAAATCTCCGGGCCCGGATGGAATCCACCCTAGGGTATTGAAAGAGCTAAAAGAGGAAATGGCGGAATTACTACAGCAGGTTTGTAATCTATCCCTGAAAACAGGGGTGATCCCGGAGGATTGGAAGATAGCAAATGTTACACCCATCTTTAAGAAAGGATCGAGAGGAGACCCGAGGAACTACAGACCGGTAAGTCTGACTTCGGTTCCGGGAAAGATGGCAGAAGTGCTGATAAAAGACAGCATTGATGAGCATCTAGAAAGGAATAAACTGATGAAAACAAGCCAACATGGCTTCTGCAAGAGAAGATTGTGCCTAACGAACTTATTGCACTTCTTCGAGGGAATAAACAAGCAAATGGACAAAGGGGCCCCCCATAGACATTGTATACTTGGATTTCCAAAAAGCCTTCGACAAGGTACCCCATGAATGCCTACTTAGGAAACTAAAGAACCATGGAAGTGGAAGGGGATGTACATAGATGGATCAAAAATTGGTTGGTGGTTAGGAAGCAAAGGGCCACTACTCGGACTGGAGAAGGGTCACGAGTGGTGTTCCGCAGGGGTTAGTACTCAGACCACTGCTATTCAATTTATTCATAAATGACCTAGAAACAGGGCTGAAGTGCAACGTTATAAAATTCGCAGACACAAAACTTTTTAGTGGGGTTAGGAATAAAGAGGACTGTGAAGATTTACAAAGGGACCTGAACAAACTGGGAGAGTGGGCAAACAAATGGCAGATGAAGTTTAATGTAGAGAAATGTAAAGTCTTGCATGTAAGAAACAGAAACCCGATATACAGCTATACAATGGGAGGGCTGGAAATGGGAGAAAGTAGCCTAGAGAAGGACTTAGGGATACTGGTGGACAAAACAATGAAGCTGTCGGCACAGTGCACAGCGGTCTCTAAGAAGGCGAATAAATGCTAGGTATTATCAAGAAAGGTATTCCAACCAGAATGAAGGATGTTATCCTGCCGTTGTATCGGGCGATTGTGCACCCTCATCTGGAGTACTGCGTCCAATATTGGTCGCCATACCTTAAGAAGGATATGGTGATACTCGAGAGGGTTCAGAGGAGAGTGACACGACTGATAAAGGGTATGGAAAACCTTTCATTTGCTGAAAGATTATAGAAACTGGGGCTCTTTTCCCTGGAGAAGCAGAGGCTTAGAGGGCACATGATAGAGACTTACAAGATCATGAAGGGCATAGAGAAAGTGTAGAGGGACAGGTTCTTCAAACTTTCGAAAACTACAAGAACGAGAGGGCATTTGGAAAAGCTGAAAGGAGATAGATTCAGAACCAATGCTAGGAAGTTCTTCTTCACCCAAAGGGTGGTGGACATCTGGAATGCACTTCCAGAGGGTGTGATAGGACAGAGTACGGTATTGGATTTCAAGACGGGCTTGGATGATTTCCTAAAGGAAAAGGGGATTGAAGGGTATAGATAGAGGATTGGATGATTTCCTGAAGGAAAAGGGGATTGAGGGGTATAGACAGAGGATTCTATGCAGGTCCTAGACTTGATGGGCCGCTTCGTGAGCGGACTGCTGGGCATGATGGACCTCTGGTCTGACCCAGCAGAGGCACTGATTATGTTCTTATGTTCTTAATTTGATTGTGCTTGATCAGAAAATAATTTTAAAAAAATTTAAACCCATCCTAGATTCGCTCAAAGCCACTGATTACATATAGCTCCATTTGTCTTAAAATTTGCTATTATTTTTGCTTAATGGAGCAAATTTATTGGTATTATAGTTATAACTTTTATGTTTTCACAATCAGCAATGATACATTGATAGAGACATTTTATGCAAAATAACTAGCAGAATTTTAAAAAATGAACATTTAATATCTGCACTTTATTGCAGAAAATAACAGAAATTTAACATACTTTGCTAAAAGCTAAAGATGTACACTTTGTTGTGGTCATCTACCAATAGTGTTCTGAGGAATAAGAAATCACAGACCTCTCTCAACTAAATATTTCCTAATGGAAGAACATAGCTCCCCTAACCTATCGTGCTACCCTCCTTCTTTCTTTCCTATAAATAATTGTAATTCCACCCCTCTTCCCTTTTGTCTCGATTTGTCAATTTTCTTTGAGTCCTTTGGGCCAGATAGTATCCAGAAAGAAAATGGATCTCTGCTTGCTCTGGTATAAACTGGTCTTCACATCTCCCCTCTATGACGTCAATGGTATGTAATCCAATACAAAACATCGGAACTCTTCTTTTGAAAATTGAGTGGTGCGTTAGATAGATTGTGAGCCCACCGGGACAGATAGGGGAAATGCTTGAGTACCTGATTGTAAAACCGCTTAGATAACCTTGATAGGCGGTATATAAAAACCTAATAAACTTGAAACTTCTATTAGCTTTTGTTTTTGTTTTTTTGCTTTTGTATTTTGAAGCATTTTGGTTCCGGTGGAAGTGACATCATGAGATACGGCGCTTTAACCTGGGTGCCATTTTGAAGCCAAGCCATGGACGGAGTTGGAGAGAACGGGAGTGTGTCTTGGAAGTTTCCCTGACGCAGCCCTTGTTGGTGAAACAAGAGCCTTGTTGGAAATTAGACACTCTTATCTTTGCTCCAATGCTATCCAAGCTATAGCAGGAATATCAATGCATTGAACTGAACAATTTGTTCTGAAAGGGTGACATCTGTGAAAATAAGTGCAATTTTTTGTCTCTTGTTCTTTTTCCTTTTTCCCTGACGCCAGAGGGTGGTGGTTAATGGAAGTCGCTCGACGGAAGGAAAGGTGACTAGTGGAGTCCCTCAGGGTTCGGTGCTGGGGCCAATCCTGTTCAATATGTATGTAAGTGACATTGCTGAAGGGTTAGAAGGAAAAGTGTGCCTTTTTGCAGATGATACCAAGATTTGTAACAGAGTAGACACCGAAGAGGGAGTGGAAAATATGAAAAAGGATCTGCAAAAGTTAGAGGAATGGTCTAATGCCTGGCAACTAAAATTCAATGCAAAGAAATGCAGAGTAATGCATTTGGGGATTAATAATAGGAAGGAACCGTATATGCTGGGAGGAGAGAAGCTGATATGCACGGACGGGGAGAGGGACCTCGGGGTGATAGTGTCCGAAGATCTAAAGGCGAAAAAACAGTGTGACAAGGCAGTGGCTGCTGCCAGAAGGATTCTGGGCTGTATAAAGAGAGGCGTAGTCAGTAGAAGAAAGAAGGTGTTGATGCCCCTGTACAGGTCATTGGTGAGGCCCCACTTGGAGTATTGTGTTCAGTTTTGGAGACCGTATCTGGCGAAAGACGTAAGAAGACTTGAGGCGGTCCAGAGGAGGGCGACGAAAATGATAGGAGGCTTGCACCAGAAGACATATGAGGAGAGACTGGAAGCCCTGAATATGTATACCCTAGAGGAAAGGAGAGACAGGGGAGATATGATTCAGACGTTCAAATACTTAAAGGGTATTAACGTAGAACAAAATCTTTTCCAGAGAAAGGAAAATGGTAAAACCAGAGGACATAATTTGAGGTTGAGGGGTGGTAGATTCAGGGGCAATGTTAGGAAATTCTACTTTACGGAGAGGGTGGTGGATGCCTGGAATGCGCTCCCGGGAGAGGTGGTGGAGAGTAAAACTGTGACTGAGTTCAAAGAAGCGTGGGATGAACACAGAAGATTTAGAATCAGAAAATAATATTAAAGATTGAACTAGGCCAGTTACTGGGCAGACTTGTACGGTCTGTGTCTGTGTATGGCCGTTTGGAGGAGGATGGGCAGGGGAGGGCTTCAATGGCTGGGAGGGTGTAGATGGGCTGGAGTAAGTCTTAACAGAGATTTCGGCAGTTGGAACCCAAGCACAGTACCGGGTAAAGCTTTGGATTCTCGCCCAGAAATAGCTAAGAAGAAAAAAAAAAAAAAAAAAATTTTTTAAATTGAATCAGGTTGGGCAGACTGGATGGACCATTCGGGTCTTTATCTGCCGTCATCTACTATGTTACTATGTTACTATGTTACTATGTTACATAGTGGTGGGATGTTTTCCCATTTTGAGGATAATTGTGGAGTTTTTTGCCTATGATACAGAACTGGAACGGCTAAAAAACTAATTGGGTTGCCTCTGTATATTATTTATGGTTGAGGCTTTTTCTCCAATTTAAGTAAATGGTTTTTCAGTGAGTATTCCCACCACTTGGATAATAACATTTTTCTATTATTTTGAATTATATTTTGTTATTATCATTATTGTTCTTGAGAGATGTTTAAATACCTACGTGTCATCAATGCGCATGAGGCAAATCTCTTTCATTTGAAAGGAAGCTCCAGAATGAGAGGGCATTGGATGAAGTTAAGAAGTGATAGGCTCAAGAGTAATCTAAGAAAATATTTTTTTTACAGAAAGTGCAGTAGATGCGTGGAATAGTCTCCCGGTAAAGACTGTTTCAGAATTCATGAAAGAGTGGGTCAGGCATGTGAATCTTTTAAGGAGAGGAGGAGATAGTAGATGCTGTGATAGGCAGACTGGATGGGCCATTTGACCTTTATCAGAAATCATGTTTCTATGTTACTAAGTTAAAGAAACTCCTGTTCCCATAATTCCTTATGTGTTAAACAAAGCAATTTAAATTTACTTCTGAAAGCAATAAGTAACCAATGAAAATTTAAGAACAGTGGTTTTACATGATTATAGAGTTGTGCGTTCCCAAGAAGCTTAATTCCTGCATTCTGTAGCATCTGTAATCCCACTAAATACTACTAAGGGCATTCCTCTGCTCTGTGACACAAGAGATTTGTTAGATGCATGGAGAGTACTCTATCCTAATCAAAGAAACTTCACACATCTCTCCAGAGCACACTTGAAGCAATTACAAATTGATTATATATTAGTATCAAGGGACCTGTTTACTCAGATAAGTGAATCAGATTTAGGTTTGGGTGATGTCTCAGACCATGCCCTAATATGGGTAAAAAGAGATTGTGTACTTACCCTGGTAAGCTCTTTTCCAGTAGATAGGTGAGACATTCTAGACAGTAGGGTTATTTCCCTATAGCTGTGTGTTGCTGCAAAGGAATCCACTGCGGATTTTTCACTCTGCCTCTGTTGTACTTCACTGGGCTTTCTAGCTCTACCTTCAGTTAGTACCCAAGCACGTAGAGGCACCCAATACAAGTAAAGTAAAGGCACCTGTAGCAACAGGCTTAAATAAATTGTTCTGCTCAAAAGTAACTAAACAGTAACTGCCAACACTGGCTTCAAAAAAGCTCAGAAACTACTCCCCAATAAATTGAAATATATAAACAAATTCTTCCCAGCCCACAAGAACATAAGAATTGGCTGACAGGCATACAAGATTCAACTTGGAGAAGCATAAAAGAGATTGAAACAGTAGACAGATGTAAGGAAAGACTGGGCGGGAGTCTAGAATGTCTCACCTATCTACTGGAAAAGAGCTTAGCAGGGTGAGACATTTTAGACCAGGGCTGCCCAATTCCAGTCCTCGAGATCTACTGGCAGGCCAGGTTTTCAGGATATTCACAATGAACATGAATGAGAGAGATTTGCATACCAAGAAGGCAGTGCAGGCAAATCTCTCTCATGCATATTCATTGTGAATATCCTGAAAACCTGGTCTGCCAGTAGATCTTGAGGACCAGGCCCTGTTCTAGACAGTAGAGACGTACAAAAAGCTAGGGTGGGTTGGCTGCGCCAAACCCTTAATACTGAGGACCCAAAAGCAGAGTTCTGTCTTGAAGCCACGTCCACTCTGTAGAATTTGGTAAATGTGTGAAGAGACGACCATGTCGCCACTCTGCAAATCTCCTGAGGAAAGACAGATCTAGGTTCGGCCCAAGAAGAAGCCACATTCCTGGTAGAATGCGACTTGACGGAAACAGGAGACTGTTTCCCCTGAAAGAATGTAGGCTGATGAAATGGCCCTATGGATCCATCTGCAAATTATGGCCTTGGAAGAAGGAGTGCCCCGCACAACTGAATGAGTTAGCAGAAACAAATGGTCAGAGAGACGAAATTCGTTGGTGACCTCCTGATAACACAGAAGAACTCTGTGCACATCAGGTTTCTTCAAAACGTGATCCTGGACCCAAAGATAAGCCACAGAGAAGCCTTTATCCAGACCAGCCTGAAGGCAGACCAGAATCAGCTAGGTCAGGCACCACCTGGTCACGGATATACCAACGTTGGAAGGCCTTCCATATCTTAGTGCAAGCCGAAAACATGAATGACTTCTTAAACTTGAGAAGAGCATCAACAACCAACAACAGTAGGTGAGACGTTGGAAGTCTAGAACGCCTTAGCGCAAGCCGAAAACGATTTCTTAGACTTGAGAAGAACATCTACAACCAACAGTTGTTGAGACCATCTCAGGAATGGCCCTGAACTCTAGAGAAAAATATGCAGGCTGGCTAATAGGTACCCAGTGGGATCGGCCTGTCAGCTACAAACCAAAGTCTGTGAATTCTCAAGCAGGCAGAGCATCAAAATTGCTCCAAGCACTAACTTACCTGAAAAGGGGATGAAATTACATCAAATCAAAATAATAAAATGGGGGGAGCAGAACAAACACTCCTGCAGGCATGCATGCAGAAGGAAAAAACTGAACGTGGAGCTAGAAAGCCCAGTGAAGTACAACAGAGGTAGACTAAAAAAACTGGAGTGGATTCCTTCTGCAGCAGCACATGGCTATAGGGAAATAACCCTACTGTCTAGAACAGATGTGGGCAACTCCGGCCCTCGAGGGCCGAAATCCAATCGGGTTTTCAGCATTTCCCCAATGAATATGCATTGAAAGCAGTGCAGGCAAATAAATCTCATGCATATTCATTGGGGAAATCCTGAAAACCCAATTGGATTCCGGCCCTCGAGGACCAGAGTTGCCCATGTCTGGTCTAAAATGTCTCACCTATTGTACTGAAATAGTTGTTTGGGGGGATTTTAGACAGGTTCCAATCCCTTGGAAATATCCTCTGAAACCCTATTGAGACCGTCCATTCTAGGATTATCTGATACAGAAATGGAAGGAGTATGCTATAAATAATGTCATCCATATGCAAGACTCTATATTGTTTTGGGAGGCTGCAAATGTAGTACTCCAGGGGGGGAGATAATTTGTTATGTAAGCCTTAGGAGTGAGAGTATGGAATAGGGAAATTTTGCAGCTACAGAGCCAACTGAATTAAGATAGACATCTTTATGGATCTCATTTTACTTAGGTAATAAAGATTCTTGATGACACAGATCATGTTAAATGAACTGCTGCATGAAAGGGTGAATAAAGGCAGGCAAATACACATCCTTAATAACATGGAAAGCTGAAACCAACTTCGGCACGAAGGAAGGAACTGTCCAAAGAGAAATCCCAGCCTCCGAAATATGGAAGGAATGGGCTTAGTAAGACAAAGCCTGTAGTTCTGTCACACATCGAGCTGAAGGAATGGCAACCAGAAAACGGTCTTGAGCATAAAGTCCAAGAGGGAAGCATCTCAAAGGGGCTCAAAAGGAGCCTTGATAAGACTATATAGCATTAGGTTAAGGTCCCAGGAAGGGAAAGGGTGCTTAACCGGCGGTCTGACATGAAGAGCCCTCTTCAGAAAATCATCAACATCAGGATGAGACGTCCACAAGGACCGACTCTCCTGAATGTAAAAAACAAGAGAGAGCCCGGTCACCTAGACCCAAAGATAAGCCACAGAGAGGCCTTTATCCAGACCAGCCTGAAGGCAGGCGAGAATCAGCTAGGTCGGAGCACCACCTAATCCTCGATACACAAACAATGGAAGGCCTTCTATGCCTTAGTGCAAGTTGAAAACATGGATGACTTCTTAGACTTCAGAAGAGCATCTACAACCATAGCAGAATATTCCGTGCTTTGAGGCTGCACGCTCAAGAGCCATGCCATAAAAACAAAGGGACACAAACTAGAGAATGACACGAGGACAAATTTGTCCACGTCCCCGCAGGAGCTCAATTTCCCACCCCGTTGCCGCGAGTTTTGTTGCTGTCCCTGTCCCATTCCTGTAAGCTCTGCCTTAACCACACAAGCCTCGAACACTTATGATTTTAAAGTGTTTGAGGCTTGTGAAGATGAGGACAGAGCTTGCAGGAAAGGGGCAGGAACAGGAAAAGGACGGGAAAATGAGTTCCCGCAGGGAAGGGGAAAAATCTGTACCTGTGTCATTCTCTACCCAGAACCTCCAAGGACACTGAACTCAGTGGGAGGAAGTTCAAATGGTTGCTCAGCTGAAGACAGACGCACCAAATCTGCTCCAAAATAGCCGCTGTCAAAAATTTGAACCAAAATCATAATATTTTTCACACTTCCCAAACTCTAAAAATGGCTATTTTAGGATTTTTCAGGAGGGGAACCACAGGGGAACAACCAGAAACCTTCAAAACCCCACTTTTCCAATCACCCTCGATGTCTTTCACAGATTGTCAAGCCTGTGTACTCACTGTGACCAGACAATAGCTTGATGAGAAAATTCACTGCCACAATGCTGGGAAAGGATCTGTAAAGCTGATCTTCAGGCTGCCAGTCAGACTCCCATGTCTAACTACACCTCCACCCTTATGGACTAATGGATGTGCACCGGGATGGGCGGAGGCGCAATGATGCAGCCGGCACTCTACAAGATCCTACCAAGTCTCCTAAGGGCAGCTAACAGCCTGTGTTTGACCCCTGATTAGCAGTAGGTGAGACCACCTCAGGAATGGCCCTGAGCTCCAGAGAAAAATATGCAGGCTGGCTAAAAGGTACTCAGTGGGATCAGCTTGTCAGCTACAAACTGAAATCTGTGAATTTTTAAGCAGGCAGAGCTTCAAAATCGCTCCAAGCACTAAATTACCCAAGAAACGGAAAAAAAATAACATCAAATTAAAATAATAAAATGGGGAAAGCAGAACAAACACTTCTGCAGGCATATGTACAGAAGGAAAGAACTGAAGTTGGAGCTAGAGAGCCCAGTGAAGTACAACAGAGGCAGAGTGAAAAATCTGAAGTGGGTTCATTCTGCAGCAGCACATGGCTACAGGGAAATAATCTTACTGTCTACAGTGTCTCACCTATTGTACTGGAATAGTTGTTTTGGGGGGATTTTATACAGTTTCCAATCCCTTGGAAATTTCCTCTGAAGCCCTATTGAGACCTTCCATTCTGGGACTATCTGATACAGAAATGGAAGGAGTATGCTATAAATAATAGAAACAAAAAAACATGATGAAAATAAACTGCTTAGGTCTGTAATATGCTGATGTGGTATAACAAATGCTAATAAAACATAATCATAAAAGCCAAATGGCCCATCCAGTCTGCCCATCCGCAGTAACCATTAACTCTTCCTCTCTCTAAGAGATCCCATGCGCCTATTCCAGGCTTTCTTTAAATTAGACACAGTCATCCATATGCAAGACTCTATATTGTTTTGGGAGGCTGCAAATGTAGTACTCCAAGGGAAGATAATTTGTTATGTAAGCCATAAGACAGAGAGTATGGAATAGGGAAATCTTGCATCTACAGTCAATTGCATTAAGATTGACATCTTTATGGATCTCATCCTACTAAGGTAATAAAGACTTTTGATGACACAGATCATGTTAAATGAACTGCTGCATAAAGGGTGACTAAATCCCAATTCTATTATACATATATTTTTTCATTGGGGAAACAAAACAGGAAAAGGTTAGCTCACCTATTCATAAATTGAGAAAGGCATATGAAAATAGCCTTACTTAAAAGACCATCAGGGCCAACCAGGACATTAGCAATCTAAGCCAGATGATGACACCTTAGATCAGTGTTGTCGAACGTTGGTCTATTTACATGCACTGCATCCATTGTATGCAAACAGATCTCATGCATATTCATATGGGAAATCCTGAAAACCTGACCTGGTGAGGGACAAAGTTAGACACCCCTGTCTTAGATAATAATACCTATTTATCTAGATTGGATCTGCCACAAATTACATCTGCAGATAGAAATCTCTTAAGTGATCCTATTACTTTTGAGACAGATGATTCAAACTGCTCCTTCCTAAAAAGCCCCTGGACCAGATGGTTTACATGCTGAATTTCAAAAAATATTTAAGAATGAAATAGTTCAGACTCTCATAAACATGCTTGATGTAACTATCACATTTAAATTTATTGCAGACTCAATCATTGTGCTAAAATCATAGTTCTTTGGAAACCATCTAAGAACCCATTTTACCTGGCATGTTTGTGCTCAACCTCACTCCTCAATGTAGAGGCAGAAAAGTTAGCCAAAGTGTTAGTGAACAGGTTGGCACAAATTCTGTAGTATTATTGAGCTGGCTTTGTATTTGCATGTCATGCAGTGAAGAATGTGTGAATGATTCTAGCAACCTTGGAAGCTGTTAAATATAGATAGAAGTGATCCCTGCTGGATCTGTTTCAGTGACAAAAAAGCATTTGATCAGATGTCTTGAGGGTTTGTGCAAGGAGTACTAGATAAATA